>NC_142139.1:58262014-58883473 GCF_024610735.1 Ursus americanus | reverse complement strand
TTAATTAATGACACCATTATTTGCCTTTGAAGAACTGCTTCTCCCTTGTTTGTGCAGGGGTTGGGGGAGATGGAATATATTCTTGCCTCATATCGGTGATGTGGAAAAGAGTTCTGTGGGCTTCTTATACTGAAGCTCTTCACAGACTTGCTTGGTATAGTCAAGAGACAAGGTATCGTGTAACGTCTTAGCATCCTGACTCTTGAGCCAGGTGGGGATAGAAAATTGTCTTTCATTTATATATTCAGGGGTGGCACCAGGTAACACTATGAAAACGTGCCTTCAACAAGGCCTTCTGGAGCTTACTGTTCCTATGTGTGGTCTTTTTTTAAAAAAATATTTATTTATTTAAGTAATCTCTACGCCCAATGTGGGACTCTCACACCCAACATGGGGCTCGAACTCACAACCCTGAGATCAAGAGTCACATGCTCTTGCAACTGAGCCAGCCACACACCCCTCTGTGCGTGGTCTTTAGCCTTCCTTTTGACCTTGGGAGCTCCCCCATATCCTACTATTAAATTTTCTTTTTAAGTTAGTCAGGGTCCATTACTATTGCTTCCAACAAAGGAATCCTAATTGATACTACCCTTGATTGCATTTTCTCTTCCTTTATTATTATTTTTTTTATTTCTGACCACTCCCAGCTCACCATTTATCTCCTTCTTTTTGAACCCTTGGAGTTTGTATTGTTTTTTCCCCCCAAGAGGTGTAATACTTTCTTTGATTTCATTGAGATGGATTTGTTCTTTTTTTGGTTGGGTATGGTTTTTCTACATATATTTTTCATCTGCCTTTGTTAAAATGTTCTTTTGTGTTATCTTGCATTGTCTTGGATTCTCAGTCAAGCTGCTCCTATCTGGTTGTTCATCCCTGAGTGGGATCTTTCTGTTCTGGATCATCTCTCTGGGAGGCTGTCTATTGAAGAGCAGATACCGTGTGAGTGATCAGAAACAGCATATAGCTTGGATGTTTGGCCTGCTCTCTAAGCTTTTTTTCGTCAACACTCTGCCATGATCACATGCTTCTCCAGACAGGAAGTCTGCCAGGCTCACAGTGAGTTTTTGCATGTTACAGGTGTTTTACATGTGATTTAACCAGAGGGTGGCTTCCTTTGAAGATGGTAAGCTTAGTTTGCAGTGCACCTCACTTCTGCAGGGAGACTTCTGAGGCTCTGTTCACATGGTCAGATGTTTTTGTAAGATTTGCTAACATAAGATATTTTAACCTCAATTGCACTGACTCTCTGTTTCTACTCTGATTTTCTGTCTGCCATACTGGCCCCAGATGAAACAGTAGGCTGTTGGGATCTAGGGAAAGTGTAGAAAAATGCCTTTATTGTTAAGCTTACTTTTTTAGGCTGGAGGATTTTTAAGTAACTTACAGGTAACTTCCCATTTCATCCCTAAATATCTAGATACGCATCTTCGAAAAGAAAAAAAAATCCAGCAAAGTCAAAAATAGCATTGTTATTCTTAACAAAATTAATAATAAATCCTAAATAGAATCTAGCATCCTGTTCGTATTCAAATATCTACGCTTACCCTCAAAAGGGCTTGTATGGTTCATTTCCTCAAACCAGGATTCAATCTAATACCACACTTGGCATCTGGATATGTTTCTTAATCTTTATTTTCCTTTTTAATAGCATACCTCCTTTCTCATTACAGTGACATGCTGAAGAAAGTGGATCTTTTGCCCTGTAGAATTTCCCACCTTCTGTGTTTGCCTTGTGGCCTCGTATTATTGTTTCACCTGTTTCTCTAGACCCTGGAAGTTAGATTTAAAGAATTGATTATATTACATTTAAACATTTTCAGTTACAATACCTTCTGTGTATTTCTCACTGCATCACAGGAAGAGACACATGGTTGTTCTACCAAGCTCAGTTTGACTTCTGTGTTAGAGAAATGGCAGCGTGATTCCTTAATGGTTGAATTATGTGTTCCCCCTTGCGACCAGAAAGACATCTGTGCAGTGTTGCTGTGGCCCCATATGAACAGCTAGTAGCTAGTCCTCTATCAATCATTCACCTGATATTTGACAACAAGTGACAATCCTTGCTTGAATCAATAATGTCATTCAGGGGTTACAAAATGACATTCTAGAGAGGACCCAGTCTATGCCTTCATCTTCTCTTGATTGGCCTTAATTAGTCTTCCCATGCTGCTCCCCATCTCCACAACTCATTGTTCCCATGGCAGCCAGAGGACCTCCTGGAGTGTCAGTCCGATCACATTAGCTTTCTGCTCAAACCTTCCGGTGGCCTCCCCTGTCACTCACAGAAAGCCCACGGTCCCCACCCTGGCCCACAAGCCTCTTCATGTCCTGGATGCCGGCTCACTCTCTGATTCTATCAGCTACCACCTCCCTTTTCTTCTTGCTCATTCTGCTCTAGCCCCATGGCCTCTATGTTGTTTCTAGAACACCCAAATATATTCCAGGCAAGGTTTCCTTAGAAATCGCTCTACCCTTTGTTATTTGCATGGTTTGCTCCATCACGTCAGGTTCCTTCTCAAGTGATATCATAGGAGAGAAGACTTGCTGACCACCCTACTGAGAAGAACTCCCCAACCCCTCTACCCGCACTCTCTATTGCCTGCCTTGCTTTATGTCTCCTCACATGTTTGGCATGGTATCTTTACTTTCCTGGATGGCTTCCTACTGGAGTACAATCTCTGTGAGAGGAGATGCATTGCTTATTTTTCCTGTGTCATATATCCCTGTGTCCCTAGCGCTGATCATAGTGCCAAAGTTGACACACCATAAATAAAAAACGAACAAATGCCTGAATACTCAGCTAGCATATTCTTTTTCAGAGGAGTCACCTGGCTAAAGGGAATGTCACCTCTTTTTCATCATGCTTTTGCTGAGCTATTGGAAGATGCATTTTGGGAAATGAGATCTATACAATATAATTCCTGTAAAGTGCAACTCAAAAGATACTTCTCAAGGACACAGACTCTTGTTCCAGCTTGGAACTCTTCAGGAGGGAAGTAGAAATTAAGTGAACTTCATTCTTTTTATATTTTCAAAGAACTTCCTGCAGAGTAATCAGGGACAACAGGTCACCAGTGATTAGTCTCCAGTTACACTCAACCCACCTCTACCAAAGGCAAATGAAACACAGTGAAGAGCCATTTCCTTCTTCAGAGTCAAGATTTGCTTTATTAGGGATTATTTTTATACTTCTTAACAGGCTCATGAGTAGAACTTAGATTCAGAAAATTGCTTTTATCCCATTCATTAAAGAATCATTGGATTTTTAAAAGCCCTTTCTAAAAGCCTGGAGAACTATAGCCCTAAATTCATGCACCCTCTCCAAAACTCAGATCACTCTTAGGTATCTTGATTAAGTGACCCCAATAAAATTGTCTCAAAAGAGGAGCAGTGAGCTTTTGTATATTTTTTAAGGATAGTTTGAAAATGCCTATTCTCTTTTTAAGCTCTGTTCTTCTGTCCTTTTCCTTCAGAAATCCTTTCAAATACCTATGCCTTGCACATATATATTGATATAATAGGCCTTTTCTCCAGGATCCCTCCAACACGTCCCACAGCGATCCTGATTTAAACAGACGGGCGCCTTACACTTTGTTAAGTGAATGAGACGTATAGCTAATGATGTGGCTTGTGTTCAGCCAAAAAGCTGGGGATGAGACCGACCATTTCCCTTTGATCAGATCATCAGTAATACTCTTAGAGGCAGTCCCCCTCTTCTCTCCTTTGGACACACGCTGCCCTAATCCAGGCTTCAGGGGAAAGGGAATAAAAGGTAATTATAATATTTCATTTACTTCCCGCCTACGGGGATTAACATGGAAGTCCAATGCAATTACATGGCGACAACGATGAAGACTGAAGCCAATGGAGCTGCCTGTCTCTGCTACATAAAGCAGGTCATCCAGTTACTGCTGGACAGCAATTTTCAGAAAATCCTGTAATTAGGTTGTGAAACGGTGGCAAATAGGATGAACTGAAGAGGCAGATGTGTGGCCCAAAGTAATTTGGTTTCTACTAAAATGTGCTGCAACCCACATCCTTCCTATTTATTAGAGCCCTATAATATACCATGTTACGCTATTATGGAGGGTAATGGGGAGTCAGGCACTTAACTGTAATGAAATTAGATTCCCCCTTGCCTGCATCAGAGGCACAGTGACATTTTCTTGCAAAAGCTGTGAAAGTGGTTTCTCAAAAATAGACTTGACCAAGAAAAAAAAAAAAAAGCCCACTGGAATCCACTTCACCATAAAGAATAAAACAGCGAAGTGCTGATGAGATTGGACACTTTATTGTCCTTCTGTACTACCTGCTCTTAATGCAAAGCTGCTGTAAAGCCAGACAGGTAGATGGGGAGACACCATAGTCAATGAACCTTCATGTCGTATCAGTCTACAAAGAGAACGAGCTTGCTTCCTATTTCTAGGAAGTGAATAACAACAGTGATGTTCTGCCTTGCAGTTCCAGTCCTGACTTCTGGTGTTTTCTTGACTTTGCATTGACTTTTCTTCTCTCCTTTAAAAGCATTAGAAGTCTCCCAAAAGGTAAGAAGATTGGAAAAGAAGCACCTCTATAATATGATATTTTAAATAATTTCAGTTTGTGGGGTTGTATAGTCTTTGTGTGAGGTTATACTAAAACATTGATTTCCCCTAGTTTTCCCCAAGTTTACTCCTGATTTTGTCAGACTGATCTATCTGGCTCTTTTGAGCTATAGCTGATTTCAGATGTGACTTGGTCTAATCACTCATCGAAGAAAGTAACAACGCCAGGCAGCACCAGGTGGTCAGAAGAAGCATAATACAAAATTATTAACAATCAGTGGGAAGGACCCCATACGTTGATTAGAAACTGACAACAAGTAAAGATAATGCAACTGGTGAAGCAGTTTTTAGTAAACAAAGCGAGTACAGGATTGTGTTAGAAACCTGAGCCCTGGGAGAGAGAGGTCAAGTGTCAGTGGCGAGCGCTAGTGCATGGAGCTCTGGGCAGGGCCCCTGGGGAGGAAGGCTCGGCTGGACTCGGCCACCAGAGACACAGACTGAAAACAAACTGATGCATCATCCTGGCACCACGGCCAGTGGGAAGCATGCTGCCAATCAAGGGCCAGGCCTCTCTAAGGAAGAAGAGAGGCAATTTAACAATAACAAAGATGCCTAATCACTCAAGCTGCAGAGCACAGCATGAGACAGTGGCCTTGGGAAAGCAGAGCTGCACAAAAATGAAATATTACATGGGGAAGAAATTTGGGAATGTCAGTCGAAATAGCACGAATATGACTAGTGATATTATATACTTTCTTAAAAGCAGATATGTCAGAGCTGCAAAGTCTGGAGAGGAATTTATGATTAATATTCAGAGACCCTTAGGAGGTGGCCTAAGATCAGATGGTAGAACAGAGCAATCAGAAAGTGCCAGTGAGATTTCCTGACCTTGAATCCAGTTAGGATGAGGGACAAGTCATTGCTCCCTGAGCTGTGTGTTTGCTTTTGTTTGAAATAAAACAGAGTTTGGCTCAGGTTTAGAACATGGTTTCTTTTAGAAGAGAGCACAGTGAGGTATCAACCTCTTTCAGCATAAGGCAGGCTCGATTTTCTGGGGCATCTTTCCCAAATTAACTTAACAAATATGATTTTACCCCCTATTACTGACATACAAGAAAAACACGAAAGGAGAAGTTCCTATTCTTGAGGAGCCTACGATGTCATCGTGGTGACTTACAGAGACAATAGAACCAGCTATACTTCAATCCCATAAAAGATGTACAAAGACTCTAAGAAAGAGACAATGAGGACAGAGAAGTTAATTCTGACCAGGAAGATCAGGGAAATTTTCAGAGGGCAAGAAGAGATTTAGGTTGGCCTTGAATACTAGGGAGGGTTTTTTTTTTTTTTTAAGATTTTATTTATTTATTCGACAGAGATAGAGAGAGCCAGCGAGAGAGGGAACACAGCAGGGGGAGTGGGAGAGGAAGAAGCAGGCTCATAGCGGAAGAGCCTGATGTGGGGCTCGATCCCAGATCACTGGGATCATGCCCTGAGCCGAAGATAGACGCTTAACCGCTGTGCCACCCAGGTGCCCCGCTAGGGAGGGTTTTTATAAGTGGTTCTAGAATGGGGAAAGACATTCTAGGTGAAAGGAACAAGTTGGGAGATGGGAAAATTTAGGGTATTCCAATGTGATGAGTATAGGATAGAGAAGCAGTCTCTGTTAGGAGAGCAAATTATAGAATTTGTTTATGAGGGTGTGTAAGGCTTTCCAGATCTTCCCCCTTTAACCCACATTGCTTACTCAAATTTATCATTCATTGTACTCTTTTGGTCTTATAATCACCTAATGAGATTTTTTTTGACTCATGGTATTTTTAATTGTATTCTTGTGGGAGATATAAAAATGCAAAAGGTACTTTCTGTGCTTGAAAAGTTCGGAAATTTATTCAGTGCTATTCATAGGAAACAGATAGTCCAAGGGCCAACTGAGTGTGTGGATGAGTTTTTATGGGATGTTAGAGTAGGATATGGGCTGAGGAGGATTGGATAGAACTGGGGAGAATTCCTCTTGACTTGAAGAAGGGTGGGACCAGGAAATGCATTGAGGAAGAGGCAAAAGAGTCTGGAAAGGAAAGCATATGGAATATTTGAGTAGGAAAGTTTGGCTTAAATGTAAGGTATGTGCCGTGAATATACCTAGAAAGGAAAATTGGGGCCAGATTATGTAGGTTCTTAAATGCTTGGCTAGCACTTTCGGCAGCTACACTGTAAGAAGTCATTGGATATTACTGAGGAAAGAATAAAACAAAAGCATGAAAATATGGAGCTGGAGAGGATATTGGAGGTCACTGAATCTTCTTCCATATTTTATGAAGAGGTTAAATTACTTTGCCAATGCTATATAGGGCATTTGGCAGAGTCTGCTTTGGAAAGCAGGTTTCCATAAAGCAAAAACATAAAAATTATATTAGGAATATAAATCTGGTAGATATCCTCCCTCATAATGTTTTGTTTTGTTTTTTTCACAAACCAAGTATGTCGCCTGAGTGGCAGAATGCAACAAGCTATTAGCACAAGTCAGTTTATTTGAATAGCTAGTTAGTCACCTTGTAAGGTCCTAATACTGGGCAATTACATGAGTGGCTGGGTAGTTGGGGGAGAGTGGTGAGCAGACATTCATGACCATGATCAGATCACATTGGGGCTCGGGGCTTCAACATATGAATTTCAGAGGGGCACAAGCATTCATGCTATAACAATCAGTGACTTCCCTCTAAGAGGATGAAGTAAGAGTGATGGACGTACATGATGACCTGCGCTGATTGTGTGTTTGCGTTATACAAAATAGTAACACACAACTTGCTGGAATTTCTCTCATGCTGGTATTGAGGAAGCAAGTGCTATGTTGGGAAGCCCCACATGGCAGTAAACAGTGGGTGGTTTTCAGCCAATAGCCAGCAAAAACTAAAATCCTCAGTCCTATAACAGCAAGAGATGAAATTTTCCCAAAAACCCAACTGAGCTTGCAAATAGATACTCAGATGAGTATCTATCATATAGAGCCTCATATGATGGTATTTGGAGGTAGAAACTCTGGGAGGTAATTAGGTTTAGATGAGGTCATGAGGGCACGCTCTCATGATGAGATCAGTGCTCCTGTAAGAAGAGGAGGAAAGACCAGAGCTCTCTGTCTGTCTTTGCCATGTGAGGATGCAGCAAGATGGCAGTCATCTGCAAACCAGAAAAAAGCCCTTACCAGACATGGAATCTGCCAGTACCTTGAAACTTGACTCCTAGCCTCAGAAATGTGAGAAATCAATGTTTGTTTTTTAAGCCATCCAGTCTATGATTTTTTTTTTGTTTGTTTTTCTTTAATCAGCCCAAGAAGACTAATACATGGATCCTCCCACGTTCAAGGGGAGGAGGTCATACAAGGGCATGAACAACGGCAGTAGGAATCATGGGAGCCACCTTAGACTCTGTCTACCACACTGTGGTGGGTGTGATTATTCCCAGTTTACTGAAGGGAAATGTCAGTGAAGGTCGAATGAAGTCAATCAATTTATCTATTGCTATAAATTTTGTAAATGATTCAGGATTAAAATCCAGTTTGACTGCTAACACAGCCAACCTGTCACCACACAGTATGACCAAATTGTCATTTTTCTATATGACCGACTACATCCTCTTTCCCTCTAATTCCAGAAGTGGATGCCCTGATGCTGTAGGGGATGATGGAATCTCAGGATAGCAGGAGCCGGGAACTGGGTTTCTGAATATCTTGTATATCCCTAGAAGACGATGGGAATCAGAGTGAAAAAATATTTGCATTGTGCTGAAGTCCTGAGGCTTCAGGGTTTATTTACTATAGAAGCTATGAGGGTTTCTGTATTAATCAATTTGGACTGCTGTGATATTGATACCAAATTAGCATAGACCAGATGCTTAAACAACAAACATTTGTTTCTCACAGTTTCGGAGGCTAAGAATTCCAAGATCAAAGTGCTGTTAGTTCTGGTGTCGGTGAGAACCTGCTTGTAGATGGCAGTCTTCTCGCTGTGTTCCACCGTGTTCTCTCTGCGGAGAGTAGAGAGCAAGAGAAGCTCTCATGTCTCTTATGAGGGCACAAATTTTACTCACATAGGCTTCACTCTTGTGATCTTATTATCTCCCAAAGTCTCCACCTCCTAATACCATAACATTAAGGGTTAGAATTTCAGCATATGAATTTTGAGAGGACGCAGACATTCAGTCCATAATATGGACTAATATGCTCTTTAAATGTAACTTCAAGACAAGTCCCCAGTCAGAAGCCAGTGCCTAAGCCCCTCCAACATGGAAAACTTGAAGCTGCCACACCCACCGGGGACTGGACCAGAGTGTCTTTGACCGTGAACACTGCTCATGCTGACTGTGGTCTAGCTTTGCTAGTCTTTCCCTTTGGCTTTCTAAATCCCCTCTGTCCCCTTACTACTTGTTGGCTGCTGTCCTGGTCTAACCAGCCAGAACACCTAGTTGTCATTTCCACACGACTTGGCATTAAATATTAAAGCAACTTAGAATTCATGCTACTGTGAGTTAACCGTCTCTTTCTACCCCTGACAAGAGGAGTCCTTTTGGATACCAAAGCAGGTGTGAATCAGAGTGTGCTTTGCCCCTTTGGACATTGAATTAGACTTGCGACCGATCCTATAACTAAGTCACTGCCCAACTTCCTCTCGTTTTCTCTGCGTTCTGAACTACCCCATTGCTGTGGAGACAGTCTGCCTTGTAGCAACACCTGTCCAAATTATGATAAATATGTGATCTTGGCCTTAAAAGAGGTTCTTGATTTTTGTTAGTTAACTGAAACAGGCATCTTTATTTGTAATTGTAGCACTAACTTATATATAGTCTAAGATTTTAAGAAAAGTTATCACTACCCTGTGAATTCCGGACTCCTTTGTTAAGTAAAGTCTATAATTACCCTGCTTTATAGATGCTGTATAAGGTCTCTATGTTGACTTGAGTCCAACCCAAAGTTTCTGATCCTCTAATTCAATCATATTTCCCTGAGGTCAATTGTTATTCCATCTTTCTAAAGAAAATGCTAAAAGGCCAGTAATCTTAAATATCTCTTGTCCTACTCAAGATTCTAAGGGTGATCACAATGATGTAATGTGAGGGCAAAGAGGACAATTTTAGCCTCTGTCTGATACCTTATTCATGTGGGCAACTCCCATCCTTCATATAATTCTTTTCATCTTCTAAGCTTCGGCAGATTGCTCTTTGTCATCCACGGGAATCCCCAAACACAAACCTAACAAGGGAGATTAATCCAGTTTCCCTTCTGAAGGCTGCTTCTCATATTAGAAAGAAGAAAGATTTTAGGGGGTAGTACCATTCCAGGAAGGAGTTAAGTGAGACTTTTTCCAAAGCCTTAGAGATTTTAAATAACCTGGGTTAGTATACGGCTCTCTTCTCCCTCACCACGTTCCAACCCACACTTGCGTGCTGCATCTAATTTATTTTCTTTTTAAATTTTAAATGATTCCTTGTCAGCAATATTAAGTAAATGGCTTTACAAAGACTCTGCCATCAATCTTTATATTTTGTATGAAGACTAAAAACAGAGAAATTATTGTTTTACTATGTAAAACCATAGAAACATAGAATGTGTCCTCTATTTTAAGAAATATATATTGTATATAAGAAATACATCTGTCTTGTTCATTACATTTTTAAATTTATGTTGACTTCAAATAAATCATGTGTCCTATTCTTGTTGAATATATTTTAAGATAAGTAGGAACCATCCATTTGTCCATTCACCTATTTCTTCACCCATCCATTCATTAAACATTTTTTGGACTAGGAGCTGTTGGGTTACATACAGAATTAATGCCCAGAATCCCTTCAATCACTTTCCCCCATTTTGACTGAGAAACTTTTACTTCATTTCATTATTTTCTGAGGTGTACCTTCCATTGTGATTCCAAGAGCTAGTTTCTTGTTCAATATCCCTCGAAGACATGTGAATTCTTCTCCAGGGTTTCTGGCCCTCAACTGTCATCGAGTTTATTTGAAAAACAGTTTTTCTTCTCAAAAGAGAGGACTATATTGAAAGTACCAAAATCTTGTCCTGCAGGTCAAGTGGAAAATGCACACCAAGTGCAGAGTGGATGTAAGATCTTCATGGTTCCCCCTTTCTCACTTCCTCATGTTTCCTCCTGTTAGTTGCTTGCAGGAGAGATGGCGCCCAGCAGTGTGTCTTGGCAGTAATTTCCCTCAGCTGTGACATCTGGGGCAGACTTTTAATAACCATTGCAATGATGATGATTCCCCCTGGCAGCTGCTCTCAATAGCACATGGTGAAAGGAAAATTCCATGGTTGTCCCTTTCAGCGATGGCAACCACTCTTGATCTTCCAACAGCTTCTGAGGGAGCGGCAAACCAGAGTGAGAGATTTCTAACTGCGGTTCCTGTTGGCAGCTGGAGAAAAATCCTTACTTCCTATTACTTCCAGTAACCCAAAGGACCAGCCCCAAAAAGTTTTCAGAATGGACAATGCCGTATCTTCTCGAAGACAAGTTTGAGTCCTCAAAATTGCCCGTGCAACTACATTGGATAGTGTCACACTCTCTAACTATCCTCTTACATTCTCTTGGTTGTGCCAGACTCCTTTTTGACTCAACGTGACCTCTTTTACTTGCTAAGGAGCTCAAGGAGCTAGCAAGGAGCTATCGACTGCTCTCTTTATCCCAGCAGCATCTGAATCTGGGTAACTGGGAAATTTCCCAGTTCTACTCACTTATTCATTTACCATTTTTCTTGAGTGTCTATTCTAAGAACTGTTGGGGGTATAATAGTAGTTATAATATAACTCTTGGAGTTCATAATAATATTCATATATTGTATTAAATATTAATATCCGTACAAATACATAATTTAACTCATAGTAAATATAGTACAATAAAAGTGAAACATAGGGTACCATGACAGAAGGTAATGATGGGAAGACATTTGACGTAAGGCTGCCCTGGGAGGGTGACATTTAAGCTCAGATCTGAAAAGCTTGCCAACAAGTGGTACCTTTATTTAGGAATTGGAGCAGTGCGAGACCATTTTGTCAGGGTCATATACACCAGACACAGATGCTAAGTATTGAGATGACTTCAAGATATCCCAAGGAAGAAGCCTAATGTCCAGTTGGATATATAAATCTAATCCAAAGAAACCTAGTTCAACGGAGGAATATATAAGTGTGGATGTCACCTTTATATTCATGACAAGTAGAGCCACTAGACATGCGTGATAAAATTGCCTAGGGAGATGGTGAGGTGTCAGTAGATAGAAGGTCTCTCAGACTGAGCCTTGAGTTACTCCCACACTTAGTGGCTGGTGCAGGAAGAAAGATGGAAAACGTGCAAATCCAATTCTAAGTTCCGTTATTATACTTCCTCTCTGGAAGCTTGGTGATCCCCTGTGCTTTGTAAGTTTAGAAGTTGATTTATGCAGATTTTTTATATCATTAAAAAAAGCAAGGGCCTATGAAAAGACATTTGCATGACTATTAAGTTGATGTCCATCTTCTTCATTAGACTGAAAGTTGAATGAGTGCAGAGAACACCTCATTTGCTCATCCACTCCGGTACCGAGAACAGTGCCGGGCCCGTACGAGAACTCTGTAAGTATTTGCCGATTCAATGTATCTATCACAACCTCTGGGAACAATATAGCAATTTAAACAACTGCAGTAGGATTAAGTGCCCCGACAAAGTGAATAACTTAAAATAGAATAGTCATAATAAATATATTGGTATGCACACAAACAGACCCACAACAAGCAAATTCATTGACTGTTCACAAAAAAATTGACAACATTCAAACTTTCTCATTTGTTCATATATCTTAACTGTCTACCTGGGCTGGGAGAAATATTAAAATATGAATATTTCATTTTTAGAGACCTCTATGGAATAGAATGTGTTGCTAGATCCAGAGAGGAAAACAGAAAGAAAAAAAATATATTTGAGGTTAAGACAGTTGGTAAGAACTCAAATAAGCTTGATAGATTTCTCTCAAACAAATTCCTGAAGGGGTATACAACACCATGTTCGCCCTCAAAATAACCTACTTCTGAAATAAAGTTTGGTTCCTAGTTGCTGTAGGTCAAGTGGCTGCTTCAAGCTACAGGCAAAAGAAAACGTAATCCCTTTGTTATTGCCCTTCCGTGCCAATAAGTAAAAAGGTGATTGTGACTTATATTTGCAGAATTGTTTTCAGTGTGTAGGATCTAAGCTAGGAGCTGTATGAAAGAAGAGAAAGAAAGGGAGGGAGGGAGGGTGGGAAATTTGCATTATAAGACAGAAAAAATTATATCTTATTAAGGTAATGATTATATCAACAGCATAAAAGTCCTAAAAATTGGTGTAGTCAGTATTATATTTGGGATTGGGTTTATCGGAATATTAAGGTTCAAAATTCCCTTTTCATCAATTATTAAATCCTCGTAGTACACGCGACACTATTATAGGCAAATACATTACGTGGTATTGATCTGTAAATTAGCAGGGATGATAGTAATACTCTCAACTCCTTCTTTATAAATGAAAGGTTTATTGCAGAGGTCCACTCGCTTACTAGCTTAGTAATTTCACATGATCACTGTTATTAAAACAACAAACTGAAATCCACTATATAGGATGGCCTCACTTTTCCACACGACAGAAAAATCCATTACTGTTATTGTTAAATAATACTCCTTTAGTATTAATTATTTTTGGGTTCAACTAACAGTTGTCCTCATTATTTTGTGGGTTTCAGAATTTCAGCATTTATCTTGGAAGTTATTCCAAAAACGCATACAACCATGTTACGTGGACTGATAATAAACTTCTGATTATGTTCCTAATGTCTATTTGTAAATCGGTTGCTTAGAACCCGGGATGTATTTTTCCATAGAATAATTATATTATCAAATTTGATGTTGTTGAAACAGCATTATTATATTTTATAAGGTTCATGTTCCTTTAAAGTTTTAAAGGCTTAAGGTCTGTGTCAAACAGGCTTCCAGTTGTTGGCCTGGGTGCATGTTGTTTACTTGTAGTAATTTTTTTCTCTAGGAAAATGCAATCCAAATTCCAATGGAAGATACCAGAAACATATGCGCTCTCTTCCCTGGGTAGCAGCTCCTCTAGCATTGGCACTGGGGGGCCAGGGCTCAGTTGAAAGGGACATCAGATAAGTTTGAGCATTTATAATGGATAACCCTTTATATGCACAATAGAGAAATACCCACTGGGGAAGCCACTGCCCAGGCTTTCTGTTTGGCAGAAGACAGCAGCTTTCCCCCATTACCACTGGGGACTTTACTCTTGCATTCTTCTGAGGTTGAGAGCCTCTAAGGCTCCCAATGGACACTGCATCCTGGCCTTCATGCTGGTGTATGACCCCCTCCCCCTGAGGGACAGCTAGATTAAGTCACTGAATTAATGAATAGAATGTGATAGAGGTAATGAATCCCCCTTCTGAGATGAGGTAACATCAAGACTGGCTTCTGTCTTGGGTGCTCTCTGTCTCTGGATCCTTCTAAGGGAAACCACCTCCCATTTTGTGAGACAACGAAAGTAAAGAAGAAATATTTTCTCTTCATTTTTTTAGTGTACCTAGGAGTAAATCTGTAACCGAGGCCTATATTACATTAAAAAGAAAGCAAAATGGATGTTAAGTGCACTTATTGTGGTGATCATTTTGTAATATTTATGAATATAAAATCACTATATTGAACACCTGAAATTAATATGTTATATGTCAGTTATACCTCAATTTAAAAAAAGAAAGCGAAATATTCTTTTAAGAAAATTACTTATAAAATTATAAAATACATATTTTCCACTATGGGAAAACCAGAAGAATATAAAAACAAAATACCAATTATTCACAGTCTCACCTTTCAAAGAGAATTGTTTTTAACACTTCAAAATATTTCTTTCTGATCTCTTTTCTAGGCGCTTTTTGTTTGTTTAACTAGTTGTGAAGTCATACCGTAGGTATTTTGGGATAATTTTGAAGAATTAACCTTTCATGAAAAGCCTTTTTCCATATTATTTTAAACTCCTATAAGACATTTTAAAAGAGATTTAACTTTGAATGTATCATAATTTACTCATTTATTTCCCTATTTGTGGACATTACGATTGTTCCAAAATTTTTACTTTTATAAGCAGATTTACTTACTAAGGCTTTGTGTACATTTTCCTTAGGATGGAACTTGTCTTGCTGAGCCAAATATGACCATTTTGAAAACTTTTAGTTATTTTTTCCAAATCATTGTCAAGAATGATTGAAACATTACACAAATTTACATTCCAACAAGTAATATATGAACTTGCCTGCCTCTGTTGTACTGAAAATTATCATAAAAACAAAACTTTTGCTAATGTAATGGTTAGGAAAAACACCTCATTGTTTTCACAAATCATTTTTTAATAGTCTAGAGATTCGCTTCAGTCCATCGATGGCTTTTATTAATGAGGTTTTATTATAACTACAAATAGTAAGAGGCAATGAAGAGACATCAAACCAGAAGCTAGTCAAATTATTATCCACTAAATTATTATCACTCCACGATTTTTGAAGGCAGAAGCTTAATTATATATTACTGCTAACAATGCTCCTATTCAAAGGTACTCATGGAGGGTTACTTTGTCTCGTCTTGCAAATTCCAAATTGCAACTCTTATCTAGAAACCCATTTCCTCCCCACGCCCTCCCACCCACAGTCCAAGGTATTTCTAAGTGTAGTTGGGGAGTCGTCTACATGAGAATAGCACACACAAAAGAACATTCCTAGAATCTAATTGAGACCTATTGGATTAATATCTCTGCGTCCTAGAAATCTGATTTTTTAAAAAATTGATGTTTATGTGCATGTGAATAAGGTGAATTTTATTTTTATTTTATCTTTTCTTTAAATTTTACTTCCTATGAGTTGAGGACATTTTTTCTTTGTTTTGCTTTTATGCAAAACTTATAACTCTTCCCAGAGGTTAATAAGTCTCTGGTGAATCTAATTATAAACTGGCAATAAAGAGTTGTCTATGAAATGCTTGCATAAATGACCTGTGGTTGCTAGAGTGAGAGCATTGCCACATTTGGGATCTTTTTAATTTAAATAGTGTTTGGTAAATCAGCTTCTCATTTAAAAAGATGTTAATTCTAATACACGGACACCCACATAGTCCCCATTTTGCCTGACAAAGAAAAGATACCTTCTCATTTTAGACATTTTTAAGGAAGCAGGTTTAACCAAAAAAAATTAATTTTTAAGAGACTTTTTTTTTATTTGAGAGAGTGAGCGAACGAGAGAGAGAGAGAGAGAGAGAAAGAGAGAGAGAGAGAGCATAAGCAGGGGGAGGAGCAGAGGGAGAGGGAGAAGCAGACTCCCCGCCCAGCAGGGAGCAGGCTGCGAGGCTCGATCCCAGGACCCTGGAATCATGACCTGAGCCAAAGGCAGATGCTTAAAGGACTAAGCCACCCAGGCGTCCTGTAGAAAAAATTAATATTAACTCAAAACCCTCACGGCACTTGATATGTCATTAAAATCCAATTCAGAGACTGGAAAACACATGAGCTCTGAAAGAAGATTCGAGTTGGAGTCCTAGCTCTGCCACTCGCGAGCTGTGGGTACCGGAGGAATCACTGATGTCTCTGCGCCTCAGTTTGTCCTCTGTGGAATGGGGATATTAACAGCTGCCATGCAACCTCACAAGGTTGTCGCAAAGATCAAGTAAGTAATACAGCTCCAATATGATCTTGAGTCTCAGCTGTTGCAACGCCCGGGGGAGCTGCCACCCCTCTCAGTCTTCCCGCCATGGAAATCGTCGCTCTACCTGGCGGCAAGTCACCCCCACATGGCTCCGCCTGCCGAGTATGAGCGCACGGAGACCTTATTTCGTAGGATTTAAGCCACAGCTTTTCTGTCGTACGTCTCTCCGCAATGAGGCCATCGACCATGATTTTTAAACGGCTGTTGAATAGCATCGTTAGGAATTACTTCAAGGAGATTTGTCATCCCTTTTGTGAGGCTTTCCCTGATTTTTATTATTCGGGTGGTTTTGAAAAGCAAGGCTGCTGTCACTGTGGTTTCTTTGTTTTAACTCTCCAGAGAAAGGCAAGTGACTGCAATTTTCACAACACCAGATCACGGAAGGGAGCGTTGGATGAATGAACTTGACTTTCACAGAAAGTAAAGTAAACATTTTATGGCTCTCGGCAGTTACAGCTTTTCTTCCCCCCCGCACGGGAGGCTGTCAGCTGTCATGGTGCAAGCGGAGTAAATGGACAAAGCGACACTCTGCAGGGTTTGCACATGTTCATAGGGGTCGCTCATGGAAGGTCGTACGGCAGCCACCACCCAAGCGGCTTTCAAGCGCGGCAGTGGGCCGGGATTCTGCGCTCGCAGGAAAGGGCAGGGCTGCGTAGACGCAGAATGCAAGTGCAGGGAGTGGGAAGTGAGATAGGGCAGAAATTTTGGCCTGTAATCAAGAACCTCCATTTATAATGGCATTTTTTCCCCCGGACCTTAACCTGCCCTTGGAGGGAAAAAAGTAATAAAGTGAAAATGAAGTGCCCTTGAGGGGATGGGGGTGGGGGAGGGGGTGTCAGCCACAGTGGACCTTTGACAAGAATCTCAGTCATTTATATTTGAGCCCATTCCCAGAGGGTGAGCTCGCCTCTCACTGCTGGGAACAATTGTCAGGCGGCAAATAATAGAGACAAAGAGTGAGTGCATTTCCCGAGTCAAGGAGCGAGGCTCGCACAGGTCCTTATTCTCTGTCCGTTTGTTCCTGTTGCCAAAAAGCTGGCATTGCCCGCTCCGCGTTCACACTGTTCTCCCCTCACAGCTCGCTTTGGTTATAGTAAAAATGATTCAGAGGGCCTTTTCCTTTCTTCTTTTCTTTTCTTTTCTTTTCTTCCTTCCTTTTTTTTTTTTTTTTTTTTTTTTTTTTTTTTTTTTACTTTTTATGGTCAGGAGAAATTTATAACCCTGTATTTCCCGAGGCAACAAATTCACGTAATTCCATCTCCATGAAAAAAGGGATCCAAAGGAAAACCCCTTACTCTCCCTGCCAAATCTCCCCAGTCTCTTACCTTAGCCCCAGGAGATCCAATGCTCGCTGAATTGAATCGGCCTCAGTGGTCTCTGAGAAATGACATTTGTCTTTGAAGAGTGGATTACCACATCCTATCATTCTACCTGGGCACTAGGATTTCCTAGAATTTTCATCAAGACCCTAAAAGTAGAATCACATGTATAATGTGGCTCATTCGTATATTTGGGCTTAAAAATGAAGAATATGGTCCTTTTTTTGGAGGGGGGCAGAAGCTCTTGTACACCATTGGTGGTGGTGGGGGTGCTCTAAAAGGGTACCTGGAGAACGAGTCTGTTCTCCTAACCTAAGTTTATGAAAGAAAGTTCTAGATCATGGCCATAGCTATAGCTGCCTTAGTGGACAGAGGGGTCAGAGTCTCTTCTCCACAATTCTGGGGCGTTTGGAGATGAAGGTGGTACAACTAAAATTACGTGTAATTCATAGTTCATAGATTAAACATAATTTAGATGAATCATAGCATCTAGATTAACTTTGAGATGATTTCTTCTGGAGACAGAAATATAGATTTGAGACTATCTCTGCTACTCAAGAACTCTGACTTTGGGTAAGGCACATCTGGTCACAAATCCTTTTCTTTTTGGTAAAATGAGAATAACCAAGCCTGGCTTAATTCACAGAAATATTATGACAATAATTTGATGCTCTAAAGAGCCTTAAGCAGCGCTCCATGTGGTGGGGGTTCACAAATGGCTGGCGGTATTTATTATCTAAAAGTCCTTCTAACATGTAATTCCACTATACTCACGAACAATGCTGTGAAATTTGTTAAGATGCTAGAGAATTAGAGAAGAGGTGTAAGATACTGGTTAAGAGTCCACACTTTGGAGCTGCACTGGCTGGGAGTCATTTAGTAGCTGTGTGACCTTGAAAAGATATTTGACTGTCCTGTCATTCCCATTACTCATGAGCTGAAAAGGATTAATATTACCCACTTGTACAGTCCACATAAGGGTTAAATGAGCTGATACATATAGAATCTTTGCAACTGTGCCTGGCACAGGGTAAATCTTATGTAGGTCTTCACTATTTGTATTATCAATGTTATTATTCTCCTATTTAATGCAGTCTGCAGTAGCTTATTCCCGAAGGTCATGTTCTAATGCAAGAAAGCAAGAGCCAAAGTTCATTTAAAAAATTCATTCAAGAAGTGTTGTCCGCTTGGGTTCTCCAGGGAACAGATTCTGGCATCATGATTTTTTAGGAAGTGTCCTTAGAATCAACCGCCATGGAAGGGACAGGGAGGAAGCAGGATTGAACAGAGAAAGAACTGGATTGCCTGCATATTTGAAGGACAGCTGACCCCACAGGGAGCATGGTGTTGGGCTGTGATATTGTGCTTTATTATAACAAATAAATATAAATATATATTTGGTCTTAATCCTTGTTCCTGGCTCACAGCTCCCCAAACCCTTGGAAAGTCCTTAGAGTTGAGAGTGATAAAGGTATCTTTTGTTATGTTAATAAGGTGACCTCTGGAGAGCACCTAAGAATTGGGGCTGGTTGCCAATGGAGCCAACCTCCAGGGTTGGAACTTTCAGTCTCAAGCCCCCACCCCTGGGGAGGGGAGAAAGAGCATGGAGCTGGAGGTTGAATCAACCGCCAATGACCAATGATTCTATCAGTCATGCCTATGTAATGAAGCCTCCATAAAAACTCAGAAGGAATGGGTTTGAAGAACTTCTGAGTTGGTGAACACATGGAGATTTGGGGATAATGGCATTCCTGAAAAGGACATGGAAGCTCCGCCCTAGCCCCATACCTTCCCCTGTGCTTCCCTGCCATCCGGCTGTTCCTGAGTTGTATCCTTTTATAATAAACCAGCGATCTAGTGAGTGACATGTTTCTCTGAGTTCTGTGAGCCACTCTAGAACATTAATCAGACCCCAGAAGAAGGTACCAGGGTAACCTCTGATTTATAGCCAGTTGGTCAGAAGCACTGGTAACAACCTGGCTTGTGCCCGGCATCTGAAGTGGGGAGGCAGGGGGCAATCTTGTAGGACTGAGCCCTAACCCTGGGAAATCGGATGCTGTCTCTGGGTAGATAATGGCAGAACTGGGTTGAATTCTTGGACACACTGCTGGTGTCGGGAATTGCTTGTTGGAGGTGTGGGGACCCTTTCCAACACACATTGGAAACTGAGTCTCAGAACAACCATTTATGGGAATAAGGGTCATGCCTTTTGTCAGTCATTGGATATAGGCTGCCCTGGGGCGGGAGGGGGGGCATGTCTTGGGCAATCCCTGAAGGGAGCAAGAGCTGAGCTTACAACCCTCTTCACAGGTAAAGCAGCAAGTCCTTCCTTGAAGCTCTCACAGAAATATTTGTTTGCCAGGTACTGAGGCAGTTATATTTGTAGTATTTGAAATCATCTGTATTTCTGTGTAATCTGCAACTCCGTACGAGTGGTGCTTTTGCGTTCACTGATCTATTCGATTGGCTCTAAGCTGCCAGAGGACAGGTACTGTGTTTTCATTATCTTCATGTCCCAAGTACCCAAAATAGTGTTCAGTGCCTAGGAGCTGCTAAATAATTGTTACTGCATAAATAGATAAGTGAATGGGTGAATGGCGAAGGATATAAATCAAGATTCAGAGAAAGGACTGGCAGATCATAGAAAAGAATGCTTCAAGTTTGCTTACCTCATGAGAACTATTGGGTGGTGCAGGGCAATTCGGGAAGGGGAAGATAAATGCTCATAAGCCTCGATGCCTGAGAAGAAGGGCTTCAAATGGATTCAATTGCTGGATTTAAAGCTAAGCTTGAAGATGAATTTAAACTCAGTGTGTAGAGACTTTCCATATGATGACCATCTGATGAAGAAGAAAGTACTTTAAAATAGTCAATAAATATAAGAAATAGCAGGAAGTTCGGTAGGAGAAGGAAGGGAAGAATGAAGGGGGGTAAACAGAAGGGGGAATGAACCATGAGAGACTATGGACTCTGGGAAACAAACTGAGGGCTTCAAAGGGGAGGGGGTGGGGGATTGGGATAGGCCGGTGATGGGTATTAAGGAGGGCACATATTACGTGGAGCACTGGGTGTTATACGCAAATAATGAATCATGGAACATTGCATCAAAAACTAAGGATATACTGTATGGTGACTAACAGAACATAATAAAAAATTATTATAAAAAATAAAAAATAGTCAATAAAAATCTTGGAATAAAACACATTTTTTTCTTTTTAAGAGAGATAGAGCGAGCGAGGGCACAAGTGGGCAGGGGCAGAGGGAGAAGGAGAGACTCTTTTTTTTTTTTTTTAAAGATTTTATTTATTTATTCGACAGAGATAGAGACAGCCAGCGAGAGAGGGAACACAAGCAGGGGGAGTGGGAGAGGAAGAAGCAGGCTCCCAGCGGAGGAGCCTGATGTGGGGCTCGATCCCATAACGCCAGGATCACGCCCTGAGCCGAAGGCAGGCGCTTAACCGCTGTGCTACCCAGGCGCCCCAGAAGGAGAGACTCTTAAACAGGCTCCACACTCAGTGTGGAACCCAAAGTGGGGCTCGATCTCATGACACTGGATCATGACCTGAGCAGAAATCAAGAGTCAGACGCTTAACCTACTGAGCCGCCCAGGTGTCCCAAGAATAAAATACATTATTAACCATACTTTCATCCCTTCAGAAATGGGAGCATTTCAGAAAACAAACGGAAATACTCGCTCTGATGTTTTAGATTTATTTTACAGGTTGTTTGTATAGCTTGCTTACTGAGGATATGTTTACTTTTAGTGCCGAGAATATTAAAAAATCTGAAAGTATTTTGAAGCATTTGCCTCTACGTCTGGCACTTGAATGGGACTAATACCTATAAAGGATAAGACAGCTGGTCTTCAGAAATTTGACTGTCAATACTGTGTCTTTTGTTTAAAATCTGGAAAATTGCAAATGTTCACACAAAGAGAATCTTTATTCTTCAGGTCTCATCCAAAAAGACCTTTTGCTACACATCAAGAATTATCTTTTCTATTTCAAAATAGGGAAGAGTAGCTTTTCTCTGGTTAGAAGTTTTAAATTTTCTGATGTTTAGACCGTTCTCTATGCCTCGAAGGTAATTCAATGTTTTGAAATAGGTATTGTATTTTCAGGATTAGCTAAGCATGGTAAAACTTCCATTTGATGCATCGATTGCGTCTCCTGTAAGGACTGGGTGTATATCAATTCCCCAGTCTACAAACGACTTTAATAATGATGCAAGTCTATCAGACCACAGCATCTTAAAAAAATTGGACTGAGATAGTTTTTCAAAAATAAAGTTTGAATAATACCTCCGATATCAAACACACACACACACTTCACTGTCTTCCTTCCTCTATGTTCCTATGATTCTACAATGGCTCATAGCTTAATCAAGCCTCTTAGGAACATAAGCAAATTATTTTTTAAGCCATCCAGGCTCTTAGCGGAAGGTCATAGTGATGACCAGACACTACAGACATATATCTTTGAATTCCAGTCTGTCACAGGCGTAACATAAAGTTAATATTGTCTGAGAATTAGGTTAGCAACCTCAAGTAGTCTCTGATTCTTCACTATTTACATCCTTCAGGAAATATCAGGCATCATCCCTCTGACTGTGACCGCGCTACGGCTGCCATGTCTCAGCTCAGACCTGTGACCTTGGAGTGTTTCCCACAGGCTGTGTGTGGTAGACTTTTCACATCAGTGCATTCACACCTTTTTATCAAAGCCAAAATTAACCTTCATTTGTAATATTCTCTCTATTGTGAACTCCCTGGCCAATCTGCAGTAACTACTGCAAAATGAAAAGAGCCAGTTGGTCTTTTTGAGCATGCGCAGTGAAACAAACTCTAAATTAGTCACGTTTTCCTCCATCAATTGACAGATTCTTTTGTTGGATAACCTAATTTCACATTCTCCTCCCCCCCCCCCATGATTTATTCCTTCTGGTGACGAGTTAACATGTTTTCCTGTACATTTCTCTAAATCCCAAATTTAATGAGTACTTTCTATTATAATTAGGCTGGCAACGAGTATTTTTCAAAAGCATAAGCAGGCTTTCAGTAGAGCCTTTGGTGACTATAGGAGTTATTTCTATACATCAGAAGAAAGCATTGTAAGTAGGGAGGAGTGAGATAGGAGAAAAAGCCAGCGATTTCTAAACTGTTGTGTCTAATCTTTGTATTAGAAACTGCCTCTCTTCCCAGAAAATTGTACTTTTAAATATTGTATTTTATTCTCCTTCTAGAACAGGACTTTGGCTACAAGCAAAAGAAACTTAAATAGAGAGAAAGTTTTGTTAGAAGGATCTCAGGTGACTCAACAGAATTGTCCAGGTATAGAAAACAGGTGAAGGACAAGAGTTTAGTTGTGGCCAAGACCCAGATCCCCACTAGGAACAGCCACATAGGACAGCGACCTTGGGCACACCCCTGTGGTCACACCACAGCATGCTGGACTTCACTGCCACCGCGGAAAATCTTTGTCTGTCTCTAAGCCCATGACCCATTCTTTCAAGATTCAACAAAAATGTGATTGACCTCAAATGCATCTCAGTACATCATGGGAAGTGGGAGGAGAGGAGGCAGAACTCAGGGCTTGCCTCCCCTGCCCCCACGGGTCCCCTGCCCCCCACCTTGAGATTTCCAAATATAGGAAGTGTGTTTCCATGCTGCACAAACACATCCTGACAAATGTCTACCAGCTCAAGTTCTTGCTTCGGAGGCATCCCTTGTAATACTAGATACAGAATAACAATAATAAAGGGCAGACGCGCTGAGAAGCATTAGCCTTGCACTCAATCCTGGTGTCGTCATTGGCCCTTAGAACTTGTTTAAAACTATAGTATCAAGAAGAGTGGCTTTTTAAAAAGATTGTATTTATTTACTTAGAGAGAGAGAGAGAGAGAGCTGGGGGAAGGGCCAGAGGGAGAGGGAGAGAGAGGATGCCAAGCAGACTTTGCGCTGAGCATGAAGCCCTGATCCCATGACCCTGAGATTATGACCTGAACTGAGATAAGAATCTGACGTTCAACTGACGGAGCCACCCAGACGCCCCTCAAGAAGAGTGTTGTTGATGAAAATCACTATAGAGGGGAATAGACTCTGTGTTTCTTGTTAGTTTGAGTTAGTAAGCCCCATGAAGAGAGCTTTCAGCTATTCAAGTTTGATTATTCAGTCGGTGGATTGTCCTTTCCTCATTTCTATTTCTCTAGCTGTCATTAATCCAGCAATTCTCTGCTTAGAATTACCTTTATCAGAATTAGAACAGGAAGAGTTAAATTTCACATTGAGTGAATACTGGTCTTGTAATTGGCAGTGTAGACACACACTTTGGATAGAACTTGAAAATGTGGGTTTTTGGGGCACCTGAGTGGCTCAGTGGTTAGGAGTCTGCCTTTGGCTCAGGGCGTGATCCCGGTGTCCTGGGATGAAGCCCCGCATCGGGCTCCCTGCTCTGCTGGGAGTCTGCTTCTTCCTCTCGCACTCCCCCTGCTTGTGTTCCCTCTCTTGCTGGCTGTCTCTCTCTCTCTATCAAATAAATAAATAAAAGCTTTAAAAAAAAATGAGGGTTTTTGTTTTTTCCTAATTTTGCTCTAATGTTTCATAGATTTACCACCCAACAAATATTTATGAAATGCCTTCTCTGTGTATGTAGGGAAATACCCTTTAAGGTTTTTCTTTTCCATCTAGTGACCCTTATTTTTGTACTTATTCATTCGCTTTTCTTCTTCACATTTTTTTTCACTTTGGTATTTTGGGTAAAACAATATAAACACAGTAACAGTAGATTGTCAAAGTCACAAATGGCATGGAAAAAGCATCAATTTATGATCTGCTATATATATTCAAAGCTTTTGGTTTGGCACATGGGGACATACGGATGCTAAAATGTGATCCTGGAGCAGAAACATTTCGATATTTAAAAGAAATCGAAGGAATTCTTTACAATAAACTACTACCAAAAACAAAAATTAGAAAGGTAGGCAGCCCAAACCTACCTACCTCATAATTCTGCATAAAGCTGGTGGGGCTTGCGCCCCTTGTAAATATCTCGTATATTGCCTTTGGCATTTGCTCCCTACGTAGCAGAGCTACTGTGAGATTTTCTATTCTTCCTAGGAAAATCCAATGTAGAATAAGTTAGAAGTTTTTTTTTTTTCATGTTTTGATGATTGATAAAAGTCTTTTTCACAAGGGTAACTTTCCCTAAGTAAAGTAATCAAGGCCCATGATTTTCTAATTGATGCACAGGGAAGTGCTTTAATGAATTATTGAAGTACTTGGCTCAGGTGTTGTCTCCCAGGGACAGAATACAGAATTACTGCTTAGCAATTAGACCGTCAATGTTCCTTACCCAGTTGACCATAATTAAAATAATTTTATTCTTGGTTTGATATTGGGAATTAAAACTCACACCTCAGTTACCTGGTAAAAGGGTTTCAAGGCTAATGGCATGCGACATGAGGGTTTTAAAATGCCAACCTGTGTT
Organism: Ursus americanus; assembly: GCF_024610735.1. NCBI lineage: Eukaryota > Metazoa > Chordata > Mammalia > Carnivora > Ursidae > Ursus > Ursus americanus. Next base: position 58,858,372 of record NC_142139.1, on the reverse strand, counting down.
CTTCCTCTGAATACAGAATTCCTCAATCATTCATGTCTGATTAAAATTGTATTTGACTAATTGATAATGACTTTTCAATTAGGTAAAAGCATATTTTATTTAGAAATTACATTTATTTACATTGATTTTTCTCCTCTTCAGGATGTCTGGGCTTCTGCATCCAATTTGATCTGACTGCCACAGCTCACAGGAAGCCTTTGCCAGGGCAACTGACAGTCATTCCCCAAACACAGGCTGATAGAATCGGGCTTTGGAGAAGGCACAGTTTTATTTTTGAAGAATACTTAGGAAACTTCCCCAGTCCGCATAAGGATATCCACTGAGGAGTTTAACTGGGTGTGAGCAAGGGAAATGGAAACCGACAGCTTGTGAGATCATGCTCTTCTCCGGTTGCGGTAGTCACAGGAATTTCTCCCGGTGAGGGGAAATTTATCACCAGCAACATTCATTCCAACGAGTTCTCTTTTCTGTCCATCATTGCAAAAGTACGGCAGGGCCATGCTGAATGAAGTGGGGCAGCCTCCTACTGTCTGCCTGGTAACCAGGAACTGGAGTAGAGATCCTCGCCCGTTCTTTTGGAGGCTGGAGGAGGGAGACAGCTGTTTCTGCCCTTGGCACTGCCGGGCGCGAGAGGTGACCCCATTATCGCTCAGGGAACAGTGGCCCCAACTGCCAAGGTCTCATTATCGGGTAGTGGTCTGTCCAGAACGAGACTAATGACTCGTCATTAGCGTCGCTGAGCTTTGGGGGAGTCACCAGAGCATAGCTGGACCTTTGAAATCCTAGGTTTTCCCAGGGAATGAGGTGATTTCTAGAGGAGTCATATATTCATGGAGACAAGTCTATGCAGGGAAGTCATGATCACTTCTCTCTACCTTACCTTGAACTCATCTCTTGCTCTCATTTCTTCCATTTCTAGAGCCACAGACATAATTTTGTCTCTCGTTACACTGTATTCACCTCTTGACCAATCTAAATACCTTCAGTTTCTTTTGACTCCAACTACCCTGGACTCTGTGTTCTGTCATCAGAGTTATTTTCCTAAACACACAGATAAGATAGGATGGTCTGCGGTTCAAAAACCTCCTGTGGGTTTTCTTTAAAGACTCAGATCTGAAGTTTTGAGATTAGACTGAATCATACCATATGTGGACTCCACACTGAGATTTTGGTTTTAACACTGACAACATCTCCCCATGGAGATAACGCTCGGATCTAACTGGGTCATTCATCTTTGCCTGGACCTATCTCCACGGCTCTCCTCATGCTACTGCCTACAGCTGGAACGGCTGCACTCTCTCCTCCACGATTCCTTAGTCCTTCAAGGTCCAAATCAAGCATCAACAATCCCCAGCTGGAGTTTTCTAGCACGAGGTTATGTGAAGTAGTTGTCATCACATATTATTTTGTGAGTAATCAATCCTCCCACATGCTCACTCTGCTATAAATTCCTTTACCAAGAGAAAAGCCTTTCACTACATAATTAAAGATGAAATGCAGTGCAGGCAGTTTATCGATCAGTGTGAACTTGGTATGAACAATCAGGAAACCACGTTATGACTGCTTTCAAGCATTTTTTACCAGGTCATCTTCCCTGTCCTCCTGTCACATCTTGAGCAGGTCCCAGATCTTTGGCTATGGACGAATTCAGGCAGAAGAGCAGTTTCTTCGTCAGGTGCAAAAAAAAAAAAAAAAAAAAAAAACCTCATTGAATCCTAAATAAAAGCTTCAATCTTTCGTTCATGTCAAAGCTTCTTTCTTCTTTATTCTCAACATAGGTCTCACTGATGGTTCTGGAACAGGCAGTGAAGAAGGTAGAGAGCACTGTCTTAGCATTCTCTCCATTTCACCTTCTCTCTTCACTTGGCTTCTGGCTTTTCCAGGGTTGGGCAAAGAAGGATCAGAGAAAAAGGGCCAACGGCCCTGGCCAGCTGGTACGTAGTTGGTACTGTTTGTAGGTCTCCCTTGTTTGTTGAGTTCCTTCTGTCATGGTAGGTGGCCAAACACTGGCCCTCTTCCAGATGCATGTGTGTGTGTGCGTGTGTGCGCACGTGAAGGGGGTGTTACCCACTAGGATGAGGGTACTCTACTGGTGTCTTGGGACCACCTCCCTTAACTCCTGCCTTGGAAGTGCCACCCATCTCTTTCTCTCACTGGCAGGCAGTTTTCTTGGATAGAGTACTTCAAAGAAATTGCAAGCCTGGTTCTTTACCCACCTGACCCTTGTGAAAACTTCTGATCCTCATCCTGACAAATGGCAAAAGTAGCCAAAGCACAGCCTTGTCCATTCCTGTCCTGCTGTCACAGGCAGCTCCATCTACACACCTGTCATTGACAGCTCCATGCAAGACTGGACACCAGCCTGTCTTTACGTGCCGCTTCCGTGCTCTGGGGCCAGGTGACACTCTCCTGGAAACACTCTTGAATCCAGAGGTAACCTGGAGTGGGCAGATGCTTTTCTAGAACCCCGCAGGATCTAAGAGAGAGTAATACCTCTCCTCAGTGCAGTCAAGGGGTTCCCTTGGGGCCCTTTCTCTTAAATTAGGGGCTGGAAAAGCAGACTCCTCCCCTCTCTCATAGATACTTAGCATCTCTCTGTGGCAAGAACACTTTTTTGTTATCCCCTGATAAGTAAACAAAGCCTCCAGTTTGGAGGCTTTAACTATAATTCCAAGATATCAGAAAAGTCCTTTTTTAACCTTCTGTTACTGCTGAATGGGATGAGTATTACAGCTATTCCTCTGGAGAGAATAATGACCTACAGCCACACGAGTTCTAAATGACAGCACCTGGTCACCTTGGTCCTTCTTACGAATCTTGCTGGGGCTCCAGTGTGGGGGAATGGGGAGCCTGCAAAGGCCACGGAGGCAGGGGATAAAAGCCAGGGGGAAAGGGACTGCCTAACGTGATTCTCAGGTCACGATGGCAGGTTTCAGCAATTCCAGCGTCCTGAGCCTATCGTGTCTGGAACACAAATGAGTGACAAGAAAAGATGCCTTCTCTAGTTTCTCTTCAACTTAAGGGCTCTCTGGTACCTACGGACAGCAATATCTTCGGAATGACAAGTGGTTATAATTTCTCCCTTAAATTACAGTTTTCCTACAAACTATGATCCTAAGCTTTCCAGAATATGGAGAAGAGAAAATATTGGGCATTTTAATTTAAAAATTGACCTATTGATGAACTTGTAAATGATATCCAGCTTAGAGTCCGATTCTCCAGGCATAACAGACATTTGTTACACCCCTGGCCTAGCGGGTAACACCCCAATACACACACACACACACACCCCATGTGGTTCTATGGGGCTGCCAATCCACTCTGGCAGCAATGATGGGGCCAGGAGCAACCATGATCCAGGCTGGGACAAGTCATGTCTTTTGTAAGGTGGTGAGACATGCACTGTCTGTGGCCACCGTGCTCTGTCTGGCGGCCTGGCAAAATGAGGCCACACGGGTGAGAGCAGCAGAGACCAGAGCCAGAAGTGAGTTCAGATGGTGCTCAAGGCCCAGGTCCAGCTGCTGTAGAAGCGAGGCCCTTGCCTTGCCTGCAACTGGATTTTATGGGTCCATGGAGACCCCTTCTACGCAGGCTGGCCTGAGCTGCGTTTCGGTCACTTGGAAGAAAAGGTCCTGAGCTAAGCACCCGCGATGCCAAGTTGGTTGGAAGGTGACTTTGGGAGGAGCCCCTTTTCCTCTTTTCCTGATTTTGAGCAACATATTTCACCATCTCATTCTCCTGCTTTCTTTTTAGAGCACTGGTTAAACAGCATTTCTCATGAATGGAAAAACTTAGAAGTTCTTGGTTTTGCTTCTGTTGACCACGTGACTTTGAATAAGACATTAATTACCTGTTTCCTCACATATAGAGTGGATATTATAATACATACAAAGTTACTTTGTAAATTGTAAGTTGCTAGACAAATGTAAGCCATCATTACCAACAGCAACCATATTTTGAATATTATTTTGAAGTAATATTATGACATTTCATTTGGCAGTATCTGAAAAAAAAACGTTTTGTTGTCTTGGGGAAGATGCCTGTAGAAATATACGTATCCTCTCTATAGCTCCAGATGTGCTCAGAGGGATTCATTGGGGGTAACTAAGCATCCAGGTTCTAGAAGCGAAAAGGTTCCTTTAGAGACACATAGTTTAGTATGAAATCGTTTTAACAATAAAAAAAAATGTAACATCAAGTACCGTCTTGAGTGTTGTATATTAAAGGAATGGGAATTTTCACGGAGGAGGAGAAAGGTGAATCCACACTGAAGTAAGAGACCTTTGATGGCGGCACAGGCTGGGTGCTTCAAGGAACACTTGGAGCGTCCTCAACCAGGTATAGGCGGTTATTCGGCAGGTGTGGGCATGAAGAAATAGGATGTGGGAGGGGAATGAGGAAGAGGATGTGATTCCTTCACATCCCGGCTAAGGACTGATCTGGTCCTCTCTCCTTGCAGAGACCTAATAAGGTATGGTTTCTATGGAAACAAGGCCCAGACAAAGTCCCACTCTCACCACCCACCCACACCACCACCCAGCACTGGGAGCAGAACCGGTAGGATGGAAGCATATCAGAGAGAGGCTCTTGTCTAATCCCGGGCCTGAGTCACACCCTGGCTGCGGAGGCCAGCCGCCCACCGACTGGGCCGGGGTTAGTTCTGCTCAGCAAAGGCAGACTCTGTGCAGAGGCATTTTTGTGTAGTCATACTTCTTTGCAGCTTAGAGGGAATGGTGGTGATTTAAGCTTTATCACAGACACAGCCCATTAAATTGGGGTTTGTTACTGGTAGAGATAGTAAAAAAAAGTTAACTAGAAAGCCCTTTAGGGTCTCAAAAGCATTAGGAGGGTCCAATTGAAAATATTTCAGCAAGCTGGTAATCCAGGAAAGGCACCTTGGTGGAACTTCACTCTATCTCTGTTTAAAATCCCAGTTTCACCTTGTTGAAGACCTGGGAGTGAAGCATTAACTATCCCCACACAGGGTCACAGGCAGTAGCATCACCGCTTTTGTAGCGTGGAGAAACAGTGAGGTGTCTGGGAGTCGCTCTGCGCGGGGGAGTGGTGTCAGATCTAGACGCCATCTCACTGTGGCCACTTAACTGTGCGACCTTGAGCAAGTCACTCAACTTCCGCGAGCCGCCATGTTCCCATCAGTTAAATGAAGATAATAAGAATTATTACCTAAAAGACTGTTGTGAGGACTAAAGTCAAAAAAAAAGGAAAACATCTAGGGCATTAACTGGCAGTTACGGGAGTTCAACAAATGACAAGCCATTTTTGTAACGATGATTAGTGATTTTTTAAATCTCTGCTCGGGTTTTTCTTGTGGGTCCTAAGGTTTAGGAGATGAGATATATGAACATTTCCTCTGACATGTATACCCTCACTCAGAGGTGAACGGTTTCTTGAAAGACCACCTCACGTCACTTGAGACTTTTTTTTGTGCTCAGAATTGCACCTCAGCACCATGGCTTTAGGACCTCAGCAACCACCAAGGTATTCAATGTCCTTGTGTTTTTTTTGGTCAGGTCCAGAGAAGTAATTTTCCAAGACGACAAATGAAGGGAATGGCCAACCTGGCGTCTGGCCATGCGTAACGCCTGTGATGGCTCCCCTTGGCCCTTCATGACTGACCGGAGCCTCCTCTTTCCCATCCGTTTCTCCCTAGTGCTTTTCCGAGTGTCCTTTCCCGGAAAGTCCTTTGTTCTCCTTGCCTTCCCGAACTCTCTTCCCACCTTCCTCTTTGGACGCTGATCTTTCAAAGCGCCGCCCAGAGCTTACCCCCTCTGATTTTCTTGGCCCCAGTCCCTTTCGGCAGATTAACTCCAAGTAGCTCGCGCAAGCATCCACTTTCGGATGAATCACCACGCTTGTAGGTGTTTGTTTATGTCTCTGTCTTCGTCAGCAGACAGTCAGGGAGAGCGGAGACAGGCTGCCATTTTCTCACACCACGCTGGAGTTCTAGATCACGATGTATTAACAGCAGCCCCCAGGCTTTCACAGCAGCTTCTCATTAACCAGATGGCAAATCAATGAACCCAGGCCTTTTGATTCCCAATCTTGTTTCCTACCTCTCGTGCCAGCTGTTTGTCTCCAGGATCTACCTTCTTTTCTGTCCCCCTGTTCTTTCAGGAGAGCTCTGGGCGAGGAGATCATCAGAAAGATTTTGTCACTATATTAACTCACCTGTAAATAATGCCACAGTGTGGGCTGCCCAGTGATTTCACAATCAGGGTTTATTTTATCTTTCTTCAACTTGGGACACTTCGGACATTCGGCCTGGGGGTTATTTGTCTTGATTTGCAGGGTGCATTACCTTTACTTTAAGAGTCAAAACCTCCTTTGCAAAGCCCGGGATTTGGACCTTTCCTCAACGCTTTCTTTTAAAACAATTTACCTTCTTTCCAGCAGGTGGCAGTATAACACAAACAATAACCTGTGCCAACTGCAGTTTTGGCTCTTTCAGGCTCCCTCTAGCATCACAGCAACAGGAGTCTCATTCTGGGTGAGATTTCTACAATAATTCCAAATTGAAAAGATAGGGTTTTTCCAAAGATTTGATCTATCGGTCGTCTTTTCGCTGCCAATCATTCTTATACATTTTCTCAGGTAGGAAAATTTAGACTTCGTTATCTAAGAATTCCTTTATATTTTGCACTTGAAAATATAAACCAAAAGAGAATCGTTATGTAAAATTCTCTTTTAACTGTTTTATTATATGCAGTAGTTTTAATGAATTTCTTGTCGATATATTTAATTCACTATATTACGTTAGTTAAGGTGAAATTCTCTGGGTTATAGATGTAACCCGAATTGAGAACATGGTCTTTCCGTGGAATTTATTTGAATGTTAAGAAGTTCTAGACATACCCATATTTACTGGAGCATGTGTCTTTCAAAGCGTTATTTCAGCCTCCCAAAGTTAGTTTATTTTCTAGACTCAGCACAGTTTACGGAATTAGATTTCTTTAATTTAGTTTCTCAGATTTTGTTTAGTTATCTGTAACTTCTAGGGAATTTTTAAAAATAAAACTGGAAAAAAACATTCCAGGTCCCCATAGCCTGCATATGTGTAGAGGACAGCCAGATGTTCTTGCATGTCTGGGAAAGGGGACAAGCGGTACATAAATGAGACTTGAAATCTAGAATACCAGACAGGACAGACACAGTGTAGGGAAGGGACCCATCTCTGAGGTTCGGGGCTGAACAAACCAAAGCTAGGGATCATTTAGGGCACGTAACTGCGTCTCCAGGACTAGTACTGAACAAGAACTTGGAACTTAGATAGGGCTGAGTCAAAAGGAGGGGGCTCATCCCATGTCAAGACATAAGACAGAGAGGTGACAGAGAGGTGACGGCTGTGGACATTGCTGCGAAGTGTCCAGTGAGGACTAAAGCCTCTTTGTAAAGATCAGCTACATTCAATTGAATCCACAGAAAGCTAGCAGAAAAAGATAAAACTTTAGATAACCCGTGTCCCCTACCATGACTATCCCTAGTACCAAGACCCCATCCCAGAGAGGAGGAGACTAGAAGAAATCTGAGCTGAGCAATTTGGAAAGGAAAACAATCCTGATACGGAAATAGATTTTTGAATGGACTGGAATTGAGAATTCACTGGGAACTCACCTTTAAGAGACCAAGTGCTGGATCAGAAGGGGTCTTCTTGGTGAGATCAGAGCTCACTGCTGTCTAGTGACCTCAGACCCAGGAAGGAGAGCCTATGTGCTGAACAACTTTGGATGTTCCCCTCCCGACGGGATGAGTCACCCTTGGGGCCAAGAGATGACCGCTGCCCACCTCTTATAAACTATGTACTGGGCTCTGCGTTATTCTCTATACAAAGGTTCCAATCCTACTTCTAAGGCCTGTGACATCTTCTTTCATTCCCTTCTGTGGCTTGGAGTTTATACCTCAAGCTGAGGGGGTGCCCAAAGAATGGCTATTTTTGCGGATGGACTAGGACGTGTGGGCTATGCAGGTGCAGGCAGAACAAATGGGAAGAGAAAGGCATTAGCCATGGGCCCGCTGTATTGCCGCAAGCTGCCCTAACAACCTGGAGAACTTTCCGGAGGAATTCCACATGCATACCCGGCCCTCCAGGTTGATTTGTGGGTATATAAAGGAAAGTAGCAGAATAGAACAAAATTCAGCAGTGGGCTAGTTTGATTTATAACTTCTAAATGTTTAGACATGAGCCACCTGGGCCTTCGTGAGCACTCTTGCCCTGGGCCCTGCGAGCGTCAGAAGCAGACCTGCTTGCTCTCATGGAAGGATGGCTCTGATCTTCTCTTGGGTTCAGCTACAGAGATGAAGGTTACACTTCTGTGCATTTGGGTTGTGACTGGATGCTTGAAACCTGTTCTATGCACTAGAGTTATTGTCCAGATGGTGATTTCTATTACTATAAAAAGTTAAAATTTAATCTTAGAGCAGTGTGAAACAAAAGAAAAATACTTGGCAGGCCTGTTTTCTTCTTGAACTTTTAAACTTCGAAGTGGAGAGGGAGGGATAGGATGTATATCGCCTGTTCCCACCTCGGCGTTGAGGAAGCGCAGGCCCCCGGTTTCTCTTGCTGGTCACACACAGCCTGGCCCTGCACTGTTAGCTTTTACTTATATGCCATTCAGGTAGGCTTCCTCTTTCGGCTAATGATGTCATTCCTTTCTTGTCCCATTTATCCTTTTCACTTATCCTGCTTTGCTCAATTTCTTCCTTTGTGTACCCCTTCTGGAAACCCGGGATAAGTTTTCCTCCCAGGGCAGGGCAGCCTGGAAAACTCTCTGGCCTTGTGAATCTCGTGCCCCCCTGCCCTGGCTTAGCTGACTCCACAAGCAGGGTCTAGGCCAAGTTCACTCTTTGTCTTCCATTCTTGTTCCTACTGATGGAAGAACAAGCCAAAACGTAGGAGGAAGGAATGTGAACACCAGACATCTTGGTGTTGCCACAGAGTTCCATCACTGAAGAGGGTTCAACCCGGAAGGTGCCTCTAGGTCACTTTTCGGTTCGAGACTATAGCTGATGACTCTGGCTCACCACCGCCTGGCCAGCATGAACACAGATGGCTGGGCCTTCGCCTGTCCAGCGAGCTATGCCATGTAACTTCGCCTCTCAGAGTTCATTTTGTTCAATTTCTACTGGCACTCCGAGAAACAAAAACAGATATTATCTTCTCCTTGACATCTTTCCCGATGGATCTACCCAGGAAATAGTAGACCAAAAAACAAACAAACAAACAAAAAACCAAAAAACACCCTAAACCTTATCCCTGCCATTTGGCATTACAACCATTGCTTGATTAATTCTCTGAAGGGAGGAATGATGGTCTTGACTGAAACCAGTGTCTCCGTGAGTGTGGCCTCACTGTATGCTCCTGGGCAAGAAATAGCTAATCGGAACACCGAACAATAAAGACCAATTACTTCAGTTATAGGTAAGCTTATACAAGTATATTTCTGTTTATATCATTTCTATTTATATCAAAGACAGTAAATGCATTACTATATTTTATTTTATTGCATTTCTTATTTGCTCTAACTTTGGTGGAGGATTGACATAGGAATTGCCTCGTATCTGAATCTTTTCGGTTGTATGTACGACTCTTCTCTGAGCGCACTCTCACTGCTATGGACTGAATGTTTGTGGCCCCCAAATTCATACGAAACCTAACCCCCAACACAATGGCATTTAGAAGCAGGGCCTTCGGGAGGTGATTAGGTCACGAGGATGAAGCCCTTACGAGTGGGATTAGAGCCCTTATGAAGAAGGCACCAGAGAGCATGCTTGGCCCTTCTGCCAGGTGAAGGCACAGCAAGAAGACGGCTGTCTGTGAACCGGGAGGCAGGCTCCCAGCACCACCAAATCTGCCGGTGCCTTGGGCTTGGGCTTGGACTTCCCAGTCTCTAGAACCATGAGAACTAAATTCCTGTTGTGTATAAACCACCTGGTGTGTGATATCTTGTTACAGCAACCCGCTCAGACTGAGACATTCACCTACGGCCACATGTAATCTGGAACGAAGACTCCCACCTCAGAAAACATCAGCAGAAACTCAAAGCCAGCCTTTGCCTCTTTTTTTTTGCTCCTATGATTCATATGTATCCACTTTCTTTGAAAAATTATTTGAAGTGGTTTACAAGCAAAATTTATGCAATTGTAATTATGTAATATGTAATGGTTTATATGATGGTAATATAACCATCATAATTGTAACATAATTATAGTTGTTGTAAAAACATAAAATAATAATATAATATACTAACAATGATTATATGTATATAATCGTGGAATCGGGTTCTGACCGATAGCCCTTGCAGCCAAATGTGTTCTATGCCTGTGCAGAGAATTTAGGACTAGAGACTTTCAGGGGCCCTTTGGGTCAAGTCATAAACCCTTCTCTCCTCTGATTTTTTGCTCAGACCCAATATCATCTCAGCATCATCAAACCACGGCCTGCTGACTCTACTATTCACCATTTCTTCCAATATAAACATTCACGGCTTCCTCTGAACACTATATGCAAGGGTTTGTACCCCCTGCTTCTAAGACCGTAATCTTTGCCAAGTCCTCTGGTCCCTCCAGCCTTGCACTCCAGCAAGGCATTTCAGGCATCCTGCTTGTCGTGCGCTGCTCCCATTGGATTGTAGGTGTTGTCTAGAATCTAGACAGCTCGAGATTTGTTGTGTTTTAAGAAGCCTCCTTGGAGCCCCACATTGGGCTTGAACTTACAACCCTGAGATCAGGACCTGAGCTGAGATCAAGAGTCGGATGCTTAACCGACTGTGCCACCCAGGCATCCTTAGACAGCCTGAGATTCTTACAGCATCTTGGTGTTTGTTAGAAATAGATAGAACTGAAAGATCAATATCATTACTTTATTGAGAACTTGCCTCTTTGTTAAAGATTTTGTTATCTTCTGGACTGTGGTTTTAAAAATGATTTTGTAGGTCAGTCAGTTAATGTCTGCCTTTGGCTCAGGTCATGATCTCAGGGTCCTGGGATGGAGCCCCACATCAGGCTCCCTGCTCAGCAGGGAGTCTGCTTCTCCCTCTCCCTCTACCCCTCCCCCCTGCTCATGCTCTGTCTCTGTCTCTCTCTGTCTCTCAAATAAAGAAATAAAATCTTAAAAAAAAATAAAAATAATTTTGTCATTTATAATATAAGTTATTCCAGGAAGGCCTTCTGCTACCAGATAGCTTTTCCTAAAACATTCCTTTACTATCTCTCTTCTTTCTACGTGCAGAACAAAAGCCTTCTGAAGTTTGGTTTCAACCAGAATTTATTTATTTTTCTTTCTTTCCTACCACTCTACAAGAATTACCATTGTATTCAAATGAGTCTGTGGGGGGAAACCCTACAACTACGGTGCTTAGCAAATCCTGTGCCACAGTGTTTCCTCAGCTGGTATCCTTTCTTGAAAAACTGTCACCTCTTATTCAAATACACACAGCCTTGTTGGATCATTTCTTCTCCTGAACTTAATATTTATTTCATCCATTCGCTATATCTTTATTGAGGGCCTGCTATGGGTAGGGACTGGGTACTAGTGGGCTGAATAAAGTGAATAAAACAGTCCTCCCTGCCCTCACCGAGTTTCCATTCTAGTACCCAAGTTAGCAATAATTAGAGGGGAAAGAGGGCGTGGTTGCCCAGAGGAGGAAGTGAAGAAGACCGCAGGACCGGAGCAGGTATTGTAGCAGGAAAGCCTCAGGTAAGAAAACAAAGCTGGCTGTGCGCAGGCCTTGGGTCTACAGTCCTGTCTTCTGGGAGAGAAGGAGAGAGCTGGGTGATGGCAGAGGGTTCTGTTAAGTTCTGCCACACTCTAGTGTGAGGGTGTCAAAGGTAGAATAAATGTTGCTGAAGCTTGGGGACTCGGGAGGGGGCTGTGACAATACTTTCAGAGGTTCATGGAGGTTTTCTCCTCAGGTAAATGCTGGTAGAACTTTGGTGAGAGAAGGCTGGGGGCCCACAACCAGGAGATCTGGTCAGAGGGTGATTACACCACAGAGCACAGAACCCATATGAAAACCCAGATAAGAAGTGAATGTAGGTAGAATCAAGGCACATCTTGACGAGTGGGGAAAGGACACAGAAAACAGTCATCACACGTGAGATGGAAAGATGAACTCAGGACACCCGTTTGGGAAGCAAGCAAAGTGGTTCATGGTTGAAAGAACAGGTAAATGGACAAGAAAAAGTCATCAATGTATTCAGAGCTCCACAATTCTTTGACACATACAAGCCAATTGCGAAGTCTTAAGTGTTGCGGGTTTATTGATAACTGTTGGATGGCGCTGGAGGTCTAGAGGTGATTGGCTGATTCTGCCCAGGGGTGCTTGAGATGAAAAATTCAGTCTCAAGTCTGGCTGTGAAGGGGCTAGCTAATCTGGCAGGAGTGAAGCAAGACCAGGAGTAAGCGTTGGAAGTCCAAGGTTCAAGAGATGTTACCATAGAAAAAGGACAGGGGCTAGTTAGAACAGAAATCATGGTAAGGTCTGGGGTTTGGGTAGACAAAAGCCAGAGTGTTCCAGGGTCCCACTGGGACCATAGTCCTGAGTGACTGGTAAACAGGGATAAAAATCTCTCGCAGGATGAAGGACTAGGGTTTCACCTCCTTTCAGATAGTATAACCCGTTAGTTCTCCTGTGATTCAGTGACCCTTCATGGGAGAAAGTTGAAAAGTCCAAAGCCAGGCTCAGAAACCCGAAAGAGGGCATCGAAGAGCCAGAGCCGCCTCAGAAACCCGCGATCTTAAGAGAGCAGGACAAAGAGAAAGAAGAGCAGGACCGCAGCACTAGAATATTGGCAGTGATTGTTGCTTAGGAATTAATTTGCTAATGCTTTTCTGGATGCGGAAGCAAGGAGAAAATAGTAGGGATCATCTTCCCGAGGTAAAGATCATTCCCCCTGGAGAGGGAGGAAAGAAAGTCATTTTCTGGTGAGCAGACCTGACAGGGAAGAAGTATTCTCACGACCTATTGGTGAGAATTGTTTATCAGATGGTGATTCCCCGAGAGACCCAGGGCTATGGCCGCCAAGGAGCCCAGAGAGAGCAAGTGATGGTGAGGGGTCTCCAAAGGGGAGAGACGAGTAATTAACAAGTTTGCTGTGAAACATCTCTGTCGTGTTACAGCATTTTACTTCACGTTTTTAAAAAAATCTTCAGTGGGGTTTCATTCTGGGCTTTTGAGGAAGATTGATTTTATTCAATGTTTTTAATTAGTTTTTAAGACCCTTGAGCCACTTCTGTTCTTTTATTCTCACCCTTTGTAGTTAGGACACCATTTAGGAATTTGACAGTATTTTTCCCTAAACATTTTGTCCTTTTGCGGTTGTCAAATATTGAATTAGATCTTGTTATAAACAGACCAGAAGCTGGCATTGTTGACATTTCCCTTCATTAGGAAGAAACTGAAAGCTGACATTTTCAACCTATCAGCCCTAGTTTGGTCTACCGGTAAGAACACAATACAGGCAACGAGGCAATCTGGTTCTTTCTTGCTCTCATTACGGACTCACTATGAGACATTAATTGATAAAACTATTTCACTTAATGGGTGCCTAAGTGTCTCTTCAAAGGAGAGGAAAAGTATTGATTACCTCTAGGATTTAAAGTCTGAATGAATGAAAGAAGGCATTGATTTGAATCCTAAGAGATTGATTAAACCTAAAATTTGAGATTTGAATGAATGAATGAAGATGTCAATTGAAGTCCTGATGTTACCTCTTATTAGTTAGTTAATTTTCTTTTACTGTCTCTTTATTTGCAAAACTGGAAAAATAACAATAGCTACTTTTTCCTGTGCCACAGATTATTAGAAGGGATCAATTAGATAATGTGGTGAAGTGCTTTATATAGTGTGAAACGCTAGACAAATGTTAGGTTTTGTATTGCATGTTACATAGACTTAATGAGGCAGGTTACTTGGTTAGATTAATTGGCTTCTGGAATAATGCGAAGTTCAGGCAAGATCTGCGGTTGAGGTATTAGAAAGCTAAAGTCCTATTTCATTCCTGGAACTCATCACTAGACTAAATCGATGAATGTAGTTTTCAACCTAATCCTCTCAAAAGTTTGAGACTACAATTTTAAAACCTCATTCGTAGAGAACTAACTGGTTGGAGGGTGAAGCCAAGGCGGCTAAGACTATGGTATTTTGTGGGCCTCAGGTTGATTTTTTTGAGGCAAGGGGACAAAGTTTGGAAGCAGTTACTTGGAGACCACAGCAAAATTCATGAGAATATTGACTTAGCTTGAGAAGTAGGGTATGAAAAAACATTCTCCCACCCTACCAAACAGATGGTCCTGGTTTAAAGGTGGCCCAATAGAGGCTGGACAGAATAAGAGGGAAGATGAGCAATACGTGATTCAACTCAAGAGGTGAAAGTGGAGAAGACCTTTAAAGTTACCTTTCCTTCTTTACCTCTGACAGGAAACCCGTGGTTTGACTGGACCCTTTTTCCATGGGGAGCCAGTTTTATTCCTTACTAATTCTGATTCAATTCAGGGAGACCAATATTTGGTCCAAGCCCACATGGAAAAAGTTCTGAGTAAAAGAGAGTATCTTTACTTTCAAATTCTGAGTAAACTAAGGTGCAAGTCAATCCCCATTGGAATTTACCCAAGTGGGATGTTAAAATTTTGAATGTCAATTAATGCAATCTGTCAGACCTGACAGAAGCTCATTGTTTATTCCAGACAACAAGTAACTTTATTCTCAATCTGTTCTCTTCTTTGCATTAATAAAGTGAAGCTTTTGTGCCCACCAAAGAAGATAGAACCCCTCTTCCTCTTGGCTGGTCAGCGCAAGCCCCGGACCATGGCCTTCTGAGCAGAGCAATGACTAGATCTCAGCTGGACTCACCCGCTAAGGGCATTATTATTCATGCTCTGAGGTCTATCTCGGTTAGGTAACTGGCCTAGATAAGGAGTCACTGCATTCAAACTGTGTCTGTGGACATAGGGGTTTCCCAGAGAATAAATGGGCATTTGTAGCCTGTAAAGTTACCCCCAGGTATAGATGTCCTTATTCTTTAAAATTTGGAAATTGGTGATATATATGGGTGTGAAACAGAGAATGTCTGTCCTCTCTAATGACCGTGTACAAGAGTTCCATTCATGATGACTAAAGCTCTAAGTTTTAGAAGTCCTTGAGGAATTGTGGAGATCTGCCTGAGGAAGACGGACAGAATAAAGATAATTTATTCCAAGCCAAAGACAGGATACAGGTGGATTCTGAAAAATACAGCAAAGTTGAAATTTGAAAGGGCTGCTGAATTGATCGTTGAGTATTTAGGCAAAAGGAAGCGTGATATCCAGGGGAGTGCAAATTCCCTAGAAATTAACTTTCTTGCTATGGTCAACAGACTCATACGTTAGGGCCTGAGTCCGTGATACAGTAGATGGACTATTTCATGCTATCCTTGTGAATGAGTGGGGGAAAGGCGGACGAGGCTGCAGGAGTAAAGTGAATTTACCTGTATTGAACATTGACATCAATGAGCATGAACTTTCGCAGGATTCTGGAGGACCTGAAAGGCATGGGGATATTTAGCCCCCCAAAAAAAGCTTCTTTTTTTTTCCCTTTTGGAGGAATAAGCATAGCAGGTGTTTTAAAATACTTTTAACAGCTCTATCATCAAAGAGGAATTAGACGTTCCTTGTACCTTAAGCAGGACAATTTGGGGTTGGGGAAGCAGATTTCCTAATGTGAGGGAAAAGGTTTCTGTCAATCAGTCTAATGGAATGGATTGTCTTTTGAGGTAGCAAATATTACTTTCCTCACAAGTTCAAGAAGAGGCCAGTCACCTTTCTCGGACATTGTCTAGTGGTTGTTTGTATTAAAGGGAAGTTGAATAAGATCATTTCTTCTCGTCTTTTCTAAACTTGTAGATGCTGAGATAAGATTGGAGAAGTAAGTTAGTGGTCAGAAAGTGAACGAACATCTTTGTCTTTGTCATCACGACTAAAGGAGCATATTATGTTTTGTCACACAGGAAAGGTCTGGGATTAGACAGAAACCAGGAATAAGGAAACTTTATAAAAGCCACAAAAAACAAGAATTTCCTAAAACCATCACATCATGACATAAGCCATCTGAAAAGGGGGGGAGGGTACTGCATTTTTTTTTTTTCAGAAGACAAGAATGTTTTTCAGATGTATTCCATCCAGTTAGAATTGTGATTGCCATGTAATAATTTGAACTACGAATACTGCATTTTCTCTCATATTCTAGGAGCAGTTTGTCTGAAAACCAGATCCTTTTGCACATGTGAGTAAATCTTTTCTTAGTGTTCAAAGCTATCTCCGGGTTTTCCTTTTCCTCTCTAGTCAGATTGTTGAAGGTCTTGGTTCCCATTTTAGGAAGTGATAGATTTTGAGTTCTTCTGGCCAGGTAACCTATATTGAGAAAGACAGTTTATACCTTGACCCATATATGCATTATAACCGAAGCCAAATATTTGAGAAATAACAAGAATACTTATGCATTCACATAGTACCCTGAAATTGTCAATTCAGTTCATTAATAATTACTGTTCATGCCCCACTCATTTCACAGGATTTGCAGATGAAAAAAACCCACTACCATTGTCAATAGTTAGATGTTGGAAACTCAAATAATGGCAGAATAAATGAGAGAATGGAGGTTTTGCCACTTAGGACATTTGATAAACTTGTTACAGAAAGATGAAGTTTGCATACATTGCATGAAAAGTCCTGAGGTTTGCAATGCATTTACATATTCTTTACTTCCTTTCTTGTCTTTTCAGCCTCGTCTCCCCGCCTCCCAGAGAAAACTACATAGCCCTTGCAGAAGCCACTCGAAACATGAAAGTCCATGGGAGAGATATTTAGATAGACTGCATTCACTCCGTGTACCTTAAAGCTTTACATCTAGAGAAGCAAGTTTTAGCCTAAAGCCCGTCTGTCTGTTTACGAACACATTCAGGTGACTATGGAGATAATGGAATGGCTGAGACACTGCTCCTAGCTGCTTGGGTAACCATTCTTTTATTATCAGGAAGGCAAATGCAATTTCTAAGATCAAAGTGGACATCTCTTGGAAGCTACATTTATTACAAAAGGCTGAAGTGTCCACATTCCTAGGAATCAAAGGGACTGAAAAGCCAGAAAAGCAGTAGCATTCAAGAGGCGAATGCGATCTTTGACGGACAGCAACCACCGGAGTCGGTGACAGGAACAAGAGGTAATTTAATTCTGAGAGTTACCAACTCTGCAAGCTCTGGGGTTAAGCAAGGTGCCTGATACGGTGATCGCCACAGCCAGGGTCTGCCTGGCAAACACTTTCAACTGCCAGTGCAGGGACTGAGAATACTTTCATAGTTTTCACCATCTGAGATTCTCTTGGGAGCAGTTTGAACCCGTTTCTGCCGAGAATAGGAGCCCCACTCAGCCACTGCAGGGGCAGTCAAGTAGAAGGTCATTTTAACTCAGTCACTATTAAGAGTATTTGGGAAACCATCATGGATGAATTCTAGCCCTGAAAACATGGCTGCCTCAGAGAGTAGCAACCAGACTGTGGCCGTTCCCCTGTCAGCTGCCATCCGACACCATATTTAGGGTCCTTTTGCATCCTCCCCCAAGCCCCAACCTGGCTCCAAATCCCACCCCATCCCCCAATAAGCCCCTTTGCCAAGGCTTTCCCATAGTTAACTTCAGGAAAGCCTGACGAACATCTCTCCAGCTGGGCCCTCTTCAAATGCTTACTGGAAACTCTATCGCTAAAGAACATTTCTAGTAGTTTTGAATATCCTTGAAATCTTGGCCAAAACATTTGGAAGAGTAACAACGGGCCTTTATTATTTCTTCTCAAAAACTCTCCAGCAATTTCAGAGTAGGAAGAGGCCTTCTGAAATTCTGGATACTTGATAAGTGTGCTTCATATTACAAAAGAAATCATTTACCTCTCCCTTTTCATCAGGCTAATGTCTTCTGAAATCCTCTCCGCATTCCCGAGAGGTTATCTTTCCAGAGACTAGAATTGCAAGAAGCGTTTTCCTGCTGTTTATCACGTATTTTTTGTAGTTTAAAGGGTTAGTGTTACAGAAGTGGTTTTCATACTCGGGAGCTTCTCCACTGCAAACTTTTACTGCCCATATTATTAATGAAAAGACAATATTGATTTTAACACATTTTAAACACACCCTTAGAAAGTATGCAAAGCCTCAATCACAGATATTCTTCTTGTCCTAAGAAAAAATATATGATAGTTTCAAAATTTGTGAAAATTTTAATGCGATCAAAAGGGTGAAGCAGGAGAAATAAGTAATAGTACGCATTGGGCAATCTCTGGGCTAACTTGTGGAAAAAGGTCACCATTCCCCATTACTCGTCCTAAGAGTTGGTCAAACTAAAGCAAATATATATATTTTTTCTTTTTCTTGACATGCACAAATCTCATGTCCACACTGAAAAAAGAAAAAAGGACTTAACTTTGTAGAGACCAATAGATGATTGTAAATTCTTATCTATATAGAGTTTAAATTAATGGCAGGGTTATCAAAGATTATTTACGCCGGATATATCATTTGGTTGAATTCCCCAAGTTTAAGTTATGCGAGCACCTACTCAAAAACACCGCCTTCTCTCATAATTCCCAACAGGGTGTAAACAGAGGCTTAAATACCGCTTTGTACTTTATATCATTTTCCACTAAGAGTAAAGTAAAATAGCTAATTTAAATGATTCTTTAGGGAAAAAGCAAAAGAAAAGAGAGAACTGAGAAGAGGAAGAGAACGTCTGAGAGAGAATAGCTGGGGACTCTGCATTTTCAGTGAACTCTGCCTTTTTCTGATTCTCACGTCTACACACTCTGCTGCTTCGCGAAGTTCGGCAAGGCATGATCCACGTACTCAGTGCAGCTTGTAATTTGCTACAACTCGTAGGCCTGACTTTCCTCCAAGGTGTGGATATTGTTGCCACCTGTTTTCATCCATTACGTTAGAGGTAATTGTCCTCATGGGTCCCAAGCCGACACGTGCCTGAAATGAGTTACCTGCCCTCGCTCCCGCGGCCCCTCCCTCAGCTGCTACTCACTCGAAAGGGTCGCTGGGATCTGCCCTCTGGAGCTCTGGAGGGATGGGGATCCTTTTGTAGTACATTTCCCAGTCGAAGGCGCCTCGCATGGCGTCCCCAGCTTGTGCCTCATACCCAAAGTGATTGTGGTCAATGACATCGATCATGGGGCACACGATGGTTTTGTGGTTTAGTGCAATTTGGTCTGAAAAATGAAAGCACAAAATAGGAAATGACATGCCTGCCAAGGCCATCTATCATTTTTCAGCCAAGAGAAGCCTACAGATCCTTCCTAATGCAGGGATGCTGCTTGCAGCCCGGTTTCCCGGGGTTGTTCGAGCACTTTGTGAAATCTCTTCCAAGGCTGGACTTAACGTGATGGGACAGTAATTACGTACAATTAGTGTTGTCGTAGTTTCCTTTAAGAAACTTATGTCCCAGAGAGACTTGCAGAAG
Source organism: Ursus americanus (assembly GCF_024610735.1). Classification (NCBI taxonomy): domain Eukaryota; kingdom Metazoa; phylum Chordata; class Mammalia; order Carnivora; family Ursidae; genus Ursus; species Ursus americanus. Next base: position 58,838,877 of record NC_142139.1, on the reverse strand, counting down.
TCCATTTAGCTCTACCCCTGTCGCATTTTTGCTCTGACCTGTCCCCAATCTGTCATTTTATAGTGCATCCAACATGCGTGGAGAATAAACAGTACTTGTGTTCCTTCAAGCATACAGCGGGAGCTTGCTGAGAAAATATTGTCCTGCTTTCTGGAGGGTCCAAAATGTAAATATTTAACTTCATGCTTCTTTTATTTAGCCTCTAATCTTAGGAGGGTCACGATGGCTGCTCCCCCACTACATGCTGACAGATCGCACACAGAATTCTCTGCTCTCGGGCTTACCAGAGATTTTGCCAAGGTCTATTTTGCTATCGTCCTTTGATATAGACTCTGTTTATCAAAGCTATATGTTTTTATCTTTTCTCATTCTATCCAAAAATGCATTAGATGGCCTGATACTACTGTTACCATTCCTGCTACTAGCAAATTCTTGAGCAACTGCTAAGGGGTTTATACCCCTGAGCTAGTTCTCATCCTCCTAGCAACCCAGTAAGGTGGCTGCCCTTGTCATTCTCAATTTACATATGAGGATACTGAGCTTGGAGAAGTTAAATAACTTGTCAGAGGTCCCTCATCTTTTGAGAGTAAAACCCAGGATGCAACGCCTGCTTAACAGTCCAATCCTAAAACCCGTGGTCTTCCCAGTTCTCCATGGTGCTTCTCGTGTGACATCTTTTTCAGTTCCAGCTACTTCCTTTTCCATGGGGATATTATTATTGTGAGACTTTAACAGCACAGGGAATTGGCATTTGCACACTTTGCCTCACCCGAAACAGCTACAGCTGACGTAGAGTTGACTGTCGAACAACACGAGCTTGAACTGCAAATGTCCACTTATACGTAGATTTTTTTCGATATAGGACAGTGCTGCAAATGTATTTTCTCTTCCTTACGCTTTTCTTAATAACATTTTATTTTCTAGCTTACTCTGTTGTAAGAGTACAGTATATAATACATATACCATACACCGTAAGTGTCAGTTGACTGTTTATGCAACTGGTAAGGCTTCTGGTCAACTGCAGGCTATTGGTAGTAAAGTTTTTGGGGAGTCCAAAGTTACACGTGAATCTTCGACTGTGCAGGGTGTTGGTGCCCCTAACCCCTGTGTTGTCTAAGGGGCCAACCGTATTTCCTTCCCAAGAATGTGCACTCGGTCGGTATTTATTATAACACACATATTGTCTGACAGAACTTTTAAATGTGAACATCTGCTTTCTGGTTATTGGACAATCTGATGTGGCATGTGGAATAAAATACATTTAAATATCTTAAAAAACGTATCTTTTAGAAAAAATGAGGTTTGGTTATTTCAGTATTATTATTTTGATGACCCTGATAAGGCAGGGTGGGGGAAACCACAGAATCCTGTAGAAGATCTTCCCTGCATATTTACATGCCTGCCCCTTCCTTCCCTTCTTCCTTTCTTCCTTCCTTCCTTCCTTCCTTCCTTCCTTCCTTCCTTCCTTCCTTCCTTCCTTCCAATTCAACAACTATTTATTGAGTAGAAATTATATGCTTGCCACTTTTCTAGGTTCTGGGAACACAGCAGTGAATAACAACCGTAAAAATCCCTGTCTTTAGCAATGGAGCAAAGGCAATCAATACACATAATAAATCTCTAAATTACCTAGTACGTTCGCAGGTGATAAATGTGATAGAAAGAAGATGAAACAGGGCAAGGGGAGTATGGAATGCTGGTGTGCGGCAGGGTAAACAGCACGGCCCCGGGGGGCCTCTGAGAGCCTGGAGATTACCTTCCTATTATTTCAGCTAATTGGTAGACAGAGACCCCAGCCCTATTTCAGGTGATGGTTCAGCAAGCACCCTATGAGCATCCATTTGCACCTGGGAAAGCCTTGTAATGGGTTTTAATCTTTATCGAAGTGGTGTTTCCCCATAGATGTCTTTGGCAGAAAGGCCTCATTGCTGTGTCCAAAATCTCTCCCCTAGCAGCTCCGCAGGTATTTTAGTATTAAGGTTTCAGTGACTTTCTTCAATCAAATTCAGAATCAGGTTGATTTACAAGTTTCTTGACCAACAAGGAGTCCCAAGGTGACCCAAAGAGAATGAGTCTGTTAAATTAACTGTCAACTCTCCCTTCAAATTTCCTTTCAGCTCTCATCCAGCTGTTCTAGCTTGGGGTGAAAGCAGCATGACTAATTTTTCATCTAAGGCTTGTGCCTACATTTCAATTTCCAGGGATCAAACAAACAGACTCTTAATGGGAAATTGAAATTCAGGTATAATCCCAAGGTGAAAAATGAACCAAGAAACTGTGTGGCTCCGCCTGTTTTTTCACTTTGGATGATGTGTCAGGACACTGATGGAGGAAAATAAAAAAAGATAGTGATCCTGAGCTTGAATCATTTCTTATCCATCAGGCCTACAGGAAATGAAATGCTTTAATGAGAAAAAGTGGGTTTCTCTTTATTTTCTCTCTCCCTCTCTTTTTTTTTCCTGTTAGATTCATATGAACAATCAGAGGCTTGATAATTGGCATTTAGGAATTGCTTTGGTTCATAAATAAATTAGGCCTTTTGCTGACTTCCTTGAGTATTCAACACCATATAGGTCAAATTCAGTTTGCAGGAATCTCACTGTTGCTGATGAAACTCTAAATTGCTATGTCCTTGGACAAGGTACTTTTAATTAAAAGCTCAGAGGAGTCTCTGGCCGTAGGAGCACTGAGACATTCCTGTTGATTACGACGGCTGGGCAGTCGTCTGTGTAGATGCGTGTGGATGGGGGATGTGGTGGGGTGTTAGTTGCTGGTCATTTCCTGTCTTAAATCCTACACAGTTTCAATTGATTTCCCCCCCACATCTTTCACTAATGGAGCTTTGCTGGTTCTAGCTGAAATCCTGCACAGTAGTCAATAGCAAATCATTCTTTCTGAGGCAGCCTATTGTAAAGGCGGTTTTTACTGGCTTTAGCTCCAAGGCCAGGGATATATTTACAATAAAAGTTGATTTAGCGAAATCTGGAAGAATAAGAAAGAGTACAGTATGTGCACATCAAGAACTTTTTAGAAACATATATATTTTTTTTCAGGCTGGCAATTTATTCCTCACCCACTACTGGACTTTATATCTGACTTCATGGTGGAATAAAAAACAAAATAGTCAAGCTCCAACTGAGCCACGCATGTGTTTTCTAGCCTGAATGACTCTTAGTTCTTCCATGTTTCTAACAGTTCAAGTGTGATGTGACAGAGAGGCTGCTTCTTTCCCAGCTCTGAGCCATATTGTGAGCGTGGGAGATGTGTCACCTGGATAGTAGCTCTGAGTGTTTGAGGGGGTCCTCTGTAAACTTGGGGGATTATATATTTGGGTCTCTAGACAGATGCCGGAAGTGGAAAGGACAACTGGCATTATAAATCCACGAAAACGTCAGGGCACTTGAACTGTATTCCGGGGCTGAATAATTTTCTTTCCTCATTTCTTAACAGTTCTATAATAATTGTTAAACTGTGTGTGTGTGTTTGTATGTTTTAATCTTACTGTATAGTTGTTTTTTTTTTTTAAGATCTTATTGATTTATTTGTCAGAGAGAGCGAGAGCACAAGCAGGGGGAGCAGTGGGCAGAGGAAGAAGCGGACTCCCCTCGGAGCAGGGAGCCCGATACAGGACTCCATCCCAGGACCCTGGCATCATGACCTGAGCCAAAGGCAGACGCTTAACTGACTGAGCCACCCAGGCGACCTGAGATAGTGTTTTAAAATACTTTTTTCTTTTAGTATTTACCCAGCCACTGTAACTACAATAAAGGAGAAGGTCTAAACTAAATGAAACCAACTGAGGGCTTCAGAGGGGTGGGGGACTGGGATAGGCCGGTGATGGGTAGTAAGGAGGGCACATATGGCATGGTGCACTGGGTGTTACACGCAAATAATGAGTCATGGAACATTGCATCAAAAACTAAGGATATGCTGTATGGTGATTAACATAATATAATAAAAAATTATTATAAAAACATAAACTAAATGAAACCATTTCAAACGTTAAGTTAGACTGCAGTTCGTAGTACCTAAAATGGCAATTTTAATGCAGTTTTCTAGTTTCCTGTTTGTCCTCAGCTGTGGTTTAGACAGAATTCAAAGCTCTCACTGTAAAAACCGTAGAAGGGATCTCTCGCCTTTGTCCATTGCAAACTGAATAGAAGCAAGCCACACTCCCTCTGAAGGAGGGAGATTCCCCAGGCCCTGCTGGTCCCCAGAAGGCCACCATCAGTATGCGTACTCACTAAGGAGCGGGGGCAGCCAGTTCACGTTGACCTCGCAGTGGGAGTCCAGGAACGTCAGGACTTCTCCTCTCGCCATAGACGCCCCCAAGAGGCGGGTCCGGATGAGCCCTTCCCTTTTCTTGGTGCGAACAATCCTTACTTTGGAAAATCGGGCCATATATTCTTCTAACTTATCCTTCAAGTGATCTAGGAATGAAGAAGAGAATGTAGAAAAGAACACAAAACATTAATTGCAACAGAATTATCCGTGGGTGTTTATGCATTAAGTGTACGTGGATGATGCATCTGAGCTTATTTTTTTTTCTCCTCTCTTCACCTCGAGAGGAGACGCTAATCAGATTTCATGCCCAGAGGTTTTTCTTTCTTTGTACTTTCCAAAAAGCTTCATAAACTGCAAATACTGCCCTTTGTTTGAATACTAGAAGACACAGACCCACGAGAGCTGTACCACGTGATTACTGTCGGCCAGTGCCACCATGCTTAATCCTGGCCAGCCTTCGCCATGATGGGCATTGGCCCTCTGGCTCCTGCTGTGTAAAGTCAAATGAACATTCCAGCATCTGGGCTCTTTTCAATAAGAGGGCTCTTTCCAGCAAAGCCATGCCTAGTTTCTGTGTTTTGAAAATAATGCATGTAAAACCACAAGAAAAAAATCACCTCTCTCAAATCAACAAGAACCAAACAGATTTTTCCACCACAGGGTAATAGCAAACTAATGAAGATGTTCAGCTTCTGGCTTCTGATTTGAAGTGTAAAAGTGACCGACTTGCCATTAAAATGAGATGTGAAAAGAGGAAGGCAGATAGATACTACACAATCATTTTGAACTTAGCTATTTAAGATTAGAAAACAAAAATTTAGAAATGTCTGTTTGCCTAATTAAAAACAAACTGTGGGAACCAAATCGAATCAGATAGCTTATTTAACAGAGAAAAAAGATCTCTCCTCCTGGCTGTTATAAAATGCATCAATATCCTAGATCTTTAATGCCAAATAAGTGTGTCTGGTGTCTACTGTGGAATTTGTACTCATATAATTTACATCCTGTGCTTTCGCTCTCTCGTATCTAAAACATTAGGAGGGCTTCGCTGGAGTTTCTAACAAGTAACGTCTAATATTCACAGAAACAGAATCTTAGTATGCAGTATGTTCTGTAGTTCCTCTTTCAAACTTTCTCTGCGTGTGTGCAATCAAAGGCAATATTATTATGAAGTCTCCTCCTATGATCTGTAGCAATAGGGATTCACGTAAGGATTTATGATTCCCTTCCCTGCGATCCAATTTAATAGATGTCAGAATTATTCATGTTGGAATTTCTTTATACATAAGCCTTTATTTTTATTTTTACTTCTTCTTATTAATGAAGTGTTTAAAAAAAATCTCAATTTCCAGGGTGGCTCAGTCTGTTAAATGTCCGACTCTACTTTGGCTCGGGTCAAGATCTCAGGGTGATGAGATCCACCCCCGCATTGGGCCCCTTTTAGCATGGAGCCTGCTTAAGATTTTCTCTCTCCCTTTCCTTCTCCCCTTCCTCTGTTGTGCGTGCACAGGCTCACGCACTCTCTCTCTCAAAAAACAAAACAAAACAAAACAAAACAACCCCAACAACTCAATTTCCTTTTTTTCTGACTGCCCCATAACTAGGCTTTACAAATAGATCAAGTAAAAAGCTACTTAGTTTTCTAATTTTTCCTATGAAAAAATCCTGGTAGGTTCTTTCACAAGAGTGTTTTAGCACAAAATAGGTTTCCTTCTATTTTGCTCTTCCTGTAACGGACAGAGCCATAGAGATCAGACTACAGAAAGCAAAGATTACAGATTTGAAGTCAGAATAGACCTAGGTGGGAGGTCAGTACCAGTGCAATATATGAATATATATGAAATATATTCTCTTCCCCTGAATTTCCTCACCTACAAAATACAGGGAATCAGGAGATTTTCTCCTCTTGGAGTGTCGTGGGGAGGGTCCCGCTTTTGGTCAGGGACCTCACAGCGCTCGTTTAGTAAACATTCACTAAGTCAGTAACTGGAGACCTCCTAAGTCACATATACTTATGAAGAGAAACAACCGCATTTCTAGCTAAAGAAATGCCTTTGAATACTCAGCCTGAAAGATGAAAAATCTAGAATTTTTATTTCTTGGTGAGATTTTGATAATTCGTCATCTTCTATTTATTGAAAATTTAGAGAATGAAGGGTTTTGGCCAGCAATCAATGAGCACATACAACTTTATGGTGGGAATGTAGTTTCTCAACAGAAAGGCTGGCTGCAAAGTGTCTCCACCTCTTTAAGACAGGCGTGCCGTGCCAAGGGCCTACCTTCTGCCCCTCTCCTCTTTGCTTACCCCTCCCCTGCGCCCCTCTGTGCAAACTGCGCAGAAAGATTCCAAGGAACTTCACAAGACAGTGCCACCTGTGAATACGACTGGAGCTTTCTAACCTGTTACAGAAATAAAGCAGAGATCTGCACCCTAGTCGTGCAAGGAAAGGCAATGAGTCAGTGGCAAGTGATCAGTCCCAGAGCTCTCTATATGCCAGTCTCGAAAGACCTGCGTTTGGTCAGGGTCTCTCGCAGTAATAAACATTTAAGAAGATGCCATATCTCACTACTGTAATTTATTCAGGCTCTGAAATCCTTCCGTATCTCCAATGTACAAGCCGGTGTCATTCTATAAGTTGTAAACTGGTTGTTTGGGCCACAGAAACAGTGTCTCCTGAAAACGGTGTCACAACAGTCGTTGGGCATGGAGAAGAGTGAACATTTGTTAAACCCACCCAGTGTTTGTGTTCTTTCATTAAGCCTCACTGTTCTTTGGCAAGTACCACCGTGAGGACGCTCTTGGTCTCAGCGGTCTGGGCGGCAGGTACTTCTTTCCTCCCTGACTCCAAGGACTAACGGGGCCTCTTGGGGAGAGGAGAACTAATTCTCTGTAGCTGCGTCTGAGGAAATGGCTGTAGAAAGCAGTTACTTCCCAGGGGGTCTAACTTGAGAATCAAAGGGTTGTTGATCACCTGGGAGTGGTTGTCACAACTTTGGGTTTAGATTTCCCTACTTTTTAGTTTATACGAAATTCTCTGAAACTTCGTGGGGGACTATCTCTACATGTCTCCTCTCTCCCTCTACACATTATCTGATTCTGTGTATTTTTCCTCGATCAAAGCCCATTTTAACGTACCAAAAGAATTGTATGGTATGAATCCACAAAGCACAAAGGGATTGACCCCAAATAGAGTCCCCTAATTGCTCAAATCAATTCTTCTAGTTTGAATTTTGCAGTAATCATTAGGTTGCTTTGCCTCAGAATAATGATCCAGTTGACTGCCCTTGCGAAGGGTTCATTCTCTTTCAGTAGTTCAGTTGTAAATTCTAATTACCCATAACTCACAACGAAGACAGGTATCATCAGTCTAATTAGCAAATTAGACTCTCATACAACGGAGTTACTAGGGATGGTGGAGATGGCTTTAAATTAAGAACACTTGGTATTTCTTTTGTATGAACAATTTCTAGATTCATTTCTGAAATATTACTAAATTTATTTTAAACACGATTTTATATGATTTTAATTCAAGCACAGTATCTTTGAAGATCCCTTTTGAGCTTTAATTTTAAATAATGACAGGAGAATTTATGGTATTGTTATAAAGCTGGCAGATTTCTTTAGGGACGATGAGCTATTTGGGGAACCAGTAAAATGTAAGACCACTAGTTGAAACCCACTAAGTGGTATCCTGACGACCTGGACAAGTGAACACAACTTCAAATATGCTAGTTTTTCTCAGGGTTTATTGTATCATTGTGGGGCAATAGGGAATGAAAAGTTGTACTCAAGTGAAATTTTGGTGTCTTGCTACTGTGAATGTGAAATTTAGCAGTTTTCTCAATGAATTTTCCCCTTTTTCTAAAGATTTCCCATATGCTCCATGAACTTATATGGAGAATATACCATTCATTTGTATATTTAATGTTAGGGGTAGCAATTAAACACTAAAAAATCACCTTAAATTATTTGCACAGTCAAGAGTTGAGGACGTGAGTTCTAGGTATGTTGCTGACTGACCACATACCATGGGGTGAGTCGCTCCACCCCATTTAACCTCATTTTCCTTAGCTATAAGGAAGGAAATATGTCCAGTTGGTCTTAAATATTCCTTCTAGTTCGATGAATCTATGGTTTCCCACTGTGAAGTTTTACTTACAGAGTAGATCAAACCAGATCGACTACCTAGTTTTTTCACAAAAGCATCCTAATGGTTGGTATTTTGGTGTGTCTTTGGGCTATATCTCATTTTTGAAAGCAAGAGTCAAATCAAAATAAAGCTAACGCATATCAAAGATTTAGTCAAAAAGCAAACTCCAGGGTATTTTCTTTGGTCAATACAGCATCTGTCTAATCTCCTGTGGTTCACTGTCTGTAAGACTGTTACTGATGTCAAAATAATGACTTTGAAGCACTGTAAGTTCATCAAAGATTTACATCTGTTCAATAAGTTATGCTTATTATGTCAGAAAAAATATAGTAACAGAATTTAGACAGCTTTCTAGTCTACCTCTGAGGAACCGATCCCAAAGGGACAATCAAGTGACTATCAATATTAGAGAGCATGGCCAGTGTATCCCAAGTGGAGGACCCACCAAAGGCCAAGTAAACAGCTGCCCTGTCTCAGTGGCTCATTGAGGCTCGGTAACTTGTTCACCAGCCCCTCTTTCTCCTTTCAATTCCCTAATTTACATCCCAAGGGGAGCGCAAGAGGGGCAAGGAGACACTATTTATCTGGAGATAGGGATTTCTATATTTAATTATATACCTATGGAGACGAAATGTCTTTGATGTGTATACTTTGGTGTTGGCAAAATGTAGTAGAGCGTGACTTTCAGATCACATAGAATATGTGCTGGTTGTTACGAGTTCTGAAATGTAATAGACTATAAATACACAATAACATAAATATCTTCCTTTTCTGGTTAATCCTTACAACAAAAATATACTATTAAGTACAATGCTCAGTATTCTGGATAATTTGAGGTTATATCAGAGTGACAAGAAGTACTTCACCATTAGAGAATATATTTTTCTATTTCTTAATCCAATTGGCACATGTTGTATGTTTATATATTTATTTTTATTTTTTTATAATAATTTTTTATTATGTTATGTTAGTCACCATACAGTATATACTTAGTTTTTGATGTAATGTTCCATGATTCATCACTTGCGTATAACACCCAGTGCACCATGCAATACGTGCCCTCCTTAATACCCATCACCGGCCTATCCCAATCCCCCACCCCCCTCCCCTCTGAAGCCCTCAGTTTGTTTCCCAGAGTCCATAGTCTCCCATGGTTCATTCCCCTTCTGTTTACCCACTCTTCATTCTTCCCTTCCTTCTCCTACCAATCTTCCTATATCTTATATTCCATAAATGAGTGAAACCATATGATAATTGTCTTTCTCTGTTTGACTTATTTCACTTAGCATTATCTCCTCCAGTGCCGTCCATGTTGAAGCAAATGTTGAGAACTCGTTCTTTCTGATGGCTGAGTAATAATCCATTGTATATATGGACCACAGCTTCTTAATCCAGTCATCTGTTGAAGGGCATCTATGTATGTATATTTTAACCCAAGTGGCAATGTTCAGAATAACTCCCTCCATAGCAGGGCTTGCAGAGGCTTTTTCTACAGTCTTTACACAGGAGAAATACAGGCATACCTCAGAGATATTGGAGGCTGGGTTCCAAACCACCACAAAAAAAAAAAAAAAAAGCAAAATTGCAGTAAAGCAAGTCAAAGGAATTTTTTTTGTTGTTTCTGAGTGCATATGCAAGTTTTATTTAAATTATACTGAGTCTATTAAATAGGCAATAGAATTATGTCAAAAACAATGTATATACCTAGTTGAAAAATACTTTACTCCTAAAAAGGGCTAACCCTCAGTGAGTCATTAACTTTTTGCTGGGGGGGGGGGGTCTTGCCTTGATGCTGATGGCTGCTGACTGATTAGGGTGGTGGTTACCGACTGCTGGGTGGCTGTGGCAATTCCTTCATATAAGACAACAGTGAGGTTTGCTGCAACATTTGACCCTTCTTTTCACAACCTATTTCACCAGAGTGTGTGATACTGTTTGATAGCATTTTACTCACAGTAGAACTTCGTTCAAAATTGGAGTCAAACTTCTCAAATCCTGCTGCTGCTTTATCAACTAAGTTTATGTAATATTCTAAATGCTTTGTTGTCATTTCAACAATCTTCACGGCAACCACACCAGGAGTAGAGTCCATCTCAAGAAACCACTTTTTTTGCTCATCCATAAGAAAAAACTCCCTATCTGTTCAAGTTTGATCATGGAATAATAGAAATCCAGTTCCATCTTCACCTCTACTTCTAATTCTGTTCTCTTGCTATTTCCACTACATCTCTAATAACTTCCTCCAATGAAGTCTTGAATACCTCAAAGTCATCCATGAGGGTTAGAATTAACTTCTTCCAAATTCCTGTTCACATTGATGTTTTGAACTCTTCCCATGAATCACAAATGTTCTTAATGGCATCTAGAATAGTGAATCCTTTCCAGAGGTTTTCAACTTACTTTGCCCAGACCCACCAGAAGAATCACTATCTATGGCAGCTAGAGCCTTACAGAATGTATTTCTTAAGTAATAAGACTTGAAAATTGAAATTACTCCGTGATCTATGGACTGCAGAATGGATGTTGTATTAGCAGGCATGAAAATAACATCAGACGAGATCGGGCGTATTCAGGGTGGTATGGCCGTAGACTGAAAATGACATCAATCTCACTGCCTATCTCCATCAGAGCTCTAGGTTGACCAGGTGCACTGTCAATGAGCAGCCATATTTTGAAAGAAATCTTTCTTTTTGAGCAGTGGGTCTCAACAGTGGGCTTACAATATTTAGTAAACCACGTTGTAAGCAGATGTGTTGTCATTCAAGCTTTGTTGTTGCATGTATAGAGCACAGGCAGAGTAGATTTAGCATAATTCTTAAAAGCTTAGGATATGCAGAATGGTCAATGAGCCCTGGCTTCAACTTAAAATCACCAGCTGCATTAGCCCCTAACAACAGAGTCAGCCTGTCCTTTGAAGCTTTAAAGCCAGGCATTGACTTCTCTCTAGCTACAAAGATGGCATCTTTTTTCAAGAGAAGGCTGTTTCATCTACACTAAAAATCCATTATTTAGTATAGCCACCTTCATTAATGATCTGAGGTAGCAGCACTTGCTGAGGGAGAGGGAGAAACAGACTCACTGCTGAGCAGGGGAGCCCGATGCGGGGCTTGATCCCAGGACCTCGATCACCTTGCACTCTTCTGTTATGGAGATGGCTTCTTTCCTTAAACCTCATGAAAAGCTAGCTTCCAGCTTTTCTTCTGCAGCTTCTTCACCTCTTCCACGCTTTATAGAATTGAAGAGAGTGAGGGCCTTGATCTGGATCAGGGAATGTGGTGGCTGGTTTGGTCTTCTACATGAACCACTCAAACTTTCTCCACGTCAACAATAAGGCTGCTTTTCTTTTGTATCATTCATGTGTTCACTGGGTATCACTTTGAATTTTCCTTCAAGAACTTTTTCTTTGCAATCATAAACTGTTTGATTCAAAAGGCCAAGCTTTCAGCCTATCTCAGCTTTTGACATGACTTCCTTACTAAACTTAGTCATTTCTAACTTTTGATTTGAAGTGAAAGACATGTGACTCTTTCACTTGAACACTTAGAGGCCATGGTAGGGTTATTAATTGGTCTAATTTCAATATTAGGGAAGGGCTTCCCTGAGCTTCCCTGAGCCCTTCCCTATGTCTCAGGGAAAAGGGAGTCCCAAGTAGAGGGAGACAATGGGGGAAGTGTTGGTCATGGAGCAGTCAGAACACACATTTGTCTATTACGTTCACTTTATATAGGTGGGGTTTGTGGCACCCCCCCCCAAAATTGCAATAGTAACCTCAAAGATCACTGATCACATAGCACTATAACAAATACAATAATAATGACAAAGAAATATTATGAAAATTATCAAAATGTGACACAGAGACACAAAGTGAGCAAATGCTGTTGGAAAAAAGGCCTTGATAGACTTGCTTGACGTGGGCTTGCCACAGACCTTCAGTTTGTAAAAATATGCAGTCTCCGCAAAGTGCAATAAAGTAAAGCACAATAAAAGGAGGTATGCCTGTCTACAGATTTTAAGTCTCTCATTGAGCTCCAGAAAACTGTCGATCTCTTTATTTTCTGGTTGACCACACTAAATCTGTCCCTTTTGATAGCATTCAAATACAGACATTTCACATTATCTCTAGAACACAAAAAATTCAACCTAGAAAGCAATAGCATTTGCGAAACCATATTCAATTACCTCTATTATGATTTCCACTGGGTTCTATCTCTGAATGTCCTATTTTCTATTCTTTTAACATGCAAGGCCTCTGAAGTCATTTGGGAAATAGCTGGGGACACCGAACTTAAAAATATAGACAAAACGTATTCCAGCTCATATAAAAAAAAAAGAAGAGACAGAATTAGAATGTCATCTTTTTACAACTCCTAATGAACGAATGGATCAAGGCATCAAGGGCTGCTAACATCACAAAAGGAGCTACAATCACCTAGTTATGTGCTTCCTAATGAAAGAACACATTGCTGCCTATAAAGTATGCTTGCCGAAAGCACTGAATGAATTTGATTATGCCTTTAGATCTAACAACCCATTTATAGGAAATAAAGGATTGGAGAATATGTCCAATGGCACATCAGGGGAAGAATCAGCAAAATTCAAACGATGGGAAGTTCCCCAGGGCAAATGGCTTGATTTCTTCAACAAATAGACTAAAAGGAAAAAAGGAAAGAAATGAAAAGAGAATCCTAAAGATTAAAAGATTCTTAAGAAATACAGTGTATCAACCAGTCACACTGAGAGGATCTAATATGAATCCTGATTCTAAGAGTTGGGAAAATAAAAAGCAGTCTCTGATGTCTGGGAACTGGTCTGGTGCTCACAGCAAGGCCATCTTGTCCTGTGGAGGTAACAATCCCACAGGACATCAACACCCAACAAGGTAACTCAAAGACCATAATAAAGTGAGAAAAACACAAGGTCACCGTGAAACCTACAAGATACCAAATATCCCCCTATCTCGGCTACAATGGGTGGTTGCTACTTTTGACCAATTTCATTTTTATCAAGTTGTGGAAAGAATTTGAGATTTTTTCCCCCCAAAAGATTCCTTGGCTCAGCACAATCACAGGAGGGAAGAATGGGATACCATTCTTCACAAGTCTTTTGCATTTCTGTGTTTTGTGAGGGAGGCCATGACTACCATTTGTTCCAGGTTATCTTTTCAAGGATGTTTATATAGCAAATAGACGTGGAAGGCAGAGATCATGTCCATTCCAGAAACATAGGGCAGGTTTATTGATAAGGTTTGGAAGGTAGAGAAATGGTCTCCCTTTGTATGCTTGCTTCCTGTTATAAAAGATTCGCGATTCCTTCACTATAATACATCAAACTGCTCTTGCATCTGCGCACATTGATCTTGTCCCTGGGTGACCTGGGGGCAAGGGGAGTCGACTCAGGCACCCTGATCGTGCTTCTTGTGCTGTCGCTACTAATGTTCATCGTCTCTGACCCCGGATTCTCATGTCTTCTGCCTCCATTAGACAGTGGCAGGCCAACTAGCTAACTTGTAAGTAGAGTGAAATCTCAGATTCTTTGCAGTTCTTTACAGAGCCACTGACGAAGAGCTCTTAAACACTCCTTGGCAGTTTGGGAGTTTGCTGACCAGGACGTGGAGAGAAATCTAGGGGAAGCAGTTGTTGGTAATTTCACATGTCAGACCACCCACTTTTGTACCAGCTGGGGAATATGAACACTGGCTGGATATTAAATGACATTAAGGGATTATTAATTTTTTTTCTTTTTTCTTTTTTTTAACATAGGCTCCACACACAAGAGGGGGCCTGAAGTCATGACCCGGAGATCAGGAGTAGAATGCTCTATCAACCCAGCCAGGGAGGCACTCCCAGACTAACCACTTCTTTCCCTGGCACAGCCTAGCTCTGCTCAGCTGAGCTCCACCTCCCCCCCCCCATATTTCACGTTATTTTCTCTTCTAGTTAAATCCTCTCGGTATCGGAAAATCTCTCTCTCTCCTCGCACAAAAATATCATAGTGAGAAATAATGAGCTATGTTTACCTGGAGAATTCTGATACTTTTCTCTGAGCAACTCTTAGAACCCTATATTTGTACATAGATAACAGGGTTGGGATACTTTTCAGGGAGAGGTCTTCTCTTGGCAAATCAGGGAAGCCTGGATTTACTAGGCAAGTTCCTTGGGATCCTCTCTCTTTCTCTCTCTCAATCTCTCTTTTTCATCATTTGCTTAAAGAACAATTGAATTATATATTTTCATAATAGCTTTACATGTGTACCATTTTCAGACTAACAGAAAAGAAACAGAATGCCACAGCACTTCCTCATATGCCCACCTCCTGGCCCGGCTCTTACTGAGCAGTAAACAGCCACAGATCGAGTGCCCGTCATCACTCATGGAAAGTTTCCTTCTCTATGTTTTGGATTGTAAATGAGTTTAAAATCTCCCATGAAATGCTCACGTATCAAAGATTATTTGTATACCTTATGAGTAAAGGCCCCCAAAGTGAAAACAAAATTATAGGTACCACCATAAGGATTAAGAACTTTTTCTGAAATAACAGTGTGTGTGAGTGTGTGTGTGTGTGTGTGTGTGTGTGAATGAGAGAGAGAAAGAAAGAGAGAAAAAGAGAAAGAGAGAGATCCCCAGATAAAATGTTTATTTTATTTGTCATATTTTATATTTAGAGTATATATTTTAGAATGATTTTGCAAGAAGGTAAATAATAGATTACTTTATACAAAATATTTTGACATTTTGGTAATAGCCTAAAAACTGCCTATATAAATGTATACATATACTAATACCTCCACATCTGTGATGCAACTTTTATTTCAGTTCATTTATCCAAATTTAATTTGTATACTCATTAATTACATTGGTTTTGAGAAAGTAATGTATAGCTGTAACAAAACTATTTGAATTCTATTTTTCCTTTTCCACAGTATTTTTTAAGGACAATTTGAAAATTGATTTGTCTGATGTTTCAAATATTTCTCAAATAATTCATCTTTATATTATATGATATTTTTCCAAGCATTTTGTATTTTTCGAAAGTCAAGGTAATGAAAGGACTTCTGTGAATGAATAAAAGTGACATAATCTAAATATAATTTAGAATGAGAACTTTGTATTCTTTCTAAGTTAGGCCAAATAAATTTTCTGTAATGCAAAATCATTTTCTTTATATTATTACTTCTGGTGCTGTAAATTCTGCCTCAAAGAAGAAAAAACTATAAATGAAAACTGGGTAAAACTCAAAGGTCTTTTCTATGTAATACAGTTGCTGAGTATTTTGAACTCACTGTAAATTGACCCATTTCAATACAATGGAAACAATCTCTGCTTTTTAATAATTCGGTAGTTGTATTAGATTTTAAACATTCTTTCTATGGCAAAGAATAGGCCACGTAGTTTACAATTTTCCATTTGTACCAACTACATGATAATTCAGTCTAAATGCTCAAATGTAAAAATCTTACCATTAGCATAATAAACAGTTATGGATTCAGTATTACACTGTTTGACCCTGAAAATATTTAAGAATTTTGCCGAAGATAGTGTTAGGCTTTAGTCTATAAATATTAGAGAATAGTTTAATTGTAGAAAAGCATATGTATCTGTTACATTAAGAAAACTTTACACAAACAACAGTTGAATCATCAATGTTAACATAAGAGAGCAAATCTCTAGGCTCACCTTGATCACCTCTTCCTTTCATTCATTCAGTTTTTTTTTTTAATTGTGATAAACGGCACAGAACATAAAATTTACCATCTTAGTTATTTCCAAGTTCACAGGTCAGTCAGTAGGCTTACATGTATGCACATTGTTGTGTAGTCTCCAGATGTTTTGATCTTGTAAACTGAAGCTCTATAGCCATTAAATAACCACCCCTTCCCCCTTTCCCAGCGCTTGGAAACCACCATTCTGCCTTCTGTGTCTCTGAGTCCAACTACTCTAGATACCTCACCCAGTGGAATCATACGGTATTTGTCTTTTTATTACTGGCTTACTTTACTCAGCATAATATTCTCAGAGTTTACCCATCTTGTAGCCTATGTCAGAATTTCTTTGTTTTTTAGGGTGGAATATTCCATCATACTACTTTATCTCTTTTTGTCAATGGGCATTTGAGTTGTTTCCACCTTTTGGCTCTTTTGCATAATGCTACTATGAACATAGGTATCCAAATATCTCTTCAAGACCTTGTTTTCAATTCTTTTGGAAATACACCCCAAAATGGAATGACTAGATCAGATAGTAATTCTATCTTAAATTTTTTGAGATGCCACCATACTCTTTTCCATTACAGCTGTCCAGTTTACGGTCCCGTCAATAGCGGACAGGGTTCTTATTCAGTTTTAAAGTCCTTATGATCCTTTTTGTAAAATGCATCTTTAAGCAAGTTGCATTTCAGTGGAACATGGAGGAACACTTTAGCAAAGGTCTTGAGAGCTACCTAAAAGTCTTGAGAACTATAAAAAATTTCTCCAAAGTGACTCTTTCTAATCCACTAAATACCAAATATGCCATAAGGAAGTAAAAGTCTGGATACTGACAATGATGAATACTTTCAATATAGAGATTGCAGCTATCAAAGTAAGAAAGCATCATAGACACCAAAGTTTCAGGACTCAGGGGGCACCTGAGTGGCTTAGTTGGTTAAGTGTCCGACTCTTGATACAAGCTCAGGTCATGAACTCATGGGTCTTGGGATTGAGCCCCGTGTCAGGTTTCTTCACTCAGTGGGGAGTCTGCTTGAGAGCCTCTCTCTCCCTTTGCCCCTGACCCTCCCACTCTCTCTCTCAAATAAATAACTAAAACTTTAAAAAAAGTTTCAGGACTTATATTATACCTGGAAAGCCTCCAGACTTGTTTCATTTGTCTCACTGCAATATAGATTAATCGAGAATACCTTATTTGAAAAGATGCTACTTTCCAGTCTACACACTCCTTGTGACTATGGAGTGAACACCATCGGATTTGCTCATGTCTGTACCAGTTCCTCTCTGCATGCCTGGCCTCCTCTGGTGTGTGGCCCAGGGCTGCTTCCAATGACCAGCAGGTCTCTTCCTTCTCTCAATCTTCTTTTTTCATTATCAGTTTTGTCAGGGAGCTAAATGGCACTTCTTACTTAATTGTCTTAGTTAATGAATCCCCTCATATTTACCAATAAATCCTTTAAATATCTTATCTTCTCCTCATTCTTCCAAGAGAACTCACTCCTTATCTTTCAATGCTTCCCTTAATCTCTCAGGCTATCAAAAATGCACATTTTGAAAGATATTTATCTTGAGATATGAGGCAACTACTTTAAAAAGCATGTTTAACAAAGGAAAAAATAAAAAGAACCAGCATATTTATGCTTTCACCCTCTAAAGCTCTTAACGGTAAAGGTCTCATTCATGTATTTCTCAATTTTCTAGCTCCTTCAACAGCATCTTCATGTATTCTGCTGAATGTCAAGTCACGTGATTTTAGCACTGTTTTTGTATTCCAACATCAATGCTACTGTTAATTATGGATTTATTTGTACCCACATGCACATTCACTGTTTGGCCAAGAAGACTTTTGTGCGCTGGTTGGATTTCTTATGACCATCTCTAAAAATTGGGACTAAGAGTAAATTTTTCCCATAAAAATAACTAATGATTTTCTTAACTTGTTTTCCTAAAACAAACTCAGGTTGAGAAATGAAAACTCTGGGCCTAAACAGTTATTGGGTAACGTGAGCGACACCAACCAGGCTATTAATAAGGTGAAGTCACGGCTCCCAGTGAAATCGAATGTGTATCGGATCAGCATGCTACATGGAATTCACCTCTGAATTTAAGGGATTTCTATATTCACTTCAGCAATTTCTAGAAAACTCAAAATGATAAAAAACAAAAAACAAACCAAAGCTGGGATGCCTGAGACAGGGAGAAATTGATCTTTCCACAAGCGAAAAAGCATAAAATTCAGGTAGAACAAAAAAACAAAGACAAATAAATGAAAATGCCATATACCAGCATGGATACCAAATGGGAGCAATAAAATCTCTGTCCCTTTGAAAGTGCTTTCAATTCTGCATTTCTTCCAGCCGAAAAAAGTCCTAGTATGATTCACGTATACATGCTAAAAGCCATTTTGTTTTTCTTCGGTTTCCTTAGAAGCGCCTACTGGAATTTCTGGGTGACAATGTTTCATGGGTAGAATTATAGGGACCTCAAATTAGCGTGTGTGTGTGAGTGATTGAATAATGTCACCAAGAACTGCCAAAACAGCCATAAAACCTGTGGGGTTTGGCTTGACTTCACAATAAATAAAGACAAATTGAAAAAATTCCTCTAAACTATTCCTTAGTGTGAGAAAAATGCTGTGTCAAAATTTCAATTTAGATGAGACCAGAACTAAATTAAATACCTGGGAATTGGTCCTGTTCCCAAGGCTACCGAAACTCCAAGTTTCTAACAATATTCTTGTACTGCAATATGGAAGGAGGCATGCAGGAAATGGGCTGTCTGCCCTTGTTGAGGAAAATTGACCTGCTAAAGGTTATGTCCTCTCAAGGAATTGCTCCATTTCTTGATAATGCTATTACAGAACAGAAGGGAAAGGGACCATCTAAGATATTGTCTTGGTTTCAAGTTTAAAAAAGAAAATATTAAGAGGACCAAAATGTGTCTCACGTTCTTGAATGAAAGAAAGCAATAGAATAAGCAGCAAAATATGGCAGACTGATATATGAACATAATAATAATTATTATGTTGACATTTCCTGAGCGCTTATAATAGCTACTCTAAGATCCATTCATGTATTAGTTAATTAGATCCTCATTTTATATAGGAGAAAATTATGCTTATTTACTAATGAGGAAAATGAAGGTCAGAAAGGTTAAGAAATTTGGGGCGCCTGGGTGGCACAGCGGTTAAGCGTCTGCCTTCGGCACAGGGCGTGATCCCGGCGTTCTGGGATCGAGCCCCACATCAGGCTCCTCTGCTATGAGCCTGCTTCTTCCTCTCCCACTCCCCCTGCTTGTGTTCCCTCTCTCGCTGGCTGTCTCTATCTCTGTCAAATAAATAAATAAAATCTTTAAAAATAAAAAAAAAAAGAAAGGTTAAGAAATTTGACCGAGGGGGTGCCTGGCTAGCTCAGCCTGAAGAGCATGAGATCCTAGATCTCGGGGTCATTAATTAGTAACTTAAAAATATTTTGCCTGAGGGGCGCCTGGGTGGCTCAGCTGTTAAGCGTCTGCCTTCGGCTCAGGTCATGATCCCAGGGTCCTGGGATGGAGCCCCGCATCGGGCTCCCTGCTCGGCGGCGAAGCCTGCTTCTCCCTCTCACACTCCCTTTGTTTGTGTTCCCTCTCTCGCTGTCTCGCTCTCTGTCAGGTAAATAAATAAAATTAAAAAAAAATTTTTTTTTTTTTTTTTGCCTGAGATTGTATAGTAAAAGAGTATCTGGAATATTGGAAGTACTCAATAAATGTCAGCAATTATGTGTCAGGAGGGAAAAAAAAAAGGCTTGAACCCAGATGTATCCATCAGGAATCCTTTAAGTATGAGGGAACTTGGTCAGGGAATTTGGTGCTTATGGTCATATTATATCGTTATTATAAAAGATCTGGAAAATTTAGGAAAGTGGAAAGAAGGGAGAAAAATCACTAAGGGTTTACCATCCCAAATCAATCACTGTTACTAAGCCAGAGGAAGACAAATATGGCATGGTACCACTTATATGTGGCATCTTAAAAAAAAAAAAAAGTCAAATTCATGGAAACAGAGAGTGGAAAAGTGATGGCCAGGGCCTGGGGTTAGGGAAAATAGGGAGAGATTGCTCAAAAGGCCCCACTTTTAGTTATCAGATGAATGAGGTCTGAGGATCTCATGTAGTTGATAACACTGCCTGTATCCTTGAAATTTGCCAAGAGTGTCAAACTTAAATGTCCTCACCCCCAACCACCCAAAAAGGTAAATAGGTGAGGTGATGGACATATTCATAAACTTGACAGAGGGAACCCTTTCACGATGTGTATGTATATTAAATCATCATGTTGTATACTTTCAATACCTTTCATTTTATTTGCCAATTATACCTCAGTAAAGCTGAAAAACAGGGTCAGTCACTGCTCATATTTTCCTTTATTGTTTTCTGCGTGTATTTAGAGCCTGCTTGTTCTTTTGAATATAACATTGACATTTTCCATGTTATCTTGAAGTATTATTTTAAATGTGCCCTAATTTTTCCTTATTATTCATTTAGGTTGTTTATATTATTACAGCCATTACTATTATAAATGATATGTAATGAACATATTTGTGAAGAAATGTTTTCTGAATCTATAATTTTCCTTCGCTGAGATTCCAAGAGCTGAAAGCAGTGCATTGCAGGGCCTGAGCCTTGTAAGCAAACGGTCTTCACACATTACCTGAGGGGAAGACACTGAAAACTCTGTCCTTATTTTCAGTGGAAGTTAAAGAATTTGGAGTGGCCAAGGGGACTTTAATGGCCATAAAATCCATTCTCTGCTTTATTGAAAGAGAATTGAGACCACCTCTCTTACCACCAAATTGCCAATGCATCAACACCTCTTATACGCGCTCCCGTTACGTGGAATGAACGTATCTGGGCGCCCATACAAGGCCATCCTCTGCATCCACACATGCAATCTCAGCTTCTCTTTTCTGCTTAAGAACGTGGCTCCTGTTGTTTTTGCCATCTTTCCCGGCATCCTCATTTATGGTCTTTTTGCTGAGTCATTCCATCTTCAAAGCACAATGTTGCAATTTCCTTTTCTTAAAAAGCAAGCCTTCTTTGACCCACACCCTCCTCCAGCTTCGATCTGGTTCATTGACTCCATTTTCACAGTAGGATTTATGAAGGAGTTTTCTAGACTTGCTGTCGCCACTTCATCTCCTCCCATTTTCTCTTGAATCTATGCCTTTCATTCATTAATTCAACATGGTCTTGGGGATCTGTACGCATAGCAGGTGCCAGACGCCGTGATCAGTTACCTTTGGAAACTGGCAAGAATCTTGTTTCGTAGGATTCCCTTGCAAAGACGTAGCTTTGTTTAGACTCAGAGTAAAAGGGATGCGAGGTGAAAAGTCTGGGGGTAGGGTAGGGAAGGACAAAAGGAGCTATAACCAAGGAAATGATTTTGGATTTCACTGCCAGAGGAGAGAAAATGGGTTCTGAGGCATGCAGGTCTAATTGTGAGCACAGAGTACTTTTGTGGTCACCCGCAGAGTTGATTCTATGATTCATACTTCACTGATACATCCAGGAAAGCGGGAATCATGAAGAAAGATACAGGTCCTGGAAAAATTCTGAAGTGGTGAAAGCCCCTTGCTTGAGTAATTGAAAGCTAAACTAGACCCAGCACTATGAAATATAATTTGGCCCTCTTCTCCAGGGAATGGAGAAAATGATCTAATAGGTCTTTTCCATCTCTGCTTTTGGTGACCTCTGGCTGTTAACATCACTTTTCCTTGTTATGCCAAAATGAATTGCCTATTTACCACTGAACTCTGGAAAGCGTTTCTTTTCTCCCTAGGTAAGACAACAACCTAGCATTTGCTACATGCACTTCATTTCAACTTAATCAATGTGCCAAGGAGCCATTTTAAAATGGGTAATATTATTTCCAGGAAATTCTGCTTACTTGCTGGGTGCATGGTTCCCCTTCGCTGTCAAGCCAGAACTCCCCCAAATTTTAAAAGAAATTTCCAAGCGAATGTACAATATATTTGCAAAATGGGAAGCAAAATGAAGTGATACGGCCTTTAAATTGCCAATAACCTCCATCGCAGGGTCATTTATTAGTCCTGGAATCTGCTCAGGCTGGTTTTTGCCATGACAATAAAAGCTGAAAAACAGTGATGCAGGATGACTGCATGTATATTCCACAGTAATGCATAAATTTCTCTTTTTTGGGCAGGCAGGTGGAATAGAAATTATTTAAGTTTCTTACTAAGCAGTAAATAAGTGGTGTTTCTTGGAGATGTTTATATACATATAACACACACATACACACCCTCACATAGATACGTATATGTATATATCACTTCCGTCACTAAGAATAAGTGAAAGCTGCCTCATTTGTAATTTGCCAAAAAAAAAAAAAAAATCATTGCTTCCTTCACAGTCTTGATTAAATGAGGCAATAAATCATATGTCTAAAACATGCCAGGCATCTGTCAAGGCAAAAGTTGGCTCAGAAAGTGACGAGTACAGAATCGTGGAGCAGTGGTTGTTTTATAGTCTGTCGCCGGCACGACAAGTAATGATAAAGGGTAGCATTATGTCTCCTCTATTGATAGTCCAGCCACATATTTTCTACTGTAATTCTTTTGTTTGGCCCTCTTTATCTTCATTTAAATGGGCTGCATCTCCTTGAGCTGCAGCAAAGACATATATTTTCCTCGCTAATGATGTGTCTCCCAGGGTCCCAGGATTATTTTCACACTTGATGAAGTTCATCTATGGAAGGGGCCACGGGCAGTCAGTGTGCTGCAAATGGAGACAGACACGATGTTGGTTTTTCTACTCTCTGTGGACAGACAAGCCCAGCATTGCCAGAGAGGTTTGTTTTTCCCAGTTACCTTATAAAGATCATTTTGCCTGTAAATTCTGCCTGTCTCTCAGAATTGGTGTTAGACCAAATCTGTGCTTTCGAATCTGAGGCAGCACTTCCTAGTTATTTCATTAAGTTGAGAATAAACAAATGCAAATTAAAAGTTATTAAAAATTTAATTACTTAAGCTGAAAATGAACAGGTTATGGTCACTGCTAGAAATGCAATGCCTCTCTTTGAACTGTCTATGAACAAATGAAATGTAATAGAAATGCAGTGCGAGGCAGTAACGCAGGGAATGGTGGGAAACAGAGGGCGCAGTCCTCAGAGTTTGGTAGATTATGAACTCAGCAGGGATATAGTAAATTTTCAGGTAGGCAGATCATTAGTATCTCAAAATCGGGCTCATTTATTCAAAGTGTTTGATATAGATGGGATCAGGATTCTGAAAGGGAACTTGGATTGAGTAAGAATTACATAGATGAAGACGAGGAAGGAAAGGTGAAGTCTGGTGAATGAAGTCATAGAAAGGTGGGGAGTGAGCTGTGCTGAGATGGTCTTTATTATAAAAACACAGTGAAAAATGAAACAACTGACCAACCAACCAACCAACCAAACAATCCCTGCTTGTGTAGCCCTTATAAAAAAAAAAAAAAAAAAAAAAAAAAAAAAGCTCAACAATGCAACATGTGAATCCAGAGGAAACCCCAAAACACCGAAACAAGCCATGTTCTCCATCTCCTCTCTTTTGCCTTTAGTGGCTCTTATTTCTAAATGTTTTCATTTTCATATTGGTATTTCTGGGAGCTGGGTAATACATGCACAGGTGAACTATTTAATACAAAGGGCTGTATATTGAAAAATAAATGCACCTCATGCCTCCAGTACTCCATTTTTCCTTACCAGAACTAACCCCTTTGACTAGTTTTTTATCTATATTTTTAGGATATTTTAGTCATCTAGAATTATATATATGTGTGTGTATTATTATGTATATGCATATACATATAAATGAATTTCTGCCATAATCTTTTAACTCTAAGGGGATTTCTTTTGAAAGCCTGGCCCTATATTGTACTATTGCCAGAGAAATACCCTTCATTTATTTATGCTCATTTTGTACTTAAGACAAAATTTCTTTTTTCACCACAGGGTTCTGGTGAATTCTCATGAAATCTAACTAAATATCACCTCTAGGAGAATCAATGTCTCAAATGGTTCTGATATTGTCAAGTTGTCCTGGGAGAGACACCAACATGGAAAAGCCAAACCGGTCTACGGCACCTGTAACTTGGGCTATGGAGGCCCTATGATCTTTGGATCAAAAGCTCATGGACGGAAACTTGCCAAGATTTCTAACAAAAATGAACTCCTAGTAAAAACGTCAAGTAAATACCAGTATAGCAGAATCGAAAGTGCCTTTTTATTTCTTTCTCAAGTCCAGAGCTAAATCTGAATGGGGACAAAAAGGCAAGTCACAAGAGTATTGATGTCAAATACTTATGGCTGTGTTCGATGAAGTGACAGGTTCAGAAAGATGCCTTTCAAGCAAAAGGTGTGTTTCGTGGGACCCCAAAGCAGCAAGGGTTGTCCTCAAATTCATCTTCATTTTATAGATTTGAAAACTAGGGACTGTGGAGGATAAGCAATTGGCCCAAGGGCTTAGGGCTTAGGGCTCCAGCTCATGCCAAGGTCTGTATCCTTCGTAGGTACGTTGTGGCAGAATAAATCAATATAAGGACAAAATATTGAAAACAAATTCCCTCGCTGAAAACACTTTTATTGGCTAAACTCATTATATATCTCCAATATGTAAGGAGCGGCACTTCTCAAGTGCCTGCATTTTAATACAGTGTTTTACACGGAACACGAAAGTCACTCTTTTTTCGTTGCGTAGTTTGCATTTTACTCTGTAATTGTTGATTTAATGTCTGTCACTCCCAACTAGTCTGGGAGGGCTCGCATAATGCCTGGCACATAGTAGGCACTTGGAGGATAGTTAATTGAACTATGATCGAATCACCGGAGCCTTTTACGTATGAGAGGCAAATCTTTTTTTTTTCTTCTTTTGCAGTAGTTAAGGTGTGGACAGATATTGTGATTTGAAGGGAGCGTTTAAGAAACAATGATTAGATTAGTATTTCTAGAGTAGGTTCCTTGTTAATTAGACATTGGTTTGAAAAGCAGTCCAGAGCGAGATTGTGGTAGATGTCTAGTGTTGGGTTAAATACGGAATTAGCTAGTGGATAATCGGAAACCAGAAATGAGTTCTCAGCAAAATGATTTTATGGTACTACCTATAAAAGGAGCTAAGAACTTAATTTAGGATGGTAACATTTTGAAGAAAAAATCAACAAATGTGATGAATATTTGCTTATGAAAGGATCCATCTTTATTATTTTTAGTAAGGTTAATGAGGCCCAGAGAGAACAAGAAACTTGTCTAGAATCGCAGAGCTGGGATTCTAATCGGTTTTCTTATCTAGTTACCTCAGTGTTAAACTGAAGCATCAGAGATAGTCCCCTTCTAGAATAAGGTCCTCATCCGTGCTCTAAGAATGGAAATAGCACTGTCCAGAGAAGAGTGCTCATCTCACTGCTTGAAGCTTCTCTCCCTCTGCACATCTTTGAGACCAGGTAAGTTCTGGCACCAAAACAAAACTACTTGTGTCTAAGTTAGGGTGCCTGAGGCCAGTCAATTCCACTATATCTCTCATTCATGTATAAGCCATGGTCAACAAATTGTATGTGTGTACCCAGATATCTACCTTCTCTCCATCCCTCAGCTGCTTAATGTATGTAGTGACCGTTTTTTTTTCCTGCTTTTGAATACTTCTCTTCCCCAGATCTCTCACTTGTATCCCCATAGCCCTTGCTCTATCATAAATACATACCTAGGCTCTCAACTTTGTTAAGAACCCTCTTTTACCTCTCTCTCTTTCTCTTTCTCCTTCTGCCTCTTTCTTTCAGAGGACACAACCCACAACCACCCTTGAAGACTTCCTCTGAGGAAACCATTCAGATCTTCCCAATTCTATGTCTTAGAACCAAGAAGGAGGAATGCTTTTTGCTGCTTTCCAGCAATTTTCCTTCCAGTCATGCCTTAGCCAGCTCAGGCTGCTCTGACAAAACACCATTGATTGGGTGGCTTAAACTATAGGAGTTTATTTCTCAAAGTTCTGGAGGCTGGAAAGTTCAAGATCAAGTGGGCTAGCCAATACTGTCCCTGGTGGGTGGCTCTCCACTTGGCTAGCAGATAGCCACTGTCTCACTATGTCCTTACATGGCAAAGAAAAAGCACCGGTCTCCCTTCCTCTTCTTATAAGGGCACTAACCCCATAATGGGAGTTCCACATTTGTAAATTAATCTAAACCTAATTACGTCCTAAAGGCCCCACCTCCAAATGCCATCATATTGGGGGTTAGGGCTTCGACATACGAATTTTGGGAGGACACAAACATTCAGTCCATAACAGGTTATAAACCAGACCAAACTAAACAGGCCATTGGGCATTGATACCTGGCTAGGCGAGGCCCTAGCTATCTCCATCACTGTTATTTATCACTTTGCGGGGTTCTCCTTCTTCTCAACGGAGGATATTGGAACCAGAATGGTTTCTAGATAATTCATCGCACCACTTTGTTTCCTTGACTTCAGTAATTACTACCTTTCATTAGGCTTTGGCCACCTCTTCTCAGGACAGCCCCTTGTGTCCTACCCTCACCCCAAGCTGCCTCCTCTGTTCCTTGACCTTCTGCTTTCATCCCATCGTGTTCTCCTTTGTATTCCAACCCAAAGGTTCTCTCCTGGTACTCTCTCCTTTTCTATCCAGCATGAATTCTGTGGTTCAATATCTGAACCAACATTATCAATTCCCCTGACTCCCCATTTCCTCTGCACACACTTGGCCAGACTTCATCCCTGCATCGTATTACTGGGTGCTTTGCTATTGCCAAACTCAAGTAGCAGGGCTCATGCTGAAGAAAGTACAATATCCACGCCTATGGGCATCACCACAAATTGACATGCTTCAGTCTCAGCTGGGCGCTGGGAACCAGCAGTCAGCCCCTCTCACTTGCTGGGGAGCACCTTCTCCAGGTCCCTTAGATGAATCGCCTTCACCTGTCCCCTTCAGCTTCTATTCAGTTACTTCTCTTCACTCTGTAAGTCAAAGATTTTGACTCACGGTTTTCAGGGGAGGTTAAAATTAATTTCAGCTTCTCATTAGACTGTGAGGTCCTTGTTCATTTTTAAATCCCTCATAAAGTGCTTGGCGTGTCTTAGACACTCCTTAAATATTGAATGAATCAATATACCTTTTCCCTATCCACAAAATAATTGCCATGTACAGTCAAACTTATCTAATTTCAGAGGATGTGTTTTTCTGCCTTACAGGACCAACTTCTTTGCCGGGGCCCTAGACCCAGCTCTTGCTGGCTCTTTGGGACCTGTTCCATTGGTTTTTGCCTCACTCTTATATATTCAAATTCTTCCTCTGCTGGCTGCTTTTCTTTAGCTGTAAGCACTTTCAAGGCTGTCTAATACTAGATAAACTAATGAAAACATTCCTTTAAGATCTGAATTTCTCTTAAGCTAATACAAAATGTTCTACTTTGGATCATCTCTAAAATCATTGCAAAGAGGAATTTTACTCCTTCAAGCACCACGATCTGGCTTCAACCTCTGTCTCTGTTCGGAAACTGCTATTCAGTGATTTCTAATTGTTAAAGAAAACACACATTTTAAAGTCCTTGCTTCGCTGAAACTTACCACTTCTTCTGAAACTTTTTCCTTGGCTCTTATGACTTTATGTTTTAAATCACTTCTCAGTTTCCAGATAGGCTCTTCTTCTGCTCTTCATCGTGTGAATACTGATGTTCCCCCAAAGACTTTTCCTTGGCCTTCTATTCTCACTCGTCTCCCTGGTGATTTCACCTTACCCCGAACTATCTTGTGACCTTAAGACGTATGACATCATGTTGCCTCTATGAAGTAAGGCACAAATGGGGGGAGTTTTGCTTTAAAACACAAGACCAAATGACCACTAGTTTTGAGATGATCTATTTCAAGGGTCTCTTAGTGTTTTTGGCATCTTGGGCGTGATAAGCCTTTGTTATGGGGGCTGTTGTGAATGCTTAGTAACACCACCGGTCTTTACTCACTAGATGCAAGGAGTACCCCCAGAGTTGTGATCACTAAAATTGTCTCCAGACATTGTCAAATGTCTCCTACAGGGCAAAGTTGCCCCTGGTTGAGAACCAGTGATCAATCAAAGTGGCTAGTAACAATGAGGAAAAGAGGAACGATTAGTTCATTGTATTGTTAGGTTCTAGAAATGAGCTCTAATTTCAAACAAATCTGATCCTGTTTTTTTTTTGTTTTTTTTTTTTAAAGATTTTATTTATTTATTTGACAGAGAGAGAGACAGCCAGCGAGAGAGGGAACACAAGCAGGGGGAGTGGGAGAGGAAGAAGCAGGCTCATAGCGGAGGAGCCTGATGTGGGACTCGATCCTGGAACGCCGGGATCACGCCCTGAGCCGAAGGCAGGCGCTTAACTGCTGTGCCACCCAGGTGCCCCAAATCTGATCCTGTTTTGAGTAGGGTCATTATGTCTTGAAATCTGTACTTCTCCTGACCCCTACCACTCCCACTGACTTTGCTACTTAGCAGGGTCATTTGGCAATGTTTCCTGGAAATTTGTTCCCCCCTCCTTTGTTCTGTTATTTACTTTCCCTAGAATATAGGTTGAAGAGCAGTAACAGTGGTGGGAAACCTTAAGAGCAACCTAGAATGCAAGGTCCTTGTGGGAGAAGAAGTGGGGATTATTGATAGTGAACTGACCGTGAAAGAAGGAAAATAAAATTTTTCAGGGGAACAATTCAAACTGCACCTAATTCACTTTTTGGAAAATTACTGAAACTTGCAGTAGCTTGGTCTCTTTATGAACCAAATTCAGCTAATATGAAAATTGAGATTACCTCAGGAAAATTTTGAACCTTCGTTACTTTTCATTTATACTCTTTTTATCTTAAGTAAAATTTAAGTTTTTCCACATTAGCAGGCTGTGTATATCCCCGAAGAATGTACCCTTCTAGAACTCCTTGGCAAAAGGACTTCTTTCTACCTGCTCTCAAGTTTGCTTCTTGGTTAAGCAGTCCTTGAGCAGTGGGACAGGCCTGTGAGTGTTTTGGAAAGAACTGATGTTTTTAGAGTAAAAACCTGAGCATGTGTAGATAGAAAAGTTTGCTGATTTAGTTTGAGTGGGCCAAAACAAAATAAAGTGGAAAACAAGAACAAAATAATCTCAGCCAAATACTTTTTACCTTAGAGAATCCTACAACTGGATGCAAGAAAATCATGGGGCGCCTGGGTGGCGCAGTCGTTAAGCGTCTGCCTTCGGCTCAGGGCGTGATCCCAGCGTTCTGGGATCGAGCCCCACATCGGGCTCCTCCACTATGAGCCTGCTTCTTCCTCTCCCACTCCCCCTGCTTGTGTTCCCTCTCTCGCTGGCTGTCTATCTCTGTCAAATAAATAAATAAAGTCTTAAAAAAAAAAAAAGAAAAGTGGATTAACCAAGTCCCTAAAATAGGAGGAAGGGAAATTTTGGACCCATTAGACCACAAAGTGAACGGCAACAGTTATATCTTACTTGAGATCTGACTGAAATGTCACATTTTGTAAACCTCTAGGTGAGGGTGCTGTAGATATGGACAAAAGGGAAACATTCACTTTTGAAAAATACTTTGAGCTTCCCATTTGTAAAGGATTTGTGTTTTCTGAGGTTTCTTAAAGCAGCTCAGTTGCCATGGCTGGCAGAGAGCCAGCTGATTAGAGAGCATTGGAGTTCAGGTGTTGGGTTTTTTGGTTTTTTTCTTTTTCTTTTTCCATTAGTGACTGTAGTTTGGCCTATTTTGGAGTCACTGGCTTTTTCTTCCTACAGAATTCAAGGCACGCAATTCTCCATTTCCATTCAACTATGAAACTGTTAACTGGGCAGTAGTGAAACAAGGTTTCCCTTAAATGATTCTGACATTCTTCAGAAGCAAGACCATTGATCACCTTTAATCTTAATGGATTGGAACTAATTTCTGAAGACCTCAAGTTTCCTCAGCTGGAAAGGAGATAAATTATAAGAAACACCAACAAAAACCCACATACAGTAAACATAAGCTCCAGAGAGTAAAAGTCATGTCTTAACCAAACAGATGATCAGTGATGATTAATGCCTCCTGCATAAATCTCTCCCTGGAAAACAACTTAGAAATTCTTTTTATGTTGCACTCACTGAATTCAACCTGAAAAAGACATCCTCTTTCCCGTCGCTGTTTTTTTTAGGTCTACTTTATTTTTCCGATGAGCTCTTATGATCACCTGACCTACATTTTCATTTGTGGTTATTCTTTGTCTTTCCATTCGGCTCTAAGTTTTACCACAGCAGGGACTTTGTTTTTCTTTACTGCTACTAGAATGGTTCCTCCCACATGGTAAATACCAAATAACCATAAATGAATAAAATCCCTAATTAGCAGGTCTATGTTTATCTTTTGAAGATATAATTTCATTTTCTCCTGAGTTTGCTGCCGGATCATTCATACTCAGCCTAGTATTACTACATTACTGCCCTTGGCAATTACAGGTGAATTTACCATCTTTAAAATTAGAGACAGAGGAATGAAAATGTCTGTACTCAAAGTAGAACTGTACTCAAACTATCCCTTTAAGATAGTTTAAGATTCAGTGGAATCCCCTCAATATCTCTTACGGCTATTTATTCAATAATTAAAGCTATGATCAAGCTTCCAGAATTTCCAGCTTTTGAAATGTTACCCTTTTCTCTTTCATTATTGATGAGTTCCTTTGCATATAATAGAAAATCATCATTTCCCCCTTGCTTTCTCTTTTTAGGTGGAATAAATCTAATTTAAATAAAGTAATGAATATGGAAATATTTTGAAATGTATAAGATATTCTGAAATTTTAAGTCTTTCTGCAAAGTCGTTTCTGACTCAGCTGATGTTTGCATATTTATTTGCAGGCAAATTATTATGACCTTATTATGTCTTTTTATTTGTCATTATCTCATCTTGTATTTTATTTAATTAATTTCTATCCTTTACATTAGGAAAAAACTAAGAATAACATATTTCCAGGATACACCTAGCATAAAACCTTTCTCTCCACTGGGTTTGGGTTTTTTTAATACCATTTACCTGACAATGAAGGAACCTGAAATCATATTTAGTATACGATACTAAATATGTACTCATGGAGATGTACCAGCATCAACAAGAAAGTTATGGAATCTGCCAAATAGGTACTCATCTCGGCTGCTTTTCCTTCCTAGGAAAAGGATTTCTTTTGGTTTTGTCCTGGGGTTCAGAAGGAATGTGATGGTCACAGGCATTAGATGGGTAGGGGTAATACCTCCAATCGTGTTTCTGGAAGCTTTCCGTAGCAAAAATCACTTTTATTTTATTTATTTATTTTTTAAATTTGAGTATAGTTGGCACACAGTGTTACATTCAAGTGGACAAAATATTGATTGGACAAGTTTATACATTAGGCTATGTTCACCGCAAGTGTAGTTACCATTTGTTACCATAAAACCTTATTCCAATATCATTGACTATATTCCCTATGCTGTGCCTTTCATCTCCATGACTTACACATTCCGTAACTGGGAGCCTGTATCTCTCATTCCCCTTCATCCTTTTTGCCCATCTCCCTACCTCCTCTCAAATAGATAAGAAGGATACACACACACACACACACACACACACACACACACACACAGAGGAATATTACACGGCCATAAAAAGATGAGATCAAGCCATTTGCAACAACATGGCTAGACCTAGATTACTCTTTTATAAGTAGCAAACAAGCACTTCATCTATATTGTGAATCAATAAATTATAAATGTAATTTCTATCCTAGTAATTCTCGGTGGGGAGAGGTGTGAGAAAAGGTGAGAGAAGGAATTTTAGAATTCCCTGGAAATTTTTCCAACTATGCAATCCCTTCATCCATTCTCATGTGGCTTTTAGATAACTCCACTAGGTGGCTGGGGTCAACAGAATAATGGCCCCTGAAGATGTTCACATCCTAACTGTCAAGCCCTGTGAATGTGTTACCTGGCATGGCAAAATGAACTTTGCAAGATATGATTAATTTTAAGAAACTTACGATGGGGACATTATCTTGGATTATCCAGGTGGACCTAATGTAATCAGTCTTCCTTACAAAGGAGAGAGGGAAGCAAGAGAGCCAGAGTTAGAGAGACAAATTTGAAGAAGCTTCGCTGCTGGCTTTAAAGCTGGAAGAAGGAGCATGGGCAGGAGAATGCAGATTGTTTCTGGAATGAAAAGTCACAGATAGAGATTCTCTCCTGGACTCTCCACAAGGAATGAAGCCCTGTGCACTCATTTTGGACTTCCGAGCACCAGAACTGTAAGGTAATAAACTTGTGTCATTTTAAGCACCCAAGTTTATGGTAATTTGTTACAGCAGTGGGAGGAAACTGATATGGTCGTGCTTACTGGCATGTGTGGCTTGGAAAAAATTCTTGATACTCCTTCTGCTCTTAATGAAAATCACTATTTTGATATTTTACTAAGAGCTATTCAAAATAATGTACTTTCTTAAGTTTAAGGATATTGACAAGGAAAAATGTTAGACTGAGTGTTTGTTTGAAAAGAAGTCTTAACTGTTAAAAAAAATTTAGGTTATGTCCCTAATGGATTACAGTACTGAAACTTTACTTCTTTCTTCTGTACAACTCTACTAATGATGGAATTAAACTTCTATCTTAAAATCAATGTTGATTGTCCCATGCATAAACCCTTGAAAAATGTGGACCTAGGTCTATATTGCTTAAGAGAAAATACTAAAAAATTCCTAAAAGCATACTTATTACAGAAATTTAAAAACACCTTTCATTGTATAAAGAAGTAATAGACCGCTTGCAAACTCTTCTAGTGATCTGATTTACACGACTGCATTCACTTCCAACTTTTCAGAAGTACGTCTATAATTTGTCACAATATATGAAGAATCATGATAAGTAAATACTTATGAGCATTTCTATTCATTTCTTAGCTGATTATGAAATAAATGTTCTCTCACATGCTATGTATACACATAATTGCTAAGGGATACTTCTCAGATGATTCCAACTTCTTTTGTCACCTGATGTTGTGATATGGTGAATGCATTAAAGCTGACTTTTCAAAGGAAGAACTTGATCTGTATGAATAAACCAACCCCCAAGGGGAAATAAGGTTAACCATACAGATCTCTCTGTAAAATAGAGCAGAAAATGCATCACGAGAGGTGATCATTTTCATGACCAGACTCCAAGGAAAATTACTAGAGTCATCTAAAGCCTACATGTAGTGGCTTTAAATGGCAGTTTGTCAAAAATTATGCAAAAACATTCTTCATATAGTTGGTTCTTATTTCTGACCTCAATAAAAACTGACAGCATACCATTTAATTATGATTCAGTGATATTATTTCTATAGGAGACTAAAGTAATGAGAGTCCAGCTATGCAGATCCAATGGGGAAAAAACTGTTGCCACTTTTTCAAACAAGTGGGAATGCAAGTTGGTACAGCCACTCTGGAAAACAGTGTGGAGGTCCCTTAAAAAGTTAAAAATTGAGCTACCCTATGACCCAGCCATTGCATTACTGGGTATTTACCCCAAAGATACAGACGTAGTGAAGAGAAGGGCCATATGCACCCCAATGTTCATAGCAGCATTGTCCACAATAGCTAAATCGTGGAAGGAACCGAGATGCCCTTCAACGGATGACTGGATTAAGAAGTTGTGGTCCATATATACAATGGAATATTACTCAGCTATCAGAAAGAATGATTTCTCAACATTTGCTGCAACATGGACGGCACTGGAGGAGATAATGCTAAGTGAAATAAGTCAGGCAGAGAAAGACAATTATCATATGGTTTCTCTCATCTATGGAACATAAGAACTAGGAAGATCGGTAGGGGAAGAAAGGGATAAAG
Source organism: Ursus americanus (assembly GCF_024610735.1). Taxonomy (NCBI): domain Eukaryota; kingdom Metazoa; phylum Chordata; class Mammalia; order Carnivora; family Ursidae; genus Ursus; species Ursus americanus. The sequence continues at coordinate 58,804,877 of NC_142139.1, read as the reverse complement.
AAAGGGGGGTAATCAGAAGGGGGAATGAAGCATGAGAGACTATGGACTCTGAGAAACAAACTGAGGGCTTCAGAGAGGAGGGGGGTGGGGGAATGGGATAGGCTGGTGATGGGTAGTAAGGAGGGCACGTATTGCATGGTGCACTGGGTGTTATACACAACTAATGAATCATAGAACTTTACATCAGAAACCGGGGATGTACTGTATGGTGACTAACATAATATAATAAAAAAAATTAAAAAAATAAATGTACATCCTTTGAATATTTTGCAAAGTAAATATTATTATCCCTTATTTAACAGGTGAAGAAACTGACCCAAAGAGGCAGAGCTGGGATTTGAACCCAGATCCATCTGATAATAAAGCCCATGCTCTTTCTAGACTTGATACATGGGAATCTATTAGGAAAAAGCAGGACAGTATGTTCTCTAAACTATGCTTGTCAAATATCAGTTGGGTCAATTAATTTTTGAATAAGATGAACTGAAGATGAATCCAAGTATTACGATAGTTTAAAAGGAGATGTAGGAATAAAAGAGACCTGGATCCTACTTACTTCGTTGTATATTCTTCTGGAAAATGATTGACCAGCTAGGTTCTAGCTGATTCAGTTGACCCCTAGATTATGATGATAAGACAAGTACTTTCCATTTCTCTCATGAAGGGGACATGCAGTTGTTTAATCTAAAATCTGATTCTTATTACCTGGGTATAACTTAAGAAGGGGTTTGACACACATATTTTCATGTCAATTAGACAGAGAATTTCATCTTCCAAAAGTCCCTTTCTCTGATTCTTGGAAGTATTTTATCTTATTTTATTATTTTTATATGTTTAAGAATTTATTTAAAATCATAAAGATTATCATTGGTCTTAAAAAAAGAAAAACAACAAACAAATTATAACTTCCAAATTTCTTTGTCAGAGGATGGGATAGGGAGCAAACAAGGTAAATAGAAACTGCATAATAACAGTCAGAAATCATAAGACAATATTAAGGAAGCATGAAAAACAAAAGTTGTGAAATAATACAGAATTAGGACCTACTTGGGGTGCCTGTCTTGGAAGTATTTAAAGAATGATGTGGAATATAAGGATTTTGGAATTTAATCAGAAATTGTAATGACACTTGGATGGTCTGCTGAGTCAAGTGATGACAATAAGTAAAATGTGGTAAATTGCGGGAAAATTATTTTTTACTTAGATCACCAAATACATACGATTTCCACAAGTATTGTTGTACAACAGCAATTATTCCTAAATTTTGCATATTTCTCAAAGAGACACAGCCATGGACTTTAAACGATAGGACAACTTGCATCCAAGACTTACCTTGATTTTTGTTTGAATTGTCTTGATGGAGTCATGGCTTTGTGATAAAGGAGATGATAATTTCAATTCAAACATCTAAGAAGATCTATTAATGTCTTCTAAAATGTAACTGGACCATGTTGAAGTCAGGTTCTTCTGCGCTGAAGATGAGTGCTACTGTTAACGCACTGGTAGACACAAACATGGCGCTCATTCCTCTGTGCAACATTGCATGAGACAAGCATCCTCCTCAAACTCCCCGTAATGCTTGGATTGGCACTGCATCAGATCCACCCCCAGAACGTAAATCTGTGAACCAAGAGTTTCTTTCCTCCCTAAATCTAGAACTTCTTGGTCTTCAAACCTGTCCATACTGAAGTGTTGTTTTCAGATGGAGAGACCCTAGTGTGACAATCCCCCAACAACAACAACAAAACTACCATTTCCACTTCGTAGTGTTCTCACCTTTGTGTTATGCCCTCCCTTGAATGTAAGCACAACCTGCAATTTGCCTCTAACCAATAGGGTACAGAAAAGGGAATGGATTGTCACACTGTGATTAGGTGGCTTTATTGGAGGCTTCATCTTAGTAGACTTGAGAGAGATATTCCCAGCTGGGCTGATGAAGCAAATAATCGTGTTGAGAAAGCCAATATGGCAGGAACTTTAGGCAGCTTCTAGGGACTGTGATCGCCTTCAGCTGATGGCCAGTAAAAAACTGGAGCTCTAAGTTTTGCAGCTGGAAGGCAATGAATTCTGCCAACTACCATGAGTGAGTTTGGAAGCAGATTCCTCTCCAGTCAGCCCTCCAGTTGGGAATCTAACCTGGCTGATACCTTGATTGCAGCCTTGCGACACCCTGAGCATAGGACACCCAACCGAGCTGCATCGACACCTGCCTCATGGAAACTGTGGCATCATTAACGTGTGTCATTTTAAGCTGCTCAGTTTGTGGTGATCTGTTATGCAGCAATAAAAACTAATACAAAGTTGGTTTTTTTTTTTTTCCCAATATCAAGAACTAATATTCTTACATGTCAGAGTTTTGGAATATCCTGGCATTTTTACTAAGCTGCTCCTGCCATTTAGTGAGGAAAGAGACACGGTACTGTGAAATAACCCCAGAGATTCGTTAATGTATGCCCAAAATAGAAACATCAGCATGGCTGCCAGAGACCTGGTATTTTTTCTAATACTTGTAGCTTAAAAGACAAGCGTCCAACATTGTGCTGCATTGACTAGCTAAATAGGGTGAAACAGAATTTGCTTGTTAGGGCCCCGTTAACATTCATTATTCAGAGGCTTTTTTGTTCTTTTTTCTTTTTTCCTCTTAGATCATCTGCTTTCAGCAGTTTGACTCTCTACATACTGTTGACAGGAATGTGACAGATAATCTGAGAAAAACATTTAATTCAATCAAGGGATATTTATAAGGTGTTGTGGACTTGAGTGGACAAAAAAGAAAAATAAACATGCAACAGGGGAATGGAGAAGAAATGTGAGGCAAGAGGAACTGTATAGATTACTTACTGCTAAGGAGCCTACACGTTCGTTTGTGCTCTGTGGCACTTGTTTCTGGTGATTTCCTCTGCTGCTTTTGGCTTTGGCTGGGTGGGTGCTCCCAACGTGAGGCACTGTGGCAGGTGGACGTTGTGGGTTTATTCCCTTGCTGTCCCATGACTCTCCTTTTGAGTTTCTGTTTCTCTAACTATACATTGTATATTTAGACTCAACATTTTTTTTTAAATTTGAGTGGATTGGGATATAAATGGAAGAGAAAAGTAAGAAATCCCAATTTAAAGAGGAATAAAAACAAAAATGCCCCCCAACATATCTGGGAATAGATTGTGTAGTCTTTATAGGCAGCCTATGTGACAGTCTATATAAAAGTATTTTGTGATCCATGGTATTTGTTTATCTTATATTTCTAATCACTCAAAGATTAGAAAATCAAATAATTATTTGGGGAGGTTTTGACAGTAGCTAAAAATAAAATTATTTACGCTTTATTACAAATGCACACACTTTCCCCTATCTCCAGTCACCTGCTTGACCTTAGGTATATTATTTGGTGGTCTCAGTCAGCTAATCTGCAAATGAAGGCTTTGGAACCCGCTGCTGTAAAGTTGGTTGTGGTTCCATTGTGATCTCATATCGTTGTTTGAAGTAAGAAGTGAGAGTACTTTTCCTCGTGTCTGTTTCATGGTAGATGCTCAGCAAATACACATAATATTCCTTTCCTTTTGCGGTTCTCCTGCTTTTTACTCCAATTTTCTGTCTATGACTTAATAGAGAGGCGGCAAAAACTAGAAATTGCTTGAAACTAAGTCAAGACTTCCCAAGAAGGAAGTGAGATTTTTCTCACAACTGAGTAGTTGCATTTAATATATCTCTTTATAAATGGGTCTGTCTCTTTCCAAGCATTATAACCCATCATTATACATTCAGGCGCCGAGACCCATACACGTCATTCCTGGGCTCGTACTTCACACCGAAGTCAGTTGGAGCTTTTAATACACACATATGCCATGGTGAGTTCTCTTTATTTCTTAGGTTGTGGCAATGACAGGATTCATTATTGCTTTACATTGTCCTGTTATTTATTGTCACAACAATCATAAGCATAAAGCCACTTTGTAATTATGCAGCAGAAGAGCTAAGAAAAAGGCATTGCATGAATATAAATTAGAATTCTCTTATAAATTGTCTCCAACAGCAAGTGGCATTGGCCATTGATATATTCATCTTACTGCTTTCTGAGTGCAGGATTGACTGTTAGTATCCAGACCTCACTTATTTAATAGAGACATCCTTTCTGTATTATGAATCATGTGCACAATTGTAACAAACTGCCAAGCACATTCAAATGTGTGGCCCAATGACATCTACCATACGACGCAGAGTTATTTACTCCGCCTGTCATAAATGTTATGTGAAGACAGGATAATAAAATATAGTCCTTGTAATCTAGGGACATATGATTTAAGTCTGAAGGTGTAATAAGCCACATGTAGCCACAGTGTGTTCACGATACATAATGGCTAAATTGGTGTTTGAGACTAAATTCTGTTTGTGTTCAGAGAAGGTGAATTGATAATTTAAACAGAGCTGGAGTAACAGCGTTTCATGGAGAAGCAGACCCCTAAAAATGTGTTTTTTATGAGCAGAATGAAGTGCAAGTGTGCAGAATATTTCTGAATATGACTTCTGACTTGGCAATGGCATGTTTAAATGGGTGGCAATTGGTAGCGGTATAGGAATCTAGCGGCGATATAAAAATCTAGGGGGCCATCAGCAAAATCGGACAACCCTGGTGTATTGCAGGACAGAGAAACTGAGCTGTCCCCTTGCTGTTAGCTGCAAAGGATTGAAGGCACCGGGTATCCTCCCTAATCTCACCCACTCATTTCTTCTAGTTCAAATTTTCAGAGACTATCTTTCAGAGACTATTCTGGTATATTTCATGCACATGTCCTGCCCCTTTCCTTCATGTAGCCCTTGGTCCTAGTACCCAACACTTCTTCTTTACCTTGCACTACTCAGTAGTTCTCCTAAGCCCTTATCCCTAACACACACACACACACACACACACACACACACACACACACACACGCAAATGGTCTCCCCTACTGGAATAGAGCTTCATAAAGACAAACAGTTTGGTTCACTGCCGTATATACCCAGAGCATAGAAAAGCACCTATAATACACCAAGTGCTCAAGAAATATTTGATTAATGGATGAATATAACATGAAATTAAGAAGCACTATCAAATTGCCCTTTAGTAAAAGGCCATTAAGTTGAGGTAAACATGGCATGTCCCAGCCTGTGGTGATTTGTAGGGACTGAGGCCACCTTTGTTCATGCTCTTCAGATAACAAAGACTTCGCCTTGGAACATCTGGGGCGGCTGCCGGGCATATACACTGTTGCCCAGGCACCGCCGGCGGGATTACTGATGGAGGGGGCGCATCTGCCGATCACATTCTGTTCCAGGGATGGCAGGGGAGAATTTGGCAGGTTGCGTATGGCTGAAGTGAGATCTCTGGGCTCATTATTACCCCATTCAAATGTCCCTTTCTCATTAATATGAGAAGAGGCAACCAATCAAGCAAAAAACCCACAGTTCTCGAACTGTTGCCAGCGCTGGAAAAAGGCAAAGTGTCTCCCTACACCACCCCCCCCGCCCCCCGAACGGTTGCAATAGACAGACTCAGAGTCCCTAATGGGTTAAAACTGCTGAAAGCCCATCTGTAAAAAGCTACAATTACTAACATTTACTGACAGCAGTTGTGACAATGGAGAACAATTTTCTTAAAGCTAATTCAAACAATCTTTGGAGTGGTCATTTGTAGCAGTAAATAAATTGCTGCTGAAGTAGAGAATTTAAAGGGAATTTTCCCTATCGTGGAGCTAAAGCAAGCATATTTTGAAGCTTACCTGGGACAGGAGGAAAAGAAATGTGGGAGACATATATCTTATTAAAAGGCATTCATTTCTCTGTTCTCAAACTAATGTGCCATGCCATTACTTCACTACATAATGAGTGAAACATTGGTGCATAATTAGGCATCACCTTATGACAGCATGAGCCATTAATCAAACAATAATTTTAAGGGTTGCCATGGAAGAAAGGTTCAGGTTTATTCTTGGATTTTTTTTTAAGTAGTACAAGCTGCTAGGTAGCGAAGCTCTGAAAAAAGAAACATCAAACCTTTAAATAACAATCTTTCCTTTTTAACTGAAATAATATGCCTATTCATCCTTAGAATTTGTCATTTCTATTCAGAATTGCCTTCAAGATTTTCTTTTGGGACTTTCATCACTGAAATTATTCTAGTCTACTGAAAAGAAGCGATAAATGAAGTTAGGAACTTGAAGTTTTTGGTTAAACCTGGGTAAAAATTTGAATATGTGTATTTCATGGCTTTGTTTTTTTCTCTCCCCTGTCATAACCCCACATGAAAATGAAATGCATTGGAGTCATTTTTATACAGTATTAAAATAAGTTTGCAAGTTTAATCAATCAGTTAATTTAGTTTAAAAAAAAAATGAGATTTAGCTGATTTGTTTTGCAACTGAATGATTTAAAATTACAAAAATACTGCAGACTGGAGACGTTTCTTTAGCCATCTAGACGCCTTGAAAATTTTTATTCATTATATCAATGTGGATGATTGCAATATCTATTTCATTCATGCCAACGAAACACCACTCTCGTGTCAACCGCAAAACCTATTTTTTTAGTTCTCTGTCTTGTTGCCTTTAAGAGTGGAACATCGCTGCTCAATTGAGTTTTGAAGTCCCTCTGTGTTTGAAAGAAGCCCAGTTGGCCCGGCTGATATGGCCACTGAGACGTCTGGGCTCTACAAATCCATCAGCTCCTTGGGCTGTGCGTCTCAGTGTTACAATACCACTCACACCAGAGGACAGATGATTTCTTCCTGCAGTACAACTCTATTCCCCCAGGATGACTAATGATCAATAGTCATATCTTCAAAGAATATGCCATTTGTCAGTAGGAAGACAGGTAAGAGGAGACTTGGGAGCACTAAATGGAGAAAAATAAGTTTTATTTCTGTCAGTGATGAGATTGGTAGGCAGTTCAGCAAGTGAAACAAGAAAGGCTCAACTAAAAGTCCATGGGGTAGGGACGTCGGCCGCTCTGCTCTCTAGCAGCTGCTGGCTTTAATTACGGCACCTTGAAAGCAACCCAGAAATTGACCGCAGCCTGCCATTATTAAATGACGTGATAAGGGGGACTACGAAGATCTTTTTAAATGAAGGCAGATCTATGAGGTAGGGGTTGTGAAGAAGGAGTAAATATGAATTTCCAGTAAAGTACGGACCTTAGCCAATCAATTCAGACTATTAAAATGAAAGTGAAATTAAAACTAAATAAAATTAAAACGATACTGTATCTGAATTATAGTTGTGAATTAAGGGGAAACAAGTGTGACTCAATAGCAGTGTTTTAAGAAAAGCTTTCTAGATAATTAATTTTTATTAATATTTATATTATATTATATTATATTATATTATATTATATTATATTATATTAGTGGGTTGACACATTACTCTTCCCCATGTCTCTTAGGAACAACAGATACAGCTGGCAATGACTCTTATCATAGACTCACATTGATCAGTTTAATTAAAATGCCACGGAATGTGTCTCTCAAACGTTCTACGAGGCTGCAAATAGATATTTTAACATTCCCAAGTGATTTATTTTTCTAAAGACTCTTTAATCTTGGGAAGAACAGAAGAAACCAGTAGTAGTGTTTGCCTTCAGAAAGGGGAAACCGAGGGATTGAAAAATAGTGGAGGGGAAGAAACTTATTTTTACTATGTAAACTTTTGTACCTTTTAAGCTTTGATTCATGGGCAAGTATTATTTGTTCATCTGTATGTTTGAAAATATAAATAATATTTTCAAAATAAAACACATTCTGATGTTTAAATCCTGTATTTAGAATATGTAACTTATCACTTTTCCAATACCTAGTCCTACTTCCTCTCTCAGGCCTGGATCTTTAGGATGTTTTGGCTTCTCTGGTCCCTAGTAAATCCTGGCACCTAACATACAGGTGAAATAATATACCCTTAAAGGCCATTTACTTCACCATAGCCCTCTCTTAATTTTTACCTCATTTTTTAAGCCACCTTGCCGTAATAAATAGAAAAATTTTTAAAAAGCTTCTTTTCACTTTTGTAATCTCTCATGAGAAATATTAACAGGGGCAAGCACTTATATGCATACACATACGCATGAACGCTGATAATAACGGGCATACATTAAATATTGTATTTCCTTTTGAGAGAAGGAGGATTTCGCCTCCTGAAGAAAGCCAGATAAGACTGAAAGTAGGACTGTGACTAATTCGGGTGAGATTTGGGGGAACTGATCCCATCAGTGTATTGCCACCTCACACCTCTGGAACTCTGCTGGAAAACTTCTTACAACTTCTTAGCTGTGTAATTTTGAGTCTACCAGGGAACTAACTATTCCAAATCCTTTACTTTTCTGCCTTTTTGATAGGACTGACATTATCCATTCAATAGGTGTGTATAAAGAGGAAAGTCCTCATGCTGTAAGAATAGACACTTAGGACTGGGGCTGCATTATTTGGGGCTCTGTCTCCCCCCTCCTCCCCACTTTCCTTTATTCTTCTAGCATCCTAAAAGAAAAAGGGATAAATAAAATCCAGATACACTTACCCCAATTTTTGTGATTTAAGATTAGCCTTCATACTAGTTCATTCATTAAATCATCACCAGGAAGAGTACAATATAGGAGGAGGGGGGGAAAAAGCAGTCTTCCAGCTATGGAAATTAAGGGAAAGTGTGTACTTAATGAGGAAAAAGAGCAGTACTTACATTATTGTGATTTCAGAGAAAAAAGTACAGTGATGAAGCACAATGACTTTTTGAAGAGCCTTGTTATGCATGAACTGGAAAAAATGCCACAAGCATTTCTCAAGATAGAGCCCAAGATACGGGGTAATTGGCAGTTACAAATTAGTGGTGATCAGCTAAAGTATGCCTTATTGCTAAGAAGCCATCTTATTTCAAACATCTCAAATCACTCGCACCACTCTTGAAATATAATCATCAAAGCTTTTCTGAATTGGATCTCTATATTAGCCTTAGAGCCGCTCTTCATAGACCCATCCTAAGAATTGCTGATATGCTGTTCATTTTCTGTCTCAATAAGATCTGAATCAGACTGACATAAAAGATTTCAGATGGATGGGTTTAAAGAGACCATCAAATAAATGTAGAATTTTTAGGGAACAAGAATCATTTGTGAATTTCTAGTTACCTAGAGGAGGAAATTCTTTGCAGTTTTTTGATCTTTAATTTCTGTCTTCATTGAGCTTCGTCAAAAGAGAAGATTTGGGATTTCGGTGTACAAGGTCAATATAAAATCTACTGTATGTTTATACATTAGCAAAAAAAGATTGGAATATAAGATAATTAAATTCTATTTACAATGGCATCAAAGCATCAGATACTTTGGAAGAAATTTCGTGAAAGATGTACAGGATCTGTACGCCGAAAGCTATGAAATGTTTCTTGGAAAAACTAAAGAGGACTTAAAGGAAGACACTATATTCAAGGATTGGAAGACTTACTGTGGTTAAGAATCAATTATTCCCCAGTTGATCTATAGAGTCAATACAATCCTGATCAAAATACCACTAGGTTTTTTTTTAAAAATATAGAATGGGTTTTGTATTCCTATTGCTACTGTAACAAATTACCATTTACTTAATGGCTTTAAATAAGCTTATGATCTTGCATTTCCGGAGGCCAGAAGTCTGCAATAAGTCCAATGGGACTGAAATCAAAGTGGTGGCAGGGCTGGTTCCTTCTAGAGGTGCCAGGGGACATCCTGCTCCTTGTTCCCAGCATTCTTTGGCTTGAGGCTACGGCGTTTCAATCTCTGTCCCACTGTCACATTGCTTTTTCCTCTTGTCAAATCTCCTCTACTTCCTTCTTATAAGGACACTTGTGATTGTATTTGCGCCCACTGGGATAATCCATGATAATCTTCCTCCACAAGATCCTTAACTTAATCACATCTGCAGAGTCTCTTTTGCCATATAAGGTAACATTCCCAGGTTCCAGGGATTGAGATCTGAATTTTTTTTTAAGTAGGCTCCACATCCAGCATTGAGCTCAACCTGGGCCCAAACCCATGACCCTGAGATTAAGAGCTGGATGCCCAACCGACTGAGCCACCCAGATGCCCTGAGATCTGAATATTTTTGAGGACCAATATTCAGCCCACCATGGAAAAAATATAAAATTCTAAAATTTACATAGAAATGCAAAGAATCTGAAGCAGAAAAGACTATTTTGAAGAGTTAAGTTGGAGGATTTATGCCACCTGGTTTCAAGGTAGACTATAGAACTACAGTAATTAAGTCAGTGGTTTTGGTGTAAGGATAGATAAAAAGGCTAATGAAACGAGGGAAATAACACTTTCCTGAATTTCTCAGTGTTCCTGTAAAAAGCCCTAGCCTCCTGAGTCATATATTCAATAAAGTTAGAGAAAGTGTTTGCTTTCCCTTCTCCTAGACACATTTTCACAAACCATAAAAATTAGATTTGTAGCTTTTTCTAAAAAACTTGTCTTATCATCCCAAAAGCCAAACGGTTACATCCCTGGATCGGCACCTAGATTAGCTCCGAAGGTTCTAGGGAGACTAAAATATTATATTCCTAGGTATTTACGTTTAAAATAATCCAAATATCTGCATAAGTGGTGCTGAATATACTTAAATAAAAAGTGATTCTTTTGCCCAAAGAGTTTGAATTCCATCTCCCCACCTCAGCCTATCCAATGTTGATGATCAAACTTAAATGTGTTTAAGATTCAGTCAGAAAGGGGCTCCTGGGTGGCTCAGCCGGTTAAGTGTCTGTCTTCAGCTCAGGTCATGATCCTGGAGTCCTGGGATTGAACCCCACGTCGGGCTCCCTGCTCAGCGGGGTGCGGAGAGGGCTTCTCCCTCTCCTCTGCCCCTCTACCTGCTTGTGTTCTGTCTCTGCCTCTCTCTCTCAAATAAATAAATAAATAAATAAATAAATAAATAAATAAAATCTTTCTAAGAAAAAGATTCACTCAGAAATTCTCAACCTACAGAAATTTATATGTAGCAGGTCTGAGAAGGGCCCAGAAATCCCAAGAGTTTCTGATGCAGGTGGTTTGAGGACCACTCTTTGAATATGGCCATAGGAAAATGCTTTCTCCCCAGAAAAAATGATAATTCAAAGCACTTGGTGAAAGAGATAAGCAGTACTATATATATATTATATATATATACTTAATATATATATAATATATATATTTATATATATAATATATATTTTTATATATAATATATAGTATATTATATATATATATAAATATATATATTTACACACACACAGATTATGGAAGTAAAATAAGCATTGGTTTAATTATGTGAAGAGTTATTATAAATTAGTAACATAAACATATAAATAGAAAAGAAAACAGGCTGGCAATATGCATGATCAATTTCCAAAGAAGAAACATAAATGATGAATTAAGCTATAAGCTATTACAACATTATAATAAAATTTTTGCAAACTTAAAAAAAAAGAGAGAGACAACTTAAAAATCATCACAAAGGAAGAAAAGTCTCCCATGCAAGTCCATTAACAACATGAGAAAAATAAAGTGGGGTACAGAAAAGGGTTTAAATGGACTAAAATATTTCTGTATTAGTCTACTGATCAAAGTTCCCAATGGGGGGGCACCTGGGAAGCTCTGTCGGTTGAGCCACTAACTCTTGATTTCGGCTCTTCGATCTCATGGGTCATGGGATGGAGCCCCACATGGGTCTCCGTGCTCAGCGCTTCGTGGGGAGTCTGCTTGAGAGATTCTCTCCCTCTGCCCCCACTTGCTCATGTGTTCTCTCTCTCTCAAATAAATAAATAAATCTTTTTTAAAAAATGAGTTCCCAATGGGAATGGCCTAGTGACAATATCACAAGTAACAGTTCATTATCATATTTACTGAACTCCATTTAAAGAGTAGCTGCCATTTTATAAATACCACTAAATGATTATTTACTAGTGACAGGGAAACTCTATTATTTTTTCTCTCTCTTTTTTCTAGTTATTGTCATTTATCTTTTCTTATTTAATCTTTACAAAAGGCGTATGCGATACTTTATCTTCAGTTTTCAGATGGGGAAACTAGATAAAAGGCAGGGCCATTTTGACTGTTTGACTTAATCGTTTGTATTCTTAAATCCTACACATTATTACCTATATATTTAGAGGAATAGCTTTGGAATAGGAAACTGGATGGGCTAGATCTTATGTGACTTTTAGAAAAAAAAAAATTCTGTTACTCAGATTGAGCATAGCCAATGGGTAGCACTTTTCTTAGGCAAGATGAAGAGCGTTCGGTAAGTGGTTTAGTTTAGAAGTGCTCAGGGGAATTGTGGTGAAGTAAGTAGGTGACAGGTCACGGAGGTAGCATGGGGCTGGGTTGTAGACAGACGTTTATACTCCCTGGGGTAGGGAATATCAGAAAATCCTTGAAGATGTGATTTCATGTGAGATTTGGGAGGGCGAATTCCATCATGCTCTCCAACATGGGGTGGATTGCCATGATCAGAAATTGGACGGGAGGGGTTAGTTTTGAGGCAAATATCTCATTTAGGAGAGAACTCACAAACTCAGATATTAGTAGGTTATACCCAAATTCTCAGAACTTTAGAAAAGATCTAGTCCCTGTGGCTTTGATAAAAGCGTTTTCACTTCAATTTCAAATTACTGAATTTCTTTTTTTTTTTTTAAAGATTTTTTATTTATTTATTCGACAGAGATAGAGACAGCCAGCGAGAGAGGGAACACAAGCAGAGGGAGTGGGAGAGGAAGAAGCAGGCTCATAGCGGAGGAGCCTGAGGTGGGGCTCGATCCCACAACGCGGAGCCTGAGGTGGGGCTCGATCCCACAACGCCGGGATCACGCCCTGAGCCGAAGGCAGACGCTTAACCGCTGTGCCACTCAGGCGCCCCAAATTACTGAATTTCTTAATTAGAAAAACCCACTGTTATTTTTGTTTACACAAGATTCTCTTGGGCAAATTTTTTACTTGGGTAAACAGAGTTCACACCAGGTGATGATATCAAGGTTTGGAAGGAATTTGATATGTGTGGAAAGAAATTGTGCACAGTTGCTCAATCCAACTACCTTTCAGGCCATTTTAGTTTCTTTTGGAAATGCCTATCTGAATTTTCAAAAGTGCCTCTTCCCATGAATATATGAGTTTTCCCCTTTGGTCTGATATTACAGCTAAGCTTTGCAGAATTTTATTAAAAAATACAGCAAAGTCAGCAAAATAGTGTTCCGTCGCTTCTGTTGATGCCAATATTGTATACATCCTTAGAATTATTTTAGTCTCAGAACATTGGAGTTTAGCTGTATCATTAGACAGTTATCTACGGCAAGATAAAAATCTTAGTCTTATTAGTGTGATGGTACAGTTTAGAGCCCAAATGGTCCTGGATGCTAGTAATCACAAGATCAATAGTTCTACTTAGCTTACTTTGAAAATGACATGGACTTTATTCATGGAAACTATTTGCTACATCTGCATGGTGCCAGAACGAATGGTCTCTTCTGTATAAAAGTCAATTAAATTTTATTTGCAATTAGATGAGTGCAGCATTTACTGACTTGGCCACTTCTACTTTTCTAGCAGTTGTTTGGTCCGCGTGCATCCTTGACTTTTCTGAGTAGGATTGAATAATTTAAGTGCAATATATCAAGTATAAGTAGTTCTTTGCCTGATACAGTGGTCTGAACATTTAAGTACACTTAGATTTTTATTTACTGTGACTGATGATTGAAACTGAAAACCTCAACGATAAAGAATAAGAGCAACAGCTATTACTCATTGAGCAACTAATACGTACAGGTACCACGCTGGATCTTTTTTTCCTATAAAACTCATTTATGCCTCATTATAATCTTACGAGTATATATTATGCATGTAAGAAAACTAAGCATCAGAGAGGCTAAATAACAGTGTAAGAAGTCACATGGGCTGTGGGAGAAAAGTTGGGATTTGAATCTACATTGCTCTAACCCCAAAGCTCAATGATCCTTCTTCACATGATATTGCTTCCCATAATAGTATCATTGAAAACATCAGCAATCCTATTTTATCATAAAAAAATATAAAGACTTAGTGTAGTGTAAATCTTCTTTTTTTATCTGTGAGATGAATCACATCACAGCAGGGAGAAGCTAAATGTTATGTAAAGATGAGAGCAAAATGGAGCTTTAGCTCTCTCTTCTTTAAGCGGGTGACTCAAATCTCTAGCTCTTGCTCTGACATTTCTCTGAAGGCACTGGACATCTGTCCTTCAAGGGCTTTCAGCTCCTCAAACTCAAAATGTCACCAACTGAGCTCATTACCTTTCCTCGCATGTTTCTTTATTTCTTGATTCCTTTCTGCCAAGAGCTCCATGGTCTTTGAGCTACCCAGGCTTGAATACTGGTGGCAGTTCTGAATCCTTCCTCTTCCTTTCACCTGACATTTCTCAATTGCCAGGTCCTGTTGACTCCTCTCTGAACGTGTCCCCTGTTCTGTGATTTCACTGCTACTACTTTAGAGCAGGCTGCTTTTATTCTTTCCTGAAATATATATACATATATATGTATATATATATATACACATAAATATATGTTATATATATTTATAATTTTTAATAATTATGTACTTATATATTTATAATATTTTTAAAGATTTTATTTTATTTATTTGAGAGAGATAGAGACAGAGATAGCAACAGAAAGCAGGAGCAAGAATGAACCAGGAGGAGAGGGAGAAGCAGACTCCCCACTGATCAGGGAGCCTGATGTGGGGCTCAATCCCAGGACCCTGGGATCATGACCTCAGCTGAAGGCAGATGTGTAACCTACTGAGCCACTCAGGTATCCCTATATATACATTTTTTTTTAACCTTAAATTAGCACATTGCTAGTTCCACAGCATTGTTTCTGAATATTATATATACTATCAGGTTGTCAGATAAATTGCAGGATTCCCAGTTATTGAATTTAATAGTTGCATGGGACCTGCTTACAGCAAAAAGAAATGTTTACTTGAAATTCAAATTTGACTGGGCTTCCTGGGTTTTTATTGGCTACTTCTGGCAACCCTTTTATAGTTTTGAATAAAAACTCTTAAATCATCTGACCATGAATAAGCCCAACCAATAGCTCCAGTTTTATCCATCCTTCAGTCCAATACTACTACTTACTGGTCCCACATGTGAGTTATTCTACTGTGATAGACTGAATATCTGTGTTTCTCCCCCAAATATATATGTGTTGAAACCTAATCCCCAATGTGATGACGTTCGGAAGAGGGCCTTTGGGAGGTGATTAGGTCATGAGAGAGGAGCTAGGGGTTTGCGGAGGGCGGTACCCAGCTTTGACATTTGAGAAGCTTGCAGGAATAGTGAAGATCCATTGTCGTGGACATGGATTTTCATTGTTACCAAGCCTGTACTTTATATCCCTTCCTTGTGTACCTTGGTATATCAAACAGGAGTGTTTTGTGAAAACATCTGGGCTCAGTGATATATTTTCATTCATTTTTCTATCGGTTGATATTGAGTATTCTGGTAAGTGTCAGGCCCATTGCTTCTTAGTCCAACAGATAAATTGCATCATTCTGGTTGTTTCTGGTCTGACACAAATAATAAGTTGAAAGACAGCCCAGTTTAGCTCTTTGTAGACAAATTTTATACAGGTTCAAGATTCTTTAGCTCTGGTTTATGAACTTCTTTCAAGAGCATATATGCAAGCTGTATGATGTTGGAAAAGCAATGCCTAGGACCATAATTCTGGGTTCTTTTAGTTCCATCAATATGTAAATCATCGAGTAGAATACAAATGTCCCACCAGCAAAATAGTCAGAATGACATTCCCACCATTGCATATGGATGAAGCCATGGCTGATAAATTCCTTCTCCGAATCTGCTCTCTTGCTGCATTATTTATGGACTTTGAAAATGCAGGTTGACTCCTGCAGTAATTCGTTGGCACTATTCTCCTCCTAGTGGGATCTGTGAGCTGTAACCTGATCCTGGGATGGAAAGCATTTATCCTCTCCTTGACAGCAACATTGTTACTCTAGACCAGCAACAATTGCATTTTTTTTTTTTTTTTTAAATTTTGAGTCTTTACAACTGTAGAAGTTGAAAGGACAATTGAAGATTTCCCTGCTTTGGCTGCCTTTATCTATCTAGAAAAATATTTAATTTGCTTCCACATGGTCCTTTTTAATTAAAACTGAAACTTGGGATTTTTAAGGCATGTTGCATTACCTGAACATTTAAATAAATATTCTCAGTATCATTTAGTTGAAGGTCTTTTCCCCCAAGCCTCCTTTTCTTTCCTTTCCTTTTTCCCCCCTCCCATTTCTGTTAGAACTATTAAAAGCATCCACAGAGACAGCAAGACTTGTTAAGCAAATCTAATGTAAAGTACAGATTTTTTCGGGGAGCCACCAAAGGGAAAAGGACTTTTTGCCACATGGACATGGAATTGCATAAAACACTTCAAATAAGTGAAATACAGTTTTCAGGGCAGGAGGAATCGTCTATAAAATATTCCAAAATTTCACCTGGGAATGAGTACTTTCTTTTTGCCTAACATCTGAAAATTTCCTTATAATAACTGTACAAATTAAAATAAGCTCAGGGACTGCAAGAATATGCCCAAGCCAAAAAGCGTTGAATACGCTGTGTAACGAACAGAGATCGGGAGACGAGAGGCACCAGAGGACTAGCAAGAGAAACTGTCTTCCTTTTCTTCTTTTCAAAAATCTCTATCATTCCATCAGCCCCAGGTTTGTTTTTTTTTTAAAGATTTTTATTTATTTGACACAGAGAGACAGCCACCGAGAGAGGGAACACAAGCAGGGGGAGTGGGAGAGGAAGAAGCAGGCTCCCAGCGGAGGAGCCTGATGTGGGGCTCGATCCCAGAACGCCGGGATCACGCCCTGAGCCCAAGGCAGATGCTTAAGGACTGCGCCACCCAGGCGCCCCCAGCCCAGGTTTTTAAGGAGCTCTTCTGTTTCCTCATTCGATCTGCTCCTCTCTGCCACTATGTTACACTGGAATGCTGCTTGTTAGTATCTGCCTGAACGCTTTTGATTTTTCTTCTTTTCCCTCTGAGGTCATCACTGAAACACAACTCTAAAATACGCCCTTGAAATGTGCTGCCTTTTCTCTTTGGCACACAACTATTTGCATTACCTTTTTTTTGGTGTTCATTTTGTTTTGCGGCTTTTTGAGCAGACGTGTTTGTTGGGAAAGCCTACCTTTGGTCTGCCGATCAGCCTCATCTTGCTCGATGTGTTCCGGATGAGTACAGAGAGATGGCTAGAAACAGCCCATGATCAGCTGAGTGGCGCTGGGGAAGACGGAGCTGGTAAAATGGAATCAGCTACTTGGGCAGCAGGAGAATATGCAAAGTTGTCAACATCCAGCTCACCCAAAGACTGTTTTAGAAATCCATCAATTTTTATCGCCCACTTATTTTTTTGGTGCTACTGATATCTTATGTTTTGATCCAGGTTTTAGAACAATGAGCTAATTTTAGACAAGTAAAAAGCATATAACTAGACTCCTTCAGCGTATGGGGAATCATTTAATAAATGCTATTGGGGCAGAGTACCCAGCATTGTGTACTCTGTGTTTACTCATCTTGGTTGAGTATGCAGTCAATCCCACAAGAGCTACTTATCAACAAGGACTCAGGTTATAGGGAGTTTGGGATTCTTTTAACAATTCTCCTCCAAGAAATTCCATTCATTCAGATGCTGAAGAACTATATAAACATGGAACTGAACTTTTCTTTTCCAATATACTACTTTAAAAAAGTCAAGTCTTAGAAATATTGTATGACTCATTTTATATTTTGGGAGTATTAATTTTCTGAAGTCACTATAGTTGATCTTTCTGCATCGTCTGCGTGATATAAATGTATTTCTATTTGTATCTCTGACTTCATTTTCTTTTTAATTGCCCCATTTGCACATCTTCCTGAATCAAAGTTTACCACTATATGATGCGTAGTTGAAAACCCAGCTACCGTTGCCATGGTTCAGCACTCAAGGGAACCATGGGGGTAACACGTTCCTGGATCGCTATTATGCTACTGTCTCGGAGAGCAGTAATGTGTTCCCCGAGGATCATCTTTCCTCAAATACCTGTTCTTTGGTGAATGAAAACTGAAAACTGTCTTCACGAAGTCCTTCTTGAGGTTCCCAATAACTCTTCTTTAGAATATAAACTTATTTCAAGATCATAGTTGCAAGTTTTGTTGTTAACCTTCAAAGTCTGTATAAGTCAAAGCTATCTTTAGGCTTATTTTTTATGACCTTATATTAAAAAGGGGATACATGTAAGATAATTTAGAAAAAGAAATAGGCAAGAAAAAGTACAAGAAAGTACAAGAAAAAAAAGTACAAGAAAATCATATGTGGCTCTATTGTTAGAAAGAACCAATACTCCCATTTTTATTTATTTCCTTCCAGGTACACAAACACAAGTAGTATAAAAAAGATTCTACTTTACCCATTTTAATAGTGATTCTTCAAAAGGATCATTTTAAGAGTTGCTTATTATGTATTGTAAAGTTATGTAATATTTATTTCACTATTCTTACATTTACTTTTTAAAATACATTTTTTGTTATTAGAAGTAACTGCACAAGGCACACTATCGTATAACTGATTGGGGTGATTATTTCCTTAAGATAGATTTCTGGTATGAAAATTAGAACACAAGCACATATCTCCCCTCCCCTCATGTATATTTCCAAGTGGTTTTTCAAAAAATATTTAAATAATTGACAAACAAGTTCTCTTTCATTTGCCCAGAAAAAATAATATCTTGTTTGAAATTGCTTGTCTTTGATTATTAGCAACATTGAATATTCTTGATTTATTAGTCATTTCGAATTGGGCATTTTCTGTTAGTGTAGCTTATGGTTTTAAAACACTGAAACACTGATCACAACACTGAGGTCTTCATTTCAGGGCTATGCAAAAGAGTTCGCATGCATTATGTTTTGTAGAAAAACTAAGCCTCTTATTTCAGCACCGCTATTTCTGATTCTAGAAGTCAGGTGAGATCACCCTTCTCATTGAAGGCATTCGTCAAGTGCCGATGCATAGCCGTGCTCAGTGCCACCCAGTCTCAAAAGATGCAGCGTCCTCACTGGAAGCATTGTGGTGATGAATGTGAAAGCTTCAGAAAGATGTGTACAAGGTAATTATTTGTCTACTTATTCTTTTTTTTTTATTAAAAGATTTTATTTATTTATTCGACAGAGATAGAGACAGCCAGCGAGAGAGGGAACACAAGTAGGGGGAGTGGGAGAGGAAGAAGCAGGCTCATAGCAGAGGAGCCTGATGTGGGGCTTGATCCCATAACGCCGGGATCACGCCGGGATCACACCCTGAGCCGAAGGCAAACACCCAACCGCTGTGCCATCCAGGCGCCCCTGTCTACTTATTCTTATGTAACTGTCTGTCTTAAGAAACTTCAACAATAGAAAAACTGGAACTTGTTAAATAGATTACAATGCAGTGACTTCCGGACTGGTGGTGTCCTTCATTCTACTCCATGACCTAAGGCATTTAAATATCTGAAAGAGACAGAAAATTAAATTGTTTCGAGTCCTCTTTTGATCATTCGTGAAAAGATAAATATAAAACAGGGACCTTTTAATATCAGAAAACATCAGGTAGGGCTGGATTTTCCAGATCCTAGGCTTGATATATTTCTTATTTCCTATTTCCTGATCACTTATAAATGTGAACTTTAACAGTGTAATTGCTCTGGTTCTTTAGTTTTTGTGGTCATTTATGGCATATGTACCTCTTGACTGTCTCTCCTTTTTGAGTCACTTAGCTGTAGTAACTTTTCCTTCTTCTTTTGGGTCACTCCTCTGTCTCCCAGCGGAGCAGTGCTCTGGGCTTGGTCAGTGGTGACTGACGAACGAGCTACTCAAGGAAACCATGCGGGTAATTCCTTTTTGGGGGCAATGATATCACTGGCAGCTGCCAAATGGCAGAACTGAGAGTTCCTCATTTAAGCAAAGAGGAAACATTAAGTTGTGAAACTCTTCTCATATGTTTTACTAGATCTTTGCCTACCTTACTGGGAAAGATCGGTTTCTGATCTTTGGATCCTTCAGACACTTGGAGGAAAGTGTAGCTATAGATGCCACTTTCGCTGAGTTTTCTGACTGAGTCGGAAGGAGATCTCTCATCCAACTTGATTTTTCCTTTTCTGCAAGAGCTGACTGTGGTGTTCTCAGCAGTACCTATTCTCTCTCGTGCGTAGGAGTGTTTCTCTATGACTGCTTAGCCATGATTCAAGTCACAAGGTACATTTAGAACGTCCTGTTGAGGAAAATTGCATAATTGGAATTCAACCCAAGAGAGGGCTAATAAGGGGCATGGGGAGGAGGGGCAGGGGTAAAGCAGATTAGGAAGGATGAAGTAGTCTGGGAAGATTCCGGTGGCAATCTCATGCCCTTTCATCTCATCATTTCCTTTCTCAAATTTGACATAGTCCTTTTCCTTTGGCATGGTGGTTATTATATTTTTTTGGCCTCCCTTCGCTGGCGATTATTTAATAGCTTTTAAAATAAAAACTACATGAAATGACATGAAGTCAGTTTCATAAATAGAGGAATATTTATGCAGCTCAGGCCCCCAAAGACTGAATATCTGAATTTGTAAACTCCTTGTATTTTACTATTCTTTCATGTATTTCTGCAGTTGAATGACCAGAAGCATCATTGGTGTTCAAATAAGGCTTTCCAGGCTACTAAAAGTAGATCTATAAAATAAGAATGCTTTAATTTTGCTCTTTAATATGGTAAGTAGATTTTTAAAAAATTTTATGAACTACTTAAGGGCAGGGAAGATTTTTTTTTTTAATTGGAAAAGAAGATAAGTTCAGTGACTATTTCCCCTATCATTGTTGAGGCATCGTTCCCCGTCTCTGGTCAAATACTTGCACTTAAAGATACAGCACTTTACACTTGATACATTGATCAGATTGGAAATCCCCAAGTGTTTCCTGATAAATGGGAGCAGTGGAAGAGCATATAACAAATAATGACAACAAATAAACTTAGGAAGAAGAAAGGTTTTCTATCATTAGTTTATCCCAACTAACACCCAGCCTACAATTTTCTGGATTCTGATTTTGAATTTTGAATATAATACTGATCATCAACTAAAGGATGGTTCCCAAATGGTGTTTATAATAAAATTCTCCTCCTACATGTGAAAGTAAATGTGTAGAACTCTACTACAATCCCTCCATGAAGCTTCCTTTAATCCAGAGTCAAGGTTGGTAGAATAATCTCTGAGATTTAATAAGAGATCTAGCTACATAATTTTTCCTTCCTAAGAGGTATTTGAGAACAGGCTGTATAGGGGACAACATGATTCTAGAATCCTGCCCGTTCCTAACTTACCTAGCCAGAGCCTATCTATTCTTCCCCTAGATTTTTACTTTTTTGTTCTAAAATTAAGACTTCATTAAAAAAAAAACCTTTAAAAAAGTATATATAATTATAAAAAATTCTTTATTTAAATTCAATTTAGTTAACATACACTGTATTAGTAGTTACCAGGGCAGAGTTTAGTGATTCATCAGTTGCATTTAATACCCAGTGCTCATTACATCAAGTGCCCTCCCTCCTAATGCCCATCACCCAATTACCCCTCCCCTCCACCCGTCTCCCCTCCAGCAACTCTCAGTTTGTTTCCTTGAGTTCAGCATCTCTTATGGTTTGCCTCCCTCTCTATTTTTAATGTTTTAAAAATATTTTATTTATTTATTTATTTATTTATTTATTTATTTATTTATTTATTTGAGAGAGAGCATGCGCACATACAAGCTGGGGGAAGAGCAGAGGGGGAGGGGGAGGGAGAGGGCAGGGGAAAGAATCTCACGCAGTGTGGAGTCCATCCTGGGGCTCCATCCTACCACCTGGAGATGATAACCTGAGTTGAAACCAAGAGTTGGGGGCCTAACTGACTGAGCCCCCTAGGGGCCCCATTCTTCCCTTTAGATTTTAAATTTTAGGACCACTTTGCTTCTGCCACAAGCAGTGAAGAGCCCAACCAGGAAACTGCTCCCTGTTTCTGTTCTCTCTCGATCCACATCTTTTTGAGCTTCATTTTCTATTCTCATCTTTCCTGCCTTTTATATTGACTTCTGATGTTGGTCACTGCATTTAGGGAGCTGCTTGGGTGACTTTGTCTATTTTCTCACTTCTGTGGGCTCCCCTGACACCACTGACTCTCAGGGACCCTGGGGAGGTATGAGAGGTACTCCTTCTCGTTCCCCATGTAGACCCGCACTGGGGTTGGAGAGGGGGGGTAAGACCACCTCGGAAGAGAGCAGTCACACCATCCAGCAGTGAGCCGAGTTGGCTGCAGTCGACAGATAACAGTGGTCAGTGTCCTTGACACTGTACTTCCTTTTGTTGACCGTGGAGATGGCCAGAGAGGAGCAGGCTGAGGCAGGTTATTTCTGGGAAAGCTGTGGGAATTCAGGGCATCAAAGCTCTCAAGAGTAGAAAACCACTCTATTCATCAGGAAGGCCGTCATCACAGCAGAATTAGCATCTCAAGAGTAAGGTGGGGAGATAGGAGCAGAAGAGCCAGAGAGACTTGTTTTGGAATCATTTTTAAGGAAAAATCTAGAAATAATGATATTAATTATTACTACTAGGTAACCCTATGGCTGAATGATTTTACTTCTAGGTATGTTTTGGGGACACTCTTGCACATTACAAAGAAATACGCTCAAGAATTCTTACAGCACTTTAGTGTCTATAACAGAGTGATTGTAGTTTCAGCGTGTTACTCCTGTCGTCCTGGCTAAGGCTGAAAGCTGAGACCCATGAAGAATACATGGCCCACATTACACATCTGAGAACTACTGACATGGTTGGGATCAGGTCCCTTCTTACAGAGTTGACTGAGTGGTATCCCAAGAAAACCATGCCCCCAGTTTATGGGCGCCCGAGAGAAAGAGAAGCTGGCATTTCAGTTCATAGTTAGATGTTAGTGCATCAGGAAGAGATGGTACAATAGGGACCAGGATGCAGGGAAATTTCCTAAAACACCCTCCCGCCTGGTGTCTGGGGCAGGAGGCCGTAGAGGGTAGCTGAAATTGTGGACTACAGTCTTAGTGATAAGAACGTGTCTGCTAGCAGGACTACCGGCTTTGCATCTATGAGCACGAATGATTGGTTCTTTCATAGGGCCATTACGCCCGAAGGGGCCAGACTGTTAATGTGGACCCAATAGGTAATATGGCAAAGTGATCTGTTACTTCCAGTTTGAAGAATTTAACTGTTTCCATTCATTGGCCAGAATAATCCACTGGCCATATCTCCCTTGAAAAGGGCAGAGAATTTCATCCTCCAAGTATCCAGCAGCAGAAGAGAACTCTTAGTGAGCCTTGGTAATTTCTGACACATCTACTCTATTACCTGCACAAGTGAATTTCTGGATGGATCTAGGCTAGTGGGGAAGTTCAGAGACATTTTGCTTTTACGCTCTGCTCCTTCCTCTTCCTGTGGTTATAAGGCAAGAAGGTAGATAAGGGAGGAGGAATAAAGTAAATAGCCACATTACAGACACAATTTTACTGCAGTGGGTGGAGCCTCCCCTATAAACTGGTAATATGTCTAATAGAAAAACATGCGGAGGGGCGCCTGGGTGGCGCAGTCGTTAAGCGTCTGCCTTCGGCTCAGGGCGTGATCCCGGCGTTATGGGATCGAGTCCCACATCGGGCTCCTCCGCTATGAGCCTGCTTCTTCCTCTCCCACTCCCCCTGCTTGTGTTCCCTCTCTCACTGGCTGTCTCTATCTCTGTCGAATAAAATAAATAAAATCTTTAAAAAAAAAAAAAAAAAAAAAAAAAAAGAAAAACATGCGGAAGTGCCTACATGTCCATCAGTGAGGGCATGGATTATTAGATGGATTGCAGTACTTAAAAAACAATATATTTGATATATAGGAACAGGGATAGAGCCTATTTGTTTTAATGTTGTATGAAATGCAATGGTGAATGAAACAACCCATATTGTATAATAATAAGTACAGTATAAAATTGAAATGTCTACACAGCACTCTATCCTAAACTTTTCATGAACACATAGAGGTATATGTGTGCATCTGCGTGTGTGCAAACAGAGATGGGCCAGAAGTCCATACCACGTTGATGATGCTGGTTGACTCTTGAGAGAGGCGAGAACTAGAAGTTTTGGGTAAGAGGAAGCCAATGATACTTCAACCGTAGGTGTAATGCTTGTTAATCTAAAGCTGTCTATGCAAGCACGGCAACAATCTTTGTAACTGTCAACAGTTACAATGGTATGAGCATGCACATTTGTTTTAATTATGCTCTGCACCTTTTTCTGTTTTTACGATTTATCAAAAATGACATTAAACACAACGTAAAGACAAAAACTACAAAGGCTGTATGATCTCAACACTTAGGTTCAGTCTGAGAAGGCAGATCATATATGTGTTCGGTTGTCTGTGTGGGGAATATGGCCCGAATTAATATTTATGGGGAGTTTCTCATATGCTATGGGGCACATTACCTGGTATTTTCTAATTAGTTCATCGATGTCCTGATTTACATGTCATTTGCATAATGCAGAAAGATGATGTTGAATTCACTTGACATTTCTACTTTGCGGGTGAATGGAGCTTAGAGGTTATACCTGCAGAGCTTGAGTTCCGAGGTTAGTGCTTCCCAGCTGTGTGGCTTTAGGCAAGTCTCATGATCTCGTGGAGCCTCAGTTTCTTACCAATAAAATGGGGGAAGATAACCTGTCTTGTCTCGCAGGGCTGCTGCCAAATCCTATTACCCCTGTGGAAGCGTTTCAAAGCCTGGGCAGTGGCATAATACACTGAACTTGCTTTTTATTAAGTAAAAAAATAGATCGTTAAGGGAAGGAGCAGTGAAGTATGGACACAGGGACATGAATTTTCTATTTCAGCGTAGAAAACGTTTGCAAAACCTCAAGGCCAAAGAAAATGGAAACTTTGTTTCTCTCTGAATCTGGAGAGTAGCCTGTAAGACTATGCATTAGATATTACACAGGGGAAAGGTGTGCCCAGGCCTGACATACACCAGAAACTTAATAGAAGCACTACAATTAATTATTATTTGTACATTTTTACATAATTATAGGGTCAAGTGGAAACTAATGGAGAAAAGATGAAATTGGAACCTCTTGAGGATGCTTGCTAAGAAAACAACATCAGATAAAAACAGACAAAGTCCTGCATTCTAGGAATATCTCAAAAAGATCAATTTCCCCTTTTAAAACAGTTTCAAGGGGTGCCTGGGTGGCTCAGTTGGTTAAATATCTGTCTTTTGCTCAGTTCATGATTTTTGGGTCCTGGGATCTTAGCCTTTTGTCAGTATCCCTGCTCAGCAGGGAGTCTGCTTCTCGCTCTGCCTCTGCCCCTCCCCTCCTACCTGTGCTGTCTCTCTCTCATCTCAAATGAGTAAACAAAATCTTTAAAAATAGTTTGAAACATAGTTCTAAAATAGACGTTGGTCAGTTTTATAATGTGTAACAGCACATTATATTCAGATGAGAATGAATCTGTCTCTTAATATTTTGCAGATTCGTTTTTAATGGAAAAGACTTTGAAACGGAGAAGTCAACCTTATACCTTCGTTCCTGGAGAAAGTGTACAAACATGTCTTTCTTCTCAAGGAAGCACTAATTCTTTAATAATCATACAGCCTCTAATTGAATTTTTATAACCTGCATAAAAGGAACTCCTGTAACAAAGTAGGTCCATCTTATTTCTTACACCTGCAATGGAAATACCACAAGCACTCCAAGTAATACTGTCCTATGATAATTTTTTAAATTTGCATATTTAGAGGAGCTTTAACAACTTGACAGAGAACTTTCAGTTGATCATGAGCTTTTGTTATTGCTTTTGCTTCAGTCCCCTTTGAGTACCCATTTTCCTTTCCCCAAATTTGTAAACTCTGGAATTAGGTAGATATAATACCCTATTTCAGATACACTTGCATTGCTGAACTACCAGAACTCTGGATGGTGATTATCTTATTTTATGATTACCTCCTCATTTTTATAGATGAGGATGCAGCTTAATAATCATTAATAGCTATGAAAATAAATGCTTACAGGGAGGATCTAAATTACGAATCCTTTTGCTTTCTCATTGGTATCCAACCGAAGGGGGGATTTATATATGCTGTATCTCACACTAGTTAATACTCAGAGGGATGAATTAAATACCAATAAGTGGTTTAAATGTAAAAACGAGATTATTGAAGAAAATATAATGAAAATGGTCAATGCAAAGCACAGGCAGAATATGTCACAGAAAGAAAGAGCAGAAGATCAAAGACATCAAGCAAAAACAAGTTTAAATTTAATTTAAATGAAAGTCAGCTCAGAATCTCCAGAAGTCTGCAAAGTTGAGACTAAAAATATAGATGCTTTTGTATGTTGTATCTTTTAAAAATCTCAGATAAATGAGTGAAATGAATCACATCATTCTATTAGGAATTTGAGACTATGTTCTAAAGAGGAGAAAGATTATAAATTTATTTAGTAAATCGAAAATAAAATTTTCTCCAGGCCTTCACCCCTGTGCACCAACAATGTACAAGTGACATGGATAACATTGATTCTTTAGGGGAGACTAGTGGACGGCACCAGCAGGGGTTCGCTCCCCGTATCGCATCACCATTTTTACTTTTCTTACAGAAACTGCAGTCACATGTTCGGTCCTCAAGAAACTTGGATTGAATGAATGATAGTCTACCAGTGAAGTTTTTGTCTTTCCCACTTAGAAGTTAAATTGAAATGAACATTTTGTAGAAAGCATTCATCCATCTCTCTACTGGCTATCATTCATCTGTCTCATATTTTATGTCTTCGTAGTGGCTCCCGACCATCCCCTACAACATCTCGGATGCCGCAGTAGAATCTGCCAATGGGCAGTGTGCTGTGATTCAGAGTTAACAGGGGGAGTGAAATAAGTGGTCAGTTACGACCCCTGGTCCAGGGCAGTCTGAGCCACGACCCCGTGTCTTTCTATAAACTCTTGGATGACTGGTGGCCTTTGGCTGTGTTCTGTGATGCCAGCGGTTATGCAAAGGAGCTTAGGGGCCACAAAAGACACCCTTTCTCTCCAGTCTGTCTCTCTTCCCATTAAAAGAGCTTTCAGCTGTTTTCATGTTTGCGTGTGTGAGTATGTGTGTGAGTATGTGTGTGTGTGTGTGTGTGTGTGTGTGTGAGGATGGGGCCTTCTTTAAGCTTTTGTTTTGAGTGCTGTAGTAGGATCCACAATTTCATTCTTAAATGTGGAACAGCTGATGAACCATTATTAGTCAGCCGAAGAATTCTAAATATAACAATCTTTAAGACCATTCACCTAGAAAAACATAGCTTAATTTTGCATATATATGCATATATAAATATTGATAACATATATAAATATTCATTTGAACATCACGATCAAAGATCAAAGATATTTTTTCTATTCTCTTTCTTTTGTGTGTCTCTGTGTGTGTGTATGTAATAGAAAATGAAGACTTATAGTTATTTTTAAATTTAAAATATATATTAAAATTTTTTTATTTATTTGAGAGAGAGACTGTGCATGCATGGGGGGCAAGAGAGAGAGACTCTCTCAAGTAGACTCCCAGGTGAGCACAGAGCCTGAGGGTTGGGGGGGGCCTCCATCTCACAATCCTGAGATCATGACCCGAGCCAAAATCAAGAGTCAGTCACTTAACTGACTGAACCACCCAGGCACCCCTGAAGATTTATAATTAATGATAATGACTGACAGAGTTAAAATATCCAGGATATGAGGGACTTTGATTAATAAAAGTCCCTACGATTCCAAAATATCTTTCCCAACTATTGATTGATTCCTCATTTTTTAAAAAAAAGATTTTATTTATTTATTTGTCAGAGAGAGAGAGCACAAGCAGGGGGAGAGGCAGACCGTGCTGAGCAGGGAGCCCGATGCGGGACTTGATCCCAGGGCCCTGGGATCATGACCTACGCAGAAGACGGACACTTAACCAACTGAGCCCCCCAAAGTGCCCCATCCTACTTCAGTCTTATTTGTTATGATACCATTGTGATTTACTGTATGATAGATCCAATGTTTTTCAAAGAGTAATTATCAAAGAATTTTGGAAGTCTCAATAATGATAGCACTTTTCGTGTGCTTCAAATTAAGTGTTGCACCTCCGAAAGAGAAGTTCTGAAAAATAAATTGGTAAACATATCATTAGTCTTAAAATGCTAATATTCCAGTTTGAGAAACTGAAGATCTTTTTGTCAAGTGATGTTGTCAAAGATTTATGTGATAAAACGTTCATGACATAATTTTACATAATTGAAAATACTTCAAAATAATGTAGGTATCCAATAATAAGAAAGTGAATAAATAGACATGCTGTATTCATGTGTAAAATCCATGGTTAAATTTTATTTTTAAAATTTCATTCCTTTTGATTATATTGGAATTATTCATAAGAATAAAAAGTGTAGAATGTAGGTGACTAAGCTGAGTGTACTTTATCATCCTAATTTTCAATTTTGGGGAAAAAAGGTATCTTCACAACAAAAAAATGGAAAGATATATGTCAAAAATTAAAATTATTTAATTAATTGGGTAAGAGACTGCAAGTATGTTTTTTCCTTTTCATAGCTCATGGATTTTCAAAGTTTAAAAAAAAATTAGCGTGAATGTATAGTTTTATAATAGGACTACAACCAAAAATAAATTATGTATGCAATTTTTAAAAATCTTCATAATATTGAACACAATGATTCTACTTCCAGAAATATTTCTTTTTCTTTTTTTTTTTAAAGATTTTATTTATTTGACATAGAGACAGCCAGCAAGAGAGGGAGCACAAGCAGGGGGAGTGGGAGAGGAAGAAGCAGGCTCCCAGCGGAGGAACCTGATGCGGGGCTCGATCCCAGAACGCCGGGATCATGCCTTGAGCCGAAGGCAGATGCTTAACGACTGTGCCACCCAGGCGCCCCTCCAGGAATATTTCTGAATCAAATAATTCAACATATAGAATAAATTTTTCTCATGAAGTACTGCATTAAATGTTTCTAAAAACATGGGGCGCCTGGGTGGCACAGCGGTTGGGCGTCTGCTTTCGGCTCAGGGCGTGATCCCGGCGTTACGGGATCGAGCCCCACATCAGGCTCCTCCGCTGGGAGCCTGCTTCTTCCTCTCCCACTCCCCCTGCTTGTGTTCCCTCTCTTGCTGGCAGTCTCTATCTCTGTTGAATAAATAAATAAATAAAATCTTTAAAAAAAATGTTTCTAAAAACAGAAGTAAAAATTATAAATAATTTAAATCCAAAATTAAAATACAGTTATACGACTTATAGTACATTCACCAAATGGACATCATAGCCATTAAAAAATAATGTTTGCAGGGATCATGTATCTATGTGAGATAATATGTATTTTTAAATGGTAAGTAAATTTACAGTGCAAAATTGGATGTATAATGCTTTGGAAAAAAAGAAGGAAGTATGCCAACATGTTAACCACACTGTTTTAGCATGATGGGTATTTTTATCACTTTTTTCTATTTTTCATTTTATTATTTTTATAATAACATTTAGTTTTATCAAAAAAAAAAAAAAACCCAACCCACAAGAATTCAGGCTTCTGATGTATCCTGATAATTAGTTGTTTACTCAAGGAGTTAGAGAATGATTAATATATATCGGGTTTTTTTTTGTTTTTTGTTTTTAACAATCATCTGTTAAAAAGCTTATCAAAAATTGACGTATTATTTATATCATTCACAATAGGATTTTAGGCAACTTTTCATTTGTGGCGTTTTGGCCAGTTCCCACTTACTGGGGATTTTTTTTTTTTTTAAGTTTGAGTTGCTATGGCTTACTTAACATAATTACTGATTTCTCTTAGGGCCACCACACAGTCCATTAACCTAATAATGCTGGTTTTCCACGTTGATTTTTTAATGAAAGAGTTCTTGCAGGGTCAAGAGAAGTACAGGCACGTAGGACTTTGTACCTTCCCAGTGAAACTCAGACGGAATAATTCAACCAGCCGAAGAGACAGTTGTTAGCAAGGTTGGTAGACATAGCTGCCCAGCCCAGGGGTGCTGCTATTACTTGCTCTCGCTGCTTTTTGCAGTCATTCAGAAAGACTGGAAATCACAGAAAGTGCATCAAACAGAGCTCTGGCCTTTGTATCTTATGGATGTGACTAATGGCTGTCACCTGGGCAGCGATTTGCTGTGACATCTGAAAATGAGGGTCCAGCCTAAACTGTTTTTATGACTTCAGAAAGCTCTGGAAAGCACCCCGACCTGTGGCATCCTTTACTAATTTTGTCACTGCCTTCTTTGTGGTTCAGGCAGGAAACAAGGATTCTAAGGAGTAGGTGGGTCTGGATTCATTTTGTCCTTTACAGGGTCTCATCCAATGACAGAGAAAAATTAGTGAAATCATTGCTATTCAAGATCAACATTGTCTTCAACCAGAAGATTTTTTTTTCTAGCACCACTTAAGGCCACAATTACCTACTACCATAATATAAACATTTAACTCTGAGCCTCAACTCTACTTGGTCTTTGACCTAGACACCTTCACTTAAAAATCACAGCTCATTTTTGCTTATGATTGAATAACACTTGAAAGACTAAAGTTTCAATTACCTTTGAGATGTGAGTTAGTAATGTTTTCTCAACTGTGTTGTTTCATTCTTTTTTTTTTTTTTTGGTCTGTTCATTTTATTTTATTTATTTATTTATTTATTTATTTATTTATTTATTTATTTATTTTAAGGAACGAAACACTTTTATTTTTTAAAATTTTTTAATTTTATTTTTTTATTATGTTCAATTAGCCGACATGCAGTACATCATGAGTTGTTGATGTAGTGATCAACGATTCATTAGTTGCATATAACACCCAGTGCTCATCCCAACATGCGCCTTCCTGTTTCATTCTTAATGAAGTACTGGGCTAATGATATGTCTATCACCTGTACATGGTTAGACGGTAAAAATCCTACTATAAAATCAGGTACCCAAATCCAGTATGCACTCTATGTGCACGATAGCCTAGAGCCAGTAGACCAAATATTTCCTCAATGATAGCCCTTCATTAGGCAAGATGCTTCTAAGGAGTCTGGAAGTGTAAGTTCTGGCATCATAAGCCACCATTTCAGGGAGCACAACTTCATATTCTCTTTATCACAACCCCTATAAAAAATTTATAGTTGAAAAGGGTCTCCTTTTTTTGAAGGTATATTCCTAGATATTGGATTACTTAGAGATAACATTGAAACTCCAGGCGCAACTAGGAGAATTTACTGCTAGCAGACCTATCCTAAAAGAATGGCTAAAGAAAGTTCTCTTCTCTGAAAAGAAAAGAAAGGCTAAAAGAAAAAAAAAAATCTTGGAACATCACAAAAGAAGAAAGACAATGGAAAAAGCAAAAGCATGGGGCAATGCAGTACATTTTCCTTTTCTTGAGTTTTTGAAACTGTCTGAAAGTTGAAGCAAAACATTATAACACTGTTTACTGTGGATGTCACTGTATATAGAGCAAGTATTTAAGACAATTATATAATAAGTAGGAGAAGGTAAAGGAACAGAAAAGGAGTTACAGATTTGCAAAAATGAAGCAAATGGCTCAGCATTTGGGAACATTGCTGGAGCATTTCCCTGTGGCATTCCAGTCTTGATGACAGTGTTAGTGGAAGGAATCAGAGCCTACGAGGGTTACGGTGTCCCCTGACAGGATCTGCCAACCACTTCTGGACAATAATGTCGGTATTATTTGAGGTGGATGCTTGCCTTCTGATTTATTTAGTTGAGTAACTGAGTAAAGAGGACATTCAATTATTTAGAAAAGAAAGAAGTAATTTTCGACTTGAGTGAAGACTTCATTTGGGAGCCACAAACATTAACAAGTAATATCTTGGAAATTATATAGCACGTATATTCCTTGAAAAGTACGTATCTTTTGCAGCAAAATCTTGAGGGTTATGTTACTGAGTGAACTGAGGTGAGTATGAGGAAGTATTATTTAATGGCATTCTGTACCATTAACTGATAGACTGTGCTGTCTGAAGACCTGAGGCAGATTTAAAATTCCAAAACTTATTATAATTTTTAACAGTTGTGAAATTATCAAAATGCACATGAATTAGGATAAGCCACTGATAATTTTATAATGCAGATATAATTTCAGAAGACTGATCAGTAAGAAAATTAAAAGCTTTTCATTTTAAAGTAGCAATAATTCTTTAAAGGTGTATTTGACGAAGAGAAGATCCAATTCACAAAATAAGCAAAATAAATAGATAAATAAAATTAAAAAAAAAAACAAGGAATGACCCTAACTGAAAAGTTTTGTGGTCTACATAAAGCAAACCTCAGAAATATTGTAAAAATTATAAAAGACCTGAAAATATATCACGTTCATGGAAGGAAAAATTGAATAACATTAATGCTAATTCTGCCTAAACTGAAAGCTATACAGCCATCCAATATAAAATCGAGTATTATCTCAAAACTCATTAAAATAATTGAAAAAGGAATTTCAAAATAAATACACTGAAGGCTATCCTTAGACTATCTAAGGAAAGTTTAAAAAAGGATTTTGAGGGGTTAGGGATATGGGGTTTGACGTCCCAGCCACTTAAAATGGAATAATTAAAAAAACAATGTGACATTTGTATAATTGTTAAAAACCAAGTTAAATGCTCAGAAACACATCTTAGTATAGAAAATTAGTATTTAATAAAAGAAACATCGCAAATAAATGGGAAAGGGGATGGACAATTTTAAAAACAAATGACACTGAGAAAATTGGTTAGCTGGAAAAAAATAAGCAAAAAAAAAATTCACCTCCTATGTTGCAAAAAACTCAATTTCACGTGATTTAAATATTCTTTTTTTTAAAAGATTGTATTCATTTATTTATGAGAGGCAGAGAGAGAGAGAAAAAAAGAGAGGCAGAGGGAGAAGCAGACTCCCCACGGAGCAGGGAGCCCCATGCTGGACTCCATCCCAGGACCCTGGGATCACGACTGAGCCACCCAGGTGCCCTGATTTAAATACTCTAGCAATCAAATTATAGTCCAGTAAAAATTGGGGGTTTAGAAGATGTTGTATGTTGATATGGATGAGGGTGCTCTAAGCATAAAAAAAAAAAAAGAACAACGATCGATATGTTCAAATACTTTAAAAATCCAACTGTGTCCATGAAAAATCATCATACAGAAAACTCAAAGATTAAAAAGTAAGAACTGCAAAATATTGACTATTATAAACAGAAACCATTTAGAGAAATTTTAATAAATTAAAAAATAAACACCATTCTAAAAGTTGAGAAAAAGGCCATTTACTTCCTATACATTATAAAAAGTGAATATAGCCAATTAAAATATTAAAAAGTTCAGTGAATTTGATAAACAAGAATATTTTAATGTCTATCTTAATCTTCCTTCTTTGATGGTGAATGAGTTTGAACAGATGACAACAATAATAAGGATGATAAAGAACGGAAACAAATCGACATCTCTGGTATAACAACTCCATAGACCAGGCATTGGACTAAGTGATATCTCACTTAATACTCAGTTCAGGTTTGTGCAGGAGATTTATGATCCCCATTGTGTAAAAAACGGAGGCCTTGAGAAATTGATCAAGCTGCCTAACGACACATAGCAAGCATTAATAAAAATGATGGATACCATTAATATATTTATTACAGGTTTACTAAGCACTTGCTAATGGCTTTACGTGCGTTATTTCCCTTACTAGTCAAGCAACACATCAGACAGATACTATTATTTCAATATGCTCATTTTACTGATGAGAAACTGAAGCTGGGATGATTAGTTGGTCCGTGTTTTTTTAATAACACAGTTGGTAAGTGGCAGCAATAGGATATAAACATAGGAATGTCTTAGTCTGGAATGCCTGAACTTTCAATTCTGCCATACTCTCTCCATTTCTCAAGTTCAATATTGGTGATGTCCCTATTGAAATCCCTCAGATACCTGAAGCTTACATGCCTAAAATTGTATTTTTCATCTTATCCCTTGAGTGATCTTGGTGGAAAGTATGGTCATCTGATCAGTTTCCATTGGCAGATGACTCTCTTCCTCTCTCATCTTTGTTCTCATCAGTGATCCTTACTTTCGACTCCCTCCTAAACAGTCATTCTCCTCTTCCCAAGATTACTGCTGCCTTGGTTTAGGTCACATTAATGTCTCATCCAGCAATTTCTTGCTTAAGCTAATACAACTGATCCTAACCAGCTTCTGTAACTCTTAACTTGCCACAGAGATCCACCTCCTACCTATTCTCCATACTACTGGTAAGATGATTCTTCTGATCCCTAGAGTTTTATGGTATATTTCTGATTATCAAAATAATAGAAGTAACGTTTATTTAAAGCTTTGGGAAAATAACAATCATGCTTACTCCCTATAATCCCACTCAGTTACGACCACCACTAACATGTTGGTGCATTGGTTAGGTCTACAGTATGCATCTCTGGTTTGCTCATTCCCTACAGCGGTGAGTACAAAACTTGAACCTGCTCTTTAATTCCTGTCCAGATCCTCTGACCACACCCTCCATCTCCCCTCCTTTTTTTAAATAATAGAGAAAATTTACTCTCCGCTATCTTTACATTCTGTTCTTTTCTTCCTCTTCCTTCGTCCCAGCTTTCCATAATGTTTCAGAGAAAAAGATGTTCTTTCTCCCATTCAATGTGGATCATTTAAATGTTCTAAATCTAATTTCTTCCCATATCCTTTTAAACCTAGTTACTTCAATAATCGCCTTCAAGAACTCTTTTAATCTTTGGTATATAATCATGATCGATGATTATACTATAGTTAAAGAACATCTAACAATATTGAATGGCATGGGAAAATGCTCCCTAATAAATGCTGCACAAACAGAAAGACACAAAATTGTGTGTACCTTACTATCTCAAACACACACACACACACACACACACACACACACACCCCAAAAACAAAAAGAAAAACCTATCATTTTGTACTTTGTAATAGTATCTTTGAGATTGCTTTCTTGATATCGATAGGAATGATGAGGTCCTAGAATGGCTGAGGTTAGGTATCAGTCCTTAACTACCAGAGATAAGGTGGAGGCAATCACTATAATGGACACAAGGGTACAATGGAAATCAGAATATTTTGACACTTACGAATTTTGAGGAGTCATTAATTGTCCTTATAAATGAAATAAATAGGCAGCCTGCTAACTTATTACTTTATTGATACAGCACAAAATCCTCCAGATCTACTGGCCAAAATCCTGATGTAAGTCACACCGATGGAGAGTTTTAATATCTTCCCTGTATTCTTGGTCTAAATCAGGACTATAGACCTGTATCCTCTTGAATGAAGGGAATTCCAATTCCCATTGAGCAAGAACCACGCAGCACTTCCACAAACATGACTTCTTCCAAGTCTCCTAAAATGGACGTGTGGCCATTTATTATGAGGACAACACACCTAGGGAGGGAATGTACCAGAACTTTTATTGATATCTGATCACATGATCTTAATTTCTAGGGACCCAAAATGCCACCATAGCCATCAATCAAAGTGGGTCTTTATAGAGGTCAGAGGATAAATGGAATTTTAACCTATGTCTGTTTAACAGTCAGTTCAGAGGGTCTGCAGACCTAAGCTTCTGAATGTGTAATTGAAGTACGCATACTCGGCAACTGGCTGAATCTTCGCGTTGACTTCCAGAACTGTGAAATGAGGGTAACAATCATAGGAAGAGCTAAGTGGAAGCCCCAGAGCTTTCCTCATAATAGGGTAATAATCCAAAAGCAGTACTGTATCCCTTCTGGATCTGCAGAGATGAGTGCCGCATTAAAGATACGAAAGATGAAAGGTGGTAAATCCTATCACATTTCCATTTAATCTGCCTGTTTTGCCAGTGCAGAAGAGAGATGCGTACTGGAAAATGACCGAGGATTATCATCAACTTAATCAAATCAACACAATCTGGCACTTGATATACAGTTATTTATCTGGCAAATATTTTTTTCCATATAAATGTGCAAGGACCTCCAGAAGCAGTTTGCTTTCTCTTGATAAGGATGATAGAACATCGTCACCATCTTGCTCTCTGCTGTAATTTATTTGAGACAGACCTTGATCACATCTTTTTATTTTTTTATTTTTAAAGATTTTCTTTATTTATTTGACAGAGAGACAGCCAGTGAGAGAGGGAACACAAGCAGGGGGAGTGGGACAAGAAGAACCAGGCTCCCAGCAGAGGAGCCTGATGTGGGGCTCGATCCTAGTACTCTGGAATCATGCCCTGAGCCGAAGGCAGACGCTTAACGACTGCACCACCCAGGTGCCCCAGACCTTGATCACATCTTAACATCGTACTGAATATCACACTGGTTCACTACACTGATGATATTACGATAATTTTTTTTTTGATGAGCCAGAACCTGGGAATTACTTTGTATATCTCAGTAAAACACATGCAAGCCAGAGGGTGGGAGATAAACTCTACAAAATTCAAGGTCATTCTCTTGCTGAAGTTTCTGGGGGAGAGTCCAGTGTTCTGCAGCATGCCAGAATCTCTTCCCTACACTGAAAAACAAGTGAAACCATCTTATACATCTACGATTAAAAATAAGGCATAAGGTTGGTATGTTTCTTTGGATTTTTGAAGAAACATA
Source organism: Ursus americanus (assembly GCF_024610735.1). Taxonomy (NCBI): domain Eukaryota; kingdom Metazoa; phylum Chordata; class Mammalia; order Carnivora; family Ursidae; genus Ursus; species Ursus americanus. The sequence goes on along the minus strand of NC_142139.1, from coordinate 58,768,178 downwards.
TACTATATTCGAATATGATTATCTGACTCATTCTGTGAGTAACCCATACAGTTGTTCCTTTTGAGTAGAACCATAGGGGAAAAATAATAAAATGTTGTGCAAAATGTCCAGGCTGCAGTGCAAGCTACTGTTTAATCTGGGCCTTTGATCAGCAGAGCCAATGATACCCAAAGTATCTAGAACAAATAGAAATGCTGTATAGAGATTGTGGCAAGCCTCAATAGGAGAATTATGGCACACTCCACAGGGGAAAGTCATACCCTCTCCTGCATGTAACTACTTTACTTTTGAGAAATAGCTCCTGACTTGCTACTAGGCCTTGTTAAAGATTGAATACCAAACAATGGGACAGCAAATGACCATGTGATCTGAGCTGGCCATCATGAACCGGAAGTTATTTGACCCATCAAGTCAGAAGTTTGGCATGTGTAACAGCAACCAGTCACCAAACAAAAGCAGGTCTATAGGTTAGAAGTAAGTTGTATAAAGAGGTGAGTTAGAGTTCCTACTGGATCTTACCTAAACTCATTTTTGCAGATGGTTCTGCATAATATGCTAGCATCAACTAAGTGGACGAAAAACAGCACTAAAGTCTCAAAAAATAGTGTCCTGAAAAGTTGTAGTGAAAGGAAACACTATAAAATGGCAGACCTTGAGGTATAAATTTTGTTGTTCACTTTATCTGGACTGAAAGATGGCCAAAGGTGTGGACATACATTAATTCATGGACAGTAACTCATGGTTTGCCTGGATAATGAGGAACTTGGAACAAGGTTGGTAACAAGTTCTAGGGTGGAGATATGTAGATGGATCTCTTAGAATGGCATGGAATTTGAAATGCTTTAGATTCTATTTGAAAGCTCACCAAGGAAACCCGCAGTAATTCAGTAAGGAGGGTTGTGGTTGGTTGATTGCTTTGTACTTTCCTGTTACAGGACTATACTGGAATATACATGAGTATACATGAATCTGAATTTTTCTTTCCTTTCTACAGTGCTTCTGCCAGCCCCATCATCCTTGAATTTATAAAAAGCCTTAATCATTACCATGACATTCTGCAAGTACTGGAACAAAGAATTGTATAGCAAAAAGTGAATGGTAGGGTGACCAATCATCCTGGTTTGAGACCAAGCGCTTTCTGGTGATGTAAGACTTTTGGTGTTAAAACCGGACCAGGCCTGGTTTTCTCTTGCCAGAGATCTAGCAGGCAAAGAAAAGGGTTAATTAATTTATCTGGATCACTAAGGAAAATTGTCTTGCTGCCACATATTGAGGATTCTTACAATTCAGGAATAAAGGTTAAAATCATTTCATTCCTTAAGGGCTAAAAGTACTGACTGAACATTAGGGCAAAAAGAACATGCAATGGGTGGTACAAGATAGAAATCATATGTTTCAGTAGTTTCATGACAAACTAGAGAATTGAGAAATGTATTAGTTGTATTTTCTTCTTGGCTTGTTGTGTGTATATATTGTACACGTCAACTAATTTATTTTTTATTCCTTATTTCCCACGATTGTTTTATATTGGATTATTGTCTCTTAAATTTCAATTTATTCTTTAGGTTACAAAGTATTCAGATGGTATTTGTCTGATTTAGAGGAAAAATTATTGCCAGAGCTGCGACTTCCCAAAGATGGCTATGGTGATTGTTGGGATTTTATATCTTTTGTTTTTGGAGACAGATTGAGAGTGGCCTCATTTGTTGTTCTGATATATAAATTCAAAGGTATGTATCAGGGTCTATACGAATGTTGAGAAGCCAAGAGTATGAACTAGGATGGCTATTAAGCTATTCTCTCTTAGGTCCAAATATACATATTTTTAAGATTTTTAAAAAAATTTACCCACCATTTGCATCAACATGGATGGAACTGGAGGTTTTAGGCTAAGTGAAATAAGTCAAGCAGAGAAAGATAATTATCATATGGTTTCACTCATCTGTGGAACATAAGGTATAGTGCAGAGGATCACAGGGGAAGGGAGGGAAAACTGAATGGGAAGAAATCAGAGAGGGAAAGCAACCATGAGAAACTCTGGACTCCAGGAATCAAAGGGTTACAGAAGGAAGGGGGGTGGGGGAATGGGGTGACTGGGTAATGGGTATTAAAGAGGGCACGTGTGGTGATGAGCACTGGGTGTCACACGTAACTAATGAATCATTGAACATTACATCAAAAACTAATGATGTACTATATGTTGGCTAATTGAACATAATAAAAAATAAATAAAAAATAAAAAATAATAAAATTTTAAAAAGTATTTATTTGACAGAGATAAAAAGAGAGAGTGCACACAGGCAGGGGGAGCAGCAGAGAGAGAGGGAGAAGCAGACTCCCTGCTGAGCAGGGAGCCCAGACCTGTGGGATCATGACCTGAGCCGAAGGCAGATGCTTAAGCGACTGAGCCACCCAGGAGCCCCCAAATATATTTTTGTATGTAGTGCTGGACTTTAACTCTGTAAATGACATCACACACATATATTTCATTTCCAGCTGGCTTTCAGATAAGTTTTGCAAATGAAGGATATTAGAGCAAGATTGGAAGGCAGAGGAAAGGAAGAATTCTTTTTCCTCTTTGCTTATTGTTTCTGTCGGGACTGTCCCTGCAATGACACTTTGCACTCAGAGCAATTGGCTCATCTCTGACTTCTCTCAGTACTTCTTGAAGCAGCCTCACAAGGCCCACAAAAGTAGGAGAAGCTCCAGGGCTGCTCCTTCACACTTCTAAATTCAGATAACCCTTCATGATCCCCATTTTCCCTCAGCCCAAGGGGAGAGGGAAAAGCACCAGCTTCTTATAGTCATTATCTGAGTTATTTTAATGTCTTCTTTTTGGTTCTTAAGTCCTCCCCTACTTGTACAACTAATCTCTTACATTGAATTCCTTCTGATGAAATATCTACTGTGCTTTCTGTTTTTCCTCACTGGTTCCTGACCAATATGGAGGTGAAAAAAATAGATCACGTGGGGAGAACAGGGAGCCAGTAAAGAGAACTGTGCAGTTGTAATTGAGGAGCTAAAAATATGGCATAAGATGTGCTCAGACTTGTGATGAGTACTGGGTGATGTATGGAAGTGTTGAACTGCTATGTTGTGCACCTGAAATTAATATGACACTACTAACTATACTGGAATGAAAAAAAAAAAAAAAAGAAAAAAGATGTGCTCAGAGAGTAAATGGGGTATAGGTCTAGTAGGGCTGTGAAGACTCCACAAAGATTTTGGCTCTTGTCCTAAATATGACAGGGAGCCGTTGGGATGTTTTATCATTTGTGTAGCCTATAAAAATTAAAATGTGTAGCCATCCTTGCAAGATTAAAACAATCATTTCTTGAACTGCTCTGTTCTTTTTCAGTCTTTTCCTTCTTATTTCGAACTTTTCCCTCCTTTGTCTCCATCCTTGCCCCCACTGAAAAGCTTATTACAGAACACATTTTTGTTCAGATACAGCTATAGTCTATAACTTATGACTACTCTGTTGTTTTTCAGAACAACCTAAAGAAACTTCTGAGTATATTATAAAATACTGCAATTTGAGAAATTTTTGTTCTGAAGAGAGACTTGCTGGGATGGCAGACCTAAAGTGAATTATTCTTGGATTCTGAGTACAATCAATATAGTTTTTGAGAGTTGTTATGCTTTATTCCAAACTTGGTGGAAAATTTACCTAGAATTGTTCTGGTTTAGTGATTGGGAGAGTTCTTATCAATCAAAATCTTTCAGTTTCCAGGAATTTTCTTTGCTAGGCTAAAAAATGAAACAAACCTACCTACCCAACAACCAAACAAACAAAACAGGCAATAATAATTACTTTTTTTAAAAAAAAAGACTTTATTTGTTTATTTGTCAGAGAGAGTGGGAGAGAGAGAGATTCAGGCAGAGGGAGAAGCAGGCTCCCCACTGAACAAGGAGCCCAATGTGGGACTCGATCCCAGGACCCTGGGATCATGACCTGAGCTGAAGGCAGACATTTAACCGACTGAGCCACTCAGGCATCCCAACAATTACTTTCTATCAACTTTCTCCCCAGCTACCCGAAATATGATGGATCTCGAAAGCTAATGAGCCCGGACTTCCTGTTCGGATGATAAGATCTAGCAGTTCCGAGGTTTCACAGCATTTCTCAAAATACATTGTGTCCAGTTTAATAGTTAAGTTGAAAGTAATTTTTATTGGTGTTATATTTATAAATAAATATGTTCTTTATGAAGTTTCATAAGAATTAAAAAAAATGGAAAATGGCAAAGAAAAGCTGTCATCCAAGATGTCACTGATTTATTTGATTTGTGCTACATTTCCTTCCACTACGTGTTTAAAAATATGTGTTATGTATAATCATGTATTCTGTATTTAAAAGTCATTTAGGGGGTTACCTGGGTGGCTCAAACCCCGTGTTGGTCTTCCTGCTCAGTGGGGAGTCTGCTTCTTCCTCTCTCTCTGCCCTTCCCTCTGCTTGTTCTCTCTCTCTCTCAAATAAACAAATAAAATCTTTAAAAAATAATGAAAAAAATTAAAAAATCATTTAGCATGATATCCCCACCTCGAATACTTTTTGGAATGAAGTGCAGTATAAGTAAAGAGGAGTATCAAAAAATGTATTAAGAATTTTTATGTTTTAGGGGTTCCTGAGTGGCTCAGTCAGTTAAGCGTCTGCCTTCAGCTCAGGTCATGATCTCAGGGTCCTGGGATGGAGCCCTGCATGGGGCTTCCTGCTCAGCGGGGAGTCTGCTTCTTTCTCTCTCTCTCCCTCTGCCCCTCCCCACTGCTTATTCTCTCTCTCTCAAATAAATGAATAAAATCTTTTTTTTTTAAAGATTTTATTTATTTATTTATTTGACAGAGATAGAGACAGCCAGTGAGAGAGGGAACACAAGCAGGGGGAGTGGGAGGGAAGAAGCAGGCTCATAGCAGAAGAGCCTGATGTGGGGCTCGATCCCAGAACGCCGGGGTCACGCCCTGAGCCGAAGGCAGACGCTTAACTGCTGTGCCACCCAGGCGCCCCTAAATGAATAAAATCTTAAATAAAAAGAATTTTTATGTTTTAGTAGTTGAATCATATGCCATAATTTATTACCTGTCCTCTCATTGTTTGACATTTAAATTATTTCTATTTTTATTAATGTACATAATGGGTGACTAATACCTTCATGCATATGCTTTTGTTCAAAATTAGGATAGATTCTAACAAATTGAATTACCGGGTCAAAAAAATATGAAAAACTTAATAGTTTATGATACACTATGTCAGATTTCTTCTCTAAAGACCAATTAACATTGATATCAGAAATATAAGATCACCCATTTAACTGCTTCCTTGACAGCACAGGGAATTATCTTTATACAAATGAGATTTGCTTATGCTAATTTATTAGGTAAAGAGCAAACGTCACTGTTTTAATTTTAGTTTATCTGTTTATAGGTGAAGGCGAATCTTTTCTGTGATTATGTACTAGCTTTATTTTCTTATTTGTTAATAATCTTCCTTTCTTTGGACTTGACAGTTCTTAAAGATGGGAACAGTTGGGACTGGTAGCTGTATGGTTTCAACTATATGGCTTCCTCAGACTAGTTTAGATGGAAGAGACTTGCGAATTACTACAAGTTGTTTCTTGACCCAGTAGATTTTTCTATGAGGACATGGGGAGCTTGGGTCCAAAATCATAAACTGCAATGACACAGAATGGTGTTTGAGAGATAAGAACTTAATCTTTGTGACTTAAATACTTTTAACCTCATTTTATGTATGTTTTGTAACTTTCCATGGTTTATCAAGTTTTTAGTCTGTGTGTCAGTAGAATTTCTTTCTGCTTTGACAGAATCATTCATCCTTGTTTACTGAAACTTTATCTCTCTTGGAGAATGATTGCACCAAATGGATGTTGACAGAGATGCTAAAAAGTGATCTTTGATGAAGACGACCTGACATTTGATCATTGCTTGACGTGTCAGTTAAGCTCACCGAAGCAGGGGCTATTACAGATAAAATAGGAACCTTCTACACCAGATAAGAAGTATTTTGTGACACCTCTTAAGTTTTTTCTTTCTTGATTGCATCTGTATCTCAGCTCCTAGAACAGTACTTGGCATATAATATGCTCTTGATAAATATGTATTGAATGAAATGAATGAAGATAAGCTTCCATTATTTTTATCCCTGGGTCTCAAGAACTTTCCTATTCTTCGCTTTATGACTATATTTTGATCATGTGTTCTTATCAAGATAGAACATTCTGATATAATAATAATAATAATTGCAGTTCTACAATTAGAACTGCCAGGCAGGGTTCTAAGGGTATTTGATGCATTATGTAGTTCACTCACAGTACTCTGTGTGGTAGGTACAATTATTATCCCTACATGTCTAAGCTCTATTAGAGGAAGAATTTAATCTCCTTATTCACTGCTTTATCTACATGCTTAGAATATTGTGTGGCACATGGTAGAAGTGTCATACATAGTCACAGAATAAAAAATAAATCTATTGTTTGTTGATGAAAATATTGCTTATGATTCATCAGCCAAATCCAGATCTCTTTGAAGCAGAACACAAGATCTTTAAACACTCGTCAAGGAGCTCGAAGCCTCGCCCTAACCTTGCTATAGCCACTCCACGACTTTGTGCACACTTTCAACTCATGTTTATCTTAAGCTAGGGATAACATCTGTCAGACGTTTTGGCTTAAGGAGGAAAATGTTTACTTTTATAACCTCAATCATCTTTGATGGTATGTGCCTTCAGATATAGTAAAAGCTCCTTCGATCTGATGGGAATATTATTGTTGGATTTAGGTCTGCACAATGGACCTAGTCCTGTGTCTAGGAGTAGTAATGTTCTGCCTGGTATGCTAGGCAGATTTGGATTTCTTGAATCAGTAGATTGTATGGAGCTTGAGATGCAGTAAAACTGAAAAAGTCTGGGGGCGTCGTGAAGGCCAAAAGACTTAGAACCAGGAGAATTAAGTATTCGGTTGGAAGTTGCTTTGATTTCTTTTGTAATTAGAATCCTTACTAGGCCCCACAGATATGTCTACTTTACATGCAAATAGCTTGTAAAATGGATTTTCTGAAAACTTGAGGAAGAGGATGAGACTTACATTTAAGTTTATTATTATTTATATATCTTTTTCTTTTTTACTAGAGAGAAACAGCATGAATAGGGGAAGGGCAGAGGGGGAGAGAGAGAGAGAGAGCAAGAGAGAGCAAGAGAAGAGAAAGAGAAGGAGAAAGAGAAAGAGAAAGAAAGAGAGAAAGAGAAAGAGAGAAAGAGAAAGAGAGAAAAAGAAAGAGAAAGAGAAAGAGAAAGATTCTTAAGCAGGCTCCATGCTCAGCACGGAAGCCCGACACAGGGTTTGGCCTCACAACCCTGAGTTCAGGACTTGAAAAAATCAAGACCAGATCCTTAACTGACTGAGCCACTCAGGCACCCCTACATTTAAGTTTTATATAGAATAGAGAAATAATACATGACCCAAACTAATTCAGCATAAACAGAAGCTTGGAGGCCAGAAAAAATACTTCAGGAAAGCCCAGGAATTTTTAGCTATGGGAGGAGATTAGCACTTCCACTGGATGTGAAAGTTGGTTTAAACCAATTGTTAAAGTAATAAAATGAGGAGGCCCTTAGACTGGAGTGTTTCTAAAGCCTTGGCTGTCTACATGAGCAAACCAAAACCTTAGCCAATCAATGCACTCAGATCTGAGAAAATGAAACCTAAGAACAACCAATCAAACAGCCAACTAAGTTTTCCCAAATAAGGCAAAACCTCTTAAGCTAGAGCCAATCAAATAATTTTCTTGCTTTGCTTCCATGCCTTCTCTGTAAAAACCTTTTTACTAGCTTTCAGACATTTTCAGTTTGGTGCGGTCCCATTTTGACGTATGCTCAAATACACTCTCCAAAATATTAATGTCCCTCAGCTAATCTTTTAACACAATCATATCTAGTTGTCCTGAGAAAGGGACAGCCAGACAATATCTGACTTACACTCTGGTCATAGCCAATCTCTTTTCTTCTTGTTTTTGGTGCCCAGATCCTTGGATTTCATCTTCTGATTCTTTAATCCCAGATTCCTTGGTTGAATCCCTGACCTCATTTCTTTTTACCTTCCCTGAGTTTCTGATTCTTTCCTATCTTTTCCTCAAAGTTCTGATCTAAGGCCATATTTGACCTATAAAACTATCGAATTCTTTAGCTCTTGACTACTTATATATCTTCTTAATTCATTAATTTATCTAATCAATTATTACATGAATGTATTGAGGGTTTACTATATGTCAGGAAAAGTATAGGAAGTCTTGATTTGAGGAATCTCAGACTGTGAAGGTGGGAGATACTTGGAAAGAGGAAGAGTACAATACAATTAATTGTGCAAAGACTACCATAGAGAGATGAATACAAGGAGAGAGCCCCCAAAACAGGGTGGTGAATAATTGGGAAAAGCTTCACAAAAGTGGTATCATTCATCATGGGTCTTAAAATAACAATAGGACGTTGTCTGAAAAAAACAGAAGGGGAAGGGGATTCTAGATAGAGGCAAAGATACTGAAGCAGGGAAGCATTTTGCATTAGGACAATGATAAGTTTACGTGGTTGAAATACAAGGAGAATGAGGTGGAAAGGAAGGAGATAAATTTGTGGAAATAAATTAGAGTGAAATTATGATGGGTCTGAATAGGGTATGATAATGAGGTTGGGACACACACTGGGCAAAGAAGAGCTAAAGTCCACTTTAAGGATGGTTTTGTTTCCTAGATCAATTTAATGCCAGTGGGAAAGGCTAAGCACAGTGCATAGGTCGTTGGTATCGGGCTAGTGCATTAGGAATCTGCAGTCCAGTGCTAGATCAGGTGTGTCAGAACCCTGATTTTGACAGGGAAGAAAGGTGTTCAACTATTAGTACTCTCCTTCCCTAGCTGCCATGGACATGGTTTTGACCAATCATACATAAATGAAAATCATTAAATCAAGATTCTGGGAACATTGCTTGAGGGGTACCCTGATGATTGGCATGTATCTTCAGGCTCTTGCCCTTGGCCCTTTGCCCTTCCCTTTCTTCCTGCCTGAAATGTGATTGGAATGCCTGTAGATGTGGCTACCATCTTGGAATATAAAGAGGAAAGCCACCCAGGAAGGATGGGGGAGCAGGAAAGTTGAATGACTCAGGGTCTTTGATAATCCCTGATTGCTCATTAGTCCTAAACCTTCTCACCTCCAGATTTTATGTTACATGAGGGAAACACACCCTATCTTGTTGAAGCCACTGTTGGTTGGATTTTCTCTTGCTTAAGTTTGAATAAATTTTAAATGATACCTTGAGCAATAGAGAATGATGGTGTGAAATAAAGGAGTGATAATGTGAGTAGGGGAAATTGAGAAAAATCATACAAATCAAGAGTTATGTCTAAATAGCATTAGAAGTGATTGATTTTATAGGGTGAAGTTGATTTGAGCAATAGTGTGCTGTACTGGGAGTTCCGGAGAGTGCCGTTTACCCTCCTACAGCAGGTTGGTAATAGCAGATTGCTCATACATGATGACGTATGACCCTAACCAGGTCCAATCTAGCTCTCCAGTGTTTCAAATAGTTGCTTGTTCTGGCTTTTGGCCAGACCCAGAGCTTTGTTGAGAGAATGCCTGACCCTGTTCACAGGTACTTTTGTGGTTCACAACATATGAATTTTTTCCTGGAAGAAAATTTATGTCAGGCTGCTTATTTTTCACAAAAAGAATATTAAACTTGCCACTTCACTCGTTGACGTATAAAGTGAATGGATTTTTCTATTATCAATAATACATAATACCCACACATTGGCCATGTACCAAGGAGGTGAAACTTCATTGATTGTTATACAGAACCTGCCAAAGATGTGGTTGACGCAATGATGTATTTAAGAGGAGTCTATGCCACACAGTAACCATCTACTCTGCAAGGCACTCTAAAAGTTCTTTCTGGATGTCAAGTGAAATAAGTAACTAGAAAGAAGTGTGCTAGGATTACAGAAGCTTAGGTCCTATTAGCTTTCATCAAGAATTGATAAGGATCAACAAAAATGATAATATCCATGATTTATTGAGCTCTGTGCTAAGTGTTTGACATAACCATTTCACACAACAACATCTTAGGTTCAATATTATAATTTCCTATTGTCAGATGAGAAAACGGAGGCTCATGAGGTTAAATACTTTCTCCAAGACCACAGAGCTTATAATTGAAGAAGACAGTACACAAACCCAGGCCTGGGATTTGAGGTCCTTTGTTTTTTAAAAATTGTGCCATACTCTGATCCACCACATAATGGCCGCTCAAGATGTCCGCTTTCTCATTCCTAGCCACTGTGAGTATGTTAGTCTATATGATTAAATTAAGGACATCTAGAAGGGGAGATTATCCTGGAATATTTGATGGGACCCATCTAATCACGTGGTTTTAAAAGAGAATAAATCTTTCCTGGCTGTGGAGAGAGGGAAATATGACTATGGAAGAATGTTCAAAAAGATACAACGTTGTTGGCTTCGAAGATGGGGGAAGAGATATATGAGTCAAAGAATGTTGGCAGCTCTTAGAAGTTATGAAGCCAAGGAGAGGGACTCCTCTAGAGTCTCCAAAAGACACCTACTTCTGCTGACGCTCTGATTTTAGCCCAGTGAGACCCATGTCGAACTTCTAACCTCTAGAACGGAAAGATGATAAATTTGTGCTGTTTTAAGCCATAAAGTTTATGGAAATTATTATGGCAGCGGTAAAAAAACTAATGCACGTGCCGACTCTCTAACATGTTTGCTAAATTCCCCTTGACTTTGAGTTCACTCAAATTAGCATGAGATTTATTCAAAGCACAATGATATTTTCTTTTTGCTTTGGCCAACCAGAAAACCAGAGCCAATTTTAGAGTTCAGCTGTAATTATGTTACAGGTAAAAATGTTTTTTTCTGTTTTCTATATGGTTTCTGAGCTCATATCTTTTTTTTTTTTCATCTTCCTCTGTATATTCACACATGTATTCTTACAGCAAGATGTTATGGAGAACGAGAGAGAGAGGGAGAGAGGGAATGAATGAGAATAAGACAGGGGTGGAGTGGAGACAGGGAGAGAAAGAGGAAAATTATTCAAGTTGTTTTATGAAAGTGGGGAGATGGTTTTTATACTGAGCATCTCAGTGGTGTCAAGGGACATATTTGAGTGATTGCTTTTAAAACTTAAGATCATCCTAAAGTTTTGTCCAACTTTATAAATGCTTTGGAAACGCTTATTCTAGGAAGAGGTATCACCTTGCCATTGCTATTTATTGCTTATATGTACCTATGAGACCTCTTTATTTCTGGTCATATGTAAGTTTCATTTCAGAAATTCAGCACCCCCCCCTTTGGGAGGGGGTGTCTTTACAATTAAACCTGGACTATGATACTGTCGTGACGCTGCTTTCAATTTTAGTGGGGAGGCTGATGAAAACATAAGAAAGTTGAATCCATTTAAGACAAAGATTTCTAACACAAATGAGATTTGATTTGCACCTTGGTGGGTATACAAAAGGTAGGCTGACCATATTGTCAGAAGGGAGCCACATCATTAATCAGAAGCCCGTTCTTGCAGAACTGAAAGTGAATTAGGGAGTTGTGATTTCAGAAAAAGAAAAATAGCCTTCTGCCACCTCCATTGCAATATTTGTGTTACTAAGCAACAAAATTCTCCTATTTAGCAAAGCCCTAATGATGCTGGCAGTATGGTCTTGGAATAATGCTTAATACAACTTCATTATCCCCACCGCTATAGCTGTATTGCATATGCAGTGCCTGATTAGGGAGAACGAGAAGCAGAGTGAATGCTGTTTGGTGCACCTGCATCTAAAAGACCAAATAAAGTATTGATTTGGATGAATCTAATGACGGCCATTTAGTGTGTTTATCTACTCACAGCATTCATTTGAGCTGACAAAGAATGCAGTACAACCCACTGTTAAATGTGTCCTAGAATTGTAAAGCCTTAATGATTCTGTCATGCTAGGTCACATAGACACAAAAATTGTGACATTGGCTGTTACCAACTCTATTGACACCTGGTTATGGTCTATCTCTAAGGACGGTATGGAGGAAAGCTGAAGATTGAAATCACCTGACAGTTTTCCATATGTCTTTTGAAACTTGAAAAAAACCTCTTTTCCGTATTAAGATTTCTTATTTCTGCAGAAAATCTAATTTTAATACTTGAGAAAAATTGTTTCTTATTTCCTGCTTTCCATGCAGAGAAGTTGCTTCAAAAGCTACTAATACCTTTGCAGATATTCTCTTCCTCTTATGCCCCACCCCTCCTTCTTTGGACCCTTGCCCTTTCTTCCAAGCTTGTGGTTTCCAAGGGTTATCATCGTGGAGCAGATGTTAAAGAGAGATGCTGAAAATAAAATCCATGACTATCTTGGTTCAGAATCTTTTCAAATATTATTATGGATTAATAAGTGACATTTATGCCGTAGCATTTTGAATTCATGAAGCTGTTTAGAAATAGCCTTCCATTTTTCAAACTACCTTACCATCGTTTTTATTGACCTCTCTCTGTTACTGGATGCATTTTTATAGTGCCTGAACCTAGAGACATAAAAGAGAAAGATTTAGTGTTTCCTTTTGCCATTTCTATGGTGACATGCAACATTTAGAACATAGGACACCAGACCATTTTGTTTCTATTAGAATTAAAATAAAATACAAATAAAAAGGATAAAAAAGGGAGCAAATACATAACTTCTTAAGACATGAGAGCTTCTAAAGGTAGATTAAGTAGAGGTAGTTTTCTAATTGAGACTGGCTAGCAGTGAAAGATCAAGTTCTCTTCTGGTTCTTTACCAGTAAAGAGGCACACGTTAAATCAGGCCATTCAGATCCTGCATGACTGTCTGTATCCTCAACTAGCTTCATAAAAAATGAACGTGGTCAGCTATTTGTATTTTCACTTCTATTGATTTGGAAAACTTTTCACTTTCAATAGTATTCTAGTGTTCCAGATGAAAAAAACCTCTTGACAAATTCTGTTTATTTGTAATAATCATGAATTACATAGAAATACATTATGATCCATAGATTTGGCAAACTGCTCTCATCCTCACCCCCTTCCTGAGTCAAGTATGGTATTTCAATTGTCTACCTGCATTTAGAAGTTGTGAGATCTTTATATCAACTCGTTCTAGTAGCCTTATAGCTTATAGAACGGAGAGAAGAAGGCAGGCTTGTTTTTTTTCTTTTTCTTTTTTTTTTTTTTTAAGATTTATTTATTTATTTTAGGGAGAGGGAGCTAGCACAAGCGGGAGGGGCAGGGAAAGGGTGTGAGGATCCAAAGCAGACTCCGAGCTGAGCGTGGAGCCAGATGCGGGGCTCAATCCCATGACCCTGAGATTATGACCCTGAGATCAGGGTCTGAGCCAAACCAAGAGTCCCACGCTCAACCGCCTGTGCCTCTCAGGCACCCCTTTTGTTTGTTTTAATGTGTGCCTGGTACTGGGCTCAGTGCATCAGGTACGTTGTTTCAATTACTTCCTACTTACAAAAGTGTCATTTTCTCCATTTTACAAGTGAGAACATGGAGGGTCAAGTAAATACTGTAACTGCTTTGAGGTCACCCAGGTAAATAAGTAGCAGAGCACGGATTGAAACTCAGGCTTTTCTGACTTGAAAATGTTTTTCTACTATGCCTGTATGTTGAAAATTCATGCTTGGGTCTGAGTTTCAGACGCGCAGACGGATCTGATTCATTTTGAGTATTTCTCCGTTTTATGAAAGCAGAGAGGGTTAATTTAATTACTAGTTTATCTTCTACACTGTGCTCAACCATAATTTAAATGTATATATTATTATGCAATTACACGAAAATCAACCCACAAGGGTAACTCCTTTTGATGCTTTTCAAAGGAGAGAATTCTGGCCATTTGTCCATTATGATGTTATAAACTTAAACCCCATACAAATTGAAGAGTGTTTTCATTGAGTTGTTAATTTTGAAATACCTGGCATATATGTTGGTGTTAATTGTGCAGACATTCATCTTTTAGAGAAGGTTCTTTTGTTTCTAAAACTCAGAATCTATAGCAGCAATAAAATGATAATGTTCCTGAAAACGATCATCTGATTCCTAAATGCTGATGAGTTTGATCCTGATACATCATTATGTATTATTACTCAGGGTACACCTGGCACGTTGACTTCAAAAACACATGTGGCAATCCCTTGATATGTGACTGGTTTTCCACATTTACAGATAAGTGTTTTAATAGTTAAGGATTATTCATTTTTTGTATGTTTCTTTCTGTCTGCAATTATTGTATAACAATGTGTAAACTAATAAATGTGTATTTAGCAAAAAAAAAAAAAAATTACAACCTAAAAAATTTACCTTTCCCGAAGCCATGAGTTATTGTGATGAAGTAGATTCTGTAAGTATCTGCACAATACAGCTGGAGTTTTTCAGTTGCTAATAGGTTATCATCTTTCTCTCTAACCAAAATTTGAATAGATGTATATAAAACAAGTCATTTTTCCACCTAGTTAATTTTCAGTGGCTGTAAACATTCTTAATAGGACACTCCAGCAATGTTACTTATATTTGTAATCTTGAAACTGTGGTTGTGTATGTTTAAAAGCTTTCCCAACTGAGTAACTGATGACATTCACTCCTTCTTATGAGTGGATAAATCCATCGTTGGAACAAAAAACGAAGTACACGTGCACACACAGAGGCAGACACACCCAGTCTCTACAGGAGACCTTCCTGTGATTTATTTGTCCTTTAAAGTCTCCTAGGGCTTTTATCCTTTTAGGTATATTCCTGGTGATCCATTAAGACTTTTTGGAAAAATGTATTAATTTTTCAAGTCAGCAGGATATCATGTAGTCAATAAATAGCTTTATAGCATCAGTTCTATTCAAGGCTGAGAGACCTTTTATTTTCTAAGGCTTCATATATTGGATTCCAGTATCTGCGTGTCGTGTCCGTGCATGTTACGCAGCAGTGGTGGGAATTACTGTAGTAGTAATCTGGCATATCGTATTTCATTCAACTGGGATTTCTAAAGGCATATAAACATTGCAATAAGCATTCATTTTTTTTTTCCTCTCCTAACAGCCCATCAATTGGTGCTCACCTGGCATCTTTATTAATTCTCTACAACTTCCTGGTATTCATTTTGACCAGTATATATTGTAGTTCATGTGTATTGGCTTTAGCTCTTTGAACACCTGATGTTCATTGTTTAGGAGGTGACCTTGGGTCTAATTTAATGAGGATCAAATTTGAGTCAGCTGCAGTAAATAGAGCTTCCTCACGGTGACATGACTTACTAGAATGTTTAAGTGACAAGTTCTTTCTAGCATTAGTGCCTTTTATTGATATAAATCTGATGTTGGTGTTGTTGGACAATTTCAGAAGATACTTTAAAATTATGAAGTGTTTTGGATAAGGCTTTATTCGGGCTACTGACAATACTGAATTTCTTGTAGTTTAGTGCTATATTTTCAGATAATGGCTCATTAATGTTTAATGCTTGTAGGATATCATTTGTGCTGAGGCCCAGGGATTTAGTTATTAAAATTATTAACATATGGAGCCATCCGCACTATTTTGCATTTGGCGTCTACTTAAAACCATGATTTTATAATCAGTTATATCAGCAGATACTCATTAGGCACCTTTTAATATATGAAAAACACACAGAATAGGAAAAATTAGATAAACTCAAAACATTAATTCTATTCAAAAAATTTAGAAAACAGTTATGCAAGAGAATACACTAAATTCTCTTAAATTGCTTTTTCCATAGTGGGACTGACTTTAATGTATGCAGTTGCAAAATGCAAAAACCATGGCAAGCTTTTCAAAAATTGTAGAAATCAACTATTATTTGAAATCGAAGCAGCCATGACAAAACCTAACTTCTGTTTCAGTAAGTCTAAAACTATCTGAAATCTTTGTTTCTAGTTATGGTACAGAAAAAAAAAAATCAGGGGTGCCTGGGTGGCACAGCGGTTAAGCGTCTGCCTTCGGCTCAGGGCGTGATCCCGGCGTTGTGGGATCGAGCCCCACATCAGGCTCCTCCGCTATGAGCCTGCTTCTTCCTCTCCCACTCCCCCTGCTTGTGTTCCCTGTCTCGCTGGCTGTCTCTATCTCTGTCAAATAAATAAATAAAATCCTTAAAAAAAAAAGAAAAAAAAAAAGAAAAAAAAAAGAAAAAAAAAATCAGGGGCGCCTGGGTGACACAGCGGTTAAGCATCTGCCTGTGGCTCAGGGCGTGATCCCGGCGTTCTGGGATGGAGCCCCACATCAGGCTCCTCCGCTATGAGCCTGCTTCTTCCTCTCCCACTCCCCCTGCTTGTGTTCCCTCTCTCGCTGGCTGTCTCTATCTCTGTCAAATAAATAAATAAAATCATAAAAAAAAAAGAAAAAAAAAAAGAAAAAAAAATCAGGTTGGGGAAACACCTCTCTGGGGTCATTGGAAAGTCATGTTGCTAGGGATTCAGGGAGCTATTAATTCTTGAAAACTCATGGGCCAGCTTACAGGAATGAGCAAAAACTTATCCAAAGGAAATTTGGGGAACTTTCAGCCTGAAGCAAGGCTACTCAAAATGCCAGCCCTCCCGAAGATAAGGAGCTTATCTCAGAATGTAAATCAATACATCGATTGTTCCCTTCACTGAGAAAATCTTAGTGTAAAAATACCAGCCGCACTGTTCCATGACGTAGTTGATTTACATTCGGACGCAAGTTCCTTATCTTGTCCTAGATCGGGTTTTGAGAAACTGGCAGCTAGTCCATGAACCACATTTTAATAGCACTGGTCTAGAGCAGGGCTTCGCAACCTGGGCACTGTGGACATTTTGGCCTCGCTAGTCCCAAACTACTGCGCGGGCTGTCCTGTGCAGGACGTGTAGGACATCACTAGATGCCACTAGCGCCTGTCCCAATCAGTTGTGACAATCAAAATGTTTCCGAAGATGGCCAATGTTCCATAAGTGAGGGGTGGGCTGGGGGATGGGAGGGGGGCCAAAATCACCCCGGCTGTGAACTACTGGCCCAGAGTATTTCTTGACTTCCAAATGACCATTCAAAGTATCTGAATGGCAATCTATGGATAAAGTACTAAGTACAAGAATTTATTTGGGAGTTATTACCTCAGTTTGTCATTAAACAATTCTTTTATGAAGTAACATAGTATAATTAGTGTGTTTAGAGTAATATACAAGGTCATAAGGAGTTCAGCATGTATTTTTTTTTTTTTTTCTACAGCCTCAGGTTTTCAAGGCCTAACACTAGCAAAAGAGCCTGGTCTATCTCTGAAAATGGTTTTAATCGACACGGACAGGACCATTTAGTTATCTCTGCCATATAAAAAGTAGCAAATAAATTAAGCCCTGGTATTTAAACAGAACCGTTAATTAAAAATGTCTTTTTATAATGAAATTAACTATGTAACTGAAATGTTAGAAAAATATGTGCCTAACCAACTGTTCTCTGAATACAAAAGCCATATGTTTGCTTTCTTCCGGTTATTTATAAATAAAAGGAGTAACAACAATAGCAACACAACAGCCCAATTCTTACATGTGGATAGTACCTCGTAGGTCTCAAAATGCTTTCACAGACCTTATTTCCTTTCATCCTGGGGTTAGTGTCTCTGTCTGTCATTTCAAAATCTGCAGCCTTCGTTCTGGCCTTTCTCAGATTCTGCCAGAAACGTGACAGAGATCACACACATGCAGACTGATGCCGCTTTTCTCACTATCTTTATAAAGAACAGTGTCCACGCAAGTTTTTCTGAATTCTGCCTCATGAAAGAGCCAGTCTAAATCATATTAGAGCCTAAAATTTTTTTTATAAAATTTGTCTTCAAATAGTGGATCCGCAACTCTTTTTTTGGTTGAATTAGATTTTGACTCTAAGTCTGAAACCGGAAGGCTCTTACTGACCTGTTATATAGAATTTGGTTCATTTTCTCCCTTCGTCGGGGCAAACGTCAGACTTGGAGTTGTCAGGTTGAGCAGCGGTGATAACAGGAGTATTATGGAGAATCAGAAATACCAATGGCATGCCTAACTGTTCAGGCCCTTCAAATGCAGAATAGTTTATATCTGAACCACAGATTTTTATCATGTTAAAATGCATGATGCGGAAACTTTTCATTGTAACACCTTTTAAGATAGCGTGGCCCGCATACTCACCCACCACTAGCAAAAGGGCCTCCAGCCCCACCCCACCCCTGCCAGCTATCATGCTTCTTTCCTGATACTGAGTTTCAAACAAGTAATTTAAAAAGACCTATGTATTGATGGAAGGGTTCTGTCTGTAGAGCACTGGACTATAACCAAATTAATTGACTGCGGGGCTCCCTTGGCTAGGCAGTTTTCAGAAAAAGTGGGTTCTGTCCTCACCTGAGTTTCCCACTTCTGTATCCTCTCTACTTCACCTCCCTCATCCTATTTCCCATTTGAACACCTTTTCTTTTATTCCTTCTTTGGTAAATTAAAAGTTATTAGATTAGAAACAGTGGTTGAATGGGAAATCAGAATATAGCAATTCAAAAGACCAGCATAAAAATAATTATTAATATCTGAGTCAGCAAGTATTTCAGGCATTTTAAACTTTACGGAGCTGCATACTGCTTGACATTTGGTGGGGTCATGTTTAATATAGCAGAGTCTGATTTTGTTCCAGAACCTTCACTCTGCCACATGGCTGGCAGCAGACTGCTTGTTGTAAGGTAGGACAGGCACCAGAATGATGACTAATACGTCCCTTCATGGAGATTCCTCAAAGCTGCCTGGGCTCCCCCCTGGAGAAGCAAAAAGGGGACAGTACCCTGCCGGAGCTCTGGAGGGGCTGCAGACTCCAAAAAGAGATACAACTAATGCAGTGTGGGCCAATACACGGTTGAAAACATACTCCTCAACCCAACCTTTGTCTATTTTATGTCTGTTTAAAAACAAATGTCGGTGCAGTGTAGTGAAATATGACACAAAACAGTCCTGGCATTTAATAGGCTGGTGCTCTTCTGCTTGTGTAATTAACTTTCTGTTTTTTCTCTAATGAGTATATTGGAACCATCAATGTAAAAAATTCCAGGCCTTTTGGAAAGATTCATACACAATGTATTTTATCTGTTTTTTTTTTCCAAAAACTAATGATGTACTATATGTTGGCTAACTGAATATAATAAAAAAATAAATAAAATAAAATATACTTGACATATTTTATCTTTTCTTAAAATGCAGTTTGGGATTTCGAATTTCACATTTTTTGTATGTTGACTAAAACTGTAGATATTAACTTGTGTCATCATTTATGTCTCACTGACACTATTTGTTGAAGGAAGGAGGAAGGAAAGGAACTAACAGATATTGAGAGACCACTGTAAACGTACGCAGTCCAAATGCAGTACGCTTCTTACTATCTTCAAATGTTACATTGGGCAGGCAGAGCTCCCACTGTTAACTATGCCTGCGAAAGGCTCTCTCTGAAGTATCAAGTCCTTCCCTACCCTGTCAGTTAGGTATTCCGATCATTATGATTCTCATTTTGTGATGAGGCTAAGATCAGTGCATTCCTTGCCCAAGAGCCAATAGTTAAGTAATAGACTCTGAATTAGCAAACAGGTGTTTGCGTGTGCATAAATATGTGTGTGAGTGTGTGTGTGAGTGTGTGCACGTATGTGTGTGCATGTATCTGGCATCAAAATCCCTGGTTTATCTCCTACCATTCTGTCTCCCTCTATTCCTTCGATTAGACAAAATTGTTATTAGCAGCTCGTAAGTGCCCGACCAGAGCTAAGTGCTGAGGAAAAATGTGGTAGCCCTTGACCTACTGGAACTTGGAGTCTCAGTGAAGAGATCATGTTTACGCAGCAGCTAGTTATGTGACAAAGACAGCTTTTATTTTTAACCAGTTGGTCTCACCTGTGGCTCTAAAAGGTAAAATTATCTCAAGTAGTGTATGATTGCACTTATATGTGGATTCTAAAAAGCAAAACAAATGAACAAGAGAAACAAAACAGAAATAGACTTGTAGATAGGGAGGAAAATCTAATGGTTGCCAGAAGGGACAGGG
Organism: Ursus americanus; assembly: GCF_024610735.1. Classification (NCBI taxonomy): domain Eukaryota; kingdom Metazoa; phylum Chordata; class Mammalia; order Carnivora; family Ursidae; genus Ursus; species Ursus americanus. The sequence goes on along the minus strand of NC_142139.1, from coordinate 58,748,100 downwards.
ATTGGGGATGCGCTAAATGGGCAAAGGGGTCAGGAGGTACAATCTTCCAACTGCAAAATAAATACGTCATGGGGATGTAGTGTACAGCATAGGGAGTATAGTCAATAATATTAAAAAATCTTTGCATGGTAACGATGGTAACCAGACCTATCATGGTGATCATTTTGCGATGTGTATAAATATTGAATCACTATGTCTTACACCTGCAACATTTATATGGTATGTCAATTGCATGTCAATAAAAATTACCTTATCATTTAGAAATAATGCAACAGAAAGCCAAGCAGAGCTTTTTCTTCTGTGGAGCTGAGTGAAGGGATAGTCAAAACTCACGAACTTTCTCAAAATAAAGGAACTGAGACAGGGAAAGAAAGATGGCAGGAGGAAGATGAAAGAGGAAGAGGGTGCGGGGCATTTTAACAAAACATGGTCTCTGTCTCTCAATTTGTCTTCTGGAATACAGACTTGAGTCTAACTAGAAAGATCTGCAGTTTAAAAAGCCCATACTGTTGCATTAGTAAAGATGAGAGATGATGACAGGTTTAACCAAGACAATGATAATGGGTTTAGAGATTAGGGGTAGATTTGAGATGCATTTAAGACAACCATGTATGGGCTTTGGTGGCTGATTACAAGGAATGGGTCTGGGCAGAATCCCTGGGTTTTGGCTTCAGGTCATTATGATTTGGTCAGCATACTGCTTTCCTATAAAAGGAGATATGATGGTTAATTTCATGTGTCAGCTTGGCTGGGTCACAGTACCCAGATATGTGGTCAAACATGATTCTGGATATCTCTGTGAGGGTGTCTTTTGAAAGAGACTAGCATTTAAATTGGTGGACTTTGAGTACAGCAGACGATGCTCCATAATGTGGGTGGGCCTCATCCAATCAGTTGAAGGCCTAAATAGAATGAAAGACTGACCTCCTCCAGCAAGAGGGAATTCTGCCGGCAGACAGCCTTCAGATTTGAACTGCAACATCACCTCTTTCCTGTGTCTCCAGTTTGCCACCCTTCCTTGCAGATTTTGGACTTGTCAGCCTCCATAATTTTGTGAGCCAATTCCTTGAAATAAAATCTCTCTTGCTCTCATTCTGTCCCTCGCTCTCTCTTTCTCTCCCTCCCTCCCTTCCTTCCTCCCTCTGTGTGTGTGTGTGTGTGTGTGTGTGTGTGTGTGTGTGTGTGTGTATGCATGTGTGTGTATGTGTATATACACATCTTATTTGTTGTCTTTCTGGAGAACTTTGAATAATACAGAAGATAGAAATACTAAATTTCTTACAGAGTTGCCCTAAGGGTAAAAAGGCTGTAACTGAAATGCACATATATCATAACAGCTATGAAATTTTCAAATATAAATTCTTATAAATGAAGACAAGGGAACACATAGACCCAAAACACCCAAAACACAGATGTACTGCATACTCTAAAGATCCCAACATACCAGTCGAATGGATAGTTTAAAGTCGTTTTACAGACAGAGAAATCGAGCCAGAGGTTATGTGAGTGACGTGCTCCAGGCCTTGGTGCCAGCAAGTGACAGAGCTGGGATTCCTACTCAGGTATGCTCAGCTTTGAAATCTGTGTTCTGACGTTGAACTTCAGTAGTTTCTCTTTCAAAGTCTTAACTGTTTACAACTTTTCAACAAAGAGCAGAGTTGGCCATGCCTATGCCACGCATACAGGGTTCCGGGCACTGTTCTCAAACTGTATGAATTGTAACTCATTTCATCCACACAACAATCCTATTGTATAGATGCAACAGGCACAGAAATTATGCTTAACTGACTGAGCCACCCAGGCACCCCCGGGACAGAGAAATTATGTGAGATAAATCCTACATGTTAACTTGTGGGGCTATTTTATGATGGAGGGATGGAGAAAAGGAACTCGTATTTCTTCAGGCTGCTAGAAGCTTCATGCTTCCCACTAAGCTTTTTTATTTTAATGAGAAAAATGGTATTCAAGATGTGTGGTTGGAAGGAACGGAAAGTCAATAATCTGACATTAATTATCCAATCTATTTAGCTTTGGAGAACAATTTATAATACATCTGTTCGTGAATTATATTGATTGTTATAGTTTACTTAAAATAGGTTTTTTCTTACTGTACACCTAGTGCACCTCCAACCACTGTTAAGATTTTGCCTTACACACCCATGAAGCACCCATCCAAACACGCACACACCCAGCCCTGCCTACCTACACACACACGTTCATGAAAAAATACTGTTAAAACTAATGGTCACTCTTAGTCCTCATCTTACTCGACAGAGCCGAGCTCTTTCTTTTCCTCAAACACTCTTTGCTTCTGCCTTCCAAGACATCACACACTCTGGTTTTCCTCTGGCTTCCCTTGCCGCTCCTGCCTCTTTTCCTCCTCCTCATAACCTGACCTCTAAACGTTAGGAGTGTCCAAAGGCTCAGTCTTGGGCTCCCTTTTCCACTCATTCTTCAATGAATGCAGCCAGGCTAATGGCCATAAGTACCATTTAGATGTTGATAGTACATACTTCTGCAGCTCACGCCTTGTCCTTGAAGTCCGACTGCATACTGTATATTTAATTGCCTACTCAACACATCCATCCAGAAATCTAATGATCATGCCAAAATTTGAACAGTAGCGTGCTCTAAATAAACTCCCTTCCAAACCTGCTTCTCCTCGAGAAGTGGTAACTCCACTGTTCCTGTTGTTCAAAGCAAGTTCTTGGACTCATCTTTGGACCTCATCCTTTCCTTCTAGCCTACATCCAACTTTGCCTGTCTCATTTGTATTCATGCCAGAAGCCAGAGGGAACTCTTTAAAATGCAAGCCCACTGATTTAGTGCCATGGCTCAGTTTAGGATCTTTTAAGGGCTCCTCATCTCATCCAGAGTAAAAGGAAGATTCCTTTCCAAGTGCTCTGGGGCGTGAAAGGATCTGCACACACTCCTTTCTCTTCATTCACTCGGCTCTAGCCACAGTGGCCATCATGCTGTTTATGGAACGTATCAGAAAACTCTTACCCAAGACATTTGTGCATGTTGTCCCATCTGCCTGCAGTGCTTTCTCCTAGACAGGGCTCCCTCTGTCGCAATCATACAACTGTTAGGTCTTTGATCAAATGCCTTGTAAGCATTTTCTGATTAACCATTTTAAAATTCAGTGACATTCCTTCCACCAAATATGGTATGCCCCATTTTTCTCCCCTGATTTATTTTGTCCTAGAGCACTTACCAGAATTTGACAGACTTATATTTTACACGTTTGTTTATTAATGAGTTTCTTTTTCTAGATTGCATGCTCAATATTTCAGTCTGCGTCCCCCCTCCCCCCAAATCCCGTGTATCCTGTGTACCTATGAATTGCCTGGCATATAATGGGAGCATAATAAGTATTTGTTGAATGTTCAATGATTGCCAAATAGGTACTTAACATAATTGAGATTGTACTATAAATATAGATTTTTACCTTGCTTTTTCTTGCCGTATTAGTATGAGGAGTTTTGATATTTCCTCATATCAATGAATAAATTTTGGGAAAACTTAATTTTCTTTTATAAAAATTGTCAATTTAATAACTTTCATCAAAAAGTATATATCAAATGGGTCCAATACTAGTCCCATGTGCCAAATTGAAAGTGTTCTTTCCCTAGAAGCAAGTGACAAAAAGAAATTTAAGTAAACACCCAACAAATCTGACTCAGATTTTGTAAGTCTAGAATTAAAGCAGAAGGGGAGAGTTGAATAATTTTATCAAGTTAAAATAGCTTGAAGTTTCTTTTTTAAATCCTTTTTAAATTATTATTATGTTCAATTAGCCAGCATATCCACTGTAAAGGTATTGTATTTTTTTTTTTTTTGAGTGTCAAAATACCATTTCCCTGTTGACACTGGGTAGGAAAACATGATTGTTAATAACTCCCTTGTATCCCATCATATGAAAGACATAATGTATTTTAATTTCCTCTTTTCTCGTACATTTGGTGGTTTCCAACTTTTGACTGTGACAAATAAAACTGATGAAAATCCTTATACTGATTTTTTAACACATCTCTGATTCCCTCATGATAAATGAATAGACGCAAATCAAAATAAAAGAACATTTTTGAGACATATGAGACAATGTGGTTACATTTTGCCAAATTGCTTTCCAAAACATTATTCTAATTTTCACTCCCCAACAGAGAATTAGAGCTCTTCCTTCCCCTCACACCCTGCCAACAATAGAAATTATCTTAGAAAAGCAATTATCACCAAATTTACGAGTTATAGGGTATCTATTAAAGTAATTTACACTCTTTGTGAGTGAAGTTTAATGCTTTTCAAATGTTTATTAGTCATTTGAAATTTTCTTTTGCGAATTGCTAGCTTTCCCTTTACTTCTCAGTGTTTGTCATTTTTTATTATTCAAATATGAAAGCTCCTTTAATAACAAGTATATTCGTGCTCTGCTCCTCACACTGACGTAACCATCTCTTTTCTGATCAATATCACTTACTTTTTGTTTTTTCTCACGTTGTATAGATTAAATCTATCCATCTGCTCCTTTATGACTGGTCGATTTTTCTCAGCTTTTTTTCCCCTAATTGTTATTGTCTCATTTTTTAAAAACATTTAATTTCATAATTCGTTCTAATTTTATTTTGTCATTGTACAAGGGCATTGTACAAAGTCATCACTGACTCTGGGTTGTCTTAAATAACCACTTGGGACTCTGCTCCCCAGTGGAAGAAATGCCCTTCCCCGTGCTGGGGTGGAGCAGTCAGGGGCTGACAGCACAGGCGTTTCAGAGAATAAAAACGTCAGACGCGAAGTTCACCTGCCTGGAATCTCTGAACCGTTTGTTTTCACCTGAGACTGGGCGCAGCTTCAGTTGTTTCTTCTACAGGCCCCTTTGCTGTGTGTTTACTAAAGGAAGAGCACAGAAAACCAGGCTGGTGAGAATAAAGAGGGGTGTTTGAAAGCAGCTTTCTGAACTAGACGGTGTGCAATGTTTTTGACCGGCTACATGGCGTTGTGTCGTGTGACTTTGTTTTGACTCACTTCCATTGCTGTTTGTCACCTTTCCCTTTTCAACATTGGTTATGTCCCCAGGCACTTGCATCCACTCTTGCTTGATCAGGGGAGTCAGAGAATCTCTGCACCCCCGCAGGCCCGGGGCTGTAAAGTGTGCGTGCAGGTGGGAAGGGGGGCCAAGAAGGTGGGAAGGACAGAAGACCGCAGGTGACCATCACCTCTTTTGACTCAGACGGAAGACATATGTGTGGCATGAAAACACCCAGTGCAAAACATAAAAGGAAGGAATGGAAGACAACGTCCCTAAGGCATTTTATTAACACAAGATGGTCCCTAAATTTCTGTATAGAATAAAAAGCTGAAGAACTTGAGAATATTGGCCTTGAAGAAAGAAACGTCGGATGAAGATTTTTCAGAGGAATGTTACCTGCTTTGCGCTATTCAGAAGAAGCTATAAAATTATGATACACTTAGATGTTTTGAAACCAATGAAGGAATTTTGACCAAAGGCTTGAAGGAGGCTTAACGGTTGGTTAAGGATATCAACAAATTTTAAAGAATAGCAATAGCTAAAATCACATAAGACTTACAATGTAGTGCAGACTGTTTCAGGCTCTTGACATAGATTAACTAATTTATTGTCAAAATCCCCCCTATGAGTGGATATTATTTCTCTTCCCATTTTGCAGATGAGAAACCTGAGGCAGAGTCAGGTTAGGTCATTTTCCAGGGTATTCAGCTGGTAATGGGAGAACCAGAAATGGAACCCAAGCTGTTTGGTTTCAGAACTGCTCATTTAATTTATTTTAAAATAACATGTCTGTGGGAAAAAAAGGGAAAAGTTATTCAAGGTTTACCAAACAACGTAATAATTGTTTTAATTGACTTGAACCGTCTTTGAATTTTATTTTGAAAATTCCTGTTTTCTCAATGTGGAGTCATATGAACAATAATTCTATGTTCTTGAGAAGATTATATTCATATCAGATGTGACCAAAAGAGCAGCATGATAGTTTTTTTAAATGATTTTATTTACTTATTTTGAGAGAGATGGAGAGAGTGTGTGCACATGAATGGGGGGGAAGGTCAGAGGAAGAAGGAGAGAGAATCTCAGGCTGAGCTCGGAGCCCACATGGGCCTCAATCCCATGATTATGAGATCATGACCTGAGCTGAAATCGAGTCAGAGGCTTAGCTGACTGAGCCACCCAGGTGCCCCTATAATTTTTAAGTTTGATTATCATCTTCTTCCTTAGTGATCTCATACCATCAAAGACGACCAATAATAAGCTCATGATACCCATATCTTCAGCTCAGACCACTCTCCCGAACCCCAGACACATGTATTTTGCTTAACGTCTGCATCTGGATATTTAATAGACATTGTAGGCTCAATTTATCAAAACTAAACTTTCCATCTTTCCCTGTAAAACTTCTCCATGCCCAGATTTCTCCAGTTTAGCTGGTGGGACAGCAATCTTCCAACAGGGCAGGTCCCAAACCTTGGCATCATCCCTGGTTTTTTTTCCCCTCATAACTCCATGTCCTACCTATCAGAAAATCTTACTGTTCTATCTGTGTGATAGGAATCCTCAAACCATCCCTGCCTCCTGCTGTTCACGACACGGTATAATCTCTTCCATTTGAGTATGGACTGGAATTATCAACATGTTACTAATGAACCGAATATGTAGAAGTGACAGGATGTTGCTTCTCAGGTTAGGTTATGAAAAGATGGTTGTTTCCATCTTGGGCGTTGTCTCATGTTCTCTCTTGGATCATAGACACTGGTGGAAGCCAGCTGCCACGTCGTGAGGCAGTTAGGGTAGAGCTCATGCAACCTCAATGCACAGAGAAGCAACACTTGAAAATGATCTTAACTATTTTGTGATTGTACCAACACTTCATACATCCGATGGTGTTCCTTTTACTGCAGCTGATCCAGATTAGCGAGAGAAGTATCAAGAGTTACTTGAAAGGGAAGACTTCTTTCCAGATGATGAAGACAATGGTACAGATTTCTCAGGGGCTGGTGATCCATACTAGGACGATAGTGATGATGAAATGCACCCAAAGATAGGAGAAGCTTATAAAATTTTGGTTTGGAATCAGAGCATAAGTGAAAGAAATAAAACCAAATTTCAGCATATCAGTTTTATAAAGCAGTTTGGGTTATGATGATTTAGCAGAACACACAAAAGCAGAAAATGGGTCACACTTATACCAAATTAAGGAAGTTGAGTTATGTATATACGAATACATGCAACTTTAGTTTTGTGTAACATTATCTGCCAAAATAAACTTTATTTCTTATAACTTAAAATGTATATATATAATACATATATAAATTTATAACTTAAACTTAAAAATTTTTATGTATATCTAATATTTATATGTATTATGCACAGTTTATTCCTCTCTTTTAGTAGCAAAAAAAATGGTTTTGAAATAATGAAATATTGAAAGTTAAAAACAGCAGAAGCAGCATGAGAATGAGCTTGGAAGGGGATCTTTAGGGGCCTGTTAACAGCCATGTGTATGAGCTCAGGAGTTGGTCTGGAGATGTTCGCAGCTCTTGCCCAAACTTTGATGGTGGCAGCCTTGTGAGAGGCCCGAGCCAGAACCAGCAAGCACAGCTGCTCCAAGATTTCCGCTCCTCAGAAACTGTGAGCGAATCCATAGTAGTTGTTGCCAGCCCCTAAGTTTTTAGGTAATTCAGCACAGCAGTGGATACAAATACCACCTTCAAAATATATCCAGAATCAGATCACATCTTATCATTCCATAAATATCACCCAGCTCTGCTATCTCCTGCCTAGAGTATTGCAACAGGCTTTATAAAGGTCTTACTGCTTCTTGTCACTTTACTGTGTGTGTCGTCAGAGCTCAACATCTCTGTTCAGGACCTGCAATGACTCACCATTTCAATCAGAGTAAAAGTACCATGAAACCTTCCATGATCTGGTCCCCAATTATACCTCTGCCTCACCTCTAATTCCTCTTCCTCCTGGCTCACTCTGTTCCAACCACTCTGACCTCTTTACTCTCCTGACCACACATCAGGTCCAATCTTTGGGCCTTTGCACTGGCAGGTTCTTCTCTTTGAAATGTTCTTCACAAACTATTACCTCTCATCTCCCTCAACTTTTTGCTCATTTCTTACCTATCCGTGAGGCCCACTCTATTTAAAATTGAAGCCATTGTCAATCTCCATACCTGCTTTCTCTTCTCTAATTTTTTTTAAAGATTTTATTTATTTATTTGACAGAGAGAGACAGCCAGCGAGAGAGGGAACACAAGCAGGGGGAGTGGGAGAGGAAGAAGCAGGCTCCCAGGGGAGGAGCCTGATGTGGGGCTCGATCCCAGATCGCTGGGATCACGCCCTGAGCCGAAGGCAGACGCTTAATGACTATGCCACACAGGCGCCCCTCTTTTCTCTAAATTTTTAAGCACTAATAACTTATTATCAGATACTACATGATGTATTTATTATGATAATTATTTACGATAATAATTCTACCCTATTCTCATATTAGAATGTAAGCTCTATTAGAACAGGGTTTTGTTTTGTTCACTGATGTAACTCAAGTGTGTAGAGCAGTGTTTAGCACATTGCAGATCCTTAATAAATATTTGTGACTACATCAATCAATGTACCTGGCATATTAGAAGATAATTTATATGCCTTTATTTTGATTGGAATGTAAGGTACTAATATCAAATGCTACCTTGGTCCCACTTCCATTATCATGATTAACTAGGATCTCTGAGTGATTTTCTGACTCAACATCAGCAAAGACTCAGATGACTTCTCTCTTTGAATCATAAATGGCTCTAAAAAAATAGAAGGAACTCCAGAAACCAGTCCTCAAAGAAACAAACCGTGAAATATAAGAACATGATGTAGGCCTGGAATGGCTATTAGCCTGGGTGGGGGGAAGCTTGGAATATAGTTCACAGATGCGGTGTCAGATCGTGGACAGGTGGGGAGAAAAATGCAGGAAGCCTGTAGCAGGCAGCTGGCCAGCGACTTCACACTGTGAGCTTGTGGAATTGCCCAGAGATAGGAGTCTTATAATTACATTGTGGAGATACTGAAACCTGGAATAGCATTGAGATAGGAACTGAATCTGGGGCTTCCCTCCGTGATTCCGAACCTTCTAGGATATCAGAAATGGTCAGATCAAGCAGGAAAAAAAACGTAAATGGAAGGAGCTAGTTTAAATGTACCAATAATCACAGTGAGCATGAAAGGACTTATCTTGCCATTTTTAAAAAAACCTAGAAATTGCTAGATCAGATCTAACACTTGGTCAGATGCTGCTTGTAGGAGATGGAGCTGAAACATAAGGACAGAAAAACTGGAAGTAAAAAAAAAATAGAAAAAGATATCAAGTATACACATATACACATAAAAAAGCACTGGTGTTTGTCTTAGTCAAAGGCCAAAAAAAGGCATTTGCTGCCTCATGATAAAAGTTTCAATTTACCACAAAGATATAGAAACCGTAAACGTGTTTAATGAAATCGCCTCAAAATATAAAAAGAGAAATATTTGGTAAAAGTAAAGGGAGAAATTTTCAACAACACGATCATAGAAGGATATTTCAATACAATCTTATCAGCTATCGATAAATAAAGCAGAGGAAAAAGTCAGCAAGTACACAGAGGCTTTGAGGAGCACAGATGTTGAGTTTCATCTAATGCACATATATAGAACTTACTTTTGTATCCTTGAATTTTTTAGATTTTCTTGACACGTAGAAAATACACATTTTCCTAATTAAAAAAATGGTCTTATACTAGTCCATGAACCGAGGTTTAACAAAGTTGAAAGGATAGCGCTGTATACACCATGTTCTCTGACCTCAGATCAATTAAGTTAAAAGTTCTTATAAATCAATCAACAAATCTTCTTATACTCAGATATAAAACATACATTTAAAAATAAGCCGTAGGTCAAAGAAGAAATCATAATGGAAATTTTAAAAACACTTAGAACTAAAGAAAGTGAAAATATATATAAAAGTCTGTGGGATCAGCAAAAGTGAAGCTTCAGTGGAAATGTATTGTTTTAGATGATTACATTAGGAAAGGAGAAATGCTGAAAATCAATGAGATAAATATCCAACTCCAAGTTCTTAAAAGAAATAAAAGTAAACCCAAGGAAAAGAAGTGGATAATGGTAGATAAAAAATAATGAAAAAAATGAAAAAAAATAGACAAGATCAACAATGTCAGAAGTTGGAGTCTAAATGACTAAAAAAATATATAAACCTTAGGTGAGATAGATATGATGAGAGACAGAGATAGAGAGAGACAGAGATAGAGACAGAGATAGAGACAGAGACATACAGAGACAGAGACAGAGAGAAAGACAAAGACGTCACAAAGTGGACAAATTCTTAAAGAATAACTTTCAAAACATGGCTTAAGAAGCAACAGGTCCTAATAGCCTCGTAACTATTGAAAATGTCTCCTGCAAATGGAACAGCCATCCGAGGTGATTTTATGAGTAAGTTCCTCCACATTTTCAAAGATCGAATCATCAGAATCTCACAATTCACCATTCTCAATTCATTGTAAAAGACTGATTTAATCTCGATATAAAAACCAAAGAGATGAGACTTAAAAATACTACGAATCTTTTAATTATTAAGCTATGTAAGTGTTCTATGCAGAACCTTTATAATACAAATCTAAAAGTTTATAAAAAGATAATAAATAGTGACCAAATAGAGTTTGTTCTAAGAATTTAAGAAGGTGGAATGAACCATGAGAGACTATGAACTCTGGGAAACAAACTGAGGGCTTCAGAGGGGAGGGGGGTGGGGGACTGGAATAGGCCAGTGATGGGTATTAAGGAGGGTACATATGGCATGGTGCACTGGGTGTTATACGCAAGTACTGAATCATGGAACATTGCATCAAAAACTGGGGATGTACTGTATGGTGATTAATACAACAAAATAAAAATTATTAAAAAAAAGAATCTAAGTATGAATTAATTTTTCAAATTCTACCATTTTCCATCACCACATTGATTAAAGTACTAAAAATCATACAATTATCTCAATTGATGTAGAAAAAACATGCAATTAAATTCAATGCTCAATCATGATAAAAAATAAGCTTGTAATATAAACCAATTTTCTTAACCTAGTGGTGTTTGCAAACATTATTCTAAATGGAAAATTGTAAGCAGTATTCTTTTTGAAATTCAGGACAAGACAAAGATATCTGTCACTGCTCTGTTGTCTTTAACGTTGTTTTATAGTCTCGTCGGTGTAATTAAAAATAAATAAAGCATAAGAATTTGAAACGAGAAAATACTGTCATTCTTTGAAAATGATTTGGTTGTATACATAAAACAACCAAAACTATACAAGCAAATAATGAGAAATGATGGAAGAGTTTAGAAAAATAGTTAACTACACGAAAGCCAATTGCATGTCTGTACAGAAGTAACAAACATTTAGAAAAAAAAATTTAAAGAAAAAGACACCATTTATAACGGCAACATGAACTATAAAATATCCTGGGAATAAATCTAACAGATATTTTGCAAGGACCTCTACAGAGAAAAGTACAGATATAATAGAGGCATATTAAAAGTTACTTAATAAATGGAGACGAGCAAAATGAGATGGAATAGAATAGAAGAGAGGATGTTTTCGAGTTAGAAAATTAAGTAATCACGTAAATGTTGAGTTTCTTGAAGATGATTTATAGATTCAGTACAATCCCCCAGGAAGTTCCAATAGTTTGTGTGTGTGTGTGTGTGTGTGTGTGTGTGTGTGTTAAATCTGACAAATTGATTCTAAAATTGATATGAAAGAGCTGAAGACCCAGAATAGCTAAGTTAAACTTGCAACTTGTGATTTAAGGAAGTAGTGAGGGAGAGCTGAATTAGGAGAATTTTCTAACTGCTTTATAACCTCATTATTTATCATATTATTATCCAGAAACGGAAGTAAATAAGTTGTTTTAAATATTCAAAATATACCTGCTCAGTTTGGATTTTTCTGTATGATAGTAAGGATAACATTTTTAAATTTTGCTTAATTTTTAAAATTTTGTTTATTTAAAAATTTTTTGCACCTCAGGTTTATACTATGTATTGAATCATAATTGTTCATTCATACACATTATCATTGGTCTATGCACGGCCTCCTTTTATCTTATATATTTCTTCTTTATTTACACAATAAAAAATGAATACCCATGAACTCATCGCCCAATCCCAAAGTTAAAACCTTAATTTAACATAAAAAATTCAAACTAGAGATGCGGTGAAGTACACTGTTTGTAGTAAATATTTATTATTATTGCTTGCTTCTCCTTGTCCCTGCTTCTGGAAAAGAGACCTAGCAATAGTTACCTTTGTGGAACCTCCATTTCTTGAAGTCCTAATCAGATTATCAAGTCAGATTGCCACCGATCCCTATCATAGATAAATTTTGAAGTTTGACTCAAGCCCAGCCAAAACGATTTTCTTTTAAGGAATTTAACCTTGGAAAGAGTCATCTAAGGACAGAAGGCCATCCTGATGGCAGGACTCTAGAGAAACTGCCCACTCTTTCCTGTTAATGAGCGTCCCAGATGTGACTTGGAGCCTGCCTTCTCAGCCTGGATACTGTATTCGTCTTAAGGATCTGTGACAAGCTCAAGAGCATTCTAAGAGATCAAATTCTTTTTCTTTAGTTAATCTGAATCAATTCCAGTTGCTTGCTTGTCTGCTACCAAGAATTATAGCCATTACTCTCTATATTGAATTTAATTGTCTACATGACTGATGACCCCACTTCATAGATATGTGAGTATCTGAGGTCTGAGTCTAGGCTCATTGAATTTAGCTACTGTTCTATGACACAATACCCACCAAGGAAATCTCCACACTACTTAAATTCCATTCATCCAGCCTGAGTCAATGAACACATCTTCAATCAATCTTTGAAAAGTTATCTATAAATAAGATGAAAGATGTGAGAAAAAGACACCCATGGTGTCTCTAAAAGAAAATAAATTCTACTTACATAAACCACATTGCTGAATTTCTACTTCCTGGGTAAAGATCTTGAGACATGTTCCATGAGGCCTCAGGCTCCTTGAGCCCCATATGTAACAATTTTTTCCTTCTACAGGAAACAGATGGGATTAAAAGACTGTTACATTGTCTGTGAAAATGAAGCATGGTTTCCCTCTTTCCATAGATAGACTGCCTGTCTGAAGCAAGGGAGACCATATAATATCCCGTTTGTATTTTAAAAACCCTCTTTGTTTAGAAATCATTCTTATTTGTTTTATATGCTTCTGTAAAGCAATTGGGAGAAACCTGTTCTTAAAAGGAATAAGAAACATGACTAGATGTCATCAGGGCTAACAATTCTTGCAGGAAACAAAGTAATAGGTAATGGAGAAATTAGAATACCTCCTTGCCTGTTCCTTTGGGAAAGGTCAACTGGTTGTCCCCTAGCGGTTTGCCTGTGTTAAGTAGGCTGACCTTGTATCTACTTGCATCACCAGGTAAACCACACCGGCTCTGGAGTCTCAGACTAACTAGACGATTGAGGAATCCTACCTTCAGTAGAAACTACCAACAGTGCATTCAGCACATGTTCAGTGAAGAAATAAATGATAGCAATTCCTTTCCAGTTACATCCATTCAAATTAGTATCTTTGGTCATTAGCCACTCAACCAGTTATAAATCCCCTTTATGTTATCAATACCCTTCAACATTCCTTCACGTTGTTTTTTAGAATACAGAGGATCCCTGACTTACAATAGCCTGACTTACAATTTTTTGACTTTAGCATGGGGCAAAAGCAATATGCATTCGGTAGAAACCATACTTTGAATTTTGATCTTTTCCTGGGCTAGGCATATGCGATAGATCTTTCGTGATGCTGGTCAGCCACAGCTCTTGGTCAACCACGTGACCACAGAGTAAACAACCGACATACTTGCAACCATTCTGTACCCATATGACCATTCTGTTTTTCACTTTCAGGGCAGTATTCAATAAATTACATGAGATATTCAACACTTTATTATAAAATAGGTTTTGTATTAGATGATTTTGCCCAACCGTAGGCTAATATAAGTGAGAAGAGTGTGTGCAAGGCAGGCTAGGCTAAGCTATGATGTTTGGTAGTTTAGGTGTATTAAATGCATTTTTAACCTATGATGTTTTTACCTCACTATAAGTTTATCAGGACGGAAGCCCATGGTAGGTCAAGGAAGTAAATATTAGTAAATATTTGTCTTGTTCAGATCCCGAAATACCTATTGCATTTTTTATCAGCCATAATCATAGGCATATTTAAGGAAGAAATCAAATTACTTTGACCAAAATAATGTGAGTGAGGCCATGTTGACTTGGTTACCAGCTTTTGGTTACCAACTTCCTTTCAAGATGGTTGAAAGCCATCATTTTAACAACCTGTATTAAAATCAGTAATTACCTGTGTTTGGTGGATTCTTTCAGGACTGCATTGATTTGTCTTATACTTCCAGGATTTCTCCCATTCTTGATAAATTCTTACGGATAGAACATAAACTGAGTTCCCTGATATCTTCTGTAAATTTGCTCAGTAATCTTTGAAGTTTGTTTCAAGTGTCTTACACTTACTTACCTAGAGTATTTAAATGCTTACAACCTATTGTAGGCCTCAACTACTTATCAGTATTTGGTCTACTTTTTTTAAAAAAAAAATCTTTACTGAGAAAGAGAAAATAAATTAAAAGTTTTTTTTTTTTCTCTTTGTAATACATCAGTATTTTATCGTTGGTCCAAAGCACTAAGCTTATCTATTGGAGTATAATTTAGAATACCCTTTTATGTGTTCATGGCAAATCTTTTGCTATATAACACTTTGTAGCTGTGCCTTCTCTCATGATTATAATATCTGGTCATATTTCTTCCTGGAATTAGTGAGGATTTGAGGACGTGGTATTTCAGTCCTTCACATAAGACACTTCAGACAGGCTTTTTCCTTTTAGTCTGTTTTTATTGAGGACTGATTTCTAGAAGAAACTCCCTGCTTTTTTCTTCCTTTTTGAAGAATGTGAAAGAAGGTAATTGATAAGATGAGCTCAGTTCTCTTCCTAATCCACACATCTGTGAAAGATACTATGACAGACTGGACCATATGTGTGTGTGTATATATATGTATATGTGTACATGTGTATGATATATTGAGTCTTACCTAATTGCATGTTTATTTCAACTGTATACTTATGTGTTGTGTGTGGGGGTATAAAATACATGTATTAATATGTATATTTACATATACACATCAGGATATTAAAATAAAGTGTTAGCTGAAGTGTCAAGTATTATCATATAAAATTTACAAGGAAGAAGTTGGGGGAAACTGATTAGATGACTTTATACTTTTCATTCATACTGATGGTATGAAATAGCCAGGCATTGGAACTTAGGGATGGAATCTTGAAGGTTGCTTTGGAATGAGTTATCCTAAGTGCCTTACTTCCTTCTTTTTTAAGTGGGGCACGTAGGAGGATAACGCCTTAGAGAATTGAACTTCCAGGGGACCAACCACCTGGAGAATGTGGTATATGATCCTCTTCCCTTCCACCAAACAGTTTGGGTGACAAAGTGAACTTTTGTCTGTGTCACCTTCAAGAATTCTAAACCTTGAGAATTGGCTGGGCAGGTCGATGGCAGCAGAGTGTAGGACTGCATTTTGGCAAATAATAGAGCCCCCAGAGTTTGTCAAAAGAAAGGAAGAGATGTGGACATGGGTGATGCAAAACCCACAACTGGAAGTCTCAGATTCTGAGAGATGGACTGGAGGAGAAAAGGGGGGTCAGTTGAGGGAAGCTGCCAGTGGCCTCCTGATGCTCAGTGGCTATAGAAGGAACTACAACTGACTGGAATAGTGACACAATTGCCCATGCCATGGAATGGAGGTGGGAAGTCTCTAGCCATGGGAGGTCCAAGGAACTCAGGGTTATGTCATGAAGGAGATAACTTTAAGCACCAGCCAAACCCAGAAAGACAAAGGATCACCAGTTTAACTCCAACCAGTCAAACCTCATATACAGGTCGGAAGGAGCTTCTAGGTGCAGGCATAGCTCTAAGATATTGCAGGCTCAGGTTCAGTTCCAGACCACCACAACACAGTGAATATTGCAATAGAGCAATTCAAATGAATTTTTTGGTTACCCAGTACATATAAAAGTTATGTTTATACCATACTGTAGTCTGTTAAGTATGCAAAAACATTATGTTTTAAAAAAACAAATGGACACCACTTAATTAAGAATACTTTATTGCTGAAAAATGCTAGTCATCAGCTGAGCTTTCAGTGAGTTCTAATCTTTTTGCTGGAGGAGGGTCTTGCTTCATTGTTGTGGGCTGCTGCCTGATCATGGTGGTAGTTGCTGAAGGCTTGGAGTGGCCGTGGCAATTTCTTAAGATAAGACAACAATAAAGTTTGCTGCATTGACTCTTACTTTCATGAAGTTTCTCTGTGCCATGCAATGCTGTTTGATAGCATTTTGCCCACAGTAGAACTTTTTCAAAATTGAAGTTAATCCTCTCAAATTCTACTGTTGCTTTATCAACTAAGTTTACAGAATATTCTAAATACTTTGTTGTCACTTAATAGTCTGCCAGGAGTAGATTCCATCTCAAAAAGACACATTTTTCTTTGCTCACCCATAAGAAGCAACTCGTCATCCATTCAGGTTTAACCATGAGATTATATCAATCCAGTTCCATCTTTAGGCTCCACTTCTAATTCTAGTACTCTTGCTATCCTACCACATCTCCGATTACTTCCAACATTGAAGTCTTGAACCCCTCAAAGTCATCCATGAGGGTTGCAATCAACTCCTTCTACATTCCTGTTCGTGTCGATATTTTGAACTCTTCCAATGAATCACAAGTGTTCTTAAAGGCATCTAGAATAGCAAATCCTTTCCAAAAGGTTTTCAGTTTACTTTGCCCAGATCCATCAGAGGAATCACTGTCTGTGGCAGCTAGAGCCTTACAGAATGTATTTCGTAAGTAATAAAACTTGAAAATTGAAATTTTTTCTTGATGTATGGACTGCGGGATGGATGCTGTATTAGCAGGCATGAAAACAACATCAATCTCATTGCCTATCTCCACAGAGCTTTAGGGCGGCCAGGAGCACTTCAATGAGCAGCCATATTTTGAAAGAAATCTTTCTTTTTGAGCAGTGGGTCTCAACAGTGGGCTTACAAAATTTAGTAAACCATGTTGTAAGTAGATGTGCTGTCATCCAAGCTCTGTTGTTGCATTTATAGAGCACAGGCAGAGTAGATTTAGCATAATTCTTAAAAGCTTAGGATTTGCAGAATGGTCAATGAGCCCTGGCTTCAACTTAAAATCACCAGCTGCATTAGCCCCTAGTAACAGAGTCAGCCTGTCCTTTGAATCTTTGAAGCCAGGCATTGACTTGTCCTCTCCAGCTATGAAAGTCCTAGATGGCATCTTCTTCCAATAGAAGGCTGTTTCATCTGCATTGAAACTTTGTTCAGTGTAGCCACCGTCATGAAGTATCTGAGCTGGAGCTTCTGGAAACCTTGCTGCTGCTTCACTTTTCACTCTTCTGTTATAGAGACGGCTTCTTTCCTTAAACCTCATGAGCCAGCCAACTCTTCTTCAGTTTCCTCACCTCTCCCAGCCTTCACAGAACTGAAGAGAGTGAGGGCCTTGATCTGGATCAGACCTGACTTTAGGGGAATGTTGTGCCTGCTTTGATATTCTGTTTAGGCCGCTCAAACTTTTTCCATATCAGTAATACGGCTGTTTCTCTTTCCTATCATTCACTGTGTTCACTGGAGTGGCACCTTTTTCCTTCAAGGACCTTTCCTTTGCAGTCACAACCTAGCCAACTGGGTGCTTCAAGAGGCCTAGCTTTTGGCTGAACTAGGCTTTTGACCTGCCTTCCTCACTAAGCTTAATCATTTCTAGTTTTGGGCTTAAAGTGAGCACAGATGTTCGACTCCTTCGTTCACTTGAACACTAAGAGACCATTGTAGGGTTATTAGTTGGCCTAATTTCAATATTGCTTTGTCTTGGGGGAGAGGGAGGCCCAAGGAGAAGGAGACAGATGGGGGAAGGGCTGGTCCGTGGAACAGTCAGAACATATACAACAAGTATCTATTAAGTTCACCATTTTGCAGCGCCTGGTGGTTCAGTTGGTTAGGCATCCAACTCTTGGTTTTGGCCGAGGTCATGATCTCACAGTCGTGAGATCAAGGCACTCACTGGGTTTGCTTAAAATTGTCTTTCTCCTTCTCCCCTGGCCCCTCCCCCCTCCAGCTCAAGTGTGTGTGTGCTCTCTCTCTCTCTCTCTCGAAAAAAAATTCACTATCTCATATGGGCGTGGTTCATGGTACCCCTCAAAACAGTTATAATAACAACATCAAAGTCACTGACCACAAATCACCATAACAAATATAACAATGAAAAAGTTAGAAATATTGTGAGAATTAAAAAAATGTGATGCAGAGACACAGGGTTGCCATAACCTTCAATTTGTAAAAAAAAGCAATATCTGTGAAGTGTAATAAGTTGAAGTACAATAAAACATTGTCTGCCTGTATAGGGAAGGAGAAGAAACAGACTAAATCCCACTCCCTTATTTGTACATGGCCCTCCTCTGTTAGGCCCACGTTGGAGGACAAGGTAAGACATCAACCTTAAATGCTCTAGACACTTTTGATTGTCACTAGACAGTTGAACTATAGAATCAAGCCGATGATTTGCAACTTAGTGAGACTATAGGACTTCTAATTGCTTTCAAGTGACCACACTTATGGGGTGGATTTTCATCCAGGTGCTTAAGAAGACAGATTCGTGAGAACGGTGGTCAAAAAAATAAACTTACTTTGCAATTGCTCTGAGTCATCTTTGTCACCCAGGAAAGCCACTGAGATAGGTGGCACCATACGGATCCTGTTGTATGTCTAAATACCTGTTATTTTAACCATGTTTTGGTAATACGGTGTATTTATGATTGCCTAATGCTTTCCTTAATCATCTCATGAGCACTGTTTTCTATTCCTGGCTTTTTTACTCTTCTGTGTAGACAAACTGAAGTGATATTCAAGTCCTTTACATTTTAACAAAGTCCTTCATCCAATGACCATTATTTCCTTTGTCATCTACTTGTCCTTCTATCCATTTCTTTCTTCCAATTATCCACTTGTGTTTTGAATGGTGATTTTTTTTTTAAATTTCGCAATCACTACTTAAGCTTTCATTACACACTTACACTGCCTTACCTTGAATTAATTTATTCAACTACTTTCCAGTGAGACACATGCTTTTATTTAGTACTTTTATTTATTTAGAGATCAACACCCCTGCTTCTTGGGATCCACCTGATTTAACAGTCACAGGCTAAAATGGAACTGCAAGTTGGGATGCGGAAAATCAGTACCAGCCTCCTATCACCTGCCAGATAAAAAACAAAAGATGCTAGCTGGCTTATTTATTTATTTATTTATTTATTTATTTATTTATTTATTTCAGAGGCACTCAGAGAGTACTAATTTCTTTTCAATTAAGAGTATAGTTGACACACAAAGTTACATTCATTTCACGTGGACAACTTAATGGTTCAACTTCTCTAGATGTTATACTATGCTCACCACAAGTGCAGCTGTCATCTGTCCCCATACGATGCCATCACAGCATCATTGACTATATTCCCTCTGCTTATTTCTTTTTTTTTAAGTGGACTCTATGCCCAGTGCAGAGCCCAAGACGGGGCTTGAAG
The DNA here is from genome assembly GCF_024610735.1 of Ursus americanus. Lineage (NCBI taxonomy): Eukaryota > Metazoa > Chordata > Mammalia > Carnivora > Ursidae > Ursus > Ursus americanus. The sequence goes on along the minus strand of NC_142139.1, from coordinate 58,728,319 downwards.
TCCTGATCCTGAGATCAAGATCTGAGCTGAGATCAAGAGTTGGACGCCGGGTGCCCCTACCTTGCTGTATTTTTAAAGGCAACACAGAACAGTCAGGATCAGCAGTATCCTTAGAAATTTGTGTTTTATGAAAAAATGGCAGTTCTTCTAGTCCACAGGTTCTTGAGGGGTTTGTGAGGTCAAAATTATTTTCATAACAATACTAAACTGTTTGTTGCTTTTTCCCTCTAGTGCACAGTAGATGATATGTGATAACAGCATCACATGAATGGATAATAGGATGCATGCTCTTGTTCTCCTGTTTTTAAATGCTCATTTAAAATTTTTAGTTTGGTAAATTTTGATAGATGTTAACCACATAAACAAAAGCTTGCTGGGGTCCTTACATAGACCAAAGAGTTTAAGAACTTGCGTTCTAAAACTGTTTTTTAAATATTTTATATACAAGTAATTACTCAATACAAAATGGAATCAAACTGGTCTAAATGAATACATATAATTGTTAGAGTTCTAAATGCATATATATATATATATATATATGTATACACACACATACACATGTATAGATAATGGTTAGAGTCCTCAGATATTCTGAGGCTTATATTGTTTTTATTATCTTATTCATACAGTTTGCTATGACAAAAAGCATTTGGAAAATCTTAATTTTCTTGATAATCATTGAACCAAAAAGGTCAGAGAGCTACAGTTTGATGATTTACTGTCCTGACATAAGTATTTTTGAAGAATTATTGCCTTGCATATTAAGTTAATTGGATATAGATTTACTTATAAATTATGTAGTCCAAAGTCAACATATTTCAATTAAAAATGAATGAATGAATGAATGAATAAGAAAGAAAGAAAGGAAGAAAGAAAGAAAGAGAAAGAATGCAGTCCAGGGGAAGCAAATGAAAGGTATAATATTGGATATAGAATGTGGCAAATTAGTCATATAAGATAAACTCATCTTTTCTAGTTACTATGAGAATATTTATTGATAAGTATTATCTCTCATTTTTAATTTTCATAAAAACTGCAATGCATTAATTGAAGTGGAGCTTTTCTCTCTTAATCTGTTGTGTAGAAAGCAGTCAGGGGAAAGCAAAAAAAACACAAAAGCCGAGAACTAGAAATGCCTGTAAGTTAGAGGAAGCCTAGATCTCTTTTAGACTAGTCAACATTTTTTGTTCAAATATTTAAAATTATACGAAATGACAAAAGGAAAACATTCTTTTAAGGTTTGTAAGTGTAGAAAAAATTAAGGATGCCTAGCCCAGAGGTAGAGAGTGATTTATAAAGAGAAAAGTTAAAACTAAAAATAGTCTTCTCAAGTTTTGCACTAGGGAAAATAGGAAGACATCGTAATCAGTGACGGGGGAAACATTAGGCAGTTGGAAGTTTAGAGGTATAATTAGGAAAGTTACACCAAGGGGCTTCTCAGTATTGATTGAGGTACACACGTTATCATTGACAAGGGACAACAAATGAATAATACATTATTTAGATGACAAAGGGGTGTTAATGCCCAGGAAAGGAGCCCTTAAAAAAATTTAATGACTTGGGAAGATTGTCCAAGATTACAATCTCTTGAAAAATATTGATAATAAAAACAAATTAGGAAAGAAATATACTCTATCAAGTATGAAAAATAAAAAAAAAAAGGAGATGAATATCTGGGAGGTAAAAAGTAAACCCCTGATGAAGAATGAATGAAAGCAGACCTCACAAAGGAGCCGTGAGACAGTCATGTATCTGTTGGTACTGTTTATGCCATTGCTATAAATTACCCCACACCCCTTTCCGTCATTATTTACTTATCTTTCTCGGTTGGTTCTGGCTTCAGTACAGTTAGTTATTATATATTTCTTTTGTCTAGTGTTCTGATTTTTTTTTTTTATGCCTTTGACCTCCTACTTTTTCCTTATCTACATTATTAAGGGAGAAGAAATGGGACTGGCACTTAAAAGGTCTCATCTATGCCCTAGAAACTATGATGGGTACTTTGTATAATGTGATTTAATCTTTACACAAATTTGTGAGAGACATAGAATTGTCTTTATTTTCCAGATGACAAATCGCAAGCATGCTTATACAGCTCGGGAATGACCAAGTTCAGTTAGCATTCTCTCCGCTACACTATAGTGATTTCAGAAGTAATTGCTAATCATAATTATGAATATGGGACACTCTGGAATCATTAAAGAAAGATTAAGTACTACTCAGTGTATAATATTAGTTTAATTTCAGAAGCAACTGAAATAACTCTTTTCTTTAACAATTAACCCACTTGATTTTATTGTCTCACTTGTGGTAGAAATAACACAAAATGCTTACGGGCACATAAAGAAGCACATTCGTCCTGTTGGCTGATGGAAACAGGAGGGGACTCTTGGAAAATTTGGTGGGTCTCTCGGGCAAGGAACATCAGACCAAATCTCCAGGTCTTAGTTATGGAGGGAATGCTCTTATTTTCCTTCTGTTTTGCGGTCTCTGCTTACAGACACAGAGCTCTCCAGCTTCCTCCCGGCTGCCAGCTCCATAGATTGTTGGCTTTCACTCACTTATGCCCTGAGAAGTCTTTTACAGAAATAGCACAGCAGATTACAGATCTGCCTTCTCTAACTGCTCAAATGCACCAATATTTCTTAGCCCTCGGTACACAGGCCAATTTTGTTAAAAAGGTTTTTGTCCCCCGAGGCATTGTTAAACAATATATCTGTGTCACAATTATTTTAAATAGTGGAGTTCATATGAGACATCACTGCCATGACGACTTGCATATATGGGCAGCCCGTGCATTATAAATTGAATAAAAAGCAATTCCATTCAAAGCCGTAGAGGCGTTGTGATTCAAGGCAAAAAGAACAGCAAACCTGGTGCACAGTGGAAACAGCTTTAAAATATGCAAATTACCAGGCTTTACACAAAATAAAATGAATCAAAATCTCCAGTGTTCAGCACAAGAACTTGGTTTTTCAATGGCTCCCCTAAGCCCCGCGATGCAGAGTGGGCTGCTTCCGAGAGGCCCAGGGAGGGCAGGAGAACGAACGCGCCCTCAGGGCTGGAGAGCTGTGAAATGAGGCTGGGAAGCTGGGGAGGAGACAGACTGGGGAGGGCTTCCTACACAAGTGTAAGAGTTTATACTGACCTAGCAGTCAGTAGGAGACATTTGATTTGTGCTTTACAAAGACCACTCTCCGGAGTGCGGTGAATATACCGATGGTGGCAAGAGTAGAGTCGGGGAGCCATTTTAGAGGAGATCGTGCTGGTCCAGATGAGGAGAGTGATAGTGCCTTGATTTCCAGAGTGTCGGTGGTGTGGGGTAAATAAAGGGATTCGTGAGATATTTGATAGAATTTAATGACTTACTGCGTAGGTGGGATGAAGGAACGGGAAACATAGGCTACTCTTCCAGTCCTAACAGAGGACACAATTTATAGTCTATTAACAATTTCAAGACTGAAAATTTACATATTTCGAAAATTAGTTAAATACTGTTAGAACTTAGGGACCTCTGGGTGGCTCAGTGGGTGAAGCATCTGACTCTTGGTTTTGGCTCAGGTCGTGATCTCAGGGTGGTGAGACTGAACCCCACATCGGGCTCTGTGCTGAGTGTGGAGGCTGCTTGAGATTCTCTCTCCTTTTCCCTCTGCCCCTCCCCGCTTGTGTGCTCTCATTCTTTCTAAATTAAAAAAAATAATAGTGCTAGAACTTAATTAGCACTCCAAACTAGAGAAAGGGAGGGTATGTTCCATTCTGATTATCTAAAAAAATTTTCTGCAATTTTATGTATACTACAACCAGTCTTATTGTTGATAGCCCTTATGGACCAGTATTTCTATGCTTAATCTCTCATATTACAATTTTGTTTTGTTTAATTTTCTCCTCCTTTTGTACACAGAGCAGTTAGTTAGCATCCTTGACTTTGGACCTATCATGATGAGTCATCACCATGATTCAGTCACCGATTATCAATGACTCCAAAGGCTATACTGCAGAGAACTGTAGATATTATCTTGAAGACTCCAATTGTAAAATTTTACAGTTATGTCCCAGAAAAATCCCAACTTTCAACCAATAATCTATTTAGAATGTTTTAATTTTCTCATTGTGGAAAACTTTCATGTTCTGGCTACTTCTTATACAACATAATAGTGAAAGAAGGAGTTTCTTAGGCTTTCCGTTTCTCATAATGTTCATAAAAAGGTAATTCATAAAAGAAGAACAACTTGGTGCTAATGTGTTTAAAAAGTAGCTGAACCTGACACATAACAAAAGGATAACACTGCATGTGAAACATTTAACACAGGATCCATACAATTAAGAGCAAAGTACACTATTCATACTAAATCTAAGAATTCTTAGGTACAATAGATATTTCTTCTCCAAATGATGGTAAATGTTGAAAATCAATTCTTTAATATACTTGATTTAGTCCCCTAGTTTCTGTTTTTTCACCTTGATTACAGAAATTTACCCATAACTAAAATCATTAAAACGTAAATATAACAAACTTGGGCAGAATAACAGAAACACATATGCTACATAGTTGTTAATAATTTACCACAAATCTAAATGTATTAGTTATTCCTTAGTTTGCTAGATGCATTATTTATGGGGTCTTTCCCTGTTGGTGGACTACAGCTGTCATACTAATTTTTAATCAAACTGTGAAATTTTATAAGTAATTCTTAAAGCCAGGTGAATAAAAAGAGAAAGACCTCTGGGCAACAGTATTACAATGTATCCTATTTCTAGAAACACATTACCACTCATTCTAAATATCAAATATCAGAATGATTTTAAGGAGAATAGTTAGGACACATCACACACCCATTTTCTCTAAGTAAATTTAGAGCTTATTTGTGGCTGTAAAGTCCCACATTTTCTGCCTTTAAAGAAGCAGCCAGTAACGGAATATTTATGATCCTGACACTGCCCACACTTTTTTGCTTACCTCGGGGATTTTACCCAGCCCAACGGAGAAAATGGGAACTGACATTCTCTGCAATCTGCCAAGTGCTAAAACTATTTTCCCGCAAATACAGTAAAAAAATTATCTTAGCATTAAAATGCATAAATTGGAGAGATCGTGGAAGGAAAAGTTCAGTGGCTTTAAGGAATTATTAACAGAGCTAACTCTCCATTCACCTAAAAGCACATACATGCTCCCATATAGATTGCCTTATCAAATATGGTGCAGACGGAAATTTCAGGTACAAGTTCTCAGGAGCTGAAGATGATTCTGCGTGTGTGTGTGTGTGTGTGTGTGTGTGGTTTATTTTTTTTCGGACTAAAAGCAAAAGTCTGTGAACTATAGATCCTTTAAAAGGAGTTTGTATATCAGCATATTCTATCTGAGTTGGTAGGAAAAAATTACGTTTATACATTGATTTAGAATCAACAACACTGGCTTTGAGGATAGGGTTTGTCATTGATTTACTGGCTTCAGGACTTTGGATTGGTCAGCAGACTTCTCAGAGGCTTGGCCTGGAAACTGAGGATTCCGATGTTCCCTGCATCACACAGTTGTAATAACCGGATGAACACGTGACAATGTGAAGTACTTGTGAGGAATTGTTTGTTATTGTGTTTTTATTATGTGTATGAATCTAAATTTGAAATAAAACACAAAAGACATTATCTTGTGCAGACAGGGGGGAGGCCCAGGAATGAAATATAGATGATTTAAAGTGCATTGAAAGTATAAATATGATTGGCTCCTTTAAAGAAAAAGCTCATTCCTAGAGAAGCCTAGAGACTCGAAGGACAAGACATAGCAAAGGGTTCTGTTCCTTTATTCAGGAGTAAGTATGATTCAGCCACTCAGTACTTTGAGGCACAAAGTTTTAATAAAGTTAAAAAGGAAATGAACATTTATAATGTTTACCTCTAGCTTTCTCACTGTTTTTTTTCTCACAAAAATTTGCTTGTACTATCTCATTAAAATAATCATATAGATAATTTGCATTCTTGCCTTTACGATTGACAAATATGTGGCCAGAATGTCCTTTTTGAATATTTATTCCCTTGGAGAAAAAAGATAGTAGTACAGAAGAAAGCTCCGAAGGAGACCAGAGTAACACTTAATCTCCACAGTTTATTTTTAAATTTAATTATTTTGAATATTAAATTTAATTATTTTGAATATTAATCAAGATCTCTTTGGTAAAACCTAAGCAAGAATATTGTTATGTTTAATATCTAACTGACAGATGGCAAAGAGCCTCGCGAGCCTCAGAGGGACAGGCCACCTGTTGACTGCCTACACCTCTAACTGGCCTACAAGACAAGTGGATGGAGAAAATACAAGGCTGGAAATAGACCTCCCTCTGGTCCCCCCACCCCAACTCTTTAACATGCTATGAAAGAAGCTGGGTCAGTTTTTTGTTTGTTTGTTTGTTTTGTTTTGTTTTTTGGGTTTTGTCTGTTTGTTTTTTAGTTGCCTAGCTAAATTATAGAAAGGATTAATTTTTATTTAGTTGTAGCCTCAAAACTAGTGGCCTAGTATTTTAAAATATGGAGAAGTGATGGGTGGATGAAAAGCTTATTAAGGAGTTAGACAACATATAAGAAAGTGGATGAGAAGAAAGATGTGCAGTCCCTTCCTCAGGACAGTGAACTTTCTGCACAGCACACCTGAGAGCGAGAGACTATGGTTTTATTTTGGTTACTCTGATAATCCATTCCTGCTTCGTCTTTTTCTTGGTGCCTTTGGATATCACAGGACTAGCTCTGACTATAAGCACAAGTGAACAGATAAATGGGTAAAGAGGCTGGTGTGGGACAAATTTTCCATAGATCTGTCCCGAGAGGTGTATTGGCTCAGGCTATCATTTTAGCAATCGAGACATCTATAACTGAGAAGAAATGCCAATAAAAAATAAATGACCAATTGACAAAAATTAGTCATACTTTATACCAATGAACAAGGTTTCCTAACTTGCTTGCTTTGGTATTTCATTATCCAGGTTTCTAAAAACTGCACCTGAACTAGTCTTGCTGAATTTTTGGCTTCCATTGCTGCCCTTCCGCACTTCCCCCTTTTCTGCCTATGTATGGTAATTTTCCCATAGTATTTTTACCTGTACATCTGAATCTTTTGAGAACTCCATTATTGGACTACTTAACATGCTCAAAACAGTATCTTAAGTGCTAAAGGAATGAAAAATTTAGTCAGGGACATGGAACACAAGCCCAGGTAACTACAATATCAATGAAGAAGTATGAGTTTAGTCATTTTGTCTTTGAACAAAAATGAATTAACTCCAACCTAGAATGAGCAAGAAGTCTCATAGAGTAATTGGCGTGTTTACAGTAAATGAAAAAAATGGGTAGGGCTGGGAAATGAGGAGTTTGAAGACTAAGATCATTTTAGGTGGAGAAACAGCATAAGCAAAAGCTTACAAGGTGGAAAATGAAGAAAAATTGTGTGCGTGGGATAAAAAGTAGCTGAGTGCACATGAAACTTAGAACATTCAATGAGATTGACAAAGCAGGCTGGAGACTTTTTCTGGAAAGCCTGAACACCAGTGAAAAATTCAGACAGTATTCGATAGATAGATAGATACCAGGATGCTACTGAATGGTTTGAATCAGGGAGTGACATAATGAAAAAGCAAATACATTGACAGTGAGAAGGATGGGCATTTGCGTTCTTTCCAGTTTTGGGCTATTATGAATAAAGCTATTATGACCATTCATGTACAGGTTATTGTGTGAACGTAAGTTTTCTTTTCTCTGAGTCCACTTGCTGGAGTGTTATGATAAACGCATGTTCAATTTTGTAAGAAATGCCAAATTATTTTTCAGGGGGGTTGTACCATTTTTCATCTCCACTGGCAATGTATGAGTCATCCCATTTCTCTGCATTCTCACCAGCATTTGCTATTATCACTATTTTTTATTTTAGAAACTTTGAAACATATGTTTTCATAACATTTTTGATGCTGATAAATATAAACTTATAATCTTTAACAACTGTGTCATATTCCATCTTATGTGGGAACCAAAATTTCTTCAATCAATTTCAAATTGATGGGAACTAAGGCTTGTTTTCACTGTTATTAACAACAATCTAATAAGCTTACATCTACCTGTACTTGTCTGATTATCTCACTGATTAGATTCTTAGGAAGTGGAAGGTTGGTATATTCTTTTCTATGGCTTTTGACATACCAGCATTTGACATACCAGCATTTGGGAGTTAGAGGCTTGGGTTTGGATATTGATTCTATCATTAATAACTACGTGCCCCCATTTTTTTTTTTAAGTAGGCTCTACGCCACATGGAGCCCAACATGGGGCTTGAACTAACGACCCTGAGATCAAGACCTGAGCTGAAATCGAGTCAGACACTTAACCGACTGAGCCACCCAGGTGCCCCTGTTGTTCATTTTCAGTATTAGAACATTATTATCATTTTTAGTGGGCTCAGATTTCAGTCTTGAAACTACCAGGAACCAGTCGTGTGGGTCTCACTGTCACTGGTGTTGACATGACGCTATTGGGCCATGCAAACATGAGTGAGCCAAAGCCATCAAAAGGACAATCTTGCCCTGTGTTCAATCTCTACTTTTCCTCCTTCTCCAAATGCCTCTGGTGCTCTTCCCCGTTTAATTTCTATTATTTGAAAGGTCCATCCAATTTCTTCTTACTTTTCCATGACCTAATTTCTCTCCTTTAATGACCCCAGTATGTTTTACTTATTTAGCACTTATTTAATCAGATACTTTTGGGATCATCTAATTTATTGCATTATTATTTAACATTTCACACACGACATTTTTTTTTAAGTCTGAATGTTCTTAAGACCAAAAACTGATTTACAATGGATTGTGTTCCCCAACATCTAAGATTAGACCTGTTAGAGTGGCTGCTGAAGAGATGTTAATCGAATAAATAAATAATGTATAAAGAACTGCATGCATATGAAATAATGAACAAATGAATGAGTTGGAAGTCTGGGAACTAGAAATACAAGGCTGTCATACTACATAATATCCGATGATTGATATAATGAACTGTTTTCTGTTTATGTACAAAAATTCTCAACCTAATTTTAAAGGTTTTGATTTTGTTTACTGTGTTATTAAGCTATTGAAATAGTTAATAACTGAGGGCATAGAGGTGTGTCTTTAGCAATTCTTGTAAAGAATAGACAGCTACGTATCTGTACTTTTTTTTTTTTTTTAAGTAGGCTCCATGCCCAGTGGGGAGCTCAATGTGGGGCTTGAACTCACAATCCTGAGATTAAGACCTCAGATGAGATCAAGAGTCAAACACTTAACTGGCTGAGCCACCCAAGCACCCCTACCTATATGTTCTCTTTAGATTCATCTAAAACTGGGTGAACTGGATTTGCAAAGCTGGGGCTAAGTTGCATGATTTCTATTTCTGGCAGATGAGTGAATCCATGAGTTTGGGAATAAGCCATCCTCTGGCAGTCACAAGAATGGCCTCTGTAATGCCTACAGTTTACACTGCTCACACAAAAGAAAGTCAACCCTGGCTTCTCCCTATTTACTTTTAAAAATAAAGAATACTACCCTCAGTGAACTGGTAGTTTTTGTGAAAAATCATCCAATCTGCTTGGTTGTGGCCAGTGTTTCACTAACTGCTTCATTCTGATTAATTTAGGTGTTACTGGCTTAGCAGCTAACTAGATTCTTAACAAATAGAACTAAGCTGTGACCCTTTCCCTTTCTATTTCTTTTTTTTTTTTTTTAAAGATTATTTATTTATTTATTTATTCGACAGAGATAGAGACAGCCAGCGAGAGAGGGAACACAAGCAGGGGGAGTGGGAGAGGAAGAAGCAGGCTCCTTGCGGAGGAGCCTGATGTGGGGCTCGATCCCGTAACGCCAGGATCACGCCCTGAGCCGAAGGCAGACGCTTAACCGCTGTGCCACCCAGGGGCCCCTCCCTTTCTATTTCTGACTGTAATGTCTTTGGTTGTAAGTTATTATATACTGTGTAGATATGATCGACTGACAAATAATAAAAGCTGTATCTTTTCTAGTAAATCTGTGAGATTACTTTTTCATGGATTTCCAATAAAAAAACATAAATACAAATCCTTAAGTATCCAGGTAAAACGTGTTTGTAATTAAAAGACTTAAAAGAGGGGTGCCTGGTTGGCACAGCGGTTAAGCGTCTGCCTTCGGCTCAGGGCGTGATCCTGGCATTATGGGATCGAGCCCCACATCAGGCTCTTCTGCTATGAGCCTGCTTCTTCCTCTCCCACTCCCCCTGCTTGTGTTCCTTCTCTCACTGGCTGTCTCTATCTCTGTCGAATAAATAAATAAAATCTTAAAAAAAAGACTTAAAAGAATTATTATTCACACTTTGACACATTGATTTAAACAAATAAAATAGTCATATTGGATGTGAACATTATCAATTGCCAAAATATTTTAATATTGCCTTACAATGACATGATGAACCATTTTTCACCATCAAGTAAAGCACATGCATGTAAAAGTGATTAGAGTTATTGCCTGCTCTGAACACCTAAGGCTCTGCCAGTACGGTGTATTGGACCACAGATCATTATGATCCAAGAAACAAAAATGTTGCTTTGAGGATAAGGCAGACACCACAGCTTCTCACTTGGAGCTGTGTTTCTTTGGCTCTGAAGGTATTCGGCTGGATTCGGTCTCTGTCGTTGGCCAGAATGTCTCACACACTCCCAAATGTCTGATGGAAGCGGAGCTAATGAGAGAAATAAGCATAGGAAACAGGTTCACATCCTTGTTTCACACTTTGGGAAATCAATTTTCTCTTTCGTTTTCCTCCTCTGTAGAATGGGTTAGAAACACCTATCATACAGGTAGCAGCTGTGTTGTCAAAATTAAAGGCAATATAGTGAATATAAATGCCACTGTATAGGAGGGGCTCAGATTTTTTTCTCCAAATTTCTTTCTTTCTTTTTTTAAAAAGATTTTATTTATTTATTTTGACAGAGAGAGAGCCAGCGAGAGAGGGAACACAAGCAGGGGGAGTGGGAGAGGAAGAAGCAGGCTCCTAGCAGAGGAGCCTGATGTGGGACTCGATCCCAGAATGCTGGGATCACGCCCTGAGCTGAAGGCAGACGCTTAACGACTGTGCCACCCAGGTGCCCCCTTTTCTCCAAATTTCTTTCTCTTAACTTATGGGGAAGACGTTCAGGCAGGTTACCAAACTAAAATCTCTATTTGTAGAACTTCATGGAATTGACCGGGTTAAGATGTTTTTAAATGTCAATCACAAAACCATCAATAAAGACCTTCCTAGGTGGGGAGAAAGTACTGTCCCATCTCACTTCTACTAGCACTTCCTAGCTATATAAGTCCACAATAGGATAGCCAGATTTATCAAATAAAAATACAGAGTACATACAATATTTGGAACATTGTTATACTAAAAAATTGTTTGTCTCTCTAAAATTCACATTTCACTGGGTATCGTGTATTTTATCCAAAAACTCTAGCCCAAATTCCTTTACACATTTTCTACTAGACATATTGCTATTTTTGAGCTTATCTTTGATTTCACTATTCTATTTAGTGTCACTTTGATTTTTTGAGATTAAATTTCATTGGTTTATTATACATGATATACCACTTCTCTATTAAGGATTTGCCATACAAAAGATTTGATGACTTGAACTCTATCTTTTCAAGAAATGCTATTATCATTCTTATAAAACTGCATTTAAGTGATCTAAAATAAGATCTCAATTTATTTTTTTCATTATTTTAAGTCATAAAACAATAAATCTGTCAGTCAATATCCTATACACTATCTGTTATTGTCGTATCTACCTAGCTAGGTTATTAGCTGTCTGGTTATGAATTCTATACTCTGCCCATCCACTGTTGATTGTTATATTGTGTCTCCTCCTGTGTCCTTTATCTTCCCTTTCTCACTCAAACTTTATTTTCTTTGTTCTGAGAGTTTTAATTTTGTGAAATTGAATGATCTGTCCCATCTTTTCTCTCCAGGCCATAAACAAAGGTGGAAGTTCTACGTAGGAAATATATTGCTATTGAACAGAAAAATACGCCTCACAGTTGTGTGGGTCCAGGGTTTCTCTGTGGTAAATTGGGGGTAGAGAATTTGAAAGACACAGGGAGACTCAGAAGGTCTGGGTGGTACAGAGTTATTCTGTCTCTGAAGCAGCTGTAACCTCTAATGGAAAGAACATGGGACTTGTCATCCAAATCCTTACATTCAGGTCCTTGTCCTGAAGCCTAATAGTTCTGTGTTTTTTGCGATAATGACCTGATACTCTAAATTTCACTCTTCTCAGCCTTGATATAGGAATAATAATATAGCCACAAATAATTGCTCTAAAGCATAAAATAGTCATGAAAATGACTTATAAACTATAAAGTATTATCCCAATATTAGATATTAATTTTACTATATTAACACATAATTTTTTATTTATAGGACATTGTTCAGATCTTCTCTTATGGATACATATACTTTCATATCTATGTATGTGCATATACTATATGCTAATCATCATTTACATTAAGATACTGGTTTTATTTTTTTAATTTTTTTAAAGCTTTTATTTTTATTTTTTTTAAGATTTTTATTTATTTATTCTACAGAGAGAGAGACAGCCAGCGAGAGAGGGAACACAAGTAGGAGGAGTGGGAGAGGAAGAAGCAGGCTCCCAGCAGAGCCCAATGTGGGGCTCGACCCCAGGACTCTGGGATCACTCCCTGAGCTGAAGGCAGACGCTTAACGACTGAACCACCGGCACCCCAAGATATTGGTTTTATATATCTTCACTATTTGTTTTTAATTCACTGTGAATAAAGTGATATATAACATATGTCACATGAGTTCTTTTTCCATCCATTAAATTGATAAAATCTAATTTTCAGGAGAAAGTGAAATAACAAAGAGAAGAATACTACAGAGAATCCCAGACACTTCAAGAGCACTGTGTACTTTTTCAGCAGAACAAAGAACAAACCAAGTAAGTTTTCATTATTTACCAGGCATTAACAATTGATTAATTCTGCTTGATTACCTGTCGTTACCCTTCTTGAGCTATATTGGCAGAGGGCAAGCCTCCACTCAGAACCTGGAAATAGGGCACCCAAGGATCTCCTCTCTCAGAAGAGACGTGCTGTTGAGATATGAGTGAAGCTTGAGTTCCTGTTAATACATAGAATCTATTTCTGTGTCTACATGCCTCCATCATTCAGCTGTTGACTGTTGCAAAAGAACCGAGCCCTGGCTGATTATAATTCTGCAATGAAACGCAATACTCATCTCAAATCTTTGTCTCAACTGATTACTGTTTTGTAACCCTTGCATTCTGCAGGGAATCATGCATCTCAATCCACACTAGACATAAAATATCTGTTTTGACAGTCTTTGATTGTACTTAAATAGTACGGATTTTAAATAATCAAAGAGGGCTTATATAATAAAGTTTGAGGTCTCAGAAGTGCTTCCTGTCAGTAAGGATGAGAAGGAAAGGGAAGGTTTTTTAAAAATAGGATCACGCAATTATGGAAGTAGAGGAGATCATGGCGATCACCTACATTCAAGGACTTGGTTGGCAGATGGCAAAAGGGAAACACAACGAAGGTGAAAGAAGCTAAATGACTTGTCTAAATTCACACAGTTGATTAAAAACTGTGATTTAGGGGCACCTGGGTATTCCAGGTTAAGCATTTGGCTCGCGGTTTACGGCGCAGGTCAAGACTCGGTGTTGTGATATTGAGTACCACGGCGGGTGGGGGGCAGGGGTCTGCGCTCAGCACGGAGTCTGCTGAGATCTGTTGAGATTCTTTCCCTTCCTCTTCTTTTGCTCCTCCCCTGGTCATTCATACACTCTCACTCTCAAATAAATTAATTAATTAAAAAAAACCCGGTGATTTAGATTTCTTAATCCTAATGAATTTTTCTCTCCACAACTTTTCTTCCCCCAAGATTTTATTTATTTGAGAGAGAGCGAGCGAGCGCTAGAGCAAGAGAGAGAGAGAGAGAGTGAGAGTGAGCGAGCATGGGGGGAGGGGCAAAGGGAAAGGGAGAAGCAGATTCCGCTGAGCAGGGAGCCTGATGTAAGACTTGATCAGGGACCCTGGGATCATGACCTGAGCCGAAGACAGACGCTTAATGGATTGAGCCACCCAGGCGCCCTCTCCACAACCTTTAAAGCTTTTAAATTTCCTTTTCTTTCTTTTTCTTTTCTTTCTTTCTTTCTTTCTTTCTTTCTTTCTTTCTTTCTTTCTTTCTTTCTTTCTTTCTTTCTTTCTTCCTTCCTTCCTTCCTTCCTTCCTTCCTTCCTTCCTTCCTTCCTTCCTTCCTTATTTTATATATATATATATATATATATATATATATATATATATATATATATATATATATATATATATAATTATCTTATGGAGCTTAACTTAGTGTAGGTTTGGAGTCAAGATTGTCTGTGTTCAATTTTTGACTCTGTCACTTATTACCTGTGGGATCTTAGGTAGGCTGTGTAGCTTCTCTATGATTCAAGTTTTTCATCTTTAAAATGTAGATAATAATACTATCATCTCATAAGGATATTGAAGATTAAAAGATGAAAGTATTAAAACATATGTAAAGATGCTTCCCTCAGCCTGGCTCAAAAATGTTTGTCATTATGATTGTTAATCCATTTTAATTAATGAGGATTTTAAGAATTGAATAAAGTTAAAGTGTGCTACTTGATTCTTTAATTTCAAATATCATAATGATGAAAAAGTCTTTTTCTGTGTCTACATGCTTGAGCCTCTTTCATTCTGTTTTTGACTCTGTTGTAAAAGAGCCTAGCTGTGGCTGATTATAATTCTGCAGTGAAATGCATTTATTCAAATGTTATAGTTATATGGTTATAATTATAACCATAGTTAAAATGAGAAAATGCAATTAGATAAGAATTACCAGAATTCTGCTCTAAAGATCTTTGTACACAGTAAAAATGAGAAAGAAAAGTAATCAGAGATACCTATGTTTAAGGGAAAACCCAGGGGGGGGAAATTATTGGGAGAAGATAAGGGACCCATATGTATGTTTTTCAGGAGAAATGGTATAAAATATTCAAATAGATTTGAATCCTGCATCTGCCACTTAAAAAATGTATAATCTCGGGCAAATTCCTTAACCTTCTGTGTTGGTATTCTTTCCCCCCTTGCTTTTTGAGGTATTACAGATGAATAAAATTTGTACATGTTTGAGGTGTACAACATGGTGATTTGGTATTTGTATACACTGGAAAATAATCACTACAAGCAAGCTAGTTAGCACATCTATCACCTCATAGAGTTGTCCCATATTTTGTTTTGTTCTGTTTTGGTTTTGGTGGTGAGACTACTTCAGATCTACTCTCTTAGCAAATTTCACATCTCACCATGTTATTGACTACTACTATTTATATATGTTATATAATATATATATATATATATGTCATATAATAATATAACATATTATTAACTCTTCTGCCTTGGGGTGTTCTTATCTATACCACATAGGATAGCTGTCGAGATGAAATTAGTTGACATATATAAACCATGCAGAGTAGATAATAAAGATGGGGGCAATAATAGGTTGATTAATAGAGGTGGAATATTAATCATAGTAACCAGGCCAGCATCTAATGGCAGAGAAAAAAAATGACATATTCACAGAGATAATATCTAGAAAAATATATAATGCTTTAGAAGCATTGTGTGCAATAAATGGTCCACCCTGTTAACATTTTAGACCAGGGGCAAACTATAGCCTGTGGGTCAACTCCTTCCTACGATGAAAAATTTAGAATGGTTTTTACATTTTTAAATGGTTGAAAAAAACCCCAAAAGATGAATAAGATGAATAATATTTCCTGACATGTGAAATTGTACAAATTCAAATTTCAGTATCCATAACTAAGGTTTAATTGAAACATAGCCATTCTCATTAATTTCATATTGTCTGTCTATGGCTTCATTCACATTACAATGAGAAAGTCCAGTAGTTGTAACAGAGAATATTTGGTCCACAAAGCCTACAATATTTACTGTCTGGCCTTTTACTGAAAACATTTGCTGGCCCCTGTTTTAGACCATTAAATTATCTCTGAGAGAATGTATTCCCATCAAATCCAGGACCAGAAAACTTCTCAGAAATTAACTCAGTTGCCTTACAAGTAGAGAAGTGATATCACAGATGAACATTTCAGGAGACAGGAGAGCCTTTCCAACGTCCACAAACAAACTGAAGCAGATTAAGAAAAAGTCGAGGACAGTTGTTTATGCCAGTGGCTGCTCCTAATCCATGGAAAAGAAGATGGTGGAATAAAAATGGTCTTTACGAAAGAAAGGAGATGCTTTGAAAGAAAAGGTTAACAAATAGGCAAGAGTAGAATTTTTTTTTTTTCTCTGAAAGGAAATATCCCTCTGTGTGCACTATATCCTATAGCTTAGGTTATTGTAGGTCCTCTACCCTGGAGGTTGGTCTACCCTGGCAAACAATCAGATCATACCTAGTGCCAAATTCCTGTACTTCTGGGCCCCAGACAAAACAGGCCATTGTTGGAAACTCTGCCTGAGGTTCTAGTATTATGACATTAAAAATGTCTATGTGAAGGTTTGGCAGTGTTGGGGAAGATAAAATTTTCCCATCTCCGTTCTATGTTCTTTAGCTTTTTCTTTTCTTTTCTTTTTTCTTTTCTTTTCTTTTCTTTTCTTTTCTTTTCTTTTCTTTTCTTTTCTTTTTTAAGATTTTATTCATTTATTTTAGAGAGAGAGAGAGAGCATGCACATGAGTGGGGGAAGGGAAAAAGGCAGAAGGAGAGGGAGAAGCAGACTCCCTACTGAGCAGGGAGCCTGATTCAGGGCTTGATCCCAGGATCCTGAGATCATGATCTGAGCCAAAGGCAGACACTTAACTGACTAAGCCACCCAGGCACCCCATTCTTTGGCTGTTCTAATAATTAAATGGACATATGACAGATTAAAGAGAGAAAAAAATAACAATTTTGTATGGATGGGAACACTAAAATTATGAGGTTCCCTGAGTCAGGCAATTGAGGCTTATTGGAGAAGGACATAGGGATCTAGGACTTCGAAAGGGAGGGAGACAATTTACAGGAAGATGGGAAGATCAAAGGTTTGATGAACAAATGTTTGCCATGCAGGTAAACCTTCTGGTGTAAAAAGTTATCGCTGGTATTAGCTCTCTTCCTGGTACAGGTCCTCTACCAAAATTCTTTTAGGCAGTTAAAGGAGAAGTAAAACAAAGAAATAAACAAAATCTGCCTGTGTCTGGTGGGCCTTGATTACCATTGCCTCAAAATAATCCACCTGTGGCATGTTTTGGGGTCACATATTCTGCCCTCTCTCAGTGGCACTAAATAAAAAAAATTCATTTGAATCAGAGATAAACATGCCATCAGACTGCAAATGGCCATGTGTGTCACTGTCTCTTCTATATACCCTGTTCTATACCAGTGCCCCAAATGCTCTTTGAATTTTCCCTTTCCAACACATTTGCTCCAGATGTTTTTGCAATCAGAATTTTCATCCTTCTCTATAGAAATCTCGTCTAGCCTTCAAAACCCTATTGATTTCTTCCTTTTTGAGGAAATTCTCCTTGTACTGCTAGTTAGAATCATTCTCTCCCTCCTCTGTCTTGCCATAATTCTTTAGACCCACTTCTATTTCACTCTTTATTCTTCATGTTCAGGTTGCTTCTGTGCATGACTGTAACCATTACTGGACCATAAACTTGTTAAGGACAAAACCGTGATCTGCTGTTTGGTGCCCTACATCCTTAAGCCCAGTATTTTGAGCATGATGGAGGCACAATGAATAGGCGTGAATTGCTAAAGGCATTTCTCCCCCTTTCCCCGTTTACCTTTCTCTAAGTTGGAGATATCTTCAAAAAAAAAAAAAAGTGGTAGGGCACCTGAGTGGCTCAGTCGGTTACGCGTCTGTCTGCCTTTGGCTCGGGTCATGACCCCGGGATCCTGGGATCCAGCCCCAAGTCGGGCTTCCTGCTCAGTGGGGAGCCTGTTTCTCCCTCTCCCTCTGCCCCTCCATCTGCTTATACGATCGCATGCTCTCTCTCTCTCTCAAATAAATGGATAAAATCTTTTTTAAAAGAAGTGTCAGGGAAAGTAATGAGTGCTATTAAAAATCAAGTAGTGTTGAATGGAGTCAGAGGTCAACATAATCACAAGTCTCCACATATTAAAATACTGTACAATTAACCTCAAATAATTCGTAATGTGTATGGAGTAATTAACACACATTGAACTAGTCATTAAACATGGGTATAGAAAAATCTTTTCTACTGAATAGCCGATCAGTTTCTTAGAGCCTGTAAACTCAGAGACTTTTTTTTTTTTTAGTTATTTGTGAGAAAAATCATGTTTTTCCAGGATAGAATGCTTAATTAACTAGAGCACGTGATCAACTCCAAGAAAATAACAAGCTGATCCTGTGAGCCTAACCAAAGCTTGTACAGATTATACTTAGCATTTCAGGTCTTTCATTGAACTTTGAAGTAGAAAAAGATCAGGACTGGCTAGAAAAACAAAAACATTGCATTTGGCATCATCAATAGTACCTTATAAATCTCGTCTCTTTAAACTTAGAAACCTATAGAGGACCCCCAAATTGCTTTCTACTTTTTAACTTCAAAACGAAGGGTCACATTTGAGAGCCTATTTTTGATGCAAGCAGATCTTTATGACTAAATTTCAAGCAGTTGCTCAGATAGAAATCACTCAGGAGAAATCAGAAAGCTACTGAAGTTATAAAAAAGAAATGTGTGTGGATGTGTGAAATGAAGTGGGTAGCCCCCTCATCTCTCGGTTTCAGTCTGAGAGGAGCCCATCAATTTTACGAGTCATACGGAGAATAGTGCCTATTAGGATAATATATGAATAACCTATATTTCTAAGGGCATGTTTTGTGTTTTATATAATAAGGCAGAACCAAGTAGGAAATTACTTGCTCAGTTTGCCTGAGACCAAAATACAGTAGGATTCATTTACCTGAGAGATGGCAATGTTCGCCTGAGAGAGTGGTACCCGTTTGGCTCTGTGAAAGAGAGCAGTCAGAGACACCTGTATCTACACCCTTCGAGCAACAAATATTTATTACCATGACCATTTTGTGTTGCTTCATGAATTTTTTTTCCTAGAGGTACAAGCGAGAAGTGAGAAGTCGTTTTTCCCTCTCTCAAAGAGAGGAGTAAATAATTTAAAATGAGCCTGGAAAAAAGTCTTCCAATTGGAAAGGAATTAAAGTCGGCCATGTCCTTTTCAGTCTTTCTCTCCATTTTATAAAGGTCCTTGTATTCTTTTGTTAATTACTTGATTATAAAGTCTTTTCAAAAATCAAATACTTTACATGGCTAAGTAGTAAGCTTAATTTAAAAGCATCAGACCATGACATAATTTTAACTTAAAATGAGCCTCCCAGGCTAAGCAAATTATACTTTTTTTCTGGGTCACAAACTATCATACACTTTCATATTTAAAAACATTACTTCAGGCAACATCTAAAATTCTTTCATTTTCTCTCTCCTTCCCATAGCTAAGTATCTAACTTCAGATTCTAAACCTTGCTCTTAAGAAATCCAATTTGAGGATGCTCTTTCTACTTTCTGGATGTACGTGCCTCAAGGGTTCAGAGATGATATGAAGCACTAAATATTGAGAAACCAGAGCTGGAGAAGTCTTCCTTCAGGGTACAGGGACTCTATTCGTATCTGTCTCTGCCCAGTTCCAAGCGTGGTGCCTTGTACATAATGCCAACCCAGTAAATATGTGTTGAATAAAAAAAAAAGTAATTGGGGTGTATGCCATTTATTAGCTGTGTGGCCTTAGGGTATATACTTAACCTCTTTGGACTCTGATTTTGATTTGTGTTTTTTAATCCATAAAGTGATGACATTGGGATTACATGCACTATTAAACCCCTCGAAGTTCCAATGTTCTATAATTCCATAATAACTTGGCCATACCAAAAAGAAATGATGCTGAAGTGGCCAAACCAAACAGAAGCCTCAGCCAGAAGGTTTCTTTAACAATCACATCTAGTCTCCCGAGCAACAATATATATACTCCTGGGCCTTGGTGGACCACCACTCTCGTGAGCCCTCTGTTCATTTACTTACAAGAAACAGTCATATATTCAGCTGTCTTGAGCTGGATCATCTTTGGTAATTCGTGAAATGAACATTTTGGTTAAATAGGGAAAGTACCATCTTGGTGGATAAAGGTATTGCTGCTCAGGTGAGCCTTAAATAACAGTCAAGAAATGAATAGACCTTTCCAACATGAACTTTTGTGGTTGCTAAATGACCCTGAACTAAATGCAACACAAAATCAGGCAGCGTGATTCTGGTGTCTACTCCTAGTCAACAGCACTAATGTCCATAGTGTTTGGGGTTTTGTTGTTATCATTTATGTTTCTTTAGCCTTCTTTATCATTAGTTAAAGGAATGAAATAAATCCTATTACATTTTGCCCTCACATGGATATTTTGAGATTAATTAAAATAATATGAGTGAAACATAATAAGAATAAAAATTAAAATCATCATTTTTTTTTTACTTCTTTCTCTAATGTTAGGCTAACAGAGCTACTGCCTGTAATTCCTCTGATAACCCTGAAAAGATGGGATAATTCTTCTTCCGGTTTGTTATAAAACTTGGAGTTTTTGAGAGCTTTGTCCATTCATAATCACACAATCAGTGTATTCTGGAGTTATGATTTGAACCAGGTCTGTCTGTAGGGCTCTAAACTCAATATACATTGCAACTTCATTAAAATGAAAATATTGTACTTTTTCATCACTTTTAGGAACTCCAATATTTGGGGGATGGCTGACAGAAGCTTGATTTACTTCTGACAACTCCTTGGACAACTGGAATATAATTGTGTTTAGGTTTGCTAACTGAGGGTTTAGAATTGCTGCCACACTTCCCAGAGGCTAAAGCAAGCCACCAAAATTATAAAATTGTTGTGAAATCTTTATCTTCCAACTATTTCACTATAAAGTAAAAGAAAATCTAAGCTCATTGCTGTGAGCCACATTTATGAAGCCACAGAGGTAGAATGAAGTAGAGGAAGAAATCAGTGGCCACAGATTTTAGCCTTGGGCTTGTGACACATAACTATCCCAGACAATTTATACATAGCTGGGTGCTAATGGCCTCAAATTAATGCCAGATAACTCAATCCCCCAATGGCAGATTTTGAAGTTAATATCTCAAAACATCTTAACCTTCAACATCTATGTTATAGAACTAAAGTTATATGATAAAACTGGTTTTCCCTCAAAAGATTTTAGTGTTTAATGCCACCACTTCCCGGGCTCGAGAGTTCTCAGGTTCAGTGGCTCAGCCCTATGTTGGCTGACCTTCAACCTTTTCAGCCGCCCTAAACGTATAATCACCATAGTGTCTACTGTGCGATCCTCTCATGTTGGAAACACTGGCTACACTTCCCGCGTCTTGTTTCCCCTTCCTTTTGAATCCTGTGATGAACCTCTTGAAGTGGGGCCATGTTTGAGGAAGGATACAGCTTTTGAGTGGGAGCTTTTTTCTGTTACTTTAGATGGGGAGTTATACTAATATCAAAAGAGAGAAAAGAGGTTTTTATGGCTGAGAGAGGGCAAGAGATGGTGAAAGCTAATTTGAAGTACTGTTGCTGATTAGGAACAAAATAAACCAAGCAGGGCCGAGAAGCTCTTTTCATTGGGCTCCGGGGTTCCGCTGGAGAGTGAGTGCACCCAAAGTCTCCTCATAATAATTATGAAAGGACCGTGATTTTGCTCTCAGCTTTTAAGTTAAGCCTCCTCATGGCCTCAATCTATGCTGGCTCGATCTTTCTCTTTCTAGGACTCCCAGCTACGATACTCTCAAACTATGTGGCTTCTCTCTTCAGTGTTCTCGAAAACTGTATGAGACTTCAGTGTTGTAAGTCTCTCTCATTAGAGGGTTAGCTACACATATAAGATTCATATAACCTTTACCATTTTGAATTTAGTTCTTGGATTGTTGTGAACTGTCATATTCAATTCATTTTTTCAGATAGAATTCACTCAATTGCATTTCATTCACATTCCTGGTAGAGGATATTAGTCCTATGAAACATATCAATAGCAACAATACTCAAGGATGATATATATTTTTTTTCTCACATATTTTCTTTCCTGGTTTTTAGATAGCAAATCAAACTTAAAAACTTACCTGAACTCTCCAAATCTTATTTTATTGACCAAAAACACATTAGGGCAGAATAATCTATAGTTAAGTCTTGGGGAAGAAGAAAGGCTATCACCAATAGATTTTAATCGTTGAGGCATTTCAGTATTTAATGAAGCTATTGTGATTTCAGGGCGGGGAATGCGTGGTTCTTACCACATAACTCTGTGCTGGTGGAACAATTAGGAGGGGATTTCCTAAGGAGTGAGAGACAGTGCTTCTTGAAGGAGTTAGCAAGTCCTCCAAGTGGTAAGCAGGACCGAGATTATGAGTTTACCTGACAAATTAGGTCAAGATAAGGATTTGCAGATTCTTGCTAATGGCTCACACAAGCAGCTGTGGTAAGCAGAATGTGGTAAGTGTGCTCCTCGAAGATTCCCATGCCCTGGTTATTCAATCAAATGCTAATGGAAGTACTGCTGTGAAGGGACTTTGCAGGTGGAATTAGTGTTACTAATCAGCTGATCTAGAAATAGGGAGATTATCCTTAAAGACCTGGGTGGCCCAGGGTAATCATAGGAGCTCTTCAAAGCAGAAGAGTCAGTGGGAGAAATACTGTGGAAGAGGGAGCAGGAGAGTTCAAATGTGCGAAGGACTTGACCCACTGCTGCTGGCTTTGAAGCTGCAGGAAGTGGGCCCCCAGCCGAGGAATGTGGATCTCCTCTAAACACTGAGAATGACCCCCTGTTAATAGCCAACAAGGACCAGATACTTCAGTCCTGCAACTACACGGAACTGAACTCTGCCAACGACCTGAGTGAGCTTGAAACAGGTTCATCCCCAGATAGTCCAGAAAGGAATACAGCCCTGCCATCATCTTGTGAAACCCAGACAGAGAGCCAGCTGTGCCTGGACTTCTGATCTACAGACTGTGAGATAAGAGATCGGTGTACTTAGCTGCGAAATTTGTGATTGTTACAGGGGCAACAGAACATGAATACAGTGACGGACACAGGCTTTCTCACAGTGTTTCCCTTGGCTCTGATTGTTTACTGAAGAAAGTGGAAGATTTGCTGCAGGGAGCTCCTAACATGGGCAATAGAGCTAGAAGGATGAGGGTGCAGGGCTCTGTTAACTTCAGGCTGCAACAACACACTTGGAGGGGAAAACAAAACACACAAAAGCTCACCCAAGCAGTGAATTCCCTTAATATTCTAACCTTCTTCTATTGTTCCTTTTCTAGTTCTTATTGGTGGCTCTAACTTGAATCCAACAGCAATCCCCATCAGATTCTTTTCACTGCCCCCATGAAGTGATGGAGGAGGGATGGTGTGGGCATAATGGGGAGAGACTAGAAAGGAATATTAGGATTTGGGGAACAAAGCTTGAACTCCACACTCACAGCAAGTGGACTCATTACCACTCCCCTTCCTCTGCCCCTGTCCAGGCTTAACCTGGTGAGGATAGCTTTGGAAATGAAATAGGATGTTTGGACTGGAGGGTCCACTAGTTGTTTACTTTTTCTCTACTACATTCAAGATGTACTTCTGGAGTATAGTGGGGGATCACTGGAAGGCAATAGTTTCTTACACAATTCCTGCTGGGGTCCACAAGAGCTGCAAATACTAATTGGTCTCAACCAGTGGTTCTCAAGCTTTGAAGTGCATGTGGATTGTGACTCCATTTCAATATCCAAACAATCATTTGTGTGAATGCGAAAGAAAGTTATATCTGGACACGTAAAGATTCAGAAACACGTCATTCATTCACCATGTACACTTTCATAAAACAAAAAATGTTGAGGAAGTGTTGCAGTCAAACAATAAATGTGTCAGAATAAAGAGCTTAGAAGAAAAGGAAGCAGCGGTGGGCAATAAACACCTACAACTTATAGTTAAGTCTAATTATAGTTGATTTCGTACATGCAAGCTTAATGGGTTAAGAATGATTTCTAAAATGAAAGTCATAATGTAAAATGAAATTAATAAAAACATACATCTAAAATTCCAGTTATTAAAATAAAAGTCAAAACTCGGATATATGGGAAGGGGGCAATAATTCAGAATTTGTGCTTAAATTCTTATAGCCTTGGAGATGAAAGGGTGTGGGTAGCATTTAATTACTTATGCTGAGAGAAAATATTTTTTCAACTGTCTGTGAAAAACATATAAAATCATTAGTAGAAGAGAAATAGCAACTTTTAAATCGCATGAAAACAAATCATGTTCATTCATTCATTCATTCATTCATTCATACAATAAATACTTATTGAGTACCCTGCATTCCATGTGCTATATATTATGGTAAGCAAAATAGACATGGCCCCTACCTTCACAGAAGTTACTGTCTAGTTATGAACGAAGGCATGAATTACTAGTTGATTTGGGTTATTGTTGGTTGCATTAGTCAGGATGCGAACAAGATAAAAATAAGCTCAGAAAAGAATTGGCCAGTTGGTATGTAGGATGAAAAATAACTGAGAGTTTAAGTTTGGACACTTGTGAGCTAGAACCCTCCATTTACAAGATAAAGTTGTGAAGGTCTTTGAGGTGATAGTCTTGCAACAAGTGTGAACTCAAGTGTATGGCTGTCCCACCCACTGTCAACATCTGAGACTCAGAGCACTGTTCCAGTTAGGGTGTGGGACCCAGTTCCTTTCAGGTAACCAAAATGGCTCTCCTGCCTACACTGGGTAGTCTAATATATCCCAGTTATGAGGGAGAGAAAGAGACAAGAGATCTGGGGGTGTAAGAAAGCAGAAGTGGCAAATAGAAGTATATCCAGAAAAGAAATGCAGTTTTTGAAGAAGTTAACTGAGTTGTTGATAGAATTGGGCTGTCAAGTGGAACACCAGCAGAGATTGAAAGGGACAATGACAGTCCGAGAGTTTAACATAAAGCATTATGACTGGACAGGCAGTGAGCATGTTCTGTAATGTGCACTCAGACTGAAGCTGAGAATAATATCAGTGGAAGAACCTCTCAAAGGATGGAGCCAAGAATTTTGGAAACTTTGGAAAAGAGCAAGTTACTTAGCCAGATCCAGCTTCATAGGAAACAGGGAAGGACAATCCTACAAGTTCCTTAAGAAGGGAACTGGAAATACATGGTAATTAGCAATAATGATTGCTGCATAGGAATGAACACTGTGTCCTCTGTGTTTGAGTGCTCTACCCTTCCCATTCAGATCTCAACTAGAATGTTCTATTCACAGTAAAGCAGTTTTCTTCCTATATTCCTTCCTTCCTTCCTTCCTTCCTTCCTTCCTTCCTTCCTTCCTTCCTTCCTTCCTCTCTACTTCCTTCCCTCCCTCCCCCACTCCCTTTCTTTCTTTTGCATTTAAAATAGGCTCCATGCCAAACATGGGGCTTGAACTCACAACCCTGAGATCAAGAATCACACATTCTACTAACTGAGCCAGCTAGGTGCCCCAAGATCTTGCATTTCTAACTTGCTCCCAGGTGGTGTTAATGTCGCTGGTTTATAGACCACACTCTGAGTAGCCAGGTTTCAGACTGCTCTGGATGCTTCTGTTTTTGCTTTTTTTTCTTAACCAACATATAGTACACCATTAGTTTCAGATGCAGTGTTTAATAATTTATCAGTTGCGTATAACACCCAGTACTCATCACATCATGTGCCTTCCTTTGTGCCCATCCCTCCACCCACCTCCCCTCCAGCAACCCTCAGTTTGTTTCCTATAGTTAAGAGTTTCTCATGGTTTTTCTCCCTGATGACTTCCCATTCAGTTTCCCTCCCTTCCCCTATGATCTTCTGTGCTGTTTCTTATATTCCACATATGAGTGAAATCACATGATGTCTTTCTCTGATTGAGTTATTTCGCTCAGCATAATATCCTCCGGTTCCATCATGAATAGACATTTTTCCAAAGAAGACATACAAATGGCCAACAGACACATGAAAAAATGCTCCACATCATTCCACATCAGGGGAATACGAATCAAACCCACAATGAGATACCACCTCACACCAGTCAGAATGGCTAAAATTTATAAGATAGGAAACCACAAATATTGGCAAGGATGTGGATAAAGGGGAACCCTCTTACACTGTTGGTGGGAATGCAAACTGGTACACCCACTCTGGAAAACAGTATGGAGGTTCCTCAAGAAGTTAAAAATAGAGCTACCCCATGACCCAGCAATTGCACTACTAGGCATTTACCCCAAAGATACAGATATAGTGATCCAAAGGGGCACCTGCACCCCAGTGTTCATAGCAGCAATGTCCACACTAGCCGAACTGTGGATGCTTCTGTTGTAGTCTCTCAAGTAACTGGGCATCCTTCTTTACAGCACTTACATAAATTTGTAATTAGACCTTAACTGCATGATTGTTTGAACAACACCTGCTTCTCCCCCAGATTCTGAGCTCTTTGACATCAGAGACTATACCTCTGTTCTTCACCATGGCCTTCCTGTGATGATGGTGCTCAGTAAACATTAGCTGGATCAACAAATTGATTTCTAGGGATTGTTTCTATTTCTAGGTAAGTCTCAGAAGCCCTGGAACTTTGCTGGAGATCAACAGTTAGTGGCCCTTGAAATCAGTATGAACCGTATGAACTCTTTGGAAGGTACTATGCTCTGAATGTTTATGTCCCTCCAAAATTCATATGTTCAAACCTAATGCCCAGTGTGATGATGTAAGGAGGTGGGGTCTTTGGGAGGTGATTAGGTCATAAAAGCAGAGCCTTTATGAGTGGGAGTCATGCCCATGTGAAAGAGTTCTGAGAAAGCTCCCTCATTCCTTCCACCATGTGAGGAAACAGTGAGAAGTCAGCAGTCTGCAAACCGAAAGAGAGGCCCCACAAGAACCCGACCATGCTGGCACCTGATCTTGAACTTTCGGCCTCCAGAGCCATGAGGAATAAATTTCTGTTGTTTCTAAGCCATCCAGTCTGTGGTGTTTTGTTATAGCCCAAACAGGCTAAGACCGAAAGGACATCTTTGGCTACGAGTTCCCTTCCTATGCATTGAATATATATTAGCATATGCTCTAAGGATTGTTCTGTTTAGTACTTGGGCAGTAAAATGTCACAGTGTCAGCTAGAATACTTGGTTAAAGCTGGTCTACAAATGGAGCTATGTTCTTACCTTTTATATTCCTGAAGTTGCTCTGGTTGTTTCCAATGTGGTCAATTTATTCACTGTATTACTCAGGGTTCTTTGGAGAAATGGAACCAACAGGATATGCGTATATTTATGAGAGAGATTTATTTGAAAGCACTGTCTCATTCAGTTGTGGAGGTCTGGTGAGTCCAAAATCTGATAGGGGAGACAGGTAGGCTAGAGACTCAGAAGAGTTGTGTCAGAATCCAAAGGCGGTCTGCTGTCAGGACTCTTTTTGGCTCAGGGAAAGACAGTCTTTATGCAATGAGGGCCTTCGATGACTGGCTGAGGCACACCCACATTAGGGAGAATCTGCTTTACTCAGAGTCCACTGATTCAAACGTAATCTCTCCCAAGAAACATCCTGAGTAATATTTCACCAAAATATCTGGGCACCACAGCCTAGCCAAAATGACACATAAAATTAACCACACACTCACCTTTTACATACTTAAGAACGATTCAGATCTCCCTAGTAACAATAACTACCTTAATAAACCAGTTATGAAATTTCTAAAGTAGGTCAGTTTAATATTCATTTGCGATCTGAGTTCATTTAGCACTGTTATTAGGACTTATTTTAAACAGCCAGAGCTGGCTCAGAGGGAAGAGGGTAACTTAATTACCTTCTCATTTTAAGTAATATTCGTATTTCTTCCTTCCTCTATAGCTCCTTTTAATTTTCTGCTATAATATATAGCATTATAATTAGGAGTTCTGATGGTATATACTTGAGGAACGTGTGTGCTTAGGGATAAGTGGGGCCATTAATAGACCAGAAATTTTGGGTCCTGTTTCCTTCACATGACTTTGAAAGGTACAGATGCTAAGCTTTTAATACATGAATGATAAGCAGCTGTTTTAACTCAGTCACTGTTAGCCAGAAAAGGCCAGTCAGCTAAGCAAAGCATTTGAAATAAGGACAAGGGCAATCCAAACTTGTACACTGAGGACAGCTGTTCCTCTGGCTCAGTGTTTCACTTCCTTGAGGTATGCTCCTCAGGTGACAGCTGTGAAGAGAAATGCTAATGATCACGTAAGGGCAGTAAAGTTGATGCCTTTCGCCTCTTGAGGAAAATGAGACAGATGCCTGGGTCTTCTTATGCTTCAGTCCTATGATCTAATTGAAGCTATTGTCCAGGATTAAATCTCGAGTACGCTCTAGTGGGTCTTACTGTCATATGACACTGAGGACAAGAAAGTGATGTCAGTGCAGTAAAATGGTGCTTAGGAAAGATGAAAAATGGATCATGTTTATAATTCTCAAAAATTACGGCTTCATTTTGCTTAAATTTACAACTTTGTGGTCTTGGCTGAGCCAACTAAACTTGCTTTTGTTTCCCTTTCCAACAAGCAACATATTGCTGCACGTTCTTAAATATATTGAAGGGAGGAAGAGAAACAAGGCTGAGGCTCAAGTGGCTGGTGATGGAATAGATTGCCGAGCGGTGAAATACATGGGCTTCATGCCTACATGGGTCAGGGCTCAAGCAGAGAAGCAGAGCCAGTGCAAGATACATATTAAGAGATGTGCTGCAAGGAATTGGCTTATGCAATTGGGGGGACTGGTGAAAAAAATCCAAAATCTGCAGAGTAAGCTATCAAGAAGGGCAGGCTGGAACAGAGCTGAAGCTGCTGTCCACAGGAGGAGTTCCTTCTCCTCTAGGGAAGACTCAGCTCTGCCATTAAGGCCTTTTGACTGACTGAATCAGGCCTTCCCGATTACCCAGGATTATCACCCTGACTCAAAGTCAGTTCATTAGGGACTTGAATCACATCTCCAAGATACCTTCATGGCCATATCCCAGAGAAGTGTTTGATTCAGTAACTGAGGACCGCAGCCTGGCCAGGTTGACAAAAAAAAAAAAAAAAAAAAAATCTCAGGGTCCAAAAAGCCTAATCCTTTTCACTGTCTATGGGATTTATGACTCCATGCTCCTTCCTTTGTAAAATGAGTGAATTATAGTGTCTACATCCTAGGATTTTTGTGCGGATGAGATAGGATTCCATGATCTACTACATGTATGGTGCACGAAGTAGAGTCTGGCACAAAGTAGCCCTCGGTAAATACTTGGCATCATTACCATCCGTTAAATAGTGTATACTTTTCTAAGCATTCTCATCTTACATCTTGAATTTCATGGTCAGATCAAGTCTTTAAGCATGAGTTTTACTTTTTAAGATGAAAAACTGAAGTAGAGGATATTTAAATGATTTGTCACAAAGACATCTACTCTAGGTCATGCTACCCGGGCTAGAAAGCATGTTTCTTCTCTTCTGGTGCCTTTTATAACGAGGTGGCCGTGTCACTGTCGGTGTTTCTGCCATTACCAACATAATGTTTTTCAGAACTTTAAATCATATACCAAAATAAATGATTGTTAGTTACCTATATTAGGAAACCCAAGGTTTGGCTGGATTCACCCCATCTTTTGAGATTTAAATGCAATTTGATTCAAACACCTATTGATTTATGATGGAAAACTCAGTGGCCCTCCCAATATCATTGGCGATTCTTGGGGGGCTATTCTTAGCTTTTGACTTCCACCTTCCCATGTCCCCTTTCTGTCTAGATTTGAAAAGCAGCTCCCTTTCCCTGATGCTTATCAAGGCATTTGAGTGTAGCTGGCTTTGTTAGATGGTAATAAAGTGGTTTTATACATTGCCACATTTTCCTTTAACCTCATTTCCCACAGAAATGAATCTGGCACTATTCCCTCAGACTCTCCTCTTTCACATATAGCTTTGACTTTCTCTGTTCTCCTCCTTTGCTCACTTCTCTTGCTGCTAGTCTACACTTCCATATTCTAGTTAATATTTTTGTTGGGTTGTGACTATGGCCTTGAGTGGGGTGAGGGAGCGAGTTCACCCTTTTCCCATCCCTATACTAAGCAAATTGTCACCTGGTGTATTTTCTAAGCCAAGTCCATTCTCTTCCTAAAGGAACTGAAACAAACAAACAAATCACCACAACAAGGAACCCCTTCTATTCTAATTATAAAGAAACCAAGAGATTAGTTTTCAGGGAATGCCTGTATTAAGGTAAGAATGTTTCTATTATGCTTTTCAAAAGAAAAAAACAACTCACAAAGATTGATTGGTAAAAAATCGCTAACAGCTATAGGCTTATTTTACTTCCTGTTTCAACCCTTCGCTGACCTTTAGAAGATGAATTTCTTCTATGCTGTTAACCGCTGTTCTGTGGAATCATCATTAATTATCAGGAGCTGCAAACAAAACCCGCCATGATGGATTATCTCCAGGCCACAGCGTAATTACTGACTCTAATCATGGACAGCTCTGGCATGGAGGTGCCAGGTAGCAGGACAGTAGGTTTTGTGTGTGTATTTAAAGGAAGTATTATAAAGCTTGAAGCAGAGAAAAGAAAAAGACTACTAGTATTAGTGGAGCTCAGTGGCTTTCAGCATATGTTTTTGACTCATGATTAACAATCCATGGTAAAATCAGCAATGGTCATATCTTTCTTCCTTCCTCCTCCTTCTCCTCTTTTTCCTCCTTCTTTTTTTCTTCTTTAATAAAAGAAGGTAATTATAATTTTTTTCACACAATAAACCTTGAAATATATTCTTTGTCCTGTTCTTATACCAGAGCACAAACAAACAAAAATTATGTTCTCCTTATTTAACTCAGTACTGTATTGTGGATATATTTTCTCTGACAAGCAATTCATGTTGAGTAAGTACGGTTTTCCTCCCTCACTACAGAGTGCAGAGCACATCTGCTCAAGTTTTCAAAAAACAAAACATCTGTGTGCCTCATATATATGTTATTTGTTAGAATTAAGTGAAAGTTTAAGGAATGCTTAAGTCCTCAGGGTTGACCTTCAGAGATCTCTTGTTTAAGAAAACTAATAATTCATTGGTCACGTCAGTGGCCCATCTGTATTAAACAACTTAAGTAGTAATATATTTGTCTTCATTTTAGAGACAGAATGCCCTTTCTGGGTGTAGAGCGATGCTTAGGAATTGGTAGGCTGTATCTAAGAAAGGGGTGTCTGTGGATCTCATTTGCTCTCTGAATGGCTCATTCATTTCACTAGCATCATTGGTATTGTTTACCCAGTTTCCATGAAGTAAAGGACTCAGTGAAATTATGTGGTGTATCTTTAATAATGTATGTGTGCGGTCATGCATGTTTTTGACGAACGGGTAACAAATCCACAGTAAAATCAACACTGTTTACAATCTTTCTCTTTTTCCCTCTTCTTCAAGCTCCTCTTCCTCCTTCTCTTTTTTTCAATGAAATAATTTCAATTATTTTATCTAATAAAATTTTAAAGCAAGTTCTCTATGCAATATAAAAAAAATGTAGACAATAATGGACTTTTCCAAAAGTTTTTTGGTAAGAATGAAGTGTTCAGAAAGCATATGTTAAAAAATGGGATTTCCAAGATGTTTTGGAACTCAAACTTGTTTCCAAGGAAATATAACACTAAAATTATAATGCAGAAGATTTGACACACATATTTGGGATACCATTCTTGAGGTCATGTCTCTTTATAGGAAGGAAATGAAGCATACATGTGTGTGCTTTAGGCAGAGGACCCAAGCTGACACTAATGTCAGCTTTGCCCTTCCTGAACTGTGTAACCTTGAACAATTTACCTACTCAGCCTCACCTATGAAATGAGGATAATAAACATGCTTTATCAAAGGATAGATGTAAGAATTATGTAAAGTGCTTATTACAGTGCCTGATGGACAATAGACAGTAAATGCTCACTGCTAATATTCTGATGAGAATAGCTTAAAGTAAAAAAGGTCACTGAATTTTATGGCTGTGAGAATGACTCTTAAATAAGTAAGTATAAAGTAGACATAGCTGTTACAAAGTTATTGTCTTAAAGACACACACACACACACACACACACACACACACCGGCACTATCACCAACAACAATCCTGAAACCTATCAAGGTAGCTGGAACTAACTAAAAGATTTTGAAGCTAATGGGAAGGCATTTATTTCTGAGAGTATTAAATACAAGCAAATCAAAATATGTTGACTCATACTGTAAAAATCTCAAACAATATAAAAAAATCTATCATCTGAAATATACCCATCATAGAATTAGGAAAATACATGCTCTTAAAGTTAGACTGCCTGAATTCAAGCTCTGCCCCTCAGCTGTTTGACTTGGGCAAACTGCTTAGTCTCTCAGTATCTCATTTCCCTCATCTGTGAAATGGGTATGGTGAGAGCATCTAACGTCTACATCTGTAATGAGGATTGAATAGTTATTAACCGTAAAGTGTTTATAACAGTAAAACACTCAATAAGTTGTTGTTCTTATTACTGTAATTCTGAATGACTTTTGCTTCCCCATCACAGGCCAGAGAAGGAAAACACTGTTGTGATTTTTATTCCCTACTCTCCTTCAGAATCGACATGATTGAAGGGTTTGCTTGTTTTCCTAAAGTGAGTGGCAGCGCTGCTTGACATACTCGGCTGATCAGCAGAGCCAGACTGTGGTGACAGCTCACACTTGTGGGAAGTTCAGCATGCAGTTCGGAATATTTTATTGCCAGGCTGCCCGCAGAATTTCTAAAGTTCAAAATGGATAACGCTAGAGACTGTGCAAGGGAAATTTCACATATAATTCAATATTAGTAGAAAATTTTTTACCTCAATGAAATTTGACCTAAAGAAGAAAATAGACTCTAGTAAGATAGAAGATAGTATCTAAAGGAAGAGTTAAAAAGAGCAGCCGGGGCACCAAGGAAAGGATTAGGAACTGGAGCTCAGATTGATTTTGGCACAAGAAATAGAACTCTAGAAAGATGTTTTTTTCTGGTTTGCTTTCTGTAAGAAGATAACGGTTCAGTTAAAAACAAGTGCTTAAACCTGAAAATTAAACATAATTATATTTACAGTATACCACCACGGAGCTGTTGTGTAACCAGAAGAAAGCAGAGAGAAAGCAATCCGAGCAAACGAGCATTTGTTTTTGAATTTTGTTGTTTTGACTTTTATAATTTATACTGAACAAAGTCCACCAATCTGAAGAAGGTGAATCCTTGGTTCATTTAAAAATATTTTAGATGAAAATGGTTTAATGACGATCAGAACTGCTGAGAACATAACCATCTGATAGGTGTGTGTGCATGGGTGAGTGTGTGTGAGAGAGAGAGAGAGAATGTGTCTCCTTAATATATATAAACTTATATTGTCAAACACCACACATATTGAAAGGGTTTACCATCCTAGTTACAGGACAGATATGCCTATTAAAACCGTTTGCTAAGTGTCTACTCTGTGGTTGGAAGCAAGCTGCCAATGCTGTGGATACAATGCCGAATAATGGCCAGTCCTGCATAAAATTGAAAGCAAGTGGGAGGTGAGAGATGAGATGAGAAAAAGTCGTTAGATTTGACAGGAAAGAAGTAAATGCTGATCCCTGAAGAGCACGTAGTTTCAGAAGTTTTAAAAATCAGATGAAACCTGCCAGGGACTCAGATGGAGTAGATTTAGGGTGGGACTTGGAAGAATGGGTACAGACCAAATATTTGAGAATCTCCGTAGCATAGAGGAAGGATTGATGGGAGTTAAAAAGAATGAAAGCTCAATCAAGAAAAAGGTTCATGATTAGGAAACAGGAAACCTTTTCATAATTGATGGAGGAAGAGATGATACTTGTTGAATGGAACTGGCAGAAATAGTGACTGAAACTGTGGATTGTAATTCTGGAATAAAAGGAAAAAGTGATTTAAAATTGAGTCAAATATCCATCCATGTTAGAGAATAGGAGACAGCACCCAGAAATTATGAGGCAGGATGTGAAGACGTGCTGAAAAGAATGGGAAAGTAATAATGTCTCTTTCCTCATTGAACCCATGTCCCGAGTGGACAGTCTATTGTTCCTAACCAAATACGCAGAATCTCTCGCATCAGCTGTTGCACGCCTGTGTCCGCTGACTCTACTTGTAGCACTAGCCCTCTTGCTCTTCATGCTAGGGGCGCTGTGGCTCTCTTTCAACAATTTGGAAAGGCCATGTTTTTCTCACCTTAGGGCACTCACATATGTTCTTATCTTTCCCAGAAAGACTTCTGTTCTTTGGGTCCCAACTAACGCAACACATCCTCCAAGTCTCAGCAAAAAAAAAATTCCATTTTAAGAGACATCTATCTTTCTTAATCGAGCATCCCAGGTTAGGTTCCTTTATTTTACTTTTAAAGGACACTGTTTTGGGACACCTGGGTGGCTCAGTTGGTTAAGCATTGCCTTCGGCTCAGGTCATGATCCCAGGGTCTTGGGATTGAGACCCACATCCAGCTACTTGCTCAGCGGAGAGCCTGCTTCTCTCTCTGCCTGCTGCTCCCTCTGCTTGTGCTCTCTTGGTTTCTCTCACTGACAAATAAAGAAAATCTTATAAAAAAATGAAAAAAATAAAAAAATAAAGGATTCTGTTTTGTTTTGTATTGTTTTTGAGGAGAGGTTTTGGAATTACGACGGACCTCTGCACTTCTGGAAAAGTCTGGGCATTGACTACTGCAAAATGCAGATGACTGGGTACAATGGAATTTGGGGACAAAAAAAAATAATCCTCACTCTTAGCTCGAGGGCCTTCTTTAAACACAACCTGATGACTTTTCCAATCGTCCTGCGAAATATAGAGAAATGTTTTAAATTCTGCACTTGGTGGAGTCTAAGACTCATAATATATTAGCATCTTTGTTTTATAGTTGCTCTGGACTGGATCTGGACTAAAGCTGAGTTCTTCTGGAAGTTTTGCATTTATGTCTGTCACGACCAACCCGAGACTCCATGTCTCAGGGGTCTCTAGAGTCATCGTGGTGATGTGAATTCAGAATTGCAAGTCTGTGCGAATACTCTTTGTGGTTCACATGCTTAGGAAATGTTTTTTTCCTCTCTGTTCAGTGACAAGATCGAGACATTCAAATTTAATTTTGTATCTTTCTGAGAGGTAGCTTTATTTCTCATTAACTTTATACTTTGACTTCTGGCTTTGTCTGGGGTGGATAAGATTACCTATTAGATCTTCCAAACTTGATTTAAAAAATAAAATAAAATAGTCATGTGTCATAGTCAACAACAATTTATAATCCATGGTGTGTCAGATGTGATAGATTAAGGTAGTTTTTTTCTTCTTTTTGTTCACAAAAGCTACTTGTAAGAAATTAGCTAACCAACTAGAGAGTTCTCCTGTATTTATTTACCAGCAGGGAAAAATTATTTTTTGCATACCTATGGTATCCCAGGCACTGTTCTAGACACTGGGCACTAAGAAGTGAACCAACCAGATAAAAATCTAATTTAATTAAATTAAAATTAAATTAAATTAATTAAATTAAAATTTAATTAAAATCAAATTTAATTCTAGTTCCTTTGCAATATGGTGATACATGAAGTTGTTCAGCTGCAATAAAATTTCGTTTGTGCTGGGACGCCTGGGTGGCTTAGTCAGTTAAGCACCAACTCTTCGTGTCAGCTCAGGTCATGATCTCAGGTTCCTGGGATCAAGCCCCACCTTGGGCTCTGTGCTCAATGGGGAGTCTTCTTGGGGTTCTCTCTCCCTCTGCCTCTCCCTTCCCCTCTGCCCTTCTCCCAACTCTCTTCTCTCTGTCAAATAAATAAATAAATAAATAAATAAATAAAATCTTTTTTAAAAAAAATTCAGGGACGCCTGAATTTTGGGTGGCTCATTCAGTTAAGCATCTGACCTTGGCTCAGGTCATAATCTCAGGGTCCTGGGATAGAGTCCTAGGATCAATTCCTGCATCGGGCTCCACACTCAATAGGAAGTCTGCATCTCCTTCTGCCCCTCCCACAAATCATGCTCTTTCTCTCTCTCAAATAAAATAAAATATTTAAAAAATTTCATTTGTGTCACTCATTACCAGTGTAAATCAATTAATTCCTATTTCAATACAACTTCTCTTTTGTAGAACTCATTGCAAGTGTAATTAAGTAAAAATGTGATCATTTCTTTGATGTCTACCCTTCACCATAGACTCCATGGGTTAGGTAATGCTTTCTTTGTTTGGTCCTGTATTCCCTGCACCTAAAGCAGGGCTGACACCTGGCAGGCACTTAATAAATATGGATTAATGAGTGAAGTGCACGTGTTAGAAAATACACCTGAAAATTAACTAAGTTTTAATAATAATAACTGATTTTATCAATTTTTATACTTAAAGGTGTCATATACCGAACTTGAAACTCTTCTGTTTTTCCTTTTTTTCATGAAAAAGTATTTAATTACTCATATCACAGTTCACATAAAAAATTACAATGCCTGCTTTCTTCTATGCTGTAGTGTTAAAAAAACTTTTCAGTTTAATATACTCAATTCTTGACATGCTATCAGAACTTTTTTGCTTAACATAGTTCATTTTATTTTATTTTACATTTAAATGATCATTTCTCATTTTTTTTGCTTCATTGTCTCCTTTGGCAATACTAATATTCAAAACCAATTCTCTATATTCTATTCTAAATGTCCATTATTTCCTATGACATTAGCAGACATCTCTTTCCATTCTCTCCACATTATAGGTATGTACTCAGATTTCTTTTCTGTAACACCCTGGCTGAGTTGAGCCAGCTTTTCAAGGCTAAATAATGATTGAATTTGTATTTATTCTATTGAGGTTTTAGTTCTTTGAACTTTGTGTTTATCTTGACCTATTCTTGTTTAATAGATGTAATGACCTCTTTGATCTCACTAAAATTAAGTAAAAAAATCTCTATTACTTTTTACTTCATTAAGAAAATATTTTTTGAGGAGTAAGATTTTCTTTGGGGCCCTTAAATAACTCTTTTCTTCTTTTAAGCCATAAGTTTTTTGTTTTGATTTTGATTTTGATTTTTTTAAAGATTTTATTTATTTATTTGACAGAGAGAGAGACAGCCAGTGAGAGAGGGAACACAAGCAGGGGGAGTGGAAGAGGGAGAAGCAGGCTCCCACCAGAGCAGGGAGCCCGATGTGGGGCTCGATCCCAGGACCCTGGGATCATGCCCTGAGCTGAAGGCAGCCGCTTAACAACTGAGCCACCCAGGCGTCCCCGTTTTTGATTTTTAGTAGTGATACGTGGCTTTTTGCTGTTTGTTTATATGTTAATACAATTCAGTTTACATTTTTTTTTCTCATAGAAAACTCAGGGAACTGCTGAATAAAGTAGCTCATGTGTCTTTTTGAAAGCAGAGCACCTTCCTAGGGCCTCAGCCTTACTGAGAACACAAACAGTCAAGTACACACATTTTCTATGTTATGTGTATGACATGCTGTATTTTTATAATAAAGTAAGCTAGAGAAAAGAAATGTTATTAAGAAAATCATAAGAAAGAAAAGATACTTTTATATACGGTACTGTATTTATTGAAAAAAATCCGCATATAAGTGGACCATACAGTTCAAACCTGGTTCTTCAGTGGTCAGTTGTATGTATAATACACCCAAATATAAGGTCACCCTGATAAGACAATCCCATTGCGTCAAATGTTTCATTTTATTAACTTGAAAGCGTAAGTGTTTAGAAATAAGTATTTAATTCATTTGTTATATATACATGTATAAATCCCTTCTATAAAATAATACTTGAGAAGAATTGCTGTGTTTCTGATTATCCGGGAAACAGTTTCCTAGAATTCTTTATATACACATTCAACTTCAGATTCTTGATCATCTCTAAGAGCCACTTGTGAGTTTTCTAACAGAAGTAGAACACGTCATCTCTGGACAATTAACTAAGCCTTTTTTTTTTTATTAAGATAGTTTTCTTTTTAAAATTCACTCTGTGAGTGTCTATTTCCTCAACATAATCAGTTAGTGTAACACTTTGAATGTCATCTCAAAGGTTTTATTTACAATTGCACTCACACTTGGGGTTGAGGAGCTGCACACCCAGAGATAATGACTATAATCCTTGTGAAATTCCTTTACCCCTTCCCTTTTTTAAAAACACATTTATTTGGATGACATCGGAGCATCCCAAACTACCATTTATTGAAGTTATTTCAGGCGATTGTGCTTCCTCTGTTTGCTCAAAATAAACTAACTTGAGAATTTGACTTGTAACATAAAAATGTTGTGGAGATTTGAATACCAGTTAACTCCTCTGTGAAGTCTTTTTTGGGGAAAAATATCGCCTTATATTAAAGTACAGGGTAAAAATAAATTGAATTGGTATGCCTCAAAAATGGGTGCCAAATTACTCTTAGAAAACTGTCAATCATTAATTTAGAATTTGAAGCTATCATTTTAATCTCCTTCAGCCATCTGAACTAAATTCTGGTTATCAACCTGTGAGAGGAAGAGTAAGGGTAAGCCCCACTAATGAACACAAAGTTAATGACTTTGGTAAAGTGTTGGACAGAAGACTTAGAAGGGAATGACCTAATCCAGTGTCAATTATCTACCAGATGACATCCTGAAATAGCCAAGAGCAAAGGCCCAGAATACAAGTATCAGCAAGAGACAGCGGGGATGTTAGCTGGAGGAGGACAGGGATTTTTGCCTGCTGTGTACACAGTTATATTCCCAGTGCCTACCTCTCTGCCCCCATGATGATGACTCACATGTAGGGTACTGTTCACTGAATGAATACAGACACAGGCTTTAGATAGGTCCTGATTCTTTTTGAACTTAAAATTGTTTTAAATCCTAGTTCTAAAATTGTTTTGAATCTTTGTTTGAATTCTAGTCCTACATTTACAAATCATGTGACTTTGGGCAAGTTTTCTCATGTATAAAAAAAAAGATTCTAATGATTCATATTCTTAAAGGATTTTTGTAAAAGATGAATTATTTAACATACATAAATAATATATAGCAGTTAGTACCGTGAGAATAAAAGGTCGTTGTGTTCCCAGGAAAAGACTGTTTTGTGGCCATACTAAGTAATCACCAAAATTGCTTTTAAACCCAACCTCAATGATAAATGACAACTTGCTTTAATAACTGAACTTTTGAAACTCAGCCAAGCAGTGATAATCTTATGATTCTAAACATCAGCAACTAATAATTCAGTAACTCAGCTACTAAAAGTTGTGGAGTCAGCCAGTCTAGCTCTACTAACACAGATACACAGCTAAATTAGGTCAACCTATCCCTAGACATGCCACCTCTAAAGATCCACCAATCCTAGAGCCCCACACTTTCCTAAACCCGGTAAGATGAGCTTCCTGCTGTACTCACAGAGGCTGTCTTACATAGTTCTCCCTCACATGGCAAGAAATAAACTCAGCCTTTATGGCTTGTTTCAGATATTGAACAGGGGGTGTTTCCTTGACAAGTGCCTGACGTATGGGAAACATTCAATAAATTTAATAATACTGTTGCTGCTTCTGCTTCTACAGTTATTACTATTAATAATGGCATTAATGTTACAGAGTGCATTGAGATTGCCCTGCCCTCTTCAGTAATCAAGGAAAAACATTTATTTAAAAAAAATAATTAGGAAGAAGTGATCTGGGATTTTTTGGTCAGTCAGTTTGGGAAAACTGTTATATAACCCAGAGTTGTGGTGGGAGAAGAATGTTCAGCATTATTAGATCTCAGGAAAAGCATTCAAAGCTAGAAGATCTATGAAGCTCTGGGCAGACCAAATAGGGGTTTGCGAAAAATTCATCTGTAAAATATGAGAATTGATTGGCCTTCAATATATTAAAAGAGTGAGCCTAGGCCTGAAAGGAACCCCCCACCCCCACTTTACTGTGGGGTGGAGAAAGCTTTATATACATCCACTCCAACCCTGTCCTGACCTACCCCAACCCCTCAGCAATGAAATGAAGAGGAATATTAGAAATTCAGGTGATCTTTGCTTTGCACTTTTATTCCAAGTGATAGAATAAATAAAGACTCATGAGTCACTTTGTAATCAAAACTGGGATTTATCTCGGATCCATTTCCTTTGTATTACCTTTTAGAAAGCATACTGAAAAGCCAGATGTAATTCCTAATTTTGCTTTAACCCCGTGAAGCCCCTCACCAGGCCTTATGTTTCTAAGCCTTGTCTGGCACTTTAGATATGGGTGGAAGGAGGTGGTGGTGGGCATAATTGACCCTAGAAACCCAGAGTCTTTCCTGAGGATGTGTTGTGTTGTGGCTAAACAAGGATTAAGTCCTCCGAACTTGGCCCTATCTGGGAAACCAGAGCAAGGTGGGTTTAGAGCGCTGACATCATCTTTACATATAATTGTGCTATTAAAAGATCACTCAAAATCCTGATTTTCATTGTCATCCTTTCTTCCACAGAGACAGATTAACTGGAATTAATTTGAATAAATGCTTATGAAGAATAATTCTTCTTTGTAATTTTCAAATGTCAAGATTTGTATTGACTAGCAAAATTCTTTTTCACAAATCTAAAATAACAATTTGAATTTCTAAATATTAACAGTATGTTGTTAAACAAAATGATTGATTGAAGCTATCAACACAGGATTTCACAGCTTCATTTGAAAAGAAACAATTTTAAGAATTTTTGTATTCCAAAACATGGTTGTTCTGATACTTGAAAATCTATATAGAAAAAATTGTGTAAAACAAAATGACTTTATTACAAGTGTATTAGTGTATGTGTATTAAAATCAACTATGATATCAATTAAATACTGTATTATATAAAATTAAGTACAAAGAAAAATTTGTGGGGTGCCCGGGTGGTCCAATCATTTAAATGTCTGCCCTCGGCTCAGGTCATGATCTCAGAGTCCTGGGATCAAGCCCCGCATTGGGCTCCCTGCTCAGCAGGGAGTCTGCTTCTCCCTCTCCCTCTGCCTGCCACTCCCCTTGCTTGTGCTCTCTCTCTCTTTGTCAAATAAATAAATAAAATCATTTTTTTAAAAAGAAGAATTTGTAATACTTATCATTGTAAAGCACAAGGACTGATTATAAGGACAATATGTAAAAGTCAACTATATTTCCATATAGTAGCAACAAACAGATAGAAAATAAAAACACCATTAACAATAATGTTAAAATATAATTAAATACCGAGGAATAAATCTACAAAAGTTGTGAAGCCCTCTCTACTCATAACTATAAAACATTATTGAGAAAAAGCAAAGAAGACATAAATGTGTTCATAGATTGGAGAAGCATATTATGTTCATAGATTAGAAAACTCAATATTGTTAAACTCTCAATTATCCCCAAAGCTACCTATAGATTTAATACAATGCCAAAAAGAGCCCTGTCTTTTTTTATTTTATGGGAAATGAAAAGTTGATTCTAAAATTTATATGGTAATATAAAATACCTAGGATGGCTATAACCATCTTGAAGAATAAAAACAAAGTTGGAGGGCTTATAGTACAAACCATAAGACTTTCTATAAAGCTACAGTAATTAGACAGTATGGTACTGGAGTAAGAAATATCATTCCCTAACGGATTCCGATGGAAGAGCTTAGAGTCAAAGTATTCCCATGCATATATAGTCACCAAATTTTCAAAAACGGGTGCCACTGCAACTGGATGGGCAAGAGATAACCTTCTCAACAAAGAACTCTGGATCAATTAGATGTCTTTATAGAAAGAAATGAGGCTTTATTTCTACTCTTTATCATACACAAAAACTGTTTATGAGTAATAGTTCTATCTAAGATTTACAGGCAAAACAACAAAGCTTCTAGATGAAAACGGAAGACAATATCTTCATGATCTTTGAGTAAAATTTTTTTTAAAGAGTGAGTAAAAAGCATTTACCATAAAACTAAAGATTAGCAAATTGGTCTTTATGAAAATTAACATTTCTATCTATAAAAAAATTAAGAGAATAAAAAAAAAGACAAGACTGGGAGAAAATATTTGTAATAGACATATCCAACAGTGAACTAGACTTGTACCTACAAGTTATAATGCACTCCTCCAAATCAGTAAGGAAAAACTTCAGATAACCCAATTAAAAATGGGTAAAAGACTGGAATGGATACATTACAACCAGCTATCCAAGTATCCAGTAAACAAATGAAAAGCTGTTCAACATCATTAGTCATCATGAAATGTGAGTAAGAATCCACGGCAGTGGCTATTGTGATGCTGGTGAACTTGTGGAGTAACTGGAGTGCTCATACATTGCTGGTGGAAGTGTAACTGGCAAAGATTCTGTGAATAACTGTCAGTATCTTATAAAGCTAAACATATGCCTACCACATGATCTAGCAATTCCTAGAAATGACTACAAGAAAAGGCATATACAAGAATATTCATTGCAGGTTTACCCAACTAAAATATCCATCAGCTGTAGAATGGACAAGTATCTTGTGGTATATGTATGCATTGTAATACTACAGAGCAGTTAATAGAATGAACTACAGCTACATGAAGTACCTGGATGACTCTCACCGGCATGAAAGACTATGATTCTATTTATTTGAAGTTCAAGAACAAAGAAAACTAATTTATGATGAGAAAAGTTTCAACCTTTTGGAGGGTATTATTTGGAAAGAGGCAAAAGAAAGCTTGCTGAGCTGCTGGGTATGTTCTATGTCTCAGTCTTGATGGTGATTGCCATGGGGGTGTGTGTGTGTGTGTGTGCATGTGCGTGAAGATTCATTGAGCTCAATAAATATGTGTGTGCTTTACTGTATACATTCCATAACTCAATTTCAAAACCACACAAACACAAAGAAATCAAACCAATATGATTACCACTACGCATACTACAGTATAACTACAATGAAGAAGACAGAAAATACTAAGTGTTGAGGAAGGTAAGGAACAACTGGAATGTCTTATATTGAGGGTAGGAATATAAATTGGAGCAACTGCTTTGGAAAACCATTTGGTAATATTTGCTAAGACCGAACATAAGCATACTTTATGACCAGCAATACTACTTCAAGTTATATACTCAAGAGACATGTTCACCAAATGACATATACAAGAATGTTCATAGCAACACTATCTGATATTGTTATAAACTATGGTATATCCATATAGTAGATTATTACAGATCAAAGAGAATAAATGAACTATAATTACATACAATCATTGAACAAATAGTACAAAGAATGTTAAACAAAAAAAGTCAGATGCTGAAGACTACACACTGTGTAATTACATTTATAAAAATTCAATCAGACAAAACTAATCTCTGGGATTAGGAGTCAAGATAGTGTTTATTGTCGAGGGTGGGAAAGGCAGTGGCTAGACAAGAACTTTAAGGAGATGTCTGGTGTGCTGGTAATATTGTGGTTCTTGATCTGAGTGACAGTTACAGGAATATATTCATTTTGTGAAAATCCACCAAGCGGTAAATACATGATTGGTGCAAATATCTGTATGCATATATTTTTTAATAAAAAGTTTACTTGAAAAAATGCAAGGTCTCATAAGGTACCATATTCTATTTAAATTCTGTTCCAATTTTAACTTGATTAATGCAACAGATGTGCCCCTATAATTAATTAAATCATAGTTGCAATCAAAGTCATTTGCTTATTGATTTATGCGATCATTTTCAAGGTGCTTTATCTTCATTTTCTTTGACCTTCAATTGACAGAGACCTCAAACACTGCGGTTTGTGTGACTATTCCTCCTCATTTTTGTATCAGGGGACTCCCAGTGAATTTATAATGCATCAGCAGTAATTTATTTTTTAAAAAGAATCTTAGGAAAAAATCTTTCATATAACCAAATTTATCTGCTGGGTACAGTGGATTATTATATGTCTATTTTTTTCTTAAGCGAGATCTGTTAAATCATACAATGAAATTTTGGTGGTTGGAACAGACAACAGAATTTATATAATTTACCTTTGTATTAATATAAGCAAATGAGTAATATGCAAGAGGGTCATTATTCATTCATTAATATGCTCATACATCCAAATATTTATTGAGCACCTAGATGATCCCAGACACTGTGTTAGGTACTTTGGGTATATTAACAAAGAAGATAAATAAAGATCTCTGCGTTACGTTTCCAGATTCAGGAGACAAACAATAAAGAATAAGTATAATTAATAAGTTATGTGATATGCTAAATAGTAATTAATGCCTTGAACAATGGAAAAGTCCAGGTTGAAGGTAATAAGATGGGGTTGGCAGAGCTCAAGAGTAGTATTAAATAGGACTG
The DNA here is from genome assembly GCF_024610735.1 of Ursus americanus. Lineage (NCBI taxonomy): Eukaryota > Metazoa > Chordata > Mammalia > Carnivora > Ursidae > Ursus > Ursus americanus. Next base: position 58,683,947 of record NC_142139.1, on the reverse strand, counting down.
TCAGTGAAGGTCTCATTGATATGATGAAATTTAAGCTACATCTTGAAGAAAGTGAGGGAACTCGCCATGCAGATATTGAGAAAAGAGCCTTCCAAACAGAGAGAGTGTAGGCAGCATAAAGGCACTACAGCAGACACGTGACCGGAATGTTTCAGGAACAGTGGGAGGCGAATTAAGCTGAAGTGTAGTAAGCACACATGAGAAGTACAGCAGTGGAGTAGGGCCCAGATCATGCAGGACCTTGTAGTCCACTATAAAAATGTTAACTTTTAGTCTAAGTGAAATGTCAAGCCTTTGAAGGGTCTTAAGCAGAAAATCATTCTGGCTTCTGCGATGAGAACCGATTATAAAGGGCAAAGGTGAAAAGAAGGAGCCTCTTAGGAAGTTAGTTGATGAAGGCTTAGTTCACGATGTAGCAGTGAAGGAGATGATAAATGGCTGAGTTTTGATTATATTTTAAAGGTAAAGTCACGTGATTAGGAAATCAGTGGATTGGATGCGGGCTGTTATATAAAGAGAGGGTCAAAGACGTCACTCCGTGGTTTTTGTTTCTTTGATCAGAGCAATGGATAGATGGTAAAATGAAGTGACTGAGACTTGAGATGGAACAGGCTGTAGCGGAGTAACCCGGTTGTGTGGCTGCGGGTGGAGCAGCTTAGAAGGAGAAAGCTCGAGTTCAGTTTTGGACATGTCGATTCTGAGATGTTTGTAAGACATTCAGGTAGAGCTGTCCAGGCTATTAGAAACATGAATGTGAATTTTGAGAGAGAAGTCTGGACCAGAGAGATGAATTTTGGAGTTGCCATATATTATGGGCTGAATTGTGTCCCCAATTCATATGTTGAAGCCCTAACTCCTAGTCCCTCAGTCTGACTGTATTTGGAGAGAGAACCTATAAAGATGTAATTAAGTTAAAATGAGCCATTGGGGGCGCCTGGGTGGCTCAGTCGGCTCAGGTCATGATCCCAGGGTGCTGGGATGGAGCCCTGGGTTGGGCTCCCTGCTCAGAGGGGAGCCTGCTTCTCCTTCTCCCTCTGCCTCTCCGTCTGCTCTTGCTCTTTCATATGCTCTCTCTCTCTGTGTCAAATAAATAAATAAATAAATCTTAAAAAAAAATGAGACCATTGGTGTCCTAATCTAATATACGTGATATCCATATAAGAAGGGGGAAATTGGGACATCCAGGGAAAACAGCAGGGATGCACAAGCCCAGAGAATATACCGTGTGAGGATAGAGTGAGAGGGTAGTCATTAGCAAGCCAAGGAGAGAGACCTCAGAGGAAACCAAACCGGCTGACCCCTTGATCTTGGATATCTAGCTTCTTTCCAGAAATGTGGAAAAATAAATCTCTGCTAGGTAAGCCACCCAGTCTGTGGCATTTTGTTATGGCAGTCCTAGCAAATTAATACACCGTCAAAATGGCATTTAAAGGCATGATTGAATGAGATTGTCAAGAGACTGACTGAAACCCAAGGCGCTCCAACGTTCAGAGGTTGGAATGAGCAAAGGCTATAGAGGCTGAGCAACTAATCAAATAGGAGCGAAACAGGGAGAATGTTTTCTTTGGAGCTAAGCGAACAAATTGTGCTGTGTGGGAGACAATGTTCAGCTGTGATAAATGCCACTGCTCGGTCAAGTAGGAAGAGTCCTGAGGACTAATAGTGCATTTTCAATGCGTTGAATTAGTCGATTTGAGAGAGAATGGAGGGAGAGAAATCAGGGGCAGTCACTATTAAAAAAAACATTTTTGAGGAGTTTTGCTATAAAGAGGAGCAAAGTAGTGGGGTGCTAACAGTTGGCAAAAGAAGGGCCTAAGATTTTTTTTTAAAGCTACGAACAAGAACAAAATTCAAGCTGATGGTAAAGATCAAACAGACAAAATTCTGAAGATGTGGAAGAAAAACTGCTGGAACAGTGTCCTTGAGTAGGTTCAGGCTGAGATTGTATGCATGATACCAGAGCACAGAAAGTTCATCTGTGGTAACAGTGGGGCAGTGGATGCGAGTATAGGTTCTGTAGGTGTCATGGCAGGAATTGGTTGGAGGTCTCATCTGATTGCTTTGCATTTTGCAATATGAAGCAAGGTCATCAGCTGAGAGAGGGAATGGAGGGAGAAATATTGTGAGCTAGAGGACAGTAGAAGCTGTGAAGTAGTTATAAAGTAATAATGAACTAGAAAGTTATAGTATAGTCGCCTAATACTATTAAAGATTATTTCGAGGTTATAGACACTATTTTGAGAGAGACCAGTCAGTTTGCTTGTGTACATTTCTTTAGCAACGCTCAACCACATAGGTCTAGCCAAGCAGTAGGTGAAGAGTTATGGTCTTAACAAGAAAGTACAATGAAGCCAGAAAAGGGTAAAGGAGCTGAGGGTATGGGCAAGGGAGTAATTATAATGATAGAGCTTTGAATTTAAGCTAAATAAAGAGGGAAATAAGAACATTGAGATGCCAATGTTAGGTAAAGATTGGAAAGACCAATGGAATGGAGGTTCCAGTAAGGTTTTGAATCAGCATTTGGTAAATACCATAGTACTAATTGTTTCAGACAATGGAATCATCAATGAATGCTTAAATTCATGAACGAAAAAGTATGATGAGAAACAGCATATTTATAGCCTTCTCTTCCTACAAGATACTTATTAATTACAAAGAAAGCTGTTAACTTTGCAGTGCAGTAATCTGCAGGTACCAACTTGACTAAGCGATCAAAGTATCAACAGTAATGGGACAAATCAACACAGGTGTCACCTGATATTCTACACTGAGGAGTGTGTAACACCAATTCTGTGGTATTATTTTGAAAACTGCATAACCTGATTTTAGTCAAGAGGAAATATCATATAAATCCAAATTGAGGGACATTTGACAAAATGGTCAGTACTCTTCGAAAGTGTTAAGTTCATAAAAGTCAAAGAAAGAAGGAAGAACTGTCTGAAGTTAGAGAAGACATGATAAATATATGCATAATGGGATCCCATAACAAATCGCAGTCAAAAATTCCATATTATATATATAGACTATATAGTATACTATATTATGTATATTAGTGAGATATTTACATATATACATGTCTATACATATATATATATATGAAATATTTTGGTGAAATCTAATAAGGTCTGTAGATTAGTTAATAATATTGGCATCAATCTTAATTTCCTGATTTTGATGATTGTACTTTGGTTGTATAAGACATTAACATTTGAAGAAGATAGTTGATGAATACATGGAAACTGTTTTTACAACTTTTTGCCACTATTTACAAGTCTGAAATTACTTCAAAATAAAAAGTTAAAATTAAAAAAAGGTCCCTGGTTGAGGTACCAGAGGGAGGTGGCTGGAAAACTAGGAGCTAGCAGTCAGAGTGGGACGCAGGTAGTAGCAGTTTGCTCATAAAGCTGATCAGGCTTGAGTTCCAGGCCCCCTCACGTCCAGGAGCTTCTCTCCTGAGAGGGGACTCGAGCAATATGCTCATAGGGATACGCTTTTGCAGTATTTGCAAAAGTAAGCTATTCTGGCCACAATCGGTTAAGACCTCTGTCAGCCAGTCTGACTTCTCTCTGCCACAGCTGCTCTTTTGTTGGGTAGTAGTGGAATGGCCACAGGCATTTTTGAGATCTGAGGCAGCTGCGTCAAGGATACATTTGAGTTTGGGTTTAGTGATTTTGCATACGTGTGTGTGTGTGTGTGTGTGTGTGTGTGTGTGTGGTCTTCAATCACTTTTGCGTAGAGTTGCTATTGCTAAAAGGGCTGTGGGAGACAAAAGAGCTACTGCAAGGAAAACAAGGGAGAACCATGTTGTATTAAATGAGAAAGTGAAGGGAATACTCAGAGGTTGATTTTAGGATACAAGGTTTTTTGTTAATAATGGATTCTAAGAGACACAATGAAAGATTACAGAAGTTGGGGTATGGGTGAGAGAAGGGACAAAATCAAGTATAGACAGGGTCCTATGTGCATTTGAATGTGGGGGCTGAGTGATTTGGGAGTCCTTGTGGTAACTATCTGTGAAATTATGAGAGATATATACATATACATATCTTCCCCTGGTTCCTGACACACGGCTCTGAAACCCTTGTAAATTCCAAAGTTACAAGAGTGTTGTGAACATCTTTTGTTCTAATATTTGTTCCTTTTTTAAATAACTTTTTTTAAAAGATTTTATTTATTTATTTTTGTGAGAGACAGAGAAAGTGAGAGTGTGTGGGCCCATGAGTGGGAGTGGGGGGAGGGGCCGAGGGAGAAGCAGACTCCCACTGAGCAGGGAGCCCGACTCAGGACTTGATCCCAGGACCCTGAGATCATGACCTGAGCCAAAGGCATAGGCTTAACTGACAGAACCACCCCAGTGTCCTAATATTGGTCTTTGATCCCATTCCTGACACAGAACTCCTAAATCCCTTGGAATTTCCAAGGTGATAGGAATGTCTTTGGTTCTAATTAGGTGACCTTGAGTGTGCTCCTGGATGGGGACTGGTCACCAGAAAGACCAAACCATGATGAAAAACTTAGAGAAGAGGGGAGCTGGAAATGGAGTTAATAATTGATCATGCCTCCCTGAGGAAGCTTCCATAAAAATCCCAATAGTATGGGGTTTGGAAAACTTTCAGGTTGGTAAACACATCCACATACAAACAGGGTGATGGACCCCAACTCCATGGGGACAGAAGCTCCTGCACTTGAGACCCTCCCAGATTTCACCCTGTGTGTCTCTTCATCTGGCTGTTCATCTGTATCCTTTATGATATCCTTTAATAAGTTGATAAATCTAAGTATGTGTTTCCTGAGTTCTATGACTTATTCTAAGCAAATAATCAAGTCCAAGGGGGAGAAGTTCATGGAAAGCTCCAGTTTGTAGCCAAGTCAGATAGAAGCTGTGGGTAGCCTGGAGACCTTCTACTTGCCATTGGTATCTCAAGGGGAAGACAGTTTTGTGGGACTGAGCCCTTACGCATAAGATCTTTTGCTATCTCCAGGTAGACAGTGTCAGAATTAAATTAAATTATAAGACATCCAGCAGGTATTGTAGAATTACTTGGTGTGGGGAAAAAACCCCACTCATCTGATGTCAAAAGTGTTATGAGTACAGTAATAGTGTGAGAGTCAAGGAGAAACAGTGGAGGAAGAACTGAATTTTTTCCTACAAACCGACACAAAGGGGGATAAGGCCATAATTAGATTGTTAATAGTGGATTTAAGGAGTGTTTTTGGTGACAGCCAGATGTAGAATTTAAAACTTCTGACTATGCAGTAAGAGATCTGTCTTTGAGATTAATGTTTATGCAGTCCATTGGAATGTTCAATTATGTTAAATGATTTTATTGTTTCACCACACTTTGTAGAATTTATTGTTTTGTTTTTAATTTGACAGGCGGTCTTATTGAATACTTGGGAAAAATGAGTACTTATTCTTTCATTAATACGCTAGAAATTGCTTAAGGATAATCAATGTGATTAATATTTTTGACTAGTGGTGCAGTGACATTCATGTTAATGGAAGGTAAACACATCAATTCTGTCTAATTTCACAAATCAATATTATTTAATAAATATTAGAACATTCCAGGAAATGAATGGTTGATACCTTTAACTAATGCTTTTCTAATTCTGTCTGAAGCATTTTATGATCATTAGAAATACATTGCCTCTATGGATAATGTCTTAAATAAATTTCTCATAGCATTTTATAGTTTCCAAACATCTCAATCATGTGATCCTTATTTGGCATATTTCTGTTATTCCAAACAAAGTTTTAAATTCCTTACCATTATAAAAATTTACTAAGTCCAAAAGTTGTCAATTAGGAAGGGTTAATAGTAAAACAGTAAACATATCTAAATTTCTGAATATTTAAAAATAATTAATATTAATATTTAATTAATGAATTAACAATTAATGAGGAGAATGAGTCTTCTTAAGAACATTTCAGACTGATTGTATATTCAGTTTTTTGGTCTTAGGAGCCAGTGATTGTTTGGAAATATCATATTTTACTACTTCAAAACCTTTGACAAATCTGAAGAAAATCATACTCAGCATACAAATTTCTTACCATATAATACATATAAAGTGTACCAGGGTTGGAAAAAGTTAAAATTTTTAAAGCACTATTGGAAGACGAAAAAAGTTTTACATTTTTTTTTTAAGATTTTTAAAATTTATTTATGTGACAGAGAGACAGCCAGCGAGAGAGGGAACACAGCAGGGGAGTGGGAGAGGAAGAAGCAGGTGCCCAGCGGAGGAGCCCGATGTGGGACTTGATCCCGGAACGCCAGGATCACGCCCTGAGCCGAAGGCAGACGCTTAACGACTGCTCTACCCAGGCGCCCCAAGTTTTACATTCTTTAATAAATATCTTTCAGAATACATAGAAGTCGTATTTTATTCTACCCTGGGGAAAGTGTATTAGATGGACACATTTTTTCTTTTTTTAACCAGGAGCATTTGGTCTAAAGAGTTAGTTTCCTATTGCTGTTGTAACAAATTACCACAAATTTAGCCGCTTAAAGCAACACACATTTAGTTTTTACAGTTCTGGAAGTCAGAAATCTGAAATGGGCTGGCAGGGCTATGTTCCTTCTGGAGACTAGAGGGCAGGATATATTTCCTTGCCTTTTTCAGCTTCTAGAGGCTGTCTGCATTTCTTGTATCACTCTGACCTCTGTGTCCGTTGTCCCACTGTCTTCACTGACTCTGACCCTTATGTAAACTCTGTGATCACATTGGGCCCTCCCCGGTAACCTAGGATAATCTCCACATCTCAGGATCCTTAACTGAATCACATTGGCAAAACCCCTTTTGCCATGTAAGGTAAGATTCGTAGCTTCTAGGCATTAGGACATAAACATCTTTGAGGGGGGCCACTATTCAGTCTACCACAAGTTTAAATAAGTTTCAAGTATTTACTGGATAAAATGGTATAGAGTTATCAATGACGTGAACATTGATATGTCATTATTTAGATTTTCCTCTTTGATATCAGACTTATGATTATTATCATCACTTCAACAATAAGGCGATTTCTGCAACAATGAATTTGATTTTGTGGTAACATAATATAAAGCTCTGTGTTGGAGCAAGTGATTAAGCGATGAGTTTATGGTTCTAGGACTCATTCGTCAGGGCCTCCATATCATGAAAGGGTTGAATACTGGGTAAATCTCATACTGAATGAAGACAGAGCTTAAAAGATGGGCTGACAGAGAAAGACAATTATCATATGGTTTCTCTCATCTATGGAACATAAGAACTAGGAAGATCGGTAGGGGAAGAAAGGGATAAAGAAAGGGGGGTAATCAGAAGGGGGAGTGAAGCATGAGAGACTATGGACTCTGAGAAACAAACTGAGGGCTTCAGAGGGGAGGGGGGTGGGGGAATGGGATAGACTGGTGATGGGTAGTAAGGAGGGCATGTATTTCATGGTGCACTGGGTGTTATACACAACTAATGAATCATCGAACTTCACATAAAAAAAACCAGGGATGTACTGTATGGTGACTAACATAATATAATAAAAAAATATGATTATAAAAAAAAAAGATGGGCTGACAAATTCCTTTCAGGAAATGTGAAATCCATGTTTTAACACTAATGCTGCTGTTAGAATTATAGGTTTCTCATACATACAAAATTATCATCTAATCATAAAGCATATCTATCGGATCTAATCATTCCATTCTGAGTGTTATATTTCACAGAGGATGTTTTTAAAATAGAGGGACTTTCGGGGAGGAAGGTGGCATAAAAACGAAGTATTCAAGTCATGTGACTAATCAAAGGACATTCTCACATTAGAAAATTATTAAATAAGTGGGTAGGTGAGGAATATGTGATGATTTTTTTTAAATATTTCAAATTTGGAAAGGTGTGATGAAGGGTAAAGAGATTAGTGGGTCAAAGTCAGGGGGTGGTAGATCTTGCCTTTATTGAAAAAAAAATCCAGAACTCAGATTTATCTTTAATTAATATGTTTGAATTATAGTAATAATTTCTAACATTACTTTTAAGTTCCAGGAAATTTAAACTGAGACAGTTCAAATAATTCTTACTTGGAGTAAATCTTAAATAAGCAGGTTACACTGTATTTGAAAAATATTCCAAAACATTGATAGCTGTAAACAACTGATTTATATAACATCTATCACCTAGAACATTTAATCCAAACATCCAAAATGCTTCTTTGAGATAGCCAGGTAAATAATAGGTTAGAAATTAAAAAAGCCTTCTGTTATATTCTAAAGTGTGGTACTGCTTTCTTAGTGCTTCATGATAACTGAAGCAGATACTTTACAATTCATGCAAAAGTTCAATAATGACTTCTAGGAATTTACATCCTAAAATAATAACAGAGATATTGATAATACTCTTATAAAAATTGATATAAGCCATCAACTCTGTTAGCCATTTATTAATAATGTCTATGGAGTAGTTAGCTCTTCGAATGCAATGCATCTAATGGCCAGAGATTTTCTTTTCGTGCCTTTTGCAAATACCTCTGTTATTGCATTATAATAACTTATTTAGATTTCTATTATATTCTCGAGATTTTGAACTCTTCTCTTTATCCATGTTCCCTTACCTAATGCTTGGTACAAAACAACATTCAAGAAATATTGATTAAATTATAGTAATAAAGATCATTAAAGGTAGACGACCTTGTGGTTGACTTTGGGTAGATTAAACAATGTTATTATGGAAGCTGTTGAAATCTCCCCCCACTGAATGGATGTTTTAGTCTTTGTTATTAGAATTTAATTCTTAGGTCAGAGCGGAAATGTTGGAATGCCTGTGGTGACCTGGTCTGAGAAAGAGGGAGAAATGAAAACTGGGTTAGGCCCAGGAGCACATCCCCTGCCTCACTGAAAGGGTGCCCTTGCCTCTCAGTTGTTGCCATGATGAGCAGTGTAACCAGACATTCTGGGTTTTCAAGTGAAGATGGAAAACTGAATTTTTTTTATTATGTTCAGTTAGCCACTGTATAGTACATCATTAGTTTTTGATGTGTTCAATGACTCATTTGTTGCGTATAACACCCAGTGCTCATCACAGCACGTGCCCTCCTCAATACGCATCATCTTGTTATTCCATCCCCACTCCCTCCCCTCTGAACCCCTCAGTTTGTTTCCCGGGGTCCATAGTCTCTCATGGTTTGTCTCTCTCTCTGATTTCCAATTTTTAAATATTGGCTACTGTGAGGCTACAAGCCATATTTCACTTGTAGGCAGTCTGTCACCTCTACTTTTAGGTCTTGAAGATGATTTCTATTGTCTGGAGGGAAAATATTCCAAACGAGAGGCATAAAATGACTAAAATCTGTACAATCATGTCCCAAGTACAGAGAACAGATTTGGGTTTATTTTGGACTGGAGGAGGCCCCTTGGAAAGAGCTGGGGGTGAATCTGGAATGTAGTTGGTAGTCAGATTGGGAAGAGTTACGTTAGACAAGCTGTCAGGTTTTGACTAGTTTGCCTGAGGAGAACTGGGATTGAACGATTTAACACAGGTGGAGTGGTGGCGAAGCTGCTTGCCCTGACCAAGAAAAAGACGGGGACCCTACGAAAAGGAGAGAGCAATCCTAGCTGTTCAGTGAGGACGAAATGATGCTCCGGAGGATGGATAGGCTGGCTCTGGAAGTCGGAAAGGAAGTCAAGGATTCGGTTGGTCTCTCAGCTGGAAGGTGGATCGTGGCAACAGGGGACTCTAGGAAGGGGCCCAAATGGGCAGGCTGTTGCCTGGAGCACGTGATGAAACCCATGATTTGATGGAAGTGAATTCAAAAGCAAAACTGATACCATCCAAGTAGGCACTCAGTATGAGGAAACAAATCAGAGAATCGCTGCTGGGACTAGTGGAAAGAACTTAAAAAAAAAATGGTCACAAGCAACATGTCAAAATTCTTTCATCAGAGTAGTGATAAAAGTGCACAGTGAAGAGAAGGGCCATATGCACCCCAATGTTCATAGCAGCATTGCCCACAACAGCTAAATCGTGGAAGGAGCCGAGATGCCCTTCAACAGATGACTGGATTAAGAAGCTGTGGTCCATATATACAATGGAATATTACTCAGCTATCAGAAAGAACGAATTCTCAACATTTGCTGCAACATGGACGGCACTGGAGGAGATAATGCTAAGTGAAATAAGTCAAGCAGAGAAAGACAATTATCATATGATTTCTCTCATCTATGGAACATAAGAACGAGGATGATCGGTAGGGGAAGAAAGGGATAAAGAAGGGGGGGTAATCAGAAGGGGGAATGAAACATGAGAGACTATGGACTATGAGAAACAAACTGAGGGCCTCAGAGGGGAGGGGGGCTGGGGAATGGATAGACCGGTGATGGGTAGTAAGGAGGGCACGTATTGCATGGTGCACTGGGTGTTATACGCAACTAATGAATCATCGAACTTTACATTGGAATCCGGGGATGTACTGTATGGTGACTAACACAATATAATAAAAAATCATTAAAAAAAAAAGTGCACAGTGGAAGTATCTGCACAAGGAGTAAATGCCAGGCTGTTGGGTGACAATCTGGGCTCTTTCCATCCCCATCCCTGCAACCAAGAGCAGGATCGACTGAGCCTGCAGGTCTGGCTAAGATGCAGTTTCTACTAGATGGCTGCTCTGGCCTGGACACTACATCGGCTGTATCAGACATTCCCGTTTCCTACGAAATGCCAAAGAATAACAGCCCTTTATGTGCACCGATGGTGACAATTGTTTGAATTGGGCTTCCTGTTTTGGAACCCCAGGACAATGCAGCGTGACCGCTAGCAACACAGAACTTCATATTTTGGGGCCAACGGATGACTGTCAGTTCAACAACAGGTTATTGAAATATCCTTTGCTTTATATCAACTGAAGTCAGGTCTATGCTGTTACTTTGTTTATAGGATGAAAATAACATCTATTATCAACCATTTGACTGTAAAATGCTTTATTAACACTCCTTATACGTATGCCAGTGTATATCTAAGTCACCTTCGCCATCCGCAGAACATGATTGAAAAAAAGAAGATTAGCAAATTAACAAAGCAATAGGTCACGAAGGTGAGAGGTTATAGCAACGGTGGGACATTATTGCTGCAAGTTATTTGTGCCTGCAGCTGTCAGTGGGGCCTCTTGCTCATGATAATGCCTCTGTAAGAATGCTGCTGTCATTCCCCTTATCGAGGCAATTGCCCTCTGAGCAATTTCAGTTGCTGCACACAGCTATTCAGCCATGCTGACAGCTATTCATTGAACTAATTAAGGAAGAGTTAGGTAAATACATTTATTCACAACTTTTCGCCACAACATTCTGCAAACTGAAACTTCCTGGAAATAAAACATTGTGTAACCTTTGCAGCACTGAGGAAAAAAGATATTATTTTTCACCATAAAAGTACCACAAGAGTACTCTTCTTCCTTAAGGTGGTTGTGACTATATTATACAAAAAAACACATCATCTTGGGTGTTTAGAATAGCTTTTGAAAACTCATTACGCATGGGATATGTTTTGCATGTCTCGATCTTAAAATAGAGGACAAAACTGAATGAAGAAAACTCTGCACAGAACTATTCATGCCTTCATTCTTCATTCATTCATTCATTCATTCATTCATTCATAATTTATTTATCAAAAAAAAAAAGAAAAAAAAAAACAGGAAATGCTCCACTAAAGTATAGGATAAATAACTCATTGCAGTACTAAAAAGATAATTCAAAGACAATCATTAAGTTTGATAATAGAAAATCGATAATAGAAAAAATACCCTGAAAAAAATACGAATGTAGGATAATGATTATAACTTAACACTATGGATATGGTATTAAGGCTATTAATGTTCATATCAGGGCAGTGGGATAATGGATGACTAGCTTTTTAAAAATTTTCTTTTGCTTTAAAAAGTAACGTTTATTAAATTTTGGATGATATGAAAGAATTAAAACCACTGTAGAAACTCTGGAAATTATAGAAATACACAAAAAAGAAAAAAAAATCACCCCAAAGCCAGAGAAAGCCATTCTTATTATCTAGTATATTCCCTTCCAGTCCTGTTTTACTTTTTCAGTTTGCTTACAGGGCGTGCCTCACACTAATAATGCTGGGAACCCGTAGCATATATACTTAACGTCTCGTTTCGTAGTGCACTGATATAATATATTTATGTCATTAAATACTCTTAAAATATGTACATGTACATGAATGTTAATGGCCATGCAATTCCTTCATAGGAATGCCCTATGTTTTTGTATACTTAAAACCTTCAAAACGTTGATTTAGATTTATGGTGGCAGTCCATTATGAACTCAGATACGTTTGGCTTTATCATCATGATACAAATTTTCAGAACTTGTCAGTATTTTTTTGAAAATGTATTTCCTTCTCAAATTAGCTCTATTTTCTGTGTTCAGGCACACCCTCTAATTGTATGACACAGTAACAAAACCTGATTCCACTGGAGACCAAGTAGGGAAACTTGAAAGCAAGTCACACTTGTTTCACCTCATAAAACATCATTATCCACACGTGAGTTTGAGAAGAAGAATTTTCCTGAATTTTTACTTCAAAGATTGAAATGATTGAATAGATACAGTTTGTCTTAGCAGAACGTTAAAACTATTATCATCTAGAGAAGAAAAGAAAGTAATTTAAACAATAACGTTGATCTTTAGAAAAAACATAAGGGCTGATATTAATATAATGGAACATATTGTCTTTTCACGTATCTTCAAAACATCAGAAAATTACTACACATTCTAAAAGTGGAAAACTCTGTTTTATTGTAATCAGTATTTGTCGGATGCCTAAAGAATTTTATACTTTCTGTTGCTTGATGTTTCATTTACATAATGATGCCATGCAAACATCAATTATAATTTGCATACAGGTTTTCCATGTATTGCATCTATGTATAATTGCAACTGGTACCTTTTAGTTTTCTAAATAATTTTGTTTTCTGTTGGTCAGTGTTTTTTTTACATAATTGCTCTACTCACATGTCAATTTTATATTAATATATTTAATATATTACAAATATATATAAAACATATATTTCCACAGGAACAACTTGTTTCTATAAGAATTAGATGAAACGTATCTTAGTGAAGGGAATAAGGGCAAAGTGATTAAAAGAAATACTGTTCAATATAGCTACGTGGAAGCATAATAATAAAGTAAAAAGAAGACGAAGCTTGGATGGCTGTCTTAAATACAGATTGCCATGGAGATAATGGCTGTTTCACGGGCTCAGAGGCAGAGCTGTTGTGGAGTCGAGTTTTTTCCAGTTTCTGCGGCCGCATGATTGGCAGAGACGCAGGTGTCTCACCAGCTTGATGATACTGCCCCAGAGCGACTGATGGATATAATTATGACTTCTAGTAGGAAAAGTGCTCTAGAGATGATCTATTATGGAAAGATAAAATGCATATTTATATCCTTACACGATATGACCTTGCTTTTGAATTTTAGATTTCTTAGATATGTTAAAAGAAAATGGAAACCAGGCTTCAAAATCCCCCAAGCAACAGAGCCGTTTAAGCCATGTAAGCAAAACTAAATCTAGCTTATTTCATGAGCATGAACAAAACTTAGGGTGTTTCTTGTAAATGCCTCTGATAGTTATAAACAAAACCTAAGTTATCTTCCTAAAATGGTACAAGATAATCACTTTTAACCAATCCCCGCCATCTAGAAACCCCTCCTCTAAACACCAATCATTGTAAAGATTAGACAACTTCCTCGTTTTCACTTTATAAGCCTGCCTGTGAGGTCTTACGTCTGAAATTCATACCAATTTGGGTTTGAAGTCTCCCTGTTTGCCGAGCAGTTAGTTTCTTGCTGAATAAAATATTCATATCAAGTAAAGCTCTCTGAATTTTTCTTTTGACAGATATTTTCGCCTGAACACTCCAGCTTTACTTGGGTTTGATTCTTTGGCCTTAGGTCTCAGGCTTTGATTTTTTATTTTATTTTGTTAGAGTCTTTTTAGCTCTTTAACTGTCAGACTCTCTCTTTCTCGATGTGCTGGAAACCTGCAGACAACTGACAGTAAGTAAACTAGATTAGGAAAAAGAGAGGATGTTTGCAGATTAAAAAAAAAATGGAGGAGAAAAACAACCTCTTCTTTGGCGGAAAATTTCAGGGACTACAGAAGTTATGACTCAGGAGACTGTCCCGACAACAGTAACGTTCTTGAACATGAATTCTCTAGTTTAAACTACAGAATATCATGTGTTATGTAAAGATCCGATGGTCAGGGCAAGAGCTCTTTTAATATATTGCTAATAACCATCCCTGAGGGGAGTAATTTTAAATAATTCCCTAATATGACGAGTATATTTTTTAATGATTTTCTCATCCTGAATCCATAAAACATAAGCCATGGAGTGTCATAATGAATACAGGCTGAACTAAAATTTGATTTCCTAGGTGCACAGGGGGCTTTATTTCATAGGAAGCATTTCACATCAGCATCGAAATCCCCACTGCTCATAGTTCACTTATATCTATGCCTATGGGGAATAAAAACAAGCTTTTAATTGATAGGCTAAACCATCACAGTATTGGTAGCATATAAGCAGCAGAGACCTTAATGGTAAAATGCCCCTCGTTTGATACTGATAATTATTGAATCTAAAATTTTGTAGTTTTTATCACAAACAAAAATGTAATGAGAACCTTGAATTAGGTAAAAAGGTAATAAAAGTTGATTGTCACATAGAGGGTAGAGTCTCCAAATGCATCTTACTTTAATACTCTTTTGTGTTTGAAAGAGTATTAATAATTAATAACGTCATAAATCGTATCTAAATTCAATTCAGATGCTCACGCTAGAGAGTCTGTTTTTAGAATCACAAAACTGATGAAGTCGTGTTTATTTTTTGTTGGTAAACAACACTTGCCAATAAATGGTAACTTTATTCTTTTTTTTTTAATGTTTTTTTATTATATTGTGTTAGTCACCATGCAGTACATCCCCAGATTCCGATGTAAAGTTCGATGCTTCATTAGTTGCGTATAACACCCAGTGCACCATGCAATACGTGCCCTCCTTACTACCCATCACCAGTCTATCCCATTCCCCCGCCCTCCTCCCCTCTGAAGCCCTCAGTTTGTTTCTCAGAGTCCATAGTCTCTCATGCTTCATTCCCCCTTCTATTACCTGTACCATTTCTTTATCCCTTTCTTCCCCTACTGATCTTCCTAGTTCTTATGTTCCATAGATGAGAGAAATCATATGATAGTTGTCTTTCTCTGCTTGACTTATTTCACTTAGCATTATCTCCTCCAGTGCCTTATTCTTTCAGGAAACTTCATAAATCCTTCAAATTTGACTCTTACCGAAAAGTAAAGGAGTTATTTTCTCCCTGTACTGAATCATTCACTTCTTGTGGCTCACTACAAGTTAAAACAGCCAAACAAAATACACACCCTCTTGTACACAGAGCTGTAGTGACAGTGTCGCTGTACATGAAGCTAGGATTTTGGGGGTGGGTGTGTGTCTTCGCGTGGGTTGGGGAAGGATGATGCAGACCGAAAGGGCCACAGTTCTCACAATGTGTCTAAGAATCTTCGTGACATGTATGAAGTTGGCAGAATAAATACCTGTTGATATTTCTGTTTACACCCGTGATATCAGAAAACTGGATTAAACAAAGTACGTTTTAAAAAGATAGAAGAATTTAAAAAAACCCTTCAATGTTTCCTAAAAACTGCCAAGAAAGGTTGGCATATGCTGCTTGGGAAATGTACTTGGCTGTGGCATTTTTGTTTCTTAAAAATAAAGGTTGGCAAATTTCCAAAAGCCCGATTTTGGAAGCACTACCTACAACAAAGAACAATCTTAACTCTGAAACACTGAATAAAGGGGTTCACGGATCCTGGCAATATACACATTCAGGGTTATACAGCTTTCGCCTGGCCAGCGGCTAGAGAGCCCATCAGTCTACCCACGGAGACGCATTCGTTTGGTTCAAGAAAGGTTCAGGGCAAGGAGTCAAGATTTTTTTATGCCTTCTCTTAACAGATTAGATGGTTTGCATATACTTACAACAGAGGAAACACCTAAGTGTCATGATTCTCAGTTATTTCCCTAAGGAGGTGAAAGCATTTTCAAAATTTCATTAAATGGTCCACTGTCTGAAGACAGACTCTGGGTCTCGCTCCCCATGTTGCATGTCCAGGATCGTTAGTATGGCTTGTGGCCCACAGCAGAGACTGCACAATTGTTTTTGAGTGAGTAAATGTACAGTTGACAGCAACATTAAAATTCATGCGGAAAATGAGAACTTTAGATCTTTCTCTTAGAAAGTGCTGACATGGATAACCACGTCGGCACAAACTCAGAGGAGATTTGATAATCACCTATACAAAATCCAGACATCTTTCACCAAGTTTGTACACACACACACACAGTGACAACAACCAAATAACCCCCCACATTTGCTTTATTGCTAACTCCATTTTATACATATTTACAGAGTAAGTCAGTATGTTAAGCATGTAAGTTCAACCTTGCCACTCCATTGCTTACAATACTCTGATGGCTTCTCCATCATCAGAATAAAAGCTAGATTCTCACCCTGGTTTACAGAAATCAGATCCCTGCCTTCTTCTTCCACCTCGTCTCTATGTTTTTCTACCACAGCCCAGTTACAGAAGACTTCAGGTTCTAGCTACACACAAGCTCTCTACTAACAGTCAACTGCATGAAATGCTCTGCCTTTTGAGCTCGACATGATTGGTCCATTCTTGTCATTCAGCTCTGATTATTCGGAAGTGACTCTTCATCACTCTGTAAAATGTTACACTATTTGAATCTCAGCATAGAACTGTAAGTAATGGATAGTAAAAGCTCCTTTTCTGTTTTTTGTATTAAAAAGAAATTGATGCGATGGAAAAAAAGTTTAATTTCTGTCTATTGACCTTATAGCCTGAGATCTTGCTAAATTTATTTATTAGTTCTGTCAGATCTTTTGTAGAATCTTTGGGATTTTCCTCATATGCAATTATGTTATCTACAAATAAAGACAGTTTTACTTCTTCTTGTCCAATAAAAAAAAGAACTTATTCTCATTTTTATCACTTATTTGATTTGTTGGTTTACTTGCTTATTGTCATTCTTCCTCTTTCCTGGAATACAAATTCGATGACAGGCAGGACTTTGTCTCTGCTCTTTTTCTGACTTACAAAATGGCCCCTCACACATATTAGATACTTAAATAAATATTTGGAATGAATGAAAGAATGAACTAGATAAAAGGAGATTTGTAAGAGGCAGAATAAAAATGGAGGAGTGTGTCAGGAAGTGCTTGATTGGGAAACAACATCACTGTGTACCAGAATAAATCAGAATAGAATTAATGATTAGAATTAATAATTTTATGGCAAAAATCATAGTTATGTATTTTTTCTGCATTATAAAATTTTCATTGTTCTTTTCAACTTGAAAAGTTGAACAAACACATGTAAAAGATTCCTGATGTTAATTTGATTATAATAAACCAAATAACAAAATCACAAGAAAGTAGTTACAAGGTCAGGGTAGTAAAAGAAAAGGATGAAAGATACAAGAAAAACATCGAGTTACAAGAGGGCGTAATGAGTTCTTTTAGTTGCCCCTATTATGTATGTAGCAGCATGTGAGTACATTTTTCTTTATTTCAAAGGGCACTGCAAAATAATAAATGGTCACAAGAAAAATAAGATGGTGTGTGCAGACTAATAACGTCAATGATGAGTTAGAATATACTAAAAATATTGTCGTGTGATCTAACTGAGTTTATCTGCAGTGTAGTAGATGCCATGGTGTCCTAGATGTATGCCTTCCCTCCCTGAGAAATGCCCCTTCATCTTTCAGGAATAGACTTCTGGAGCCATGTTCGTACTCTGGATTTCAGACCCCAATCGGGTCAGATGCTCTCATTTAAGAATTTGAAATTGGGATTCCCAGAAGAAATCACCCTAGCAAATCTGTACACAGATTTGTTCAAGAACTACAGGAGAACATCTTTTACTGGGGGACAGAGAGGCAGAGAAAGCTGGTCTAGTCAGAGAAAAATAAATAAATAAAGCACTTGCACCCTGAGAGGCAGAAATGAGAAATTATGTGATTCAGATGAAAAAAGAAAGTATCTTTCCTTATACCACTTGTATAAAGCTTCTCTATATTTGTGCATCTCACTTTTTGGGTGTAAGAAAAAACTGAATGAATCTATTTATCTATTATCTATCATCTATCTATCATCTATCTATCTCTATTATCTATGTATGTATGTAACATTTATCTGTCTATGTATGTATCTATTTATGCTTAAGATGAAAGAGTTTATGTTCCTATAAACGAAAGTGTGTTGGTTAACACATTGATATGTGCAAATTCTTAAGATGGGGTTCATGTTTTAGATTATAATGGCTAATTCCTGTTATTATAAAGTATACCCCCCCCATTAACTGAGAAATTTTGAAAGCTTTAACCTAAACTCTTTAGGGTCCAGGATTAATTTTAAATGGATGTGATTTTATAATAGATAGATGAAAGAGGCAAAAAAATATAACTGATGAGTAAAATAACTCATGAATAAGATTTGTGAAATAATGGTAAGTAAGAATTATCTGGAGGATTGGTGAAATGAAAGACTGCCCTAAACTGGACCTAGGCCCAACCTGAAATGATGAAAAAAATGCCTTCCAGACTCACATCCAGCTGACATACAATGTTAGAACAATAACATGGTTTCATCTGAACGGACAAGCCTAGAAGACATTTTGTCTTTTTCATTCTGGCTACGGCAGAATGCAAGAGATCTGGAAAATTAGTTCGGTTTTGCCATAGAAAAAGGGATAAAAGAGCTGAATGAAATCATATTGATTGCACAGATTACAATAAAATGACCTTGAACTTGTTCTTTTTAGTAATTACATTGTTAGTCTACATCCTGTTTGATATCTTTACCATAAAATTCATATCATTTGATAAACACATGGCCTTTCTGACTTTCCTCTTACCTCTTTCCCACTCTCTTCTTCCTTCTCTCCTTCCCTCCATCCTTTCTTTCTTACCTTCTTCCCATCTTTCTTCTAAGTTTTTATTTTTATTAAAATCATAGATATGTAAACTACATTTACATGTAATTTAAAGAACAAATAATTTATAAGATTTATTTTTTAAAAAACGCATCGATTCAGAGCCTCTCCATTCCCTGTCCCCTAATGCATTCTTTTTGAGCCCCTTCAGTTGATTCTTTGGACATTTATCTCCATAGCTCAATGCAACCTGCTTGCATTGTTACTTGCCGATTTTTCACTTTTGGGCATTGATTTCCAACCATGAAGGATAAGGATTTAGCTTTTATCCTTCTTGTCTCTCCTCTCCCATCCCACACATTTCTCATTCCGTCATCTTTTTATATTAAATTACGGCATAATTTTAGTTAGAGCGCTTAGTGTTTACATCCTTATCATGATGTTATAAATTAAGTCTTGTAATAAACTAGGCTTACTCTTCTTCTCTTAGAAAACCTTTTTGTTGTTGTTCTTATGGGCTTAACAATTTTTTTTTCACATAGATTCCCATGTACATTTTATTTTTCAACCTATAAAAGCTCTGTCAGTTGTCTGTATCTGCTCAAATTGATTTTGAAGAAACCCCTTCTAGAGTCCGCAGACAGGCGCCACACAAGCTGGTTTCCTTTCACACAACTGTCTTCTGGGCATTTCCTTTCACTCTCATCCTTAGAATTTCTTTTGACGTTATCCGCAGGTGACTTTCCTGTTCAGATAGCTCATGCATTCCTTTTTTTCTTTCTAGTTTAAGCAGAGCACACCACCCAGCAGCTTTCTGGAAGAGTATGTGTGAAAGGTGAAATAGTTGAGAATTTGCAGATCTGAAAATGTCTTTATCTCATCCTTAGAGCTGACTGATAATTAGCATACAATTTTAAGTGGGAGACAATCGTTCATTAATGATCTTGTAGCTTCTAATGCTGTTCTTGAGAAATTTGAGAATATCTCCTAGTCCTTTGTATGTGACCCAGTTGTTTTTCTTCAATGAAAGCTTTCTTTAGTGAAAATGTTCTTTTCGTTCTTTGTCTTCTGAAATTTTAAAATGATGTACCTTGGAGTGCGTCTATTTCCATCCATTGTGTTGGGCATTTGATGGGCTTTTTAAATTTGGAAACTTTAGTTGTGGGAAATTCTCTTGAATTATTGTATTCATGGTTTTTTTCTCCATTTTCCCTTTCTCGAGTTCCTAATACTGGGGTTTTTTGGAAAACTGGACTATTCTTATGATTATCTTTTGCTCCCATTTCTTATTTTCTTTTTTATTCTTGTTCTAGTTTCATAAGACATTTTATCATTTTTTCCCCGAAACTTCCATTGAGTTTGCCATTTTAGCTCTCATATTTTCAATTTCTAGCATATCCTTTTTTGTTCCTGGACATTTCTTTTTTATGGCATCCTATTTATTTATGCAGTATCTTATCTTACCTCTTACTTGAAGATGTTAGAGAGAGTTTTTACTTTTATTTTTTGAAGTTTACTTCTCCTAACTAGTCCTCCAGTTTAAAAAATATTATTTTACTATTTGCTTTGATCTCCTTCATGTTAGGGATGACCTGTGGATTTCTGCTGGTTCAATTATGAATTTCTTCATAATTGTCTGCTGCTGGTTAAAGGAGGATGAATGGAACCTCTGAGCAAGTGGATGAGAACTTCTCCACTCTAAGCTTCACCGTCAGGGACCTGTCCGGCTTGCTTATAGGGTGGAATCATTGATGTCAGTGTTAGATGTGGATGTGTTATATTTTCCGGAGATGATTCATCCTTCGTTTGTTTGGAGGGAAATGCCCTATCAGTGTTCTAGGAGCCCAGGAGTCAGGAAAACTGAAGTGCTCAGCCTTGGGTAGACATACGTTTGTCTAATATTTCTGTTTTCAATACATTTTCTTATGTTAAGCTCTGCCTTGGTGCCCACCAATCCAGAAGTGTTCTATTGTAGCGTCTTTAGAGAAAAGATGACCAGCTTACAATCAGAGTTGGGAGCAGTAGTCCAGTGGAAGGGAATGCTGGAGATCTGGGGGCATCACTTCAAATCTCCTTTATTTCAGTCTCTATCTCTCTTACCATCACCTCCAGAGGTAAGACAAGTCACTAATTTTTGAGATTTTTAAGGATTCTGCAGTACAGATCAGGTTGGTTCTCGACTTTTCCAATGGTTAGTTTAGGGTTTACTTTCCAGCATCCACAAGTTCTGTTACCACTAGTTAATCTGTTTCTGGCTTGCACACATTTTTTGTTGGTTTACATGACTTTGCCAGCTTATGGCTAAAAAACTTTTTTAAGAATTTTCATAAGAATTTTGGAGGACCAAGCAAAATTTACTACCCATAGCCATCTGCCATATTTTCTGGTTCCCCTCACTTTTCATATTTAATCTTTTAAAATCTTTGTGTTTTTTTGTAAACAGAATATACCTAGGTTTTTTGTTTTAACTCAATCTGATAGTCTCTCTCTCTCTTTTAAAGTTTTTTATTGTAATTCCAGTGTAGTTAACATACAATGCTATACTAGTTCTAAGTACAATATAGTGATTCAACAATTCCACACATCACCTGGGGCTCATCACACCAAGTGCACTACCACCTCCCCTT
Source organism: Ursus americanus (assembly GCF_024610735.1). Lineage (NCBI taxonomy): Eukaryota > Metazoa > Chordata > Mammalia > Carnivora > Ursidae > Ursus > Ursus americanus. The sequence continues at coordinate 58,662,300 of NC_142139.1, read as the reverse complement.
TGTAACCATCAGTTTATTCTCTATAGTTAAGAGCCTGTGTCTTGATTTGTCTTTCCCCCCACCCTTTGTTTGTTTGTTTTGTTTCTTCAGTTCCACATATAACTGAAATCATATGGTATTTGTTTCTCTTTGGCTGATTTATTTCACTTAGCATTATACTTTTTAGCTCCATCCAGGTTGTTGCAAATGGCAAGATTTTATTCTTTTTTATGATTGAGTAATTTTTCATTATTCACCTATCTATCTATTATCTATCTATCTATCTATCTATCTATCTATCTATCATCTATCTATCTATCTATCTATCTATCTATCTATCTATCATCATACATCTTCTTTATCTCTTCAATTATAGATGGACACTTGGGTTGCTTCCATAATTCAGCTATTGCAAATATGCTGCAATAGACATAAGAGTGCCTCTATCCTTTCAAATTAATGTTTTGTATTTTTTGGGTAAATACCCAGTAGTGTGATAACTGGATTGTAGGGTAGTTCTATTTTTAATTTTTTTTCTATTTTTAATTTTTGAGGAATCTCCATACTGTTTTCCACAGTAGCTGCACCAGGTTGCATTCCCACCAACAGTGCACAGGGGTTCCTTTTTCTCCACATCCTCACCGATACTTGTTGTTTCTTGTGGTTTTGATTTTAGCCATTCTGACAGCTGTGAGGTGAAATCTCATTGTAGTTTTGATTTGCATTTCCTTGATGATGGGTGATGTTGAACATTTTTTCATGTGTCTGTTGGCCATCTGTATGTCTTCTTTCTTAATGGAAATATTCAGACCATTTATATTTAGTATAGTGACATAATTTTATCACATTCTATATTTGGTACTTACTTTTCATTGCTGTATTTTCTTTTCCCCTTTAGTTTCATTTGCTGATTTGAATATTTTACTGTCTACCCACTTTCCTTTTGTTAATATTCACATTCTACCATACCTTAAGATTCCATTATCTTCTGATTATCCTTCCTTTATTTACTCTATTAAGCAGAATAAACCATTGGTTATGAGGAAGTTAACTACTATTTAATCCTCAAAACAAAACTGATTCCTTCCTACCACACTTCTTCCTGTCTTCTTTCCTCTATCTCTTTCTTTCCTCCATTTTACTCTCACACCAGCTATGACCGTCAATATTTCTTGTCTAAAGTCTAGTTTTCATACTGATCTCTTTGTAGTCATTTTTCCTTATTCTGATTTTTTCCACATATGCATGTTAGAAAATCTAATCTTTTTTTTTTTTTTTAAAGATTTTATTTATTTATTCGACAGAAAGAGAGACAGCCAGCGAGAGAGGGAACACAAGCAGGGGGAGTGGGAGAGGAAGAAGCAGGCTCATAGCAGAAGAGCCTGATGTGGGGCTCGATCGCATAACGCCGGAATCACGCCCTGAGCTGAAGGCAGACGCTTAACCGCTGTGCCACCCAGGCGCCCTTAGAAAATCTAATCTTATCCACTGTAGCACTTTGAATAACTCCTGATTACCTATTGAGTTACACAAAATGTCTTCAATCTTACATTTATAGTTAGCTATAGTTACGCAAAATTTACCTTCTCACATATTATCTTTCATTTCTCCATTTCTCATGCTCCATTCATGATCCAATGAATGGATCACTCATTCTACTCCCTACATGTCGAATGCTCTCCCAACTTCAACTCTCCATCCTTGCTTACACAATCTCTAACTTTTAAAGGCCAATCGGCTCTTGTTCCCCCAATGAAATCTTTCAATATTTTTTGGTAACATAATTTGGATTTTAAGACAAATTTTATGTATTATAATAATTTATGTATTATAAGGTGAAACTCCTTTTTGTCTATATTTATATTTATTGTCATAACAGACGCATTATGTATTTGGGTACTCCTTCTCCCTTTTATTTCTTTTGAGCTTCTGCATAGTGAAACGTGTTGGAACTCTGTAAAATAGACAATCAGTGAACATTCATGGACACAGAAAGGTGCTCAGCAACAATTGGGAGAGAGGATTTTACATTAAATAATGTTGGGCCGTTCATTCCCTAGCTCCACAGAGCTGTGAAGATGAGATAGCCTGAGGTTTGCGTCTTTCTCTTCTTATTCTCTCCTCTACTGAAGTTGAAACGATTTCTTCTCCAGAAAACTTAATAACTATTTTAGAAAATTCAGAGAACAGTACAAAGCTATACAAGCAGTTATCTTCATGTGTTTCCAGAGAAATCTCATTAAGTTTCAGTAAGACCGAAATCTGTGACATGTTGGATCAGGGTTGGAAGAATTTTACCAAATCAACACCAAATGAGATTTCAGTGTAAACCTTGTTCCCACTTAAAGCAGCTTTCAAGCACTTTAGAAACATCTCTAATTAGATAAATTAGTGGATCCTAGATATATGATAGGTTATAAATGGAATCTGAAGGTCTCAGGGGATATCCTTATAAACTAGAACAATGTACCTCAGTTTCCTCACCTATGAAATAGGGACAAGGAGACCTGACTCACAGCATTACTATTAGAATTAAATAAGAAAATATACACAGAAAGAGGAGGGGTAACATGGTGAAGAGCACAGATTTGGCAGTCAGAATTAAATTAGAATCTTTGATTTGCCAATAATAGTATGATCATGAGCAAACTTATATCACCTCTATGACCCCTATTAGTTATTTTGAACACTCACAACATTTTGTACCTCATTCATAGCATCTATAAAATTCTAATTTCTTTTTATGTATTTGCACATTTATGTCTCCAACCAACTGTAATCCTTCCCTCCTTGAAGCTCCTCAGCGCTTTGAGTGTTATTTGTTACATTCATTACATTCTAATTTCTTTTTAAGTTTTTACTGCATACTTATTAATTTTCCTGGATGGTTATAATCTCAAAAGTAGGCTTTTAAAAAATTCATTTTTTATTCAGTACCTAATACAGTATCTTGCAAATCTCGCTGCCCCATGAAGAATAGAAAAATCCAGTTGAATCCTATTTAAATGAAGTTAGCAAAGTGAGGTCCAGGTGGATGTATGCTGTAGATATGGCTTTGGAAGTCCCAGAGTCCATATTTCCTTTATATACTTCTTGGTGATGATTTGTACCTGGTCAATTATTTAGATTTGCTTGTGTCAACTGAATGGGTAGAAGGGAAAGACTCAAAGGAAAATGAATACAAATAAAAACTCAAAACTGAAACCAAATTCAGGCTGATGAATGAGACTGTGTATTTATTTTTTGCCTATTCTATATTGAGGATAGAGAGATCAGACAGAGGTATTTTTGCTATCTTGGTTTTAGAAAGTCCATTCTCTTACCTATGTTGACAAAATTCTTAATAATGAGAAACCACACAAAGAAGGTTGAGAGATCATTTGTTTGAGGTTGCTTTTTCTCAGAATGCTCCCTAAATAGCATAACACTTTAAATAATTTAAAGAATTTGTTATTCAGAAATAAACTAAAATGAAATCCTGTATTTTTCCCTAGCCTAAGTCTTCTTGATCTACACCTTCATAACAATATATTCTCTTCAAGAGTTTTATTCAACAAAAGGAAAGCCAGATCCCTCAGTTCACGAATAACCCTCTCCTGATAGAGGGTATACTAACAAGCTAGGTCAGGAGAAGAGTCTTCTCCCTGAAGCTCCATCTCCACCAATATCAGACATGAAGCTGAGCGTAAAGAAAGTCGTGAAAACCTAAAAGGACCAGGGCTTGATTCAGGAACCCACACTAGAGGACAAAGTCTTCAGAGAAAGGGAAGAAGAACAGTGCACAAAGTCCTGGAATAGGCACTGATGTTTGCAGTTAACTCCAGGATGCTAACACCTTAGGAATGTGTGTACTATTTTCATTTAAGGACCCAAAATGGGAGAACCTTCATTTAGCATTCAAAGCCTTTAATTTGGTCCCAGTATGTAAATCTCGAAAAAAAAGAGAGGCAGAGAGGAAATTTTTCAGCTTCTGTAACAATCTTTGAAGCACTGAAGTTGGGGCACCTGGTTGGCTCAGTCAGTTAAGCATTTGCCTTGGGCTCAGGTCACTATCCCAGGGTCCTGGGATCCAGCCCCACATTGGGCTCCCTGAACAGCAGGGAGTCTGCCTTCGCTCTGCTCCTCCCTTTGCCCCTCCCCCTGCTCCTGCTCGTTCTCTCTCAAATAAACAAATAAACTAATTAATTAATTAAAATCTTAAAAAATAAAGCATTAAACTTGTTCAATAACTTATATTAATGACCTAGTAACTTGTTCACATTCATTTGTTTGATGATAGTCATCAATATGACTCTGTCTTCAGTGCTCGAAAGACGTATATGTGCACGGGGAGGGTATTTGTGCCCTGTGTTAGCATAAACAATATTTCCAGATTTATTACTTACTAAATAAAGCAGTGTAACTACAAAATTTATAATCTGGGCTATCAGGAACAAAACGGAAAGAATGAAGGAACAGAAACATTTAAAAAATTTTCTAAAAGTGCTGTATGAGGTGTAACTTTTAAAAAATCTTCACCATTTTGAAAACATACTATAGGTATCTCCAGGTGTTTAAATAAAGTTCTATACATATTAAGTGGGAACAGCAAAGGTCATGTTAATGAATCATTGCGCATGTTAAAAAAAAAATGACAAACCCTTTTTTTTTAACTGGGATTTTTCTCTCTTCCTCTTCTCCTTCTTCTTTTTTGTAAATTCTGTGTTCCACGTACCTAATTCTATTATGTTAGGTAATTTTAGCAAGGTTTACATGAACCTTGAACAGTCCTGCTAACTTTTTTTCAGTAAATGTCGACTAAAAACATAAAGGATACAGTGCCTTTGGGAGGAAAAAATAGACCCACGGTAATGGCATGTCATTATGGAAGGAAAGGGTAACTTTGAAGAGGCATGTGAAATGTTTGCAACTACAGTTCAGTCTCTTGGAAAGCAGTAATAATTGCCTACATACAGAAGGAAAGTTTCTTTGCTATTTCAATGACATAGACATTTGATGAAAAAACTTCCTTTGACATATACATTTCATAGTAGTGATGAATAAAAAAGAAAGGTGAAGCTCATACAGCTAATCTTACCCGAAGTATATCTGTATATATATTTATACATTTCAGGATATGGGTATGTTATCTGACAGTCATTAAATCTCAAGACTTCACTTCAGGGACCAAACAACCAGACAATTAGGAAACAAAGCTGACAGAAAATACCCAAAGCAACCTCAAGAAGGTCATGCCTCAATAGCCTACAAAAAACTAGTTGAAGTTTTTTGAGGTATTATACTGTTGCATTAGACTTAGACCTGCAACTTGCATTTAAAAAAAAAGGTATTATTTATTTGAGAGAGAGAGAGTACAAGTGGGGAGAGGAGCAGAGGGAGAGGCACAAGTCGACCCTGCCCTGAGTGCAGAGCCCAACACAGGGCTCCGTCCCATGACCCCAGGATCATGACCGGAATTGAACCCAGAGTCAATTTTGACTCTCAGTGACTGAGCCACCCAGGCATCCCTGAAACTTACATTTTTTGAAAGCATATGACAAAGTTCCAAATCAGTGATTCTTGCCAAAGCTGTGAAGGTATATTGCAAAAATGCGGTATTAGTTTATTGATCTGAAAATGTGGCTAAGAAAGAGGAAATCAATATTAACCGCAAGTCATATTGTTGGGGAAGAACCTCTCACATTTGCATCTTTAGAAAGCATGGTTGGATTTATGGAAATGAAAAGACTTTTATTAGTGCAAGTCGATGATCGGGATGAATAGGGAAGGTTTTCCAACAAGTATTCCCTGTAAACATATTTGTGTTTCCATCCACAGTTCGTAAGTGGAGAGCTGTGCTGCCCATCAAGCTGGCGTCAAGGTCAGAGGCTGCAGGGGACACAGGAATCTTCCTACTGATTGGATTATTCAAGGGGGAAACTGTTATTATGATTTGGGCCCAATTCGTGTCTATCTCTAAATCTTTTTGTGATTTCTAATATCCTTTAAAAATGATTTTTCTCCCATCTTTGTTTCTTCCTGCTTCTTATTTACAGCATGGAGAGAGAGAAAAAGAGATTTGCTAAGCCACTTATAAATGAATCAATCAATGATTTCGATGTTATTAAGTAACACTGATCAAATGGGGCTTCTGTTATGGGTAAAAACAGAATGTGTAATTGTAAATGATAACAGTTCTAAGAATCTTCTATCTGTGTTAAATGATGTCCAGGTGTTTGGGGGGGGGAGGCTCATTCACCACAATTTTCACTGTCTGATAGAGAAAATTCAGAAGAGTTTCCTTTCTTCCTTTTTTTTTTTTTTTTGCTGAAGTAAGATGATACACAATGTTACATTAGTTTCAAGTGTACAAAATAGTGATTCCACAACTCTATATGCTATGTTATGCTCACCACAGGTGTAGCTGCCATCAGTCACCATACAAGGCTGTTACAATACCATTGACTATATTCCCTATGTTGTGCCTTTTATTTCTGTGACTTATACATTCCATTATAAGAAGCCTATATCTCCCACTCCCCTTCACCCATTTTGCCACCTTTCTCCCACCCCTCTGGCAATTGTCAATTTGTTCTCTGTATCTACAGGTCTGTTTCTACCTTTGTTTGTGTCTTTCTTCTTTAGTAAATTTATTATCAAAGAAAACATTAGTGAATGGTTCCAGGGCATTGACTGGACCTTGTTACAAGGCAGTGGAACATGAGTGAAGAGAGTATAGATACTTTTTATGGAGGCAAACTTTGCCTAGATTCCTTTGGCATTTTTCTTTTTTTTAGAATTGCTTTTCCTCACCATCAAATATATGGCATTCACAATCCTTTACCTATCATATTACAGCAGAAAATGATATAAAATTTCCCAGGTACTCAACGTTAACGGAGAAGACTACTGTCAGCTCCACGTGAGCAGCCCTGGGCACCAACTGTCCCAAGCTCAACCTTTTTGCTACAAGGACTGTACGGATCAACATCTCCTTACATGAATAAGTCCTTCCAACCCCACCAGTGTGACAGAGGAATGCGGAAAGGCTGCCTAACTCACTGAGAGAATATGTTAAGCTATAATGCAAAAGGCTTTTCTTTTCTTTCTTTCTTTTTTTTTTTATAATTTTTATTTTGTTGTATTAGTCACCATACAGTACATCCCCAGTTAATGCAAAAGGCTTTTAACAATGAAGCGTTTTGGTTTATTCTTTTACTATTCTGTTTCTCTGTTTATTATTTTATTTAGCCATTTGCCTGGCTCTCTCCTCCACATATATGCCTTAATTGGGGATCTTTGGAGAAGGAGGAGCAGATGCAAGACATGGTTCCAGATGGAAGGATGAATAATTTATCCTAGAGGTGCATATGGGAACAACTGATTCATCCTAACAGTATTATAGCTGTAAAGGAGTAGCTATGTAAAGATGAAATTACTAATTTTTGTTATTTTGCATTTACTTGATTGCTCATTTGTTGTTAACGGATTATGTCTTAGTATTTGGTTGATCTCCTGAAGGTCACATCCACCTTGGAGATTTTATTTCAATTCAGCTACTGCGTGTGTGTGTGTGTGTGTGTGTGTGTGTGTGTGTGTGTTCTTTAGAGTATCTTTTATGTTCTGGGTCTCAAGATAGTGTCTGTGGGAAATCATAGATGAATAATACAGTCACCCTGATTTTAAGGCTCACTCTGTACTAGCCTCATTAGCTGATTTCTTTCATTCTTGAGATGCTGTTATGACAAACAACCTTATTTTTAAAGATATACATGATTTTTTTCTGTCCTTTCATCAAGTACAGAATTCATATACACATAGTGCCGACACCTAAGTGCCATCTGCCGTATAATTGTGAACATACACATACACGCACACATGCACACACACGCACCCCTATCTGCCTACTTTCCTTCCAATTCTAAAGAACCTAATCCAGAAGCTAACTGTGTCTCAGTTTTTGCTGTTGGTTCACCACAAAGAATAAGGAACATTTTACTTTCCCCTCCATTAAAAAGCCAAGAGCTTTGGGGCACCTGGGTGGCTCAGTTGGTTAAGCATCTGCCTTTGGCTCAGGTCATGATCCCGGAGTTCTGGGATGGAGCCCCATGTCGTGTTGGGCTCCCTGCTCAGCGGGGAGTCTGCTTCTCCCTCTGCCCCCCCCCCCCATTCATGTTCTTTCTCTCTCAAAGAAATAAAATCTTAAAAAAAAAAAAAAAGCCAAGATCTTTGCGACCTGGAGACCTGGGTTACTCTTTGCGTGGGAATAAATATTAAGAGGTCTCTTCATTGAAATACTAGACTCTTGGAGAGGAGAATAGCTCTTCTTTAGGGAAAAAAAATGGATTTTGCATCAGGGTAGTAAGTTCTCTGAAAACCTGTGTGTTGTTCCATGAAAAGGAGCAAGGCCATTGAGAGCTGTGCTACCTGATTGTCAAGGAACTGGACAAGAACCTCTGTCTGGGGGCACAAGGAAGCTTCCTTGATGACCTTGTTTGGGTTCCTTCTAAGAGATGGATATCATGATTTGAGGGCTGCTTTGACTAAAGAATCATGAAACAAATGTGTACCAAATGGATATATATATATATATCCATTTGTGTGGTGTGCTAATATCCTAGCCTCAGATACGTACCCTGTGGCTGAAAGAAATCTAAACAGGGTGGCCAAAAGGCTCTTCTGCGATCATCTCATATATATGATATATAAATATTGGATAAATATATATATATATATATATATATATATATATATATATATATATATATAATGGAAACAGTTCAAGCTTTATGTAGAGTATCAGCAACATTCTGAGGAAGAGTGAGGAGCCAGTAAAAAAAAGGGGGGGGGGCATTGTAAACAGCAACAACTTCCAGTTGGTTAAAACAAAGAGGATTGAGCGATGGGTTAAATAAGGAACATTTTTTTCACCTGCCTGTAATTAAATGAGATTTGCTGTGCTCTGTCTTAGGAGGCTGCTGTCCAAATTTCCAAATCTTCATGAAAGGCCAAAAGCAGATGTTACCTGCTGTGGCAGAGGATGGTAGCAGAGAGCTCTTATTACATTTAAAATTTGATCCATATTCAGCTACAAATTCAAGCAGTTCATTTTTCTAAGCTATTTCTAATGCATAAACTCCTTTTCCATAATCACATATTTTTAAGTATTTATTTATTTAAAGTAATGAAGGCAAGAGACTCAAGTATCAGCCAGTGATATTTGTATGGCTGTATTAAGGGATCAGGAATAGTCTGATTTTGCTAACCTAGGAGTAATTGTCTTACTTTTGGAAAACTGATTATTTTAAATCTTTGGATCTAGCTAAAAGGCCTATAAAAATAAAGTTGAACATATGGGGTTAAATAGTTTTGCAATGAAGATTATAAGTCAGACTGACTTGTTAGATATTATATTTTCAGTCTTACCCAAGGGATTCATAACCATCACTAGACATGTAAGAGTTATAGGCTGGATTTATAGTTTACACATTCTTGCCATACCTCATAAAACTAATTGTAAAGAGCAGTGTAATAAATAGAATGAAGCTCATTGCTTTCACTTTGAGGAGAACTTAATAGACAGAAAGAGCATCTTCAGTTTATAAAATTAGCTTAATTTGTGCAGGGTGATAAATTTAGGGGAGTAAGCAGGCCAGAAGTTAAAAAATACTACAGTCTTATTTTGGCAAGTAGAGCAAAATCTTTTTCTTGGTGTGTTGACCCAGACTTTTCTTCACAAAAGCATTGAGGGGACAACTACTATAGAAGAGAGGTAAAAATATATTCTTGAAAATAGCAAGAGAGGTGAGTCTTTAATAAAAGAACAAAACAATAAAAGCTACATATTATTATAAAAAGAAAAAGATTATGTTTTACCTTCTCTAGTGGCAGTGAAGAATTTTTGTCACTGTGAGATATTAGCAAGTTGTTTTTTTTTTTTTTTCCTGGTTTATTAACAACATGCTGTTTGGGGTCTTTACTGTGCCTAAACAAATACTAACTCAGAGGTGTGCTAATATCCTAGCCTCAGATACATACCCTGTGGCTGAAAGAAATCTAAACAGGGTGGCCAAAAGGCTCTTCTGCGATCATCTCAGTAAGAACACACTGTTGCATTGATTAGAACGTGCCTATGGAATGAACTTCTCATTTGCAATTTGGAAAGCATACATTCCCTCTGGAGTAGACTTTTTTTTTTTTTAATTTCTGTTCACGGTTGACCTCACCTTTTTTGTTTAACCAAACCCATTAATCAAACATATCCCAGAGGTGGCTAATGATCTTTCAGAATACTAATAGAAGCAGAAAGTCAAGGACAGTACAAATTGATCCACATCACCCACCTTATTAGGTTTACAATGTTGGCAGTACTTCCCTCATCTTTCGAGAATAATAGCTATCTGGTTAGCAGGGGTCTGCTGCTTTAACAATAAGGATTTTATGTACCTGTCGATAAAATTGGCTCTGCATTTCCTAGAAAGTTGTATCATGCAAACTTTTCTGAATGTTATCATCAAATTTTCCTTTCACATTTAAAAATGTGTACACGCGTCAAACCATACGACACAACATATTTATATCAATGTGAAAAATGTAATTTCCTGCAAGGACTCAATTATTAAAAATTCATATCCTTTTTCTGTTTTGAATTTGTTATATGGAAATTATTAGCCAAAACACAGGAAAAGGAACAAAATATAAATAGTTAGAATTGATTGGTAACTATTTGAATCGCTCTAATGAACCACTGGCTTGATTCAAGCTTCATAGCTTATCAGGAGATAAACATGAATATATTAGAATTTATAAGAGATTTGTTTTCTATAGAAGCCTTTATTGAGAGCCTCTGTAATCACTCCTTTAAATAGTTAAACATGAATATAATGGGGGAAATGGACAAGGAGAGTTCTGGTAAGGGAAGAAGGTTTAATGGGTAGGCCATCTAGGTTTCTGCCCAATACAGAAAATCTATTTTCAATTCAAGCCTATTCTGAGGGTAATGGGAGGGGAGAAATCATATATTCTTTGCAGTCAGAACACAATTCCTTTAGAGAGAGTCCAGCATAGTTGAGAATACACTCTGATAAATGCCGCAGGGATAAATATATCTCAAGTGGATCCAAGTTTTCTAGTAGAAGAAGGAAGTTACCATGAAAAGTAAAACAGCAGAGGAAGGAAGAATGGGGCCAAGGTGAAGCTCATCTCGGTGCAGGACTTCATCATGGCATTTCCAGCACTATGTTTAAGTATTCTAAAACTGCTATGCTCCCAACCTCAAGGATGGCAAAATAATTATGAAATCTAAAAGCATATTTTGTCAAAATATTAATCACAGGCTTTGCCCCTTTTTTCCTACATTTCTGTGATCTTATTAAAATGTAAATTAGATCATGACTTAGCCTTCCCTTCAAAATTCCCTCCCAGGGGCCTTCCATGACACCTAGACTACAGTATCTCTTCTGATGGTTTTCAAGGCCTGGTAGGACCTGGCCCTCACCTGTCTTTCAAATGTATCTAATCACCCCTGCTTCCTGGTGTTTTCGCTGGCTCCTCCTTTGGTAAGTCCTGCCTATTCCTATATTCTTCACATGTTTAGTATCTTCTCATTCTCCGAGTTTCTGCTATATGAAGGCCTTCCATAACCAGCGCATCCCAAGCTGGCTCCCCTGTTATGATTTATCTCTACCCCTTCGTTCTTTGCTTTGTAGAATTATCCAACTGGAAATTATTTCATTTATTTTTCATTTTACTTGTCTTTCCCCCATATCCATGTCTGTTTCCTATCCTGGGAAGTAAGCCTTATATACGTAGGGGCCGCATCTGCCTTCTAAGGAGACCTCAGTGTCTAGCACAGGTGGAAGGTGAATGAATGCTTGTTGAATAGCACAAGGGCTAAGCTTTAGGCAGCACTAGATGTGACATTGGAGCACCTTCAGTGACTGGGGGGAGGGGAACAATGTCGGACAGTGGAAAGCAAGGTGGTATCCGGGGTTCAGGACTCTGGGGCCTCCATTCCTTCCTCTAGAGAAGCTCTGCTCTTTTTCATTGTACATATTGGGCTTCCTTGTACTATTTCAACTAAACAAAGCTTAAAAATATTTGGAAGTCACCGAAATAGATTAAAAACTCCCTTTTGCATTTGATTAGGCCTTAGTAACAACTATCACTTTATTAAAAGTGTATCCTTAACTAAGGGAAAAACTGAAAAAGAACAATTAAATTTTAGGAGAAATTTTTACATCAGAAGCCTTCTGTATAAAATGGAAGACTCCTCTTGTTGCCCCAAAAGCATTGCAAGTCATTTCTCATATGGCTAAGAAATGAGGTAATCCCTTTTAAATTTGTAATTCCAGGATAGTTAACATACAGTGCAATATTAGTTTCAGGTGTAGAATTTAGTGGATTCAATAATTCCATACATCACCCAGTGCTCATCACAGCAAGTGTGCTCCTTAATCCCCACCACCTATTTCACCCATCTCCCCCTTTGGTAACCATCATTTGTTATCTGTAGTTAAGAGTCTGTTTCTTGGTCTCTCTCTCTCTTAACCAGGTTCTTTCACAGGTAGAGATGATAGACCAGTTGCACCCAGTGTGACTCAAGAATAAGTCTGCAGGAGGACTTCTGGGAAAACATGCTCTTCTATCTTAACTGATGCCAATCCTTCCTCATGCCTTTAAAGTCATATTGGTGCCCAATGCCCTGGATTTCTTTTGCTCTAATACCATCCTCATTAAGTCTGCTTCCAGACTTAATGTATGTGATATAAATGCAATTTTCCTTAAATCAGTGTTAATCATATTCTCTGCACCCTTTTACAAATACACAGGTGCGCACGCGTGCGTGCGCGTGCGCGCGCACACACACACACACACACACACACCCCATCTCTTTTTCCCCGAAACACTGTAAATTCTGTATCATTTCTTTTTCTATTTACTGATAAAGAACCTAAATGCCAAAAGAGTTAAATATTTTGGTTACCCCACCCCCAACTTTCTTTCTCTCTCCTGTTATCTTAACCGTCATTGGTGAGAGCCTCGTTCTGGCCAGGTGTTCTACATACATTCTGGATAAGGTATACTTTATCCTCTGTCTATCTGTCTGTCTGTCTCTCTCTCTCTTTTAAAGATGATGAAACCAAAAGTTTAGGAGATTGTGCCATTTTACCAAAATCTTTCTGTTGCTAAGAGATGCAGCGAAGATTTGAATTCCCGTTGGCCTGACACCTAAACACATGCACGTTGCATCTGATTTCATGTGCCTTATCGATCAGGAGTCAAAACATACGCACCGTTACGAACTATATTTGTCTGCATTGTTTGTGGGCAACCAGAAGCTCCAGCCCCACCACATCTACTCTTGGAAACCTCTTAAGGGGAATACAAAGGTGGTGAGAGACCTTCAAGAGATAAGCCTAGAGGGATTAAAGAACAGGTACAAGAACAAATTGTTCATATTCCCACCAGTCCTTCACTTTTCCTTCGTATTTTTCTCTCGGTGAGCAGATACACATCTTCTTTTTTTTTTTTTTTTAAGATTTTATTTATTTATGTGACAGAGACAGCCAGCGAGAGAGGAAACACAGCAGGGGAGTGGGAGAGGAAGACGCAGGCTCCCAGCGGAGGAGCCCGACGTGGGACTCGATCCTGGAACACCGGGATCACGCCCTGAGCCGAAGGCAGACGCTTAACGACTGCGCTACCCAGGCGCCCCCAACAGATACACTTCTAAGGCTTCAAATGTCATTTATAGGATGGAGTTTCTCAAGTCCAAATCTCTAGCCCTGATTTATCTCTCTCTAGCTCCAGACCCATGAATTCCAGATGACCATTAGATATCTTTACCGGGGCAGCCACGGCTTTCCCAAACTCCACATCTGCAAATTTGAGTTCTACTTAAATCTGCTCCTGCACTGACAGTTTCCAGAGGAAAAAACAGCAGCAGCATCATGGTGTTGCCCATGCTAAGCTCCTCATCTAAGGTCTGATAATTTTCAATTCTTCCAAAGATATCTTCTGAAACTGGATTCTCCTCTCCAATCAACAATATAGCCAATTCGTTCCTACCCTGGCCATCTGACATCATTCTTGACTACTGTGACAGCCTCTCTTTCTGCATCATGTGCTGCTCGCTGTTTACCTTCTGTGCTCTTATTATTTTTCTGACATCTCTGAAATTAACATTTCTTACCTTAAGAACTTATGTTGACTTCCCATCTTTCCTAGGACACTTTATATGTTCAAACTTTTATTATGGCTCACAAAGCCCTTTACAACCCGGCTTTTTCTGTTCTCATTATCCAAATCCTCTTTCCCCTTCACACTGATTTTTTACCCATACTAAATCTCATGTCTTATCCTGAACTGCTTTCCCGTTTCAAGCCTTGTGCCTTTCTACATGTTATTTCCTCTGGCAGGAATGTCCTGCACTCTTTTTTATCTGGACGCCTCGGAAGTCCTTAATATGACGCTCAAATTACTCCCCCCAAACTGTTCAGATTTCTTGTAGCACTTTATTATCTTTTGTTATGGCATTTACTTCATTCTGTTAAATGTGCATATATTTACCCATCTGCCTCCCCATGTCTATCTCCCTCATTAGTCTGATTCCTCGTCAAGGTAGTGTCTTTTTCTTTGTTATTTACCCAAAATGATTATTGTCCTGAGTAGTACAGGACGGATATTCAATAAAGGTTTGGGAGTATTGATGTGGGAATATTTGGGAGACAACATGTTTTGTTATTGGGAGATACAAGACTCAAAAACCTTCTTAATAAAGGCATGAAGTGGCCATACTTTTCCTAAGCCTTAGGAGCACACTTTACACATCTACGTTCAAGTTCACCGTGTATGGAAATCGGAAAGGCAACTGCTGAGGCTGAACCCTCAGATATGGAGGCTGCTGTCAGGGGCTTTGATATGGCCCATTTTGTCTATAAAATGCTTTTATCTAATTTTCTCCAATTCACCCTTAGTACTTTCTACTTTTTGTTTTCATTTTTGTTTTTTTTTTTTTTTTTAACACCAATAGCTGTACTTTTACAGTTATAAAGTTTCAGATGTGCTTGCTGTCACTGAGCTTCCTAAAGAGAATTATTTGGAAACAAAGAGATGGAAGTGCTCCTGTTCTGCGGTCACACTGGGAGCCCTTCAGAAAGAGCAAAGCCTGCTTGCTTCTCAGAAATCACTGCTGAAAGCTAAGGTATGAGGTCCACAGTGAAAATGCTATTTTAACTTTAAAAGATCTCAACAACTACAGCTATTCACTCACATGGGTACTGAAGCTTTTAAGGACTCACAAATCCTAAAGATGAGGAAAAGATAAGAAGCCATGAAGTTAAGATTGTAGAGAAGATGAAAAAAATCTTGACCAGAAAATGACCAAGAACTATATGTCAGGAGAAGTGTGTTTCTTTTCAAAGTTTAAAGTATATGCAGCTGGTATGTAAGCATATTTTAAATATCCACATTTAAAATCTAGATATTACCATGCTATAAGGAAACTTCGAGATTCAGAGGCCCTAGGAATCAGCAGTTGACACAGAATATAATTTGTCTTTATGCATCTTTGCCAAATGTCCATCCATCATCCTCTGCTTAAACGCTTCTGAGATTAGAGTGTTTGTTCCATTAGCCTACCCAAGTCTATCTCCTCGCTGGGTAGCTCTAATTAGTATTCACTGTTTAAATACGAAGCCTAAATATCCCTTTTTGATATGTCCGCATCTTTTCTCAAATTCGTTTTGTTATATATGTACGCATGCTTAATTTACGTATATAGGTATATATATATTTAAGCAACTTAAAGTTAGTCTGCTCTTTTTCTTCTAGCTCTTACAATTTGGGAAGGATTTATCCTATCTCCCATTAATGTTCCCTTCTCTAGTTTATACACCTTTCACCCCATAGCAGCATGAAGAATGATAAAAATCATATTATGGTCATCTCCCTTGACATAGCATGATGTTACTAATTCACCACTCAGCAGGGAAAGAATTTTGCTTCTATTTATAGTACTAATGAAGCACTTATCCTGACCATCTACAAAATCTGCTTATTCCTTCAAAGAATGGCATGTATTTATAAGATTTTCAGTGAGTATGAGACAGTTTCTGTGACTGTAGAACAAAGAAAAACTAGTTGGTGTAAAATAGTCAAAGACTGCATCCTGCCCTCATTCACGGGCCTTGTGTGTACCAACAGGCAATCGAAATCATTATAGTGCATGCTAATTAGAGAGGTGAATAATGAGTAACGCCACCAAGGTTAACACGTTCAGTGTAGAATCAAACATTGATATATAGAAATCGGATAAGTGTTAAAAATTATGCCTTAACAGTAAAATGACAAAGAAGGAAAGGTTCAATATGATTGACTAATGTACAGCAAGACAAAATCATAAATGCCATCAAGTTTTGTGATTTTTTAAAAATGTTATGATTTAATTAAGATTTTTTGTTGTTCTTGTTCCTAAAGTGAAATTTCCTTCCTGGTATTTTTTTAAAAAGATTTTATTCATTTACTTGAGATAGAGAGCGTGTGTGAGAGAGAGAGAAAGAGAGATAAAGAGAGAGAGAGAAAAGAGAGAGAGAGAGAGCATGAGTGGGGGGAGGGGAAGAAGGAGAGGGAGAAGCAGGCTCCCGCTGAGCAGGGAGCCCAACAGGGGCTCAATCCCAGAACCCCAGGGATCATGACCTGAGCCGAAGACAGACGCTTAACAAACAGCCACCTAGGCGCCCCTCGCTTTTGGTATTTTTAAAGTTGTCTTTGTTATTGATTATTGTTATTTTCCAAAGCTCTTCTTAACAATAGCAATATTGTCCAAAAGAAAAGGATTGATTTTAACAATGAAAATTACTAATTTAGGCAAATGCACGGTGTCAACATTCTCAGTACCACCTCTGGGAAGGCATGGCCTTAAACGTGACGTGCTGCTTCTGTTTGCTGGCTTGATATACAATATTCAGACTTGTAAAAGTTAACAAATTTTGTTTACACTTGTTAACAAGTGAGAATCCATGATATATATTTCAATATGTGTGTATGCATGTCCATCCATCCCATTATTATACATGTATGTAATTTTAAGTCCACTTCATTATAATTTACATAACAATGAATTATTACTCATTTTATTTTATTTTATTTTTAACTTAAATTTTAGTTAATATACAGTGCAATATTGGTTTCTGGAGTAGAACTCACTGGTTCATCACCTACATACAACACCCAGTGGTTATCACAACAAGTGCCCTCCTTAATGTCCATCACCCATCTAGCCCATCCCCCACCTCCCTCCCTCCATCAACTCAGTTTGTTCTCTATCATTAGGCATCTCTTATGGTTTGTTTCCCTTTCTCCTTTTTTTTTTCTTTTCCCCCTTGCCACATGTACATCCATTTTCTTTCTTAAATTCCACATATGAGTGAGATCATCTGGTACTTATCTTCCTCTGACTGACTTATTTCACTTAGCATAATGCATTTTAGCTCTATCCATGCTGTTGCAAATGGCAAGATTTCATTCTTTTTGATGGCTGAGTAACAGTCCATTACACACACACCACACCTTTTTACCATTCATCAGTCGATGGACATTTGAGCTCTTTCTGTGGTTTGGCTATTGTTGATAGTGCTACTATAAACATTGGGGTGCATGTACCCCTTTGAATCTATATACGTAAACTGATACAAGAAACTAAAGATACATAGTATAAACACTAAAATAACCATTATAAAAGTAAACAAAATGGAAGAATTCATAAGCCCTGAGAGAAAATAGAATATGGAAATATTCAGTTAATCCAAATGAAACAAAGGAATAAAGAAAAGAGGGATCAAGCAGAAGAGGTATCAGGAGGATAGATTTAAATCCAATCAGAATG
Source organism: Ursus americanus (assembly GCF_024610735.1). NCBI lineage: Eukaryota > Metazoa > Chordata > Mammalia > Carnivora > Ursidae > Ursus > Ursus americanus. The sequence continues at coordinate 58,644,455 of NC_142139.1, read as the reverse complement.
AAGTTTATATTAAGTGCAGATTATTCAAACATTCCAAGTAAAAAGTGAGATTATCTGATTGGACACAAAAAGGAAGACACCATATGTTGCCTACAGGAAATGCACTTTAAATGTAAGGCAGAGATGGGTTAAAAGCAAAAGATGCAAAAAGATAGAACATGCATACAAATAAATCCTAAGAAAGCCAGAGTGGCTATATTATCAGAGATGGTGGATTGTAGAACAAGAAATGTTAGCAGAGATAAATACAGATATTTCATAATGATAAAAGGTTAATTCATCGAGAAGATGTAACAACTCTCCATGTGTATGCACATGATGGAGCTTTGATTTACATGAAGAAAAAATGTGACAGAGGCAAAAGAAAAAGCAGGCAAATCCACAATTATAACCAAAGATGCAATCCTTTTCCATTGGTAAATAATACAAAAATAAGGGGAAAAAGTTAATGAGGATATGGAGGATTTGAGTCACACTATCAGCCAATGTGACCTGTCATTTAGAACACTACACCTGACAAAAGCACAACATATTTTCTTTTCGAATGCAAATAGAACACTCACCATATCGATATAAAGCTGTTTACCACACATATTTCCACTTTCTTTGTGCCATTGCTATACATTCTACTGCTATGTATGCTCTGACTCTGTGCACTGTTGTTAATATTTTTGTTTAACATTCAATTCTTCTGCAGAGATTAACAATGAGGATAAAACTATCTTTTATATTTATGCGCATATTTAGTATTCTGGTCTTCATTTATTTCTGTAGATCCAAGTTTCTATGTGCTGTTTTTTTCTCCCATCCTAAAGAACTTCCATTAACACTTCTTGTGAAAGTATGCTGGTAATACTCTTTTTTGGCCTGATAACAATTTTATTCTGTATTTCTGCTTGAAACATATTTTCACGGGATATAAAATTCTAAGTTATGCTTTCCCCCACCTTTATATAGGAGATTTCATTCTACCGTCTTTAAGATTGCCTTGTTTCTGATGAGAAATCTTCTATCATTCTTACCAGGTGTGCCCACCCCTGAGGCTGATTAAAAACCTTTTATCATCAATTTGGTTATTAAGTTCCTTGATGTAATTTTCTTTGTGTTTGTTGTATTTGGGGTATCTTTGCTACTTGGATTTGTGCTATAATAGTTTTCATTAAATTTGGTAAATTTCAGTCATTATTTCTTTAAATATTTTTCTTACAAATCCCAACCCCATTTTTGGGAGATTCCGATTATAAACATTTGACTGCTTGATATTGTCTCAGTAGTCATTGAATTTATGCTGTTCTCTCAGTCTTTTTTCTTCTGAGTTTCAGATTAGATAGCTTTTATTGCTAGGTTCTCAAGTACACTGACTTTCCAGCTGCACTGTCTAATCTAGTGTTAAATCTCTCTTGTGAATTTTTCATTTCAAATATTCAGTGCTTCAGTGCTAGATTTTCAATTTGACTTTTAAAATGCATATATTATTTCTATCTTCATCATGTTTTCTTTAAATCCTTTAGCATATTTTTAAAAGCTTAAAGTGCTTTTTTGTTAATTCCATCTTTCAATCATTTCTGGTTTTAACCCTATTAACTAATTTTTCCCCTGGTTATGGATTACGTTGTCTTGCCTTTTTACATTTGTAAAGCTTTTTTTTTTTTTTTTTTTTTTAATGGATGCTAGATATTTTGTATTTCATGTTGTCAAGTGTCTGCACTTGTGTTGTCTTCCTTTACAGAGGAGGAATTTTATTTTGGCAAATATTTAAGTTACTGGAGTGTCATGCTGACCTCCTCAATGCTGGTTTTTTGTTTTGTTTTGTTGTTTTTGTTTTTTTGGTTTTTTTTTAAGAGGGACAAGGGAGAGGGGCAAAAGGAGAGGGAAAGAGAGAATCTCAGACTCCATGCCCACTGTGAAGCTGAATACAGGGTTTGATCCCACAACCCTGAGATCATGACTACAAGTCAAAATCAAGAGTTGGACACTTAACTGACTGAGCCACCCAGGTGCTCCTCAATGCTGGGTGCTCCTCAAAGCTTTGTTAGGTTGGTCTTAGAATAGCCTTTACTCTGGAGTCTGACACTTCTAGGATCTCTACTGAATGCCCGAATTTTTAATGATGGCCATTCACTTCAGTTGGACAAATGCAGATGTCTCTCATCCTTCTGTAATCTTGGCTTATGTAGCTTTATTACGTGTGTATCAGTTTAGTATTTGGCAAAATACTCAAAGGGACCCTTATGCAGACTTTGGAGCTTTTCTGCACAGTTCAGTTTCTTCGTCTCCAGTATTCTACTCCTCAAATATTAGTCATCTTGATCTTCTCTAACTCTGACCTATTTCTTCAATTCAGCAAACTTTCTGTGCTGTGTTTGGGTCTCCCTTTCCTTTACCATGATTCTAAATGTGCTTCTTGGCAAATGTGCAGAAGGCAAAGTCAGTAGTAGAACTTGCCTCATTTTTCCTCTTTCTCAGGGATCACAGCTCTGTGCTTCCTGTTTTCCAATTGTTGAAACCATCTGTTACATATATTTTGTGCAGTTCTCTAGTTTTTGTTTTTACATGCCAGGGAGGCAAATCTAGTACTAGTTATTCTATCATGGCTACAAACCCTATGCATTTCAAGGTAAAAATTATAACCCATTTACTATTCCCCATCTTACATCATTTTTAAACAGAAAACATTGGTCAAATTAAAAAAAAAAAACACTGCTGGAGAAAGATAAAAACCATATGAGTAAACTCATGTGTGGAATTTAAGAAACAAAACAGATGAACATAGGGTAAGAGAAAGAAAAATAAAATAAGATAAAAAGCAAGAGAGGGAGGCAGGCAGACTCTTAACTATAGAGAATGAACTGAGGGTTGCTGGAAGGGAGGTAGGTGAGAGGATTGGCTCAATGGGTGATGGGCATTAAGGAGGGCACATGTTGTGATGAGCACTGGGTGTTACATGTCAGTGATGATGAATCACTAAATTCTACTCCTGAAACCAATATTACAGTATATGTTAACTAACTCAAATTTAAATAAAATCTTAAAAGAAACAAAAAACAAACAAACAAAACCCCCAAAACCTCTGCTATGCCATTAGAACAGAGCAAGAATTTAGAAGTTCACCTGCTGATTTTTTAAAAAAAATTAGAGCCTATTTTTTAGAGTAGTTTTAGGCTAACAGCATAATGAAGAGGAAGGCAGATAGATTTTTTGCATACCCCCTGCCCCTGAACATGTACAACTCCCTCCACTATCTACACCCACCACCAAAGTGCTACATTGTGCAACTGATGAATCCACATTGACCCACCACCGTTATACAAAGTCCGAAGTTTACATTAGGGTTCACTTTTGTGTTATCTATTCTATGGGTTTGAACAAGTATATAATGACATGCAATCATTATTATACTATCATACAGAGTATTTTCACTGCCCTAAAAATTCTCTGTGGTTTACCTATTCCCCCCTCTTCCCACCCCGGCATCAACTGATCTTTTCATTGTCTTCACAGTTTGCTTCTTCTAGGATGTCATAGTTGGAACCATACATTATATAGCTTTTTCAGATTGGCTTCTTTCATTTAGTAATATGCATTTAAGATTCCTTCATGTTTTTTCATGTCTTGTTAGCTCATTTATTTTCAGTGCTGAATAATAGTCCATGGTCTCAATGTACCACAGTTTATTTACCTGTTAACCTACTGAAGAACATCTTGGCTGCCTGAAGTTTTGGCACTTATGAATAAAGCTGCTATAAACATTCATGTGCAGGTTTTTGTGTTAACATAAGTTAGCGATCCTTTGAGTAAATACCAAGGAGTCAGTTGCTGGATTGTATGGTAGGAGTTTGTTTAATTAAAAAAAAACAAAAAACAAAAAAACAACCAAACTATCTTCCAAAGTGGTCGTACCATTTTGCATTGCCACCATCAATGAATGAGAGTTCCTGTTGCTCTACACTCTTGTCAGCATTTGGTGTTGTCAGTGAACCAGATATTGGCTATTCTAATAGATGTATAGTGATATCTCAATGTTGTTTTAACTCGTATTTCCCTGATGACGTATCATGCACAGCATCTTTTCATATGCTTATTTGCCATCTGTGTATCTTCTTTGGTGAGGTGTCTGTTAAGGACATTGACCCATTTTTAATTTAGGTGGTTTTCCTATTGTTGAGTTGAACAGTTCTTTGTATGTTTTGGATCACAGTCCCTTATCAGATGTATCTTTTGTCCAGTTGACTTTTTTATTTTGTTTCAAAACTTACCTTGTATCGTCACACTATTTTAATGGAAAATTCTTTCAGAAGAAGAAAAAGCGATGATCGCTTTTCAGAGACACATTATACACTTTAATCAGCTGTTAAGCTGGGTGAGAGTGAAGACATCCATTATAAGCAATGTGACTAATTTGGGAAGTAGCATTTTCTAGCTTGGTGATGTCATGGATCAGATGTAGCATACCAGCCCTTCTGAGACTAGCCAAGTTAATGGTCCTCCTGTGGGTACAACATTTACCTACCAGATGGTAGGGTTATAGCAAATTTTACATGAGGGGAATAATGAAAATGGGAAGGATTTTTTTCCTTTCTCAAGAAGCTATTACCATATCTTCAAAAATGTTTAAAAGCCAATATCTAATTGGATTCATAAGTAGATTAGCAAGAATAACTTGTTTGTTAGTGATGGACTACGAAGCAAGAAAGGTTTTATTTATTTTATTTTATTTTTTAAAAGATATTTTTATTTATTTAGAGAGGGGGAGCAGAGGGAAAGGAGAGAGAGAATCCTCAACCAGACTCCCTGCTGAGTGCAGAGCCTGACATGGGGCTCAATGTGGGGCTTGAAGTGGGGCTCCATCCCAGGACCCTGAGATCACAACCTGAGCTAAAATCAAGAGTTGGATGCTTGACTGAGCCACCCAGGTGCCCCAAAGCAAGAAGGGTTTTATTCTTAACTCAGCTCTGCACTCAAATTTCTTTATCAAGTTAGATCAACTAAACCATTTTTTTCTAACTTTATTTTTCATATGGGAGTCCGTTTTTAATTATCCCCATGTGTCATCGTTTTACATTTTGGAAGTTATACATGATGACAAAATAATGCTTTCGAAAGACTTTGTATTTTATTAATTACATAAAATCTACAAATATTCACAATGGAGCAGAGTATATTTATGTGGTCTGGTAACATATATAAAATTATAGATTCAATGCAGCTAATAACCGGATTTCTAAAACTGGCATGTGCGTACACTTGGCATACACAAGGTTAAGCAGGCACATGGATAGTTTTAAGGAACATTTCTAGATCTTCAAATTCAATATGTACTTATTTTGTAAACTCAATCTGTTTAGGGAATATACTTCTGTTGGTATGTTGCTTCTTATTTACAAATGCCCTTCTCTTACTTTACAGAAGGAAGGCAAGCTCCTAATTCCTTCTCAATCTTACTAAGGTACATTGTCCTGGAATAGAAAAAAAATTATGGTACACCAAAAAAAAAAAAAGAAAGAAAAGAAAAGAAAAATTTGAAATATTGATAAAGTGAATGATATTAACTACTGGCAAATACATTTTTATTATAGATAATAGGACAAGCAATTATGCTTACAAGCAAAAAAACATATCTTACAAGGATACTGGAATTATAGTACAGGTTCCAGGAGAAGAAGAAATACTGTAAAATTTTGACTGGTTATAAAAGAATTTGAACATGTTTTACTTTTTAAATGGATTGTAGGTATCAGATTATATTATTTAAAACTATTCAAATTCACTATGTAACTAAAGCTATAAATTTAGAAGTATTTACAGAGCAAATAAATGCTGAAAGGTGCAGGAGGGAGAATATTTCCTTCTTAATTATTCACTTCTGTTGCTCTTTCAACTAGAAAGGCCAAAATGGCATTGGGCTCTGCAAACTGGTCTTCTGGCTATTTATGGACATGATCAAGAGCCTGGCGTGCACTGAGGCAATCCATGGCATACTTCCAATGGCAGGTATCTCACAGCTCCTCGTTATAGTTTGCTGTCATATATGAGGCATTTGGCATTTGGGAAGGAAGAAATAATTACAAGAGGTATAGAGAGGTCACTTGTTTCAAACTTCCAAAGAAAAAAGATAAGCTCTCTTTGTTGACTTTTCAAGAAAAAAAAAATGACTTCACATCAATACGTTGGACCATACATTTTAGGGCTTTGCTGTGTTTTCAGATATTTCCACTTAGCCAAAGCAGATGGTCTGCTTACAAAAAAGAAGCTTTTATTTTTTTGGTCATTGTTGTTATTTAAATTACATGTTGTGCAGCCAGAGATCTTTTTTTTTTTTTTTTTTTTATGCAATTAGGCCAGGGAATTTGCCTTATGCTCCTAAATACCAAAGGTGGTGATGTCATGACAGATCCAATTATTTGACAATGGAAAAAAATGCAATGGAGAGAGAACATCTGAAGCAGCAAAAATTTCTCCAACATTCACAATTGAAATCTGACCCAAATATCTTACCTTAAAAAAAAAAAAAAAAAAAAAAGGCAGCAGCATTCAAACCAGTACTCTCTTTTCCTAGGGCTGTTTTTTAAGTTTGGGGGAGGAAGGGGACGTAGACAATAAAGAATAATCTGATGCATTCTGTGCAACTTAATTTTCCTGCACTGAAGCAAATTAATTGATATCACTAGTGTTTTCTGAATATATGCTGGAAGTTTTTAAAGTCCTGTCTCAATGCTACATGGACAACAAATTAAACTCGACTGCATGTGGACCTTTTCTCACTGTAAGGTCTCTGTGGATATGGAATGCCAGTCACTAGTCTATTTAGACTATCGAATTCTACCTGACTAGAATTTCTCTTCTTAGAAAACTCGAACTTTAGCATTTACTATAATTGCTACATAGTTTTCCCCAAAGCAAAATAATGTAGGCTCTTTTCTACATCTGGCAAAACTATTATTTAATGGCACAAAGGATGCTGAGCCTGCAGAGTTTCCTAATGCATTTCTCCAGCGGTTAGGAAGGAACAAAAAGAACAACTATTTATATTAACCCAAGTATAGAGATAACAAGGATTTTAATTAGTGAGAGTATCATATCACAGGCTTCACTGTAGTAATTTGATATAATGTAATTTGTGGAATAGAATGAAAAGTAATCATGTTACAGTAAAGACAAATGGACAGAGGTGTGCAGAGAACTAAGGCAGTGTCACGCCCATGATGTCCCTGGGTAGCAAATTCATTAGTTTTGTGACTCCAGCCAATGAGAATGCACGCTAATGGAGCAATACCTGAGGACATCGATTATGTGTGGCAATATTTGGGTAGCTAATATTCTCACTTATATTGCTAAATAATAGGATTTACTTAACCAATTAACTTTCAGAGTTTTCACATAAGGTTAAAAGAAGATAATTTTATAAATTATAAATTTCTGCCAAATTCAAATATTTCAGTTTTATTAAAGAGCCATTTCAGTGTTAAAATCCCTGCTACACTGATAAACATATAAATGTGTCCTCATACAAGACTACTCAACTGAATAAAAAATTCTATATAAGTTTGAATAAAGATATGTTCTATATATGTTCACTTGCTTTCCCCAAAATCTACACACACACACACACACACACACACACACAGAGTGTGCATATATCTATACATATATATATATATATATATGTATACATATATGGTGGCATTCTGATGGAATCTGGAAAAAACTAATTTTCTGTTCAAATTACTCATCACTAAAGACATTTGTAAATTTTGCTATCACCTTCCCTTCATTTATTCTATTAGTTAACCTAAATACGTACCCTATAACAATACATAAGATTTCTTTCATTAGCAATGTTGGAATGTTTTCCCTCTGTTGGTCTGGATTAAAGGAATGTATAGGTGGGCAGTATGCAGGTAAATTTTTTTAACGTGGTCTTCCATAACACTAAATTGGTCCAGTGACTCCTGTTCACATGCCTGTGTATAAATCCGTGGGGTGAAGCTAGGGTACCCGAAGACTGCAGGTAGAAGAAGTAGGTAGGCATAGCTCCCGGTAATTCAAGTCTCTTAAAATTCTTATTTAAAAAGTATGAAAATGACACTATAATATTTTTAAAACACTCTCTTTGGAATATTTTTTTACCCCCAACCCACAAATAGTCCGAAAAGGGTATTTCCTCAGGTACGTGAACTATATAGCCATGCTTTGATTTATACTATAACTGAACTGGATTTATATCTAATTTTTAAAACTTGGATAATATTAAAACGTAATATATGAGGCCTTAAAAATAGTGTTGTTTTGAGATGTTTTGAGATCTTTTGTCAAACAAAAATTATTCTTTAATATGTAAGAAGACATACTGAAATAGAGTAGGGCAGTGGAAAAGACATACAATTGACATCTATAAAATTCTGAAATTTATGTAGATAATAAATATTCATTTAATAATACAAAAATATAACTATGATTTAACACTTTATACTTGAAAAACTATAGTCTGCAGCTAAAGGAAAATGATTACAATGTTGTTTCTCAGTCCTTATGAAAGCATTACTGTAAAAGTGATAAAGACAATAAATGTATAAATATACTATAGAAGTAGTACAATAAACCTGGGTATAGATACAGAAATGGTTATTGACATAAGTTAAAGTGTCTTATTTCCAACATTAAACACTTAAAAGTATTTTTCATGTGGGAAAATGACACACTCCCCCAAATACTTGTAGGTGCCACAATAGAGTGAATATTTGCCTAATCTAACATTGTATTCCTCCGGCTTTTGTAATGACACCCATCCCAAGGGTGGTGGAATAAAGTAAGGAATCTTTACTGAGTAATCAGTGTCTACTGATCTACAAATTAATGTTTACCATCACTTATTATCATTCAGGTACATTATATTATACGTATAGTTAATTTCGACCATCAAAGGAATGGTCAGTGAAGAAATAACTTTCTCTTCCCATATCTGTCATTGGAGAAATTTAGCTGGCATCCTTGATGATTCTAATAATTTCATTGTATATTCTACATAGCCAGTCAGTTGGTAGGTACATAGAACATATCTAGTTAAGGAAACTATTGGGCTAAGAGCTAACAAATGTGTATGCTTCTGGATAGGAGGAAAAAACACATTTACTAATAAAGAACAGGCTGCGTTGAGGATGATGGAGTTGATAAATTTAGAAAATAATATAAGAAGATGACAAACAAGATTAGGGAGGAATATTGCATATCGTGTTTGAGATATCTGTTAAGATCTAAATGAAGATGATAGAGACATCCAACACACCATTATAAAGATCAAAGAGAAAAGAAAAACATTTTCTATTGCTCCTCTTTTTAGAATATAAACACCCTGTGGGTGGGGGGTTGTCTTTTTTCTAATTTAATACTATTTATCACATAACCCAGGGGTGAACACTTAATATTATTTTAATTAGAATTGAATTAGACTCAAGATGCTCATATTTCAATTCCTAAGATAAAAAATCTGGTCATAAAAATGAAATATGCTTCTAGGGCAATTTGTCATTCATTTATTTTATGGGAGGAAATGCATAGGAAATTAGCCATACATGCTCATTTTGTTAATCATAAAGAAATATAAAAATGTCAAACTCAATAACAAACAACTCTCCTTGAATGTTTTATCAGCTTCAGAATAGATCAAAATTGGTGTGAGGGAAATATATATATATATATATATATATATATATATATATATATTTCTTCTTCTTTTTTTTAAAGATTTTATTTTTATTTATTTGACAGAGATAGAGACAGCCAGCGAGAGAGGGAACACAAGCAGGGGGGGTGGGAGAGGAAGAAGCAGGCTCCTAGCGGAAGAGCCTGATGTGGGGCTCGATCCCACAACACCGGGATCACGCCCTGAGCCGAAGGCAGTCGCTTAACTGCTGTGCCACCCAGGCGCCCCTCTTCTTATATAGAATTTTTAGAACAGTTTTAGGTTCTTAGCAAAACTGAGCATAAAGTACAGACAATTCCCATAAAGTATATTTTAAATATCTTATTATCAGCATTAAAAAAATTAAGTACTCTGGCTTTGGTTTGCAGGAAGAAAGGAGGTGATGGGTTAGGAGAGTTTTGGAAACATGTTAATTTCCTTTCACTGCTAGAACTTTTCTACTAGTGTGTTATGGACAGGTGCCATTATTCTAATTTGATAGAAGATTAAACAAAGAAATGAAAAAGCTTGTGTCTCCCCAAAATCCCTCTCAATAAGCAGGAAATGAGAGTTATGGGGTTCAACTGAGCAGGAGGAGTAGGGTAGAGATGGGGTACAAGGGACTGACTTTAAGACCCAGGTTTCCATTGACCGGTGGCCATCTCCATGGTTCCTAGGGAAGGCTTCCATGAGGCTGAATGGTGGGGAACAACAGAAGCAAAAGTTACAGAGAACAAACAAGTTGAAGAGAGTGAATATAAAAGATATTCCATGTACAAGGGGGGAAAAAAAAGAAAGAAGCAATAAAAATTGAGATCTCCTGTGTCAACAGGGAGCTAGGGATGATTTCCCTGAACTGAAAAAAAAAAAAAAAAAAAAAAAAAAAAAAAAAGCCTGCAATGACATTTAATTGGGACTGCCTAGGACTTTATTCTAGAGAGTAAAAGTAAAGTCACAGGGACAAGAGGATGAGTTGGTAGCAAAGTTGGAAATGAAAGAAAGAAGGAAGAAGGCCAAAACCAGCCACTTCTGATCCTGCCTCTCTTCTGTTCACAAAATTTCCATTGTTCCACAGTGTCTTTAGAATGAAATCTAATTCCTTAACATGGTTGGTTATTGATTCCCTTGATGATTTGGTCCCCAAATATCTTCCAGGAGATGTGTTCTCCTGCCCACTTAACCTGATTCCTTGTCCAGCAATAGACAAACTCAAGTCAAACTGGATCACTTGAAATTCTCATATCCATCTGTGAGCTTTTCCATGTTTTCCTCCATCTGAATTGCCCTTTCTCCCATCTTCACCTATCAAACACATCTCTATGAACAATCTCAAATACTTGTCCTTGAAACATCCTCCACACTAAAATACATACATTTTTAACTCTCTCTACAATACTATTTGTTTGTGCCTTTTGTAAAGTCCCACTCGAGAAAGACATATATTTTCATATGCCTTACATCCCTCCCCATCTGTGATACAATTCTTCTGACAACTGGAAACAAGCCCTCTTTATTTTTGAATCCTGGACTCACGCTTAAAACAGCACCTTAAATATGAATAGTTATTGAAATGAGGCTCTGACATTATCTCAGGTTATTTTTCAATCTGTGAGATGGATATTAGAATATTTCAGTGTGCTACTCCTCAAATTCAGAGCTCATACGAATAACAAAGGAGTTTGTTAAGATTCTGAATCCTTGGTTCTTCTCTCTAGAATTCGTATTTAGTAGATCAAGTGTGGCCCCCAGGAATATGAAGTCAGGCCAAACTTCAGTGGATTGTAATGCAGACGTACACCACGCTTGGCGAAGCAGGGTTCTCCCTTGCCTGCGTGTCACAGAAAGCTAATTGGGTGCCACGGGTTTTTGCTCCTCCTGGTCAGCAGCCAAGGAACTGGTCCGGCCAGAGATTACATTTCCCTGCCCTCTTGCACCTACACCTGCGTGGGGCCAAGTGACTACTATTCAACAATGAAATAAGAGTGAAGTGCTTTGTATCTTTCCAGGTCAAAGAATTACGAAATGGTACATGATGAAGGCGATGGAGTCACAGGGTGGAAGAAGCATCAATCCCAATAAGCAAGACACCTGCCACCTGCCACCTATTAGGATGACTTGTTTGAAACTTTATATGAATGAGGAATAAACTTGTATCAGCTTAGGCATCATACATTTGGAAATTTTTAAAAAATGGTAAATGACATGATTCTAAATCGCATGTTCATTTTTCAAGAAGTAGAAGAGAAGCATTAAAGCCAAGGAGGTTAGATTTTGATGGTCGTGATCTCTTAGGTAGGTAGAACAATATTTTAATTCAAAATCTGTGAGATAACAATACTTAAGGGTTTTTAAGAAAACCTACCAATGGGAACATGTATGTGGCTGCGTTTTAATGCTAGTAACTTTTTTTTTTTTTTAAAGATTTTATTTATTTATTTGACAGAGATAGAGACAGCCAGCGAGAGAGGGAACACAAGCAGGGGGAGTGGGAGAGGAAGAAGCAGGCTCATAGCGGAGGAGCCTGATGTGGGGCTCGATCCCATAATGCCGGGATCACGCCCTGAGCCGAAGGCAGACGCCTAACCACTGTGCCACCCAGGCGCCCCTAATGCTAGTAACTTCTAATGAAGGCATACCGGACAGGTTGAAAATTCCATCAATACATTTTATTTACAGTTCTCGCAATTTTAAACTTCTGTCTATTAATAATAATTTATAGAAAGTTCTGTTATTATAAGTGATCCTTGATGAAAGCATGAGCTGAGAAAAATAGCTTCTTTAAAGTAAAGTAAACTTTAATTTCTCAAAGTTAAACCAACCAACCAACAAACAAAAAACAAGAATGAGGCTAAATTCTGGCATAAACCTATTATAGCCGAGGTCTACCTCTGGCCCAACTTGGTACTCCATGAGTGAAACTACCTTTTCTGAAGACATGTTTAGTTTCTTAAGTCTGACCTGTTTCTATAAACCAAGGCATCCTAGAATTATTATAGCTGTTTTCCAAATAGTGTGCTAATTTGAATCTTGTCTCTTTCCTCAAATTCATGAAGCATTTCATGATGCAGTCGTAACAAACTAGAGACCGCAGATTTCCCCACACACGTATCATGCACTATTGGATCCAACATCATTTATAATATTATTAGATTCTACAGGGGCTATTATTACTCCCTTTGTCAGAAAAGTGTTGAGTTTTCCCAAGCAGAAATAAGTCTTGTAGCTCTTCATTTGCATTTCAGAGGCCTCATTTCCAGGCATTTACTCTTTGTAAGTAAACAGATGGATTTTAAATATTAAAAACCCATTTGGTATGACTGAAAACTTAACTGCCTACATTCCCCCATTACAGAATCTTTGGGTGTGAAATTGAAAAGTAAATTATACTATGTTCGATCTGAACAGAGTTCATTTAGAGCTTTGTGTTTGTTAAATTGAGGGGGCGATTTATTTATGGACAAAGACTACAAAAGGAACTGCTGGTGGGCTGAACACTGACCCCAAACTATGAAGAAGTAACTGCACTTGAGTTCAAAAGGTGTGATTTGGGTAGATCTGAGACAATGCCTTTTTTTTTTTTTTCAAATGCCACTCGATAAACCATGGACAAGGAAATGATAATAAAGAGGGCAAAAGAAGAGAGGGATTCCTTCTCATGAGGATCCCCCGGATTTGCCTGTCTATCCACAGTCCACCTGCTAGTGTTTCACCCTGTTGTCATTTCACCAAAGTTTGTTCAGAAGCTTTTGATGGGAAGTCAGCCAATAATGATGCTTTGCGGCCTTATTAAAAAGCAGCGCATGGACAACTGGGTCATAATATTTTCCCCATAAACCAACTGTTATGTCACAAAATGGAGGTGAGTGATCTGAGGTAAAGAAGAAAAAGCAGCAGGAGTTGAGACAGGTTTTAAACAAAATATCTGTTTTGCGCAAAGATGCATTAATAAGTAACAGGAAAGACAGGTGCCATGGGCCCCCAAGTCCCCTTCCTTCACTGCTGTTTGGCATAGAAGGGCAGATTTGATTGCTCTATTAGTCGGTAGACATTTCATTTAGAGTTACACAGGGTAAAAAATTGGTCCATTATGCACATTCTCAGAAGTAGTAAATTTTCCAAAAGAGACAGTACAATTAGAGAGAGAGAGAGAGAACACTGGCATACAGAAAGTCATTCGGAGTTAATAAAACAGAACAGGAAACATAATGTTGCACTAAGACATTCATTTAAAGCGATCTGCAAATTATTTGAAAAAATAGCTGAGAGATGTAGGAAAATTTTCTGTGTTGCAAACCACCAGAATCAAAAGTGTCGTACATTTAATGTTTAAGGCTGCAGAGTTTCGACTCATGAATAAACAGTTGCTTTTCCAGTGATATCCAGCATTGCTCTTTCTGGGAGATAAAAACACCAGCTATGACATTAGGTCCATCGGTGGCCCGCTCAGTTATTTAACCTCCCTGAGACTTAGGGTCCTGGTCTACACACATGCCCTTTTCCTCTAAACAAAAAAAAAAGGATTATTGTAAGGTTGTTATGAGGTATCTAAGAAGTATTGGGAACTCGATCAATGGCCAATTTGTTTTTCTGTGTGAATGGACCATATACGAATAAAACATTCTCAAATTTAGAAAAATTAAACTAGAAGCATCAAGTTCTTCAGTTTTTAAGAACTAATAAAATTTACATAAACACGCAAGTATGAATATCTATTATAACCACTTTCTGGGACTAAGAACTTAAATAGTGTTGGTTAGTCTGGCCTTGACAATTAGAGCGATATGAACCATTTTCTTCTCAAGTAGAACTTTACTGTTACACGTTGTATGCCTAAATAGAAGGCCAACACAAGGTGATTTCCCTATTTTCCCAAAGGTTGCATAAAGATTTTTCTTAAAGTAGGCCAGATAGAATGTATAAATTTTGCAACTTAGATAAAATAATCAATATCTACATATAGTATTTAATTAACTAATTTAGTTATGAATAATGCATTATTTATTTATACTTTTAAAAAGATTTTTTATTGTTTTTTATTTTAAAATATTTTTTAAACATTTATTTATTTAATAGAGAGAGAGAGAGAGAGCCTACACAGGGAGGAGGGGCAGAGGGAGAGAGTCCCAAGCAGACTCTGTGCTGAGCATGGAGCCTGACATGGGGCTCAATCTCACAACCCTGAGATCAAGAGTCACATGCTCTGCTGTCTGAGCCAGCTAGGCACCCCAAATAATGTATTTTATTTTATTTTATTTTATTTTATTTTATTTTATTTTATTATTTTATTTTATTTTATTTTATTTTTTTAAAGATTTTTATTTATTTATGTGACAGAGAGACAGTGAGTGAGAGAGGGAACACAGGCAGGGGGAGTGGGAGAGGAAGAAGCAGGCTCCCAGGGGAGGAGCCGGATGTGGGGTTCAATCCTGGAACACCGGGATCACACCCTGAGCCAAAGGCAGAAGCTTAATGACTGACAACCCAGGCGCCTCCAAATAATGTATTTTAAATCACGCACATACAATATCATATTTGCTTCGATATAATGATTTTTTCCACATCTACATTTCAATAAAAAATTTTTATAACTCATATGCACATATATCACTGTGTTCATTATGATTAGAGCTCCTTCTAAGTTATCTAATAGCTTCCAGTTCCGGTCATCCCAAATCGATTTCAGGTGTTTGAGATACAGTACTTGTAGGATCCATGTGTGATGGCATCACTGGAAATTATATTCCCACATATTTGGAGAATAGTCTTTTTCAGTTTTTTTGTGGTAGCATTTATTCATGACTTACACATTATAATCACTTGCTGTGTTGCTTTCTACAGTGACCCGACATCCAACATGAAGTTAGTCATGTGATTTTTACTGACTATTAGGTGACCACCCTCAGGCATCCATAACTAGCCATGACTATGAGGTCTTTTTAACATGTCTTTGCCACACAGATATTTTGTTTTTAAAATTAAAATAATTGAAAAAGTGGGCTAAAGTATGAGATTCTTTGTGAGAACTAGAATAGAATTTTTATGAAATTCCTTTTGGAGGGGTGGGGACAAATGCTTTACATTTAGACATATAGGGCAGCAGGGGACTTTATTTTTTATTTATTTATTTTTTTAAAAGATTTTATTTATTTATTTGACAAAGAGAGACAGCCAGCGAGAGAGGGAACACAAGCAGGGGGAGTGGGAGAGGAAGAAGCAGGCTCATAGCGGAGGAGTCCGATGTGGGGCTCAATCCTATAACGCCGGGATCACGCCCTGAGCGGAAGGCAGACGCTTAACCGTTGTGCCACCCAGGTGCCCCTAGAAATGCAATTTTTTATGACTGAGCATAGGGTATATTTTGGGTGGTAATGAGAAGTTAAATTGGAAGGGTTCATGGGAGACAGACTGAGGGAAGCCCTGCTTATGAGTCTCAGGCATTTTGATTCTATTCTGAAGGGAAGGTGAGCCATCACTTTACGTGATATGACAAGGAGTGACATGATCAGATTTATGTTGAACAAAGATCCCTCTGGCAATATCGTAACGGAAGGATAGGAAGGGAATGAAACCAGAGACAAGGAGATCATCTAACAGCTGAGGAATAGAATGTGGCTTTCAGTAATAGTGATTTAGTGTATTTTCTTATTCTTTCAGAAATTTCAAAGCAATGGTCTTTTAACTTTCATTTCCCATCTAGCATCTGCACAGCTCAGAGCAAGGCCCAGAAGTCTGAGGGTTCCTTCATATCTGTTAGTGTTCTTTCATATGACAACAGGGGACTGTATAGCTTTTCCACATAATTTTCTTAGAACACAGATTTTTCCACATATGCACACACATATATTCTTCACATTCTTTTTACTAACTTCTAAGCCTATGGGTATTATAATTTTACACTTGTAAGAAATAACCTGTAACTTATCAAAATCAATAAATTTCTCTGCATTGTAAACTAAATTTTTTAAGTTCCATACAAAATGTTTTGAAGTCTGTTTTCCAAATTAAAAAATCAAGCTTGCAGTAAGGAATCAGGAGACATTTTATTTATTTTTTATTATGTTCAGAGACATTTTTAGACCAACTTTTGCTCCACTCTCCAAAGTGGAAGCCTATTTATACAATAGGCAAATGAGCTTTTATATTCAAGTACTCTCTGTTATTAGAATGATAAAACATTCTATGGAACAGCAAATGCTATAAAAATACTCTTTCAAAAGAATCATGACAATGAAATAATGCATTTTTCTTGTCTAAGCCAAGAATTTAGAATGAATTTAAAAGTTTGAAGACTCTCTTGCACTAATCTGGCTTATTCACCATTTCTGGCACCCAGATCCTAAATTTTGTTCATGTCTCATTCCCCTACTACCCTGAATGTCTTCCTAGCAATTCTTCAAAATATCCTATAATGATTTCAGCCTGAAATGCCCTATTTTATCCTCAACTCCCACAGCAACTATTGTTGGTAAATATTCATTTGGCAATAAATCATAAAGTGTCTTGTGACACTTTTTCTATTTTGGTCTTGAATTGTTGGGATCTAGAAATAATAGCAGCAACTATCACTTCTGTGGGGTTTACAATTTACAACGGTGTCATGTAAGTTATGATCTAAAACATCCAGTAAAATAAAAAAGAAAGATGGTATTCTCTTTCCTTTATAGATAAGGAAAATGAGACATTTATTAATTCTTGTATTTAACAGGTGACACTTGGGATATAAAGAATAAGAATACATGTTTCATTTGCTCAAGGAGTTTAAAGTCTAGCTGGAGAGACAGGCCATCGCTAAGTTCCTCACGGAAAATAGAACAGACCAGAGGAAGAGAACAAAGCCTTAACCCACCTCCTCTCTGCCAGATTTCATCAGAACTGTCTTTTGTCTAACTCATCAATTATATCCATATTGGACGATTCAACAGATGCTTTTAGGTACTTATCTTGCTGACTTCCTGGCAGTACTGAAAACAGTATTTTGATGTCATCCCATCCTCTTGGATAAGAGCCTGCTTTTAAATCAGTACTGCTCAGGCTACTCTGCAGCATCTTTCTTCTTACCCAACCATTAAATATGGGTGTTTTCAGAATTCAGTCAACACTCCTCTTCTCATTTTAACCCATGGACTCGGACAATCTTATTCACTTTCATGACTCGATTAACATCTCAATGATAAAATTCCCCAACCTCTATTTACAGCTCCAACATACCTCTGAGCATCAGAAACATAAATCCAACTACAGCCTTCACTTGGACGTTTTTCTGCTCCTCAATCTCCACTTGTTCCAAACTGAATTCATTATTTCTTCCTTCCAATCAGCTCTCCCTCAACGTTCCCTATTTTAACAAATAATAGCTCCACATCAACCTATTATTATAAATCTGAAAGCTGGCAGTCCTTCTTGACAAACAGATCATTGAATCACAAGTTTAATTTCTTAATATTCCTTAAATCTATCCCCTTCTTTGCAAATGCAGCCACCACTTTCTTATACTCACTTACTTCCTGATCAGTTGCTGTGTATCGAACCTTTTCCCACCTTTGTCTGGTTCTCCACATAACACCTCGAGAAATCTCTTTAAAACTACAAAGCAGATTATGTTATTGCCCTGTTTAAAGTCCTGAAAGGTTTCTCGTTGCCTATTCTGACCAATGTAATGTGACTCCCAATTCTCTGAGATCTGTCCCCTGTCAACTCTCCAGCTTTATCTCTAATCTTGTATTTCTATAATTCTATGCTCTGCTTTAATACGTTTCCTTGTAAAGATGCGTAACTTTACTCAAATGCTTCAATTTTCCTGGCAATGTGCTTGCCCGTCTCTACTTGGTTAGCCCCAGAACCTCATTCTGCTTCCTTTGGGAAGTCTTTTCTGCTGCCCTAAATGTGCTAATATTTCTTAGTGGTGCTTCCACAGAACCTTTGTATTCTATTGTGTTATTCATATTTTATTGGGATTACTTATTTGTCTATGTTCTCCATTAACTCTGTCTATATTTTATATAGGTAGTGTCTTGATTTCTTCTATATCCTAGTTCCAGATCTTAACAAATATTTGTTAACTTAATAAGTAAGGGAATGTTATTCAAGCTATTAAAATTAACCTAAAACTGTTACAAGAAACCATACAGGAAGAATAATTTCTCTTGTGGACAACAAAAGTTTTTCAAAAAGAAATGTACCTTAAAAACAGATTAAAATGGCATCTAAAGTTTCAAAGCAAACTAAAAGGAATTAAGAAAATGACAGATGATATGGAAGAACGACAAAAATTAGAATTCTAAAGACTCATAAGTGAGATCATTCAGAGCAAGGGAGATGTGGAAAAGGGATGTGGTAATACAGTACTCTGGAAAGAAACAGACATTCATTCTGGATAATTTCTACCACTCTATTCTGCTATTTTCATGTGAACTATAATTTTAATTTAATTTTGGTTTTGATTTTTTTAAAGAAGTTGTCTTGTTTCTTTTTCAAATATATCTTGTCAATTCTGATGCATTTTTTAAATTACTTCTTTGGGGTCTCAGTTCCTGATTTTATTCCTTTAAACATATCAAATAGTTTTATGTGCTGAATCTGAGAATTCTAATACCTAGGGTCTTCGTGGGCCTGATTGGCACTTTGTTGTTTCCATTGATTTTGCTCATCGTGGCTTATTTTCTGCATGTGTTGAGTAACTTTGTATTGTCAAGTTAAGTTCCTTGGAAATATATCTGTCAGATATCTTTGAGGGATTTGTTTAAATTGCATTCATTTAAAGTATATTTACTTCTTCCGGGTTCCTGGTGTCCTGTCAACCTGAGACCATTTTCATCTTAATTTACTTGACTTGGGGCTTTTCGGGTCATATATGTCTGTGGATTTGGGTTAGGAACTCCCAGAGGAGACTGTTGGTTTTATTCTTCTCCCACTATCAGAGTAGCAGTAGTAAAATCTACTTTTATGGGACTAGTTCTTCCCTTCCTTCCTTTCTTCCTTCCTTCTTCTCCTCCTTCCTTCCTCATGAAATTGTTGCCACCTGAGGATCCTGGAATTGTTCAGAAGTCTCTCCAAATTCGTGCTCTGTTGGGGCTCTAGCTTTGGACAATTGCTCCTGGTTGTTCCATGATTTCTTAAGATTGTAATTCCCAATCAAACAAGCTCTTAACATGTTTGGGAATATTTGGAATCATCTGGTGTCATTTTTGATTATTTAATAACTAAGGAATGCTGTTAGCATTTAACCTCCAGGAGAAAGGGAAAGTCCTGAAGCAAATGTCTGCCTCTGAGAAACATTACTTTCTAGACTTCTAGAGTCCAGACCAGACCATCAAAATTGGCAAATGTTGTGGAGGCAAACTCTGCTTCCAGAACAAGTCTTACTATGTGAAAGTCTTACTTTACATAATCAGCTATGCTATGATAAAAAATGCATATGCATATTTGTTCAGTAGTTTATGTATTTTATACCAGCAGAGTTTTTTCTGAAAGTTTAGTCTACCATTATCACCAGAAATTGGGGATGGGGGGGAACGCTTGTCAAGTTGAACACATTTTGAATATATATTAAGGCTACATTATGTAAAATAACCTAGGATGAAGTTAGCACTCAAAATGTGTTAGTTGCCTCTAAATGGGAAATATCAGCAAAACTTTTTGATGTCAGTGGACAAACATAGAATTCTGTCTCTACTGCATAGCACAAAATTTGCTGATGTTAAAATATTCCGCACTGAGGAAAATTCTATTTTCTAATCAATGTCTCTGGGAAAATGCTAGTTGTTAGTTTTTTCAAAATCAGAGTTTTACCACTCAAGTCAGCTGATTATCTGAAGTTGGAAGTAAATCCACTCATCAGCTGCCTCGTGAAGAATGTTAATGTGGGTCTGTGTCATTTCCCTATTATTCAAGGAGATAACGTTAGTCACATTGTTTCAAAACCTCACTCATCATTTGCCTTAATTAAGAAAACAGGCTAATGTAGATTCAAATTTTTTTGTCATTAATATAATAGCTATATCCATAGAGAGAGATGCAGGGACTTCCCCAATGTGCATACTGGCTAAGTCAGAACTTACAAATAGACTGGTATATCATATAATTTTCTTAACACTTTTAGCTGAAAATTTAATTCTTGGGGGGGGGGTGTGAAGCCATCACGTGTCAGATGAAAACTGACTATCAAATGGGTCAGTAAATGAGCTCTTGTGCAGAATAAATGAATAAATCACATGGGTATATTTCTTGTATAAATACCACCCAAGTTCCCATTGGTTTGCAAAAGTTGAGGGAATGGGTTTAGGCAACATCTGCAGATATTCCTTTTCTTTGGAAATCTGCTTATTCAGTAATTAGCAAAGAGCAAAGAAATTAAACATATTAGCATTTAAACATATATTGGCCATTTTAATACCATATTATAAGTGGATTTGAAGACAAGAAGATTAGGCTGAGTAACATGTGCTTTCTTTATATTATTAAATAGGAAGATTGCATGCCTAAATCAGCCTGGCAAATCTAAAATAAAATGTGGTGACAAGACCCAATTATTTCAAGAGCTGATAATTTAGTAACAGCGTGGAAACTTTTATTTTCATAAATGAACAGGCGCTAGCAATAAAACCTTTAGCTTTTGTGAGAAATCATCCCCTTTTCCTTATAAAAGACAAAATAAGTCATTCTATGGCATCAGATAACAATTTTTTTCTGTGCACAGTACTGTATAAGGGCAGAAAATTTCCAACACTCATATTGCCTGTCTGTTTTAGTAACCATCTCTTCTGGAAATTCGTGCTCAAAGGGATATTATATATGAGGGTACTTTGGGAAGTATAAAATGCCATAAAATTGCAAGGTGTTGTTATGATTGTTCCCATTATCTTTGTTCTACTTGCTCTTTTCCCCAGGTTCTAAGAAAGTAGTGTATTGCTTGTGACATATGAGGCTTGTGTTTCAGTGGTTGTTAATATTACTATTTCTTTTTGAGAGGAGGGGATTTGCATGTATTGACCTTGTATGATATTTTCTGACCCTCGTGTTCTTCAGTGATCTGGGAGAATCTGAAATCATGATTGGAGGTGGAGGCTATGGGGTGCCTATGCCTTTCATTGGGTCTTCCTGTGAGTTGAGACTAACACCAAGGTAGAGGCCGATTGCTTTTACTTGGGTCACACAGGAAGCAACAAGTGCCATCTAACGAAACATCCTTGGAGGCTGTAAACAGCCACCAGGAGAAATTGCCACAAGAGAACAAAATTAAAAAACAATGATCTGAGACCGCATACAGTGGAAGATGAGAGAAAGGCATTAGCTATTACAAAACCAAACAGTTAAAAGAAATGAGATCTCTGGGGAACTGCTAGTGTACAGAAAATGTTTGTATATCTTACAGTAATATTATGTAGATCAATTTTCTGAAAATAGAAATAAATTAGTGTAAAATGGGCTGCTATTTTGGACATGGAAGAAGGAGCATATGAAGGGAACAAACTAATAAATGGGTAGTCTCATATTTTTTGGGTTTTGAGTCCTTGTCACTAGATTTTCTGATCTCTTAATTTATTCTCAGAAACTTACATGCTGACCTTTCTATGGTGTCAGCCGCCCAATATCATTTTTTACTACGGCAGTAGTTCTAGATTTGCTTGGGCAGAGAGATTAAAAAACTCATTAAACAATTCTTTAAGGTGACCCAGGAAAATTAGTTTATCCACATTGCCCAGCTGTTGGAAAGGCTTTTTTGGAGAGGGAAGTAAGGCCTCCTTAACTTGGTGGCCTCTTCCCTCTGGTCCTATCATCTTCTCCAGCCAGGGACTAGAGGTAGAGACTGGTTGACAGGGCCAACTCCAGTGACTAAGACACTGTGGTACCGACTTTTCTCTGCTTTGCTCAAAACACGCTTCAAATCCCACCTTTTACCTGTGTATCCCCCTAGTGGGAATTACTGGCCTGCAAAACCCATATGACAACAAACCATTTTCAATTTCTATGCAAAAATCTTTTTTTTCCCTCATTATTCTGTTGGTGATCATCCCCAATTTTTCCTCAAACTCTCTTGGGATAAGAGTTTTCTCATTCAGCTTTTTCTTTGTAACAATATTTATATGAGAAACCATTTCTGGAGGCTAGAACATATCGAGTACTCTACTCAGTGCTTCATGTGTATTATCTTTTCACCCCCTCAACACTTCTAGGAAGCAGATATCATTATTCACATCTTATAGTGAGGAAGGATAAAACTCAGAGAAGCTAGGTAATCTATTTGTAATCACAGAACTTAATAAATGGCAAATGTCAGGATTCCAGAGAGGCTTACCAGACTGCCAGTTCTTTCCACCATTCCAGTCATGAGCTTCTACCTTCAGACAACGCTTACGTCCAAGTTCACCCCATCATTTGTGAAATGTATGACTCTGGGTAAATTATATAAATCCTTGAGTTGTTTCCTTATTTGTGTTAAAGGATTTTTTTGAGCAAGAATATCATAGCTGTATAAATCGCCTAGAGGAATATATAGCGACTAGAAGGCACTTAATAAGTAGAAATGTCCCTTTGTAGATGAACGTCTACCTCTGTCTCCCCAGGTTCCCCGTCCTTTCTTGCTCAGCTCACTTTATTCTGTGATCAGCATGGGTCAGAGCCACTAGAATGAGCACTGCCCACATAAGGCAACGAATACCACCTTTCATATAGGTTAAGGTTGAGTGATTTACCATTTTCTAGAATGAATTTGAGGCAGCTTCCCACAAAATGAAAGGTGTACTTATAAAAGTAGAAATAGAAAATAAAGGTCTTGGGAAGAAGAAAGAATATGCGAATCATGAGGGATGATACAGTTATTGTGAGGACATCAAATTGACACTCAGCTTCCTGGCATGTAGTTCCCTTAACATCTAGGGTATGAATAATTTGACAAACCAAGTGAGCAGAAGCATTTGTTCTGATTATCTCAAATATTTAAAGGAAACAAGGATAAAGAACATTTGTTCTAATGAGAGCGTTTTGCTTTGAAAAGAAGATTGTGGTGGATATGAATTATCTAAACCAACTCTATACACTGATCAAATTCACTGAGTCATTTGTGAACTTTTCCTTTTGTGGTAGTAACTGATCGATCAATCAAAAGTACACTGGAACCAGGGGAGCCCTTTACCTAAAAGCATGATGCTACGCCTCTAACAGTTTTAGGATAATAGAAAATGTCATGGAGGTCAACACAAATGATACAGAATAAAACTTTGTAAAGGGAGAATCAGAGCTGAATGCCTAAATCTCGAAAAAAGAACACTCAGCAGGTAACATGGGAATCTTCCATAAACATCACTCTTCAGCCTTAGCAATGGAAACAAAAAGGAAGACGTTTATTCAACTTGTCAGGAGGTGGTAAAAGAAATAGCAATAAACTGATGCTAAAGAAAACGTTCTCTTGAAAGTTTCTCCAAAACACTAGATGGATAAATAAAGTAACAGGAATACCATCCTCGGTCACCCAGTACTTAAAGGCAAGCAGTTAAACTAGATGTTAAATTATAAGATAAAGGCGAGTGAAGGTATAATATTGGATGGTAGTAGAGAAATTTCTTTGACACTGTCCTATTGTAGTTTTCATGTTCCTTCAGCTAGTTTGTTCCTTTTCAGTTTCTGAATTATCAATGGCGAACTGACTGCAGAAGCAGCCAATCCAAAAAGCCAAGAGAGACCCAGAAAAAAATATGGCTATAAATTACCTAAAGTATATGAAATTGGAACTGCGTCACAGTTTACTGCAATTTTAATCTAACAAATGTCTATCTGAAAAGTATCAGGTATTTTTATAAGCTAGATGTAAGATCATAGGACCGTAAAGCTATCATTATAAAAGGGAGTACAATTAATAAAATAACTGGCCAGTCCTCTTTTTAAGAAATTGAAGTATAGTTGACATACAATTTCAGATGTACAACCCAGTGATTAAACATATTGATTCTGACACAATGTTCACCATGATAAGTAGAGTTACCATCTGTTACCATACAAAGTTTTTACTATACTATTGACTATATTCCTTATGCTATACTTTTCATTCCTGTGACTTATTTATGTTATAATGGGACATTTGTACCTCTTAATCCCCATCTTTATCCATCCATTTTTTTAAAGATTTTATTTATTTATTTATTTATTTATTTATTTATTTATTTATTTAAGAGAGAGTGAAAGCGAGAGAGATCACAGAGGGAGAGGAAGAAGCAGACTTGCAGCTGAGTGGAAAGCCCCATCCAGGGCTCGATCCCAGGACCCTGGGATCAGGACCCAAGCTGAAGGCAGACGCTCAACTGACAGAGCCACCCAGGTGCCCCTCCATTCATCTATTGATGGACACTTAGGTAGCTTCCATATCTTAGCTATTGCAAATAATGTTGCAGTAAACACATGGGTGAGTTTATCTTTTCACGTTTGCGTTTTCATATTCTTTGGGTAAATATCCAGCTGTGGAATTACTGGATCATATGGCATTTCTATTTTTAATTTTGAGAAACCTCCTATTGTTTTCCATGGTGGAGGCACCAATTTATACTCCCACCAGATGCATGAGTGTTCCGTTTGCTCCATATCTTCTCCAACACTTATTATTTCTTGTCTTTTTGAGACTAGTCATCCTGCTAGTGTGAGTTGGTATCTCATGGTAGTTTTGATTTGCATTTCCCTGATGACTACTGATGTGGAACATCTTTTCATGTGTCTGCCATCTGTATGTTTTCTCCAGGAAAATGTCTATTCAGGTCCTCTACATTAAAAAAAAAAAATTCTAAAACAAGAACACTTACTTAACTATCTAAGTAAAAAATCAACCTTAAGTAGAACTACCAGTAGGGGAAGCTACACTTCGTAATTCTGTGTGTGTGTGTGTGTGTGTGTGTGTGTGTGTGTGTGTGTGTATTCAGGTTTAGCATTTTAAACCAGGGAGTGTAGTTGTATAACATAGATTAATTGAACATTAATCAAAACAGACAAGTATTATTTCACAGAGTTTACAGACCTAGAAAGCTTTATGTTTTCTTAGATTTAAGTCATTATGTAATTGATAGTGGCATATACTTGCTAAAGGACCACATGAGTGGTTAAGAACCATATTAGAAAATAGGTCAGCCTACGAAAGAACACCCAGTCCTTTGCCCAAGGAGTACCTTGCTTCATTTAACTAAGGCAACGTGCTCCTGGCACTACAGAATTCATTTCCTACGGTCACACTCATGTCAGCATTCTGTGAATGGAGGTATATATTAGAAAAGAAAACCACTTCTTTAAAATGATGAAATCAAACAGAATGCAGTGCTGAGAGGGGAGCACGGATGCCAGTAACTTTTATGAAGACACCAACCAACACTGCACTACCTTAAAACAAATTCTCACAACTGAGACAAACTGAATACTATAGTCAACATCACACATCTAAGACATCGTAAGTCTTTAATCAGTAAAATAGAAAATGCTGAGTCATTGTATACCGAAGCAGCGGCTAAGTCAAATACTGTCTTTAAGAGGTAGAGTGGCAAGACGTGCTACTCCTTAAAAAGTTCTAACGCAGAAACATATTTCCAGAGAATCTGGCCGTTTATTTCAGAAAACTATAAACTTAAAATAACAAATCAAAATTTGACAATGGTGGCAATGCTGCAACCAAAATATTAAAAAAAAAAGGAATAAATAAGCTGAGGATTTTTCTATATTTTAAAACAGACCCTGATTTCATAGCAGGATAGGACTGTCTCCTAGCACCAGGGAGGCAGAAAGAATTTGTGGAAAACTCATTGGTTTGTAGTCAGATAGATCTATTTTCAAATATCTGTATCTCTCGCTAGTCAAGTGACCAAGCACAGTGTTCTTTTCTCTGATCTCGTTTCCTTATTTATACACATAGAGCTGTATAATATAACCAGAAAGGATTATTGGTGGTGGGTGTAAATTACCTACATAGAATGTATGCACTGCTCAATTTTCTAAATGGTAGTTCGACTTTTCACTATGATTATGAAATACTTGACTTATAATTGACTTAGAATAAAGATGAGGTATTATTACTATTACAACATTGGTGACAAGAAGGAAAATTCATTAAAATAGATAAATGCTCGAAACTAAGAAAAGTAAAGGTTATGCCGAATTTAATTACAACTTCAAAAATATTTCCAGAATTAATTAACAAGAGTATATTCTACACATGTAATAAACAGGTCGTGAATGAAAAGTTGTATTGGCAAGGCTAGGAGTCCACCGATGAATCATTCCTTCCCATGTCTGAGTCTGCACTTGTTACAAGTGGTGTCTGGGTATATACAGTGCTGATGGATGCCTGCTGCAAATATCCTGTCCTCTCATTGCAACAAATAATTGGAGAATACAGGAGCCTTTCTATGCAATCATGGTCGTGTGTGTGTGTGTGTGTGGGTGGGTGGGTGTATTTGTGCATATGTCCAATCCTCAGGAATATATATTAACTTTTGAAAAATATAAATACAAAGAAGTAGAAATAGAAATATGATATAAATAATTTCCTATAATTTAGGTAAAATGCAAAGGAAGTAGATGGATTTAGCTCCTATTCTCCCTGATGCTCAGCAATAACTTATATCTGCTGGATATAAGCCCAAGAATGAAACCTGGGGCTGTGGATCTTAAGCTATTTTTTTCTTTTTTTTTTTAAAGCTCTTAAACTTTTGTTGTTATTTGTTTGTTAGGTTTTTTTTATTCGTTTGCAGCCATAATTCTCCCCTAATCTCATTTTTTCATATTCTGTTTGATCCTCCTTTTGTCTGTTGTAAATTTCCTAATAAATAGAAAGTGCTGAATATCTAATTTCTGCCTCTAAATTACCTTTAGTTTTAAAGCAGAGAGAGAGAGAGACAAAGGCAGAGACAGAGAGACACAGAGAAAAAGAAAGATTTACCATCATATAATCATATTATTGCATAATTTTTTCCTCCCTCCCTCCGTCCCTCCCTCTCCCCTCTTTCTTTCTCTTTCTTTCTTTCTTTCTCTTTCTTTCTTTCTTTCTTTCTTTCTTTCTTTCTTTCTTTCTTTTTCTTTCTTTCTTTTTCTTTCTCTTTCTTTCTTTCTTTCTTTCTTTCTTTCTTTCTTTCTTTCTTTCCCTTCCTTCCTTTCTTTCTTTCTTTCTTTCTTTCTTTCTTTCTTTCTTTCTTTTTTTCTCTTTCTTTCTTTCTTTCTTTCTTTCTTTCTTTCTTTCTTTCTTTCTTTTTCTTTCTTTCTTTCTTTCTTTCTTTCTTTCTTTCTTTCTTTCTTTCTTTCTTTCTTTCTTTCTTTCCCTTCCTTCCTTCCTTCCTTCCTTCCTTCCTTCCTTCCTTCCTTTCTCTCTCTCTCTCTCTCTCTCTCTCTCTCTCTCTCTTTCTTTCTTCTTTCATCACAGATTCTCTGCCAGTCAACTCTGCAGCCTTCAAAGGCAGGACTACATTTACAAATTGATTGAACATTAAGTTAAACATTACAAGACTGATGCACGAGTTGTGTTTGTACTTCTGCCCTAGCAACTGCTTCATAGGTTCTCAGAGTCTTACAAACATGTTTCTCAGTCAGCCTGTTTCAGTTACAATTTGACATCACCAGCGCACAAAATCTGATTCAAGTTGAATGAGGGAACAATGATGATGTTTAGGAAGGGAATATTTTTTCCTTTACAGCTAATGCTGGCTAGGAATGTGAAATTCTGCACAGTGAGTATGAGAGGTGGCGTTAATGGTGAGAAAGTATGAGAAACCTACATTTAAGTGAATGAGAGGCTATGTCTATTATTCTGGTCATTTAAACAATTTCATAAAGGTTATTTGGAATATTAGTATCATTAAACTAATCATGTTGGTTTGCCCACATAAAGCATTATTGACAGAGGTCCTGAAATTGAGGTTGTTTCAACAGTGCCAACTCATGCACTGAATAAAAAGTTTTACATTCTTGAAAATGCGATGCGTATGGACACGGACCCCTGGTATTCTTGAGGACCGTAGGGTATTCATGTAAGAGTTTCTGTCCTTAACTTTCTGCAAAGGTTCCACATACTCCTTTACCGAGGAGTCAATCAGGCCAATACTTTGAAGAGGAATAGATTAAGACTAAGTATAGTGGGAAGATTAGCTAATGTTTTTTGCACATTACCACACCACTTAATTGTTTATTATAATAAATCACTGGAATAATTTTCCTAAGTGCCACAGTTGCTTCAAGCCCTTTGGGAGAGAGAAATTTAGCAATTCTTTCTGTAGCTGATAGAAATATGAATCCGTTTCTACAAAGCCCTAATTGAATGTTTATGAGAATTAGTTACTCTACAGCTTTTTGATAAGTAGAGAATCCAAACTTTCATTAAGCTCTAATGACCTTTATAAACTTTCTTGAGGAAAAATGAATCTTGACCTTGGAAACTAGCAAAACAATTAGAACATGGTTATTTTTTGGCTATTCCACTATGTCAACGATAAGGCATAGTAGTTTGATGAATGTGCATTCATGCAGAATAGGGAAAAGGCCACATTTGCATGGAAATTCAATCTATAATTGTTTTTATTTTTTATTGATGCTTAGTGAATTGGATGTAAATGGAGCCATTTTTAAAAAGGGGAATCAAACTTGACAAATAATGTATCTGGGTAAATACTCTGAGTAATTTTAACAGTAATTATACTCTAGTCCATATAATGATATTATGGGGTAAAAAGAAAACATCAGGGTTCAACTCCAGTAATTCTAGGATATTTAGTAAAGTCAAAGGTACTTGTGTGTTAGAACCTGTTTTACTCTTTAACTAGAGTTAGCATGACACCCAATTAGGAAGATTACATTTAAGAAACCTAGGATTTAATAATCAAGGGAAAAGCAAAAGTTACAACACCTTGACTTTAGCAAGGTGTTTGATAATATAAATTCACGCCTATTAATAAAGGATGCTAATATCTAAAGTAGCACACAGGAGACTATCAGACAGAATAGTGGGAAAAACTGAAACAGCAGCACATACAAAACACCAGAAACCCAGAAACAAAGAGATAATTTGGAAAATCGCAATTGGTTTGATACAATTGGAACTTAGATTATACAGAGGCGGAGAAGTCAAGAGGTGACTGGAAAGGCTTTCGGAGCCACACATAAAGGGCTTTCTAGACTGGTGTATGTGGAAAACCAGTGACAATTTTCAGGGGTAAGTGGGAGACAGTAAAGCCGAAGTTCAGCCTGCAGGGTTTGGCATCAGACCCGAATATCAGCTCCATCAACTTACTTGCCCTGTGCCCTTGGGTAAATTATGTAACTACCCTGAATTTGAGTTCCTTATCTGTAAAATGGGGTTAATGAGAGTTCTTTCCTCATTGTGTTTCAGTTATAAACACAGTAATCTCTGTAAAGCTCTTAGACAGTTTCTGGCTGTTCAGCATGTTAGTCATTATTGTTATTACAATCATCATTATCATTAATAATTATTATTATTACTTTTCAGCACTATCACTTGGAAGGGAATGTGGAGAGTAGGGAGCAGGGAGGCTACTCTGTGGACGGAATCTGAGGCTTTGGGTTTGCACCAGATGTTGTACAGAGCACAGTCTGGCAGGGAGCTGAATATGCAGAGAACAGAGGTGACAGATTCCACAGCAGGAGGGGATCTAATGACTCCTTGGTAGGGGAGAGTCGATAATTGCCATTACCGCCATTTTAATCCAGGGAGATGCGAGTGCCTACCAATCGAAAGGTGTGGCCAGTATTTTGTAGAACAGGATTAGAATCCATTGAAATGGTAACACTATGAGAAAAGAGCACATTCGAGAAGGATCAGGAAGGATGCCTGCAGGGCGAACCACGTAAAGCCGAGAAAGGCAGTGAACAAACCAGGGATTGCAAACCTATGGCTGAGAAAACACTGTCCGTGGGCTGAATAAAATACCTGGTACACTGCTTTGAAGAAACAGAAGTGACAATATTAGAAACAATAGGGAACTGCCACATAATTTTTCTATATTGTTCTGAATTATTTCAAACGGGCCTTCATAATTTATCAAGGATAAAGAAAGGATGTGCTTTTTTGTCTTCGATCCAAAAATAATAATGGTTTTACCTTTCTTCCTGATTATGCTGAATTCTTTTAACTCAAGGCAAGCCTTATAAGCCCAAGAGATTTAAATACTAAGAAGATGTTGCTCTTCCTGGCTTATTCCTTCTGACCTGCTTAAAGCATCCCTGCTTTCTTGTAAGCCGTATTGATATCGAGCACACCTAGGCGGCCTTGGATCACAGCGTGTTTCCCTTCCGAAACCTTGTAGTTGCACTGCTACGTCACCCGAAGAGGCAGCTCTTCGTGTGTTTGCACTGGGGTGTGCATGGGCTGTTTTCCCGTAGGCCTTTTCTTCAGGGTCCATGTGTCAGTTCACTTAGCAGGTCTGGCCACACGGAAAGATAAAAATATTAATTAATGCACTAATACCCTAATGAAATATTCTGGCATTGATACTTGTCTTTTTCTCTCTAGTTTGGAATAACGAGGTTTTTCTACTCTTGCTGAAGTACTGGTTTGCTAGGTCTACCATAACGAAGTACCACAGACTACGTGGCTTAATCGACAGACATTTATTTCTTCACAGTTCCGGAGGCTAGAAGTCTGAGATCAAGGTGCAAGCAGGGTTGGTTTCTTCTGAGGCTGCTCTCCTTGGCTTGCAGGTGGCTGTCCTCTGCCTGTGTCTTCACTTGATCTTCCCTCTGGGCTTGCCTGTGTTTCAATCTCCTCTTCTTATAAGAACACCAGTCATATTGAATGAGGAGTCACCCTAATGGCTTGTTTTAATTTAATTACATCTTGAAAAAGTCTATGTCCAAATTCAGCCTGTAACAGTATCCTCTTGTGCTATGAATAAAATCCTGTTTCTTTTTCCTCCGGATTTAGCCACATCGATTGTAACTTTCTCGCATTCTTTCGACCTCCTTCCTTCTTCCATTTTACTCTCTCTCTACTATCAGCAGATACACATGTTCAAAATTCTGACACCTACGAAAACACCTTCAGAGTGGGCTACTTGAGCTCTTCCGGCTGCAGCCCCCAACCCCCCACCCCATACTTTGTTATTCAGTTTCTTGAACATGAAGCGTGTTCAACATTTTACTTTCTTAGCCCCCATTTACTCCCACAATTGGCCATCTTTCCCAAACATTTAGCTTACAAACATCTGGCAAAGATCACCAATGAGCTCCAGATTATCAAAATCTAGTGCAGACTGGAATTCTAGGTATAATAAAATACCACTGGTTTTCTCACTCCCTCTAATAGCACATTAGTCATACCCTGGCTTTTGTTGTACTATATTTCCCCCTAACTGTCCATTTCTTCTCAAACTTGTTGATGGATTCTTCTTCCTCAGCCCAGCCTTTAATCCTCAATGTATACCTGGCCCCCAGGTTCCATCTACATGCTGAGTGTCATTATATCGAAAATTCTAACACTGTTATTTCCTTGGGAGTTTTGCTGCTGGACTTATGCACTGGAATATCTCAGAAGCAGCCCAGATCTAACAGGCTCACAACTGACTTTTTTTCTCCTTTCTGAAATTTAAGTATTCCTCCAGTGTTACTTCTTTAAGCAACTGGGGTTAGGACGAGTTTCAGAGGTAGGTGAGGCCTGAGAAAGTGCTGTTTGATCCCAATATGAGCAAATGCCTAGGAGTAGGACAGGAAGGTGGAGCAGTCAATGACAGTGCATCGATGTTTGTAACTCTTCTCAATGTCATCATCACATATTGTAGGGAACCTTTTCCTAAAGTTAGCTTCGAAGGGGCCCAGTGAATAATCTTTCTCCTCCTGAGTTCTGTGCCAACTGAGACATAAAATAATGTAGATGGAAGAAAAAACTGTTACTTTAAAAAAAAAGTTTGAAAGACATAGATTAGATTAAGGGATAAAGGATTCGCTCACTGATCCCAAGAATTAGGCTGACTTGCCCCCCAAGTCACTGAAGGCACAGATAGCAATGCATCCCACCCTCCCATGTCAGACCATGGAATTAGGATAACACTTGAAACAGAAAGAAGAGCCTGGGTTCTTTGCACACAAATCAATTTCCAAGGCTTCTTTGCAAAGAAAGTCATTATGAGGTTATTTGTCTACAGTTAAGATAAATCACCAAAGAAGAGGCATTAGTACCCTTCCTCCCCACCTCCTCAACCCCCAAGTCTGAATTGCCCCTGAGGAAACCCATTTCAAGATTTTTGGTTTAAGGAAAGTTAACCAGACAAGACACATTAATTTCTAAACTAAAATGTCAAAAAATTGGTAGTCATATTATGAATATTTCTGTAACCACCAAGGGCTTGAATATGAGTACTCAGAGTATGAATTAAGGACTTCTGAATTCATATTTTAGGTGTGTGTCTCAACAAAGGAACTTCTAGTAATTTTATAATGAGGAACTCCACATACTCTGGATCAACCAGTATTCCATCATAGACTATTTTAGGATTTAACTGTGAGGGTATATAACTGGCAGGACGTAAGTCTAGTCCTATTACTTCATGGAGCCCATCAACTCAGTAAGAGAAGACTTAGGCCCCATCTACAGCTGGAATTCAGATATTTGCAGACCTCTCTTAGAGAATGGTGTTCAAAGAAAACCAGACTAAGCAAAAAGAAATTTGGACTCTTGAGGAAAATAATATTAATGGGTAAAGATGAACTCTTCAGGAATATTGGAAGGATGGTGCCCACCATCTCTGATCATAGATATGTTATCTCCCCCACTTCTTCTCACCTCCAAGTGAATGAAAAGTATATGAAGGAGATTCTGTGGCATAATGGACAAAAAAAAAAAAAAAAGGGGAACATCACATTGTCAAAAAGTTTTGCTGTGGAAGCCTTTTTCAAAGAACTAGTTACAAGAAGTGAAAGTTCCTTGTTGACTGGAGCTAGAGAAGAATGCCACAGGCAGATGGTTAAGAAGAAATTGGCATATCCATTTCTTCTAGATTGTCCAATTTGTGTACGTTTATACAGCAGTCCCTTATGATCCTTTTATTTCTGTGGCTTCAGTTGTCATGCCTTTTCTTTCATTTCTATCTGTTTGAGTCTTTTTATCTTAAATGTACTCTAGTTAAGGTTTGTCAATCTCGTTGATCTTTTAAAAAACCAACTCTTAGTTTTGTTGATGTTTTCTACTTTTTTTCTGATCTCTTATTTTTTTCTCTAACCTATACTATTTTCATTCTTCTGCTAACTTTGAGCTTAACTTATTCTTTTTCTAGTTCCTTGAGGCATGAAGTTAACTTGTTTATTTGAGAACTTTCTTGTTAATGTAGTCATTTGTCACTATAAATTTCCCTCTTAGTACTGCTTTTGCTGTACCTGATAAGTTTCATATATTGTGTTTTCATTTTCATTTGTCTCAAGATATTTTCTAACTCTCCTTTTGGTCTTTTGTTTTGACTAGTTGGTTGTTCAGGAGTGTGTTGTTTAATTTCAACATGTTTGTGAATTTTCCAGTTTTCCTTTTGTTGTTGATTTAGTTTCATTCCATTGTGGTCAGAAGAGATCATTGGTATGATTTCAATTCTTAAACTTGTTAAAACCTGTTTTGTGATGCATCCTGGAGAATGTTCTGCGTGTGCTTGAGAACACTATATTTTGCTTCCTCTGGGTGGAATATTCAATGTATATCTGCTGGTCCATTTGGTCTATAGTGTTTTTCAAGTCCACTGTTTTTTAAATTGATTTTCTATCTGGATGTTCTATTGATCATTGAAAGCAAAGTATTGAAGTCTCCTACTATTATTATATTGCTATTTATCTCTTCTGTTCTGTCAATGTTTGCTTTATATATTTAGGTGCTTAAGTGTTGAGTGTATATATCCTTATAATTGTTTTATATTCCTGATGAACTGACCCTTTTATCATAATACATGTACTTCCCTATGGAACATGACAGTTTTTGATTTAAAATATATTTTTTTTCTGATATTAAGTATCTTCACCTATGCTTTCTAGAAGAAATGGATAAATTTCTGGAAACATACCACCTACTAAGACTGAATCATGTAGAAATAGGAAATTTGAACAGATCAATAATGAGTAAGGAGACTGAACAGCAATCAGAAACCTCTCAACAAAGGAAATCTCAGGACCAGATGGCTTCACTGCTGAACTCTACCAAATATTTAAAGAAAAATTGCCGATCCTTCTCAAACTCTTCCAAAACGTTAAAGAGGAGGGAATATTTCCAATCTCATTTTATTCTAAAACCAAAGCCAGAACAAGATATCACATAAAAAGAAAACTATAGGCCAATATCCATGATAAACATAGAAGTAAATATCCTCAACAAAATACTAGCAAACTGAATTCAATAACACATTAAAAGAACCACACATCATGGGGCGCCTGGGTGGCACAGTGGTTAAGCGTCTGCCTTCGGCTCAGGGCGTGATCCCGGCATTATGGGATCGAGCCCCACATCAGGCTCCTCCGCTATGAGCCTGCTTCTTCCTCTCCCACTCCCCCTGCTTGTGTTCCCTCTCTAGCTGGCTGTCTCTATCTCTGTCAAATAAATAAATAAAATCTTAAAAAAAAAAAAAAAAAAGAACCACATGGCCAAGTGGGATTTATCCCTGGGATGCAAGGATTAATCAATTAATATGATACACTCTATTAATAGACTGAATGATAAAGATCATATGATCATATCAAGAGATGCAGAAGAAGCACGTAAAAAAATATTTCACAGTTTTATGATAAAAACCCTCAACAAACGTAAGTATAGAAAACCTTACCTCAACATAATAAAGGCCACTGTTACAGTCTGAATGTATGTATCCCCCCAAAATTATATGTTGAAAACCTAATTCTTTAGTTAATGGTTTTGGGAGATTGGGCCTTTGGGAGGTGCTTAAGTCATAAGAGTGGAACCTTCATGAGTGTATGGTACTGACATAAGGACATTTTGACCAATGAAAAAGAACAGAGAGTCCAAAAATAAGCCCACACATTCACAGTCAACTGATCTGCAACAAGGGCAGCAAGAATACACGATGGGAAAGGGTAGCTACTTCAACAAATGGTGTTGGGAACGTTGGATATCTACATGCAAAAGAATGAAATTGGACCCTTAACTTATACCATACACAGAAATCAACTTGAAAGGAATTGAAGACTTAAATGTAATACCTGAAACTGTAAAATTCCTATAAGAAAACATGGGAAAAATCTTGGTAATGATTTCTTCAATATGACACCAAAGCACAAGCAACAAAAACAAAAATAGAAAAGCAGGACTATATCAAACTAAAAACTTTCTGCACAGCAAAGGAAACAATCGACAGAATAAAAATGCACCCTATGGATTGGGAGAAAATATTTGCAAACTATGTATCTGATAAAGGGTTAATATCCAAAACATACAAGGACCTCATATGACTCAACAACAACAACAACAACAAAGCAAATAACCCAATTAAAACCTAGGCAAAGAACTTAAACAGACATTTCTCTGAAGAATATGTACGAATGACCAACAGGTATACGACAAGATATCTGCATTCCCATGTTTACTACAGCATTATTCATAATAACTGAAATATGAAAACAACCTAAATACCCATTAACAGATGACTGGATAAAGAAAATTGTGGTACATACATAAAATAGAATATTACCCAGCTTTAAAGACCCTGGAAATTCTACCACGTGCTATGACATTAGAATATTATGCTGACTGAAATAAGCCAGTCACAGAAGGACAAACACTGTGTGATTCCATTAAATGAGGTACATAAATTAGTCAAATTTGTAGAAACAGAGAGTAGAATGGTGGTTTCCAGAGGTTGAGGGAGGGAAAATGAGGAATTACTGTTCAAAAAATACAAAGTTTGAGCTTTGTAAGATAGGTAAGTTCTAGAGATCTGCCGTATAACATTGTACCCATTGTTAACAATAGTACCTTGGGCACTTAAGAATTTGTTAAGAAGAAGACAGATCTCATGTTAAGTGTTTTTACTATACACACATACACACACTTACACAAAAACATCAAAGGGGCCGGAGGAAATTTTTGGAAATGATGGATATCTTGATTGTCTTGATTGTGGTGATGGTTTCACAGGTGAATACATATGTCAGGATCCATCAAATTGTATACTGTAAATATGTGAAGTTTCTTGCCTATCAATTATATCGAAATAAAGCTGTTTTTTTTTTTTAAGAGAAAAGAAATTGGCAAGGACAGAGCAGCACAACAGCTAATGTTAAAGGACCAGAATAATTCCAGAGCTACTGGCCAGAGCACTTTGCCACCCTTAGTGTGTAAAAGTTTAGAAAGCAGAATAGGTTCCCAGTATCATCAGCCAATAAGGGAGAGGGAGGAAGAAATAAATGGATGACGCTCCTTATTATGCTGCTGGTTTAAGATGGTAATTTAACAGATGATCAGGTACTTTCCTCCAGGTATTCGATTATAATAGGAACAGAAACTGTAAATAATTTTATTTCAGTGTCATCATAGGACCTTTCTCCCAACTCCTTTTTACATTATTTTATGCAATTCTCTTTAGTGTAGTTCCTCTGCATATACAAGGATGAGAACTAAAACGGTCCCTTGACACTTGTTTCATCTACTCAAAAAAGGCTGTCGAGGACGTTCTCAATTCCATGGTTCTTTTTTTTTTTTTTAAAGATTTTATTTATTTATTTGACAGAGATAGAGACAGCCAGCGAGAGAGGGAACACAAGCAGGGGGAGCGGGAGAGGAAGAAGCAGGCTCATAGCGGAGGAGCCTGATGTGGGGCTCGATCCCGTAACGCTGGGATCACGCCCTGAGCCGAAGGCAGGCGCCTAACCACTGTGCCACCCAGGCGCCCCAATTCCATGGTTCTGTATTGTCCTTAAGAAAATCCACCAGACAAACTCTTATCTGATTTAATACAAAACAAAAACAAAGAAACAAAAAAAACTTGTTCTATACAATTGGTTGTTTTTGTCTTTTGGTTACTGACAGCTATGGAATTGACCTGGTTTCCCTTTATAGGTTTGCTGTACAATATTGTCAAATTTAGGACTTACTGGCAACAAGGATGAAGGTGGCAATTAGAGGACACGTTTCAACTTTATCCACACTCTGCTTTTCTTTCGTCTTCCATTCAACTTCTAACTTGCTTATTTATAATTTGCTTTAATATCCTTCTGGAAGAAGTTGGGGGGGTAAAATTGAGTAAGAATTCAGAAAATAAGTTCATTTTAGAGTTCAGTGATTTTTATTTTTTCCTTTTCAAGCAGTCACATATAATACTCTTTCCCCACTAGAAAGACTTTGCAGATGAACTTGAAAGATGTGTATTTTAAGTTATTGCTATCTTTACTTTTTCTCTTCTCAACATAACCGGACTACATATAGGAAAAAATCAACTATGCAGAAACATGATAACTGTGCTTTCTTTGAGACCATGAGATTAATTCTCTATTTTAGTATTACTTACTTGTATAGATTACCAACAGAACCCAACAGGGAACTGTGAAATATAGGAAACAGAGAACTGTGAGCTTTTCCTAAAAAATAAAAATGTTAACAGGGGCGCCTGGGTGGCACAGCGGTTAAGCGTCTGCCTTCGGCTCGGGGCGTGATCCTGGCGATCTGGGATTGAGCCCCACATCAGGCTCTTCTGCTATGAGCCTGCTTCTTCCTCTCCCACTCCCCTGCTTGTGTTCCCTGTCTCGCTGGCTGTCTCTATCTCTGTCAAATAAATAAATAAAATCTTTAAAAAAATAAAATAAAAAATAAAATAAAATAAAATGTTAACAAATCCTTTAAAATACAGGAGGATGATACACAATTTGGTTTAATAATAGAAAATAAAACTTAATGAAGCATAGTTAAGCACAAGGGAATTTTAATATCATTAGAGAATAACAAATAGATTATAATATTAAGAACAGGATTATGATTATGAGACAAATGTATTTATAAATATTAAGGAAATCTGAAATCAAGTGTATCTGTAAAGGCTTTTTTCATCTTCTGATCATTTTAAAGGTGTTTTCAATTTTTAAGGCATCAGATGGTTAAGGGATTGCAGTAAATTAAATCAAGGGACCATATTTGGAGGGCTGTTTCCTCTTCATAAATATCTCCATAAATATCATTCTGTTATCCTCATCTGTCAATGGCATAATACCTAGAACTCTAAATCATACATTTAGAATTATATTTTCTGTAAACGCTTGAAGAATGTAGGTCTGTTATAGCGATCATTTACTTAACACACAGAGATGTTTTGAGATCAAAATTAATGTCTGTTTTAAATAGGTCCTTTAAAAACTTCAGTACTATTTTTTTTTTTTTTTTTGGTGCATCAAAAGCCTTGAACACTGCCATATTTAAGTACAGATAAGACAAAGAATAACAGTAAAAGGAAAATGTAAAGACCTCATAAATAAGCAGCATATCTTGAGGGGTATGTTAGCTGTATCAATCCTCAAAATGTGGGAAGCATAAATTGCACTTAAATTTAAAAATTCAAGTTTTTGAAGAAATATTTACCTTCTAACACTTGAACACAAATGACAGTTAAGCATAAAAACGTTTCACGGTAGACCAAGTCATCCTATATTTTTCACAGTGATTTGTTACCCTAAAGAGTTTGCTTTTAATATTCTAGGAAGTGGCAGTCATTGCTTATATTTCCATTTTAGAAATATCATTTTGGAGTTATTTCTCCATTGCCTTCACCGTTTGGTAAGTCAAGAAATTTTGTGAATTCATTAATCATTTTTGATAGGCAATCCCTCTTCCCCGTCTGCTGCCACTGCTTTAATCTGGACCCTTATTATCACTTCCTGGGCTATTGTAACAATAACCAATAAGTATCCCAGTACCCAGCCTTGCAGCATAACAATCTGTCTCCAACTAAACTCTAGAATGATCCTGTAACGATGGAAATATAATCTGCAAGTGTCATTACCTAGAAGATTGGAGTCAGTCTCTTCCGGTTAAAAAATAAGGCCCTGTGTGATCTAGCAGAGATTGTGGGTTGGCTCACTCACCATCCATAACCCATTCTAACATAATTGTAAAATGCTTTTGAACACTATAGAGGCTGGAGACATAAAAACGGACACTTTTCAGGCTCCATTGTAACTATAGTTTCAGATTTAGTTTTGGTTTCTCCAAATAGATGTACTATTCAAGACTTTGATTTGCAACTGAGTTTGGTGAGAAGAAAGGTGGGACAAGAAGTATGCATTTTTATAATATAAAGATATGGATGGTATGTCCAAATTAGTATGATTATGGAACAGGGAGACGTGGTTGTGAATTCCTGCTTTTGCAGGTGGTTTCTTGAAACAGAAGTCTTCTCAATCAAGGCAGAGACAATGTTTTTCCAGAGTTTGTAGCTCTGGTGGAAGATTCCTGATTCTTCAAGTTTCTTCCCATAACAGAGGCTTGAACTCCCTTGATTTGGGGACTTATTCCCGGAATGTAATATCTGGCGGGTTTCTTCATACTAACCCATAACCTAAATAAATCTGGAGCTTAAACTAGCTACAATGGATTATTTTGTCTGCAACAAAACCCCCTGACTTACTAGACATAATTAATGCTTAAAGGGAAGGTGGGCAATAAATCTTAAAGGAAATAAGACTCTGAGATTAAGTATTTGACTTGGTTGGGCTCAAGAGCAGCAAAATTCCAGTTACCTTTTGAAAGTGGAGCACTGGTATTCCATATTATGCAGAGATAAATATTTGCTAAAATTTTTACCTGAAGTTGTCTGTAATGAAATGTGTATTGAAAGCAAGCCTTGGCCAGAGTGCATTGTTGCCAACACATACACACACTCATACACACACACACACACACACACACACACACACACACACGACGTGAGGGATAGGCATAAGAGATACAAGGACTGTGGTTTGAGATGACCATTGGCAACCACACTGAAGAATATACAGAAAAAAAGGTGATAACCTCAGGTTTAAATTAGCAGCTCATACAGAACCTATACAGAGAAGTATGCATTTCTGTGCCTAACCTTAAAGACACTTATTTGTTGCTGCATAAGGATGATATAATTAAAAATTAGAAGTAGAATCTCAACTGGTGTATGTTGAGTAACAGTGACAGTTTAATGCACAGTCAAGCTAGGTCTCTTATGTGAAGGTTGGGGCAGAGATTGGGGATGAATTGGAATGGCTGTGATTATACATGTGATAGAAATACAGTCCATAACTGATTGTCTCTGGAACTTGGACACTCCAAGTGAATGAACTTTGAGCAGTATACCTGATCAATTACTGTGTGTGTTTGAATATATCTACACATGGATTCATGGGTGGCACCTAAAGATTTGGCCCATTGGGCAGGCACTTGTAAACAAGAGTTAGATGACTGGTGATAAGAAGGTTTGGGGAAATGTTATGTGGAGAACTTTTGAGAGTAGACCAAGAGTATAAGGTTATTCGTGAATGCTCAGCAAAAATTTCCTTTACAAGGATTTTAATCATTGGGAGGACCAAATGATGCACTTTGTAGATATCAACTTCTTTTTCAAGCCACTTCAGTTCTTGCTCAGTGGGCACATGAACAAATTGAACATGGTGTCAGAAACAAAAATGCAAAACGACTCAACAATATAAACTTCTTTCTCCCTCATGTTAGTGTATTTCTGGCTACTGCTGTCTGGGACACTGTCACTGTTGAGTGCACAATCTGCCATAAACAGAGGGCTATGCTAAGCCCAAATAGAATTCCATTCTCTGACAGGAGGACAGGCTCCTGGCTTAATGGATGCAGGCCAATAACACTCAACTTTGTGGATTATGAAGGGAACAATAATTTGTCCTCACTGATATGCACTTATTTTGGGTGTGGGTTTGCGTTTACAGCCCACCATGCTGCTTCTGTGCTTCTCCCATAACATTCTCCTCACTTTTATGAAATCCATACCATATAGGAACTTTATTTTACCAACAATAAAAAGTAAAGCAAAGTGCTTTGGAACACATAACTCACTGGTCTTAAATGAGTCCACCCAGATGGCTGGTTTGAGGGAATGTAGAATGGCTCATTAAAAACATAGTCATGGGACGCCTCAGTGGTTCAGTCAGATAACCATCCGCCTCTTGGCTTCAACTCACGTCATGACCTCAGAGTCATGAGATCAAGCCCCACATTGGGCTCTGCATTCAGTGAGCAGTCTGTTTGAGATTCTATCTCCCTCTCCATCTGCCTCTCCCCCAACTCATGCTCTCTCTCTCTCCCCCTCTCTATCCTGATCTCTCCCTCTCCCTCTCTCTCTCACTCAAATAAAAATAAATAAATCTTTAAAAACACAATCACACGTGAGCTGGGAAACACCACCTTTCTAATCTGGAATGCTGTCATACAGGATATGTTCTGAGCCATGAACAGATATATGATGCCTTTTCTCTAATGATGAGTATACATGAGACAAAGAGACAAGGGGTTAAAGTTAGATTAGCACTCTCACTATTACTGCGAATTATTATAGAATGGTAGTTCATTCCATGCCTTGCATGGAATCTGGTACAAAATTGCCTGAGTTTTGAATATCAGTGTGATGACCTAATAGCTCGGTGACCCTACAAATTACTGAACATTTGTCTGAGTTTTCTAATCTGTAAAAGGGAATAAGAATAGTACTATGGATTATATAAATCAATAGATGTAAATCACTTTGGAGAATGCCCAACACATAATACTATGTGTAATACTATGAAAGTGTGTGCTATTACTATTACCCAAATGACTTAGTAACAAATTTTAGCTTTCCATCTTCATGGTTTGAGGCTCTCCTAGATTAAAAAAAAAAAATTAGAATACAATAAGAGAATGCTTCTCCTAGGGATACAATGGTTTCATTGACATAGAAGTTAAGATTTACCAGTTGATCACTTTGGGCTCCTCATATCATGGTACCAGTAGGCGATAACAAGGAGTATTGTTGCTTAGAGTAATTGATCCTGGCTATCAAGGGAAAAGTATGTTTCTGCTACACAATGGAGCAAGGAAGAACACATGTGGAAACCAAATAGCCCTTTGGGGTGCTGTCATATCTAGTAGTTAAAGTATTGAAGACATAAGCAGCTTAATTCAGGCAGGATCAGAAAGTGCTCAGGCCCACTAGAAATAAAAATTTGGGTCACCCCACAAATATATAAACCCCAATC
Source organism: Ursus americanus (assembly GCF_024610735.1). NCBI lineage: Eukaryota > Metazoa > Chordata > Mammalia > Carnivora > Ursidae > Ursus > Ursus americanus. Next base: position 58,601,605 of record NC_142139.1, on the reverse strand, counting down.
CATTGGAGTGCCAGCTGTGGGCAATGGGAATATAAAATGAATAGTGGAGAAATAAAGTTATTAATATCAACTGTGGCCTCATGAACAGCTAGAGAAACAAGGGCAGGCTCAGCTTTGCGTGCTTTTTTCCAATTTTCTTTTTTATTCTCTTTCTTTCCGTTTCTATTTTATACAGACAGTGGTGGTGGCAGCAAATTCTGTGATTTACTCCAAATTCTGCAGTCTACCAAAATATGTTTGTGGTTGAAGTTGAAGAGAAATCAAGATGGCACTGAAATGGAGGCAGTGAATGCTCAGTGATTGCAAATCACCAAGCATTGTTTGTGGGAGCAGCAAGAATGACTCGCACACAAGATCTATACCCTACATCAGAGGAGAGGCTGGGACAGACTTGATAGAACTTAGTGTAGCTCCTTATAGACTATTCAAGACCAAATGCCCAGACAGACCCTTGACAAATGTGTTCTGATGCTTTGGGAAACAACGCCACAACCCCACATTGAACAATTCATCCTTGCGATATAGGGTAGGCTGACCCTCGCGCAGGGAGGCTAATGCAGAACTAGACAGAAAGGAGGGCTGGAGGAACCTTAGGGCAGGGGTGGAGCCTGTGAGCTCTGAACTTAATAACATTTAATAGCAGTCGTAAGTCAGTCTGTCCTTTGGAAACCTTCAATAAATTCTCGCTGAGTGTTGTAGCCTGTTCTCTGTGCTGCTATTATGAATTAAGAAGGAAAGCTTGTCTCAGATTTGAGCTGGAGGCCAAATTGAGGCTGATAGCACTGATGGCCAGCAGAGGAAAGCACTTTTCAAGTGAGTGATGGTACGGTAATTGGCGGCAGGGGCCGCTGCAAGGAGGCAAAAGGAGGAGGCAGGAAGGGAAATTCATAAAGGAACTTCTATTACGCATGCATGAGAGGGTGCCCTTAAAACTCAGAGAGAGATCAAGGATATTTTGTTGGGAGATCAAATTCATGGAAACTTGAGCACAATACTTAATGGCAACAAGTGCCATAGCTTTTGGTGTGGGAAGGCAGAACATTATGGCTTTGCATTAGTTTTTTGTGTATAATTTTTTTTTTTAGGATCTTATTTACCCATTTGACAGAGAGAGAGAGACAGCCAGTGAGAGAGGGAACACAAGCAGGGGGAGTGGGAGAGGAAGAAGCAGGCTCCCAGAGAAGCAGGGAGCCCGATGTGGGGCTCGATCCCAGGACTCTGGGATCACGCCCTGAGCCGAAGACAGATGCTTAACGACTGAGCCACCCAGGCGCCACTTCCTGTATAATTTTTTTTTCTTTAAAGATTTTATTTATTTATTCAACAGAGATAGAGACAGCCAGCGAGAGAGGGAACACAAGCAGGGGAGTGGGAGAGGAAGAAGCAGGCTCCTAGCGGAAGAGCCTGATGTGGGGCTCGATCCCATAACACCGGGATCACGCCCTGAGCCGAAGGCAGACGCTTAACCGCTGTGCCACCCAGGCGCCCCCACTTCCTGTATAATTTTTAACAAAGGTTCAGAGAGGTAATATTCATCGCACTCACTCTACAGATAAAGGTAGATCTTCATAAAAGTGATTTTCCCAAAGTCACAATGCTATGAAGTAGTAGAGTCAAGATTTGAATTAGAGTTTTCTTGACCTCAATGCTAGGAAATATTACCAATTCAGATAATTTAACACTTAGATTTCTCGTTACCATTCATGTTGGTAATTGGGTACTTGAGACTATTTTAGACAGTTTGCTAATTTAAAAAAAAAATACTTTTAACACATTGATTCTCAAAGTTTGCCATACACTGAATTTCCCGAGGAGCTATAAAAAATAGTGATGCCTGGATCTCACCCCAGGATATTTTGATTTAATTGGTATAGTGTGCAGCCAGGACATTGGAATTTTTAAAGGCTTCCCAGGTGATTCTAAAATGTGGCAAGTTTTTTTTTTTTTTAAGATTTTATTTATTTATTTGACAGAGAGAGAGACAGCCAGCGAGAGAGGGAACACAAGTAGGGGGAGTGGGAGAGGAAAAAGCAGGCTCATAGCAGAGGAGCCTGATGTGGGGCTCGATCCCAGAACGCCAAGATCACGCCCTGAGCCAAAGGCAGACACTTAATGACTGAGCCACCCAGGAGACCCTAAAATGTGGCAAGTTTTGAGAACCAATGCAGTAACATGTTGATGGAGAGAACAGTAATAACATTTCTTTTCAAGAAATTTTTCCTGAGTGAACGGGATGGCCAGGCTGCCTGGTGAGGGGTCCAAACTGGCTGGGAGAATGAGGGTGATCTTATTGGAATGATATATAATCACTAAATGATCAGAAGAAATAGTACTTAGCACGTAGTAGGTATTGCATAAGAGATGTTGGTTGAACAACTTAACCAGAGATGGTAGAAGTCTTTAACAGGTGTGCCTTAATAGATAAATAAACTTGAATCCAGTTGGAGCACGGAGGGTAAGACTGTGGACACCAGACTTAGAAATCAGGTTACCTAGGTTCAGATCTGGCTTCTTCTGCTCATTAGCTCTGTAAACTTGGCACATTTTTTCACCTTATGTGCTCAAATGCTCTCATCTGTAAAATGGAGGTGATAATACTATTACTTCCTGATTAGGTAATAAGTAGTATTTACTTCATAAAATTGATGTGAAAACAAAAGAGGAAAGGGCTTAGGAGAGAGTGAAGAACATAGTAGACAGCACATCTGTGCTGATTTCAATTATTTACACATGAAACATTATGGCAGCATTGTTCCAGAAGGAATTAAAATTTTCCCATTTTATCTTTACTAGTCATTTTATTTTCATTTATTTGACCATGTGTACAATCATGTCCATTGAAATTTTTTCTTTTTTTTTCTTTTTTAAGATTTTATTTATTTATTTGACAGAGACAGCCAGTGAGAGAGGGAACACAAGCAGGGGGAGTGGGAGAGGAAGAAGCAGGCTCCTAGCAGAGGAGCCTGATGTGGGCCTCGATCCCAGAACGCTGGGATCACGCCCTGAGCCAAAGCAGACGCTTAACGACTGTGCCACCCAGGTGCCCCCCATTGAAAATTTTTCTAAGTATATATGCATTTTGTAAAGTTCTCGTCTACCTTGCCCACTTTGAAACATTTGAACCTGAAATCGTAGAGACATTTTATCTTGGAACATCAACAGATAAGCTCTGAACACAATTTTTCTCACCTCATGTTCTAAATTATAGTCTTTCTTGTTTTATAGTATATAGAGTAATACAAACTTCCTCCCACTGATGACGTATGAAGAAATGTCGATTCATTTATTCAATCAAAAAGTATGAGATATAGCAAAGATATTGCAAAATGACTTATATTTGCAAAAATATATAAAACAAGTTTTAAAGAAAAGAAAAAAAAGGCTGAAAATTTTAATATTTTCTTCAAATAGTTTTAATGGAGGAAAAGGCAAAACCAAGCCCTAAAAAAATAAAAAAATAAAAAATTAACTCTTGATTTCAATTATCAAGGGATGTCTGAGAAGATTCTATGAATTCAATATATATGGAATGGCTAAATATAGATTTAAATTTCATTTGTCCTGGTTCTCTTATCCAACTCACAGCCTCCTGAAAATATTATCAGTCAAAACTTTGGTCCTTTTTTTTTTTTTTTAAAGATTTTATTTATTTATTCGACAGGATAGAGATAGCCAGCGAGAGAGGAAACACAAGCAGGGGGAGTGGGAGAGGAAGAAGCAGGCTCATAGCGGAAGAGCCTGATGTGGGGCTCGATCCCGTAACGCCGGGATCACACCCTGAGCCGAAGGCAGACGCTTAACCGCTGTGCCACCCAGGCGCCCCAAAACTTTGGTCCTTTTAAACTAAGAATTTCAGTGTCAGAATTATCCCTTAAGGATGTCACAGACCTACTGAACAGAATTTAAAATTTTGATCATTGCAACTCTGCATCCCTTACCCCAATAAACACAGTTTTGCTGATATCAGGATGCAAGTTTAATATTAACTGCAAATTAGAAAATATGGATTTGCTGAATCTGAATGAGTAGGGAATTCATAATTTTATATTTTGCCATATTTCAATATGAACGTTTATGTGAAGCAAAATATATTTTTGAGTAATAAACTGGAATTAACTCCATATCATCTTACATGGAATCATTTTAGGAGTGGGTAAAAAAAAAAAAAAAAAGGAAAGAAACTCCTGCCATTGCCATTATTGATATGTTCATTAAAAATTCAGCATGATCAAGTCTGGGTAGGATTTTAAAAATTAGATCACTTGTAACAATTGTTTTAGCCGCTTTTTTTTTTTTATCCTAATGTTAAGGTACCTCAAAGCATTTTCAATGAATGAGAACCACTAGATTCAATGATGAGAGCAAAGACTTTTAACTTCCTAGAAAATACAAAAAAGTTTGTTATTACTATTTTTAACCAAAGACTGGAAAGATTCAAAGGAACATAATTCATAGCTAAAGATATACTGTGAAACCTGATAATATTACAGAACTTACAGTCCAGATTGTGATGTCCTCCTAAGAAGAATGACAATATTTCAGCATGGCAACTTCTGAAAAATGTTGTACTTTGCTACAGCAACAAAATCTATCTGCCTATTCATCCACTTGAAAATTTAGCATTTTCAACCACATGAAAGTAAGCGGTCTCCATGGAATTGTGTGGCTTAATCATTACCTGTATCCTCAAACTGGTTTAACTTATTATCATCACTGTTATTATAATCTCAGGGACATTGATGTAATTGGTTTAGCTCTAGAATCTCAAGCAATTCATTGGAGATTAACCTCATGGCAAGAGCACTGAACAGACAAATGGTACAAGTAGGTGGAATGAGGAAAGACTTCCAACTCCCTGTCTGGTTCTAAACCTTACTATAGGGAACACAAACATGAGTAATAGTTTTGATAACATTATAATTTTGGCCATTGAGAAATGACATTATAACCCTTATTTTCTACTGGTTTTTACATTGAAGTATAATTTACATAGAGGTTGATGAGTTTTGACAAGTGGATGTCACCATTTAATCCACTCTTCTTTTAAATATGGAAGATTTTCTTTACTCTAGAAGGTTCCTTTTCTAGTCATTCCTCACACTTATTCCACAAGAAAGGCAACAACTATTTAGGTATCTTTCATTACAGTTTAGTTTTTGGCTGTTGAAGAACTTCATGAATGAGTTTTGCTTAGCAGAATGTAAGATACTTTTATTTTGTATTTCAGTGGCTCTTTCTTTTTATATGGTCTATTACTATTGCAGTATGCAAACATACCATGATTTCTTTATCTGTTTTTTTTGTTGATGGACATTTGGGTTGTTTCTAGTTTGGAATTTTTATTATTCAAGCTGCTGTTAAAAACATTCTAATACAAGTTTTTCTCTCTTTTTTTCCTTGGAAATCTGTTTTTATTTCTTTTGATAAATATCCAGAAGCAGACTTGCAGGGTCAAGGTGTACATATATGTTTAACGTCTTTTTTAAAAACCTGCTAGATTTTTATTCAATGTGGTTATACCATTTTACCTGCAATGTGGGAGATTGCCAGTTGCTTCAAATCATTGCCAACAATTAATATTCTAAGTCCTGGCTGTTCTAATACTAGTTCTGTTCTAATACTGTTCCAATACTTTATTTTGGCTGTTCGAATACTGTTCTTGCACTGTTCTAGTCTAGTGGAATTCTAGTGGAATCGCATTATGGTTTTAATTTGCAATTTCATGATGACTAATGGTAATACACAATTTTTCATATGTTTCTTGATCATCTGTATGTCTTCCTTGTAAAGTTTTTCTTCAAGTCTTTAGTCCATCATTCTTATTATTCTTTCCAAATCCTTTACCTTTTTATTCTTGAGTTGAAGGGAATCCTTCATATATTCAGAATAAAAGTCTTTAGTTAGATATAGGTATTACAAACATTTTCTCTCAGCCTGTACTTTACATATTTGTTTTCTTAATGGTACTTCCTCATGAATAAGCATTTTTAATTTTGATGAAACCCAAACATCAATTTTTTTCTCTCTTGGTTAGTTCTTCTATGTCACGTCTAAGATATATTTACCAAACTCAAGGTCTTCTATGCTTTCTTTTAAAAGATTTATAGTTTTCCCTTATGACAAAACCAGTATAATTATTTTCTCTTGACAAATGATCTGAGGCACATACTGATCAAACCACTTGCCTGAAGTTTCACGTTACTTGAACCAGGACTTGAACTCATACAATTTTTCCTTATCACCACTAGCTAGACTGCCACTGATTATGCTACATCAGGGAAAATGTAATCAAAGGTTTACATGCTCTTTTTCACTTTTGAATACTTTTTCAAGGAGTATTTATTACTATATTCTCAAACATTTATGTTGTATGAAAAAAACAGTTTGGGAGAAGTATGCCCAATAAATATTCATTGACTGAATTAAAGTTTTGCAATAGAAACAGAAATGTGACATTCTATTTCCTAATAGTCTTGCTCAGTGGCCTAGTATTTTGGAAATATGCTAGGTGTTCCATAGAAATTATAGATTTCTTTGTGTTCTCAGGTGCGAGAAGGATGTATTGTTTCTTTATCATTCAGATCTTCTTCTTAAATCATCCTTTATATAGTTACCAGCAAGGTGGCTCCCTGACCCCCTGAATCTGGCAGCCATTACTAATCCTAAAAGGAGGTGTTTATCTATTGCTGTGAGTACAATACAGAAAACGTTCTAGGAGAGTTGTAGCAGTAGTTGACTTCACTTGTCAATGCTTTTCTCCTAAGCTCTTCTGGAGTACAGGATTGCCAAATAGAGATACAGAAGGACCAGTTACAATTGACTTTCAAATAAAAAAAATTTTTTTTTAGTATAAGTATGTTCCATGCAATATTTGGATTTTACTTATATTAAAAAGTGTTGTTTAACTTAATTCAAATTTAACTGGGTATCTTGTATATGTATTTGTTAAACTGAGCAATCTGAGTCAGGGAGCTCAGTGTGTGCCTGGTTTATGCGAAGAGAGCCTTCTCTTGTTTAACCTAAGACCTCTATGTCTTTAATATGGATGCACCATGACATCCAGATTTCCCCTCTCCTGGAGGGTGATTGTCAGCAGTATAAATTCTATAACCCATAAGAAAGAAAAAAATCCTACCTAGGAGAATAACAGTGCATTCATAAAAATACTTAAAGGTATTCTAAGGATATTTTGCACTCAAGTCTACTAGGAATGGTAAATTACCCCATTGTACTGTATTATTATTACAACTACCAAGAACAAGTAGTAGAATGAAGATGAAAATACCAAAATATTTCACATTAAAGCACATTTAAGTTTAAAATCATGGCATGAAACTTAATTAAGTGCCAGAAGGTATACTAACATAATGTTGAGTTTGCAAATTTAAATACACATAAGCAAGGCAATCTAGACACTAAAAGTTCCCTAGCAACATTAACTCATCCACATCATACATCGTGCATAATAAAGCTAACCTTTAGCAACCAAAAATGTCATTCATAACACAAAATATGTGGAACTCAAGATCATTAACATTTTCCATATTTTTATACTATTTCAACTGTTCAATATTCTCATTACACTAATGTGGAGAGAACTACTCAGTCGTAGAGTAAAAAATTCTTTGAAAACATATTTGTTTATCTCACAGTCTTTCATTAAAGTCATAATCAACTTGCGTTGTATTTTGTTTCAGCAACAGAAAAAAACCATTTTTTTTTACATTTAGAGAACGTTAACTACAGTGTACCTTTTCAATTTTTCACTTTCTAAAATTATTTCAAACTTGCTCTATTTATAGTTATTATTCTGAAAAACATATCATTATTTATTGTTCTAGTATTGTTCTGATATTTTACTAAAAACTGGGGGGGGGAGGACTCATACTATGGTGATCCTCATTATGTCACTTTGTGTGTGACCACAGGTAAGTTACTGTACCTCTCTATGCCTCAGTTTCTTCATTTGTAGAATTGAGATTATAATAGTACTTGACTCACAGGAGATGCCATGAGAATTAAGTCAGTTAATATCTACAGAATTCTTAACAATGTATGGCACATTGTAAAGAGTTAGCTAAAAAATTCTTTTTTTTTTTTTAAAGATTTTATTTATTTATTTAACAGAGATAGAGACAGCCAGTGAGAGAGGGAACACAAGCAGGGGGAGTGGGAGAGGAAGAAGCAGGCTCCCAGTGGAGGAGCCTGATGTGGGGCTCGATCCCATAACGCCGGGATCACGCCCTGAGCCGAAGGCAGACGCTTAACCGCTGTGCCACCCAGGCGCCCCAAGAGTTAGCTAAAAAATTCTTAGTGTTCATAAATAGCAAGATTCCAGAGTACAGGTTTAAGGAGATTTTACATTACTTTTCTTACACTTCTATGATTAGCATGTTAGAACACCTGAAACAATTTTAGTGAGTTTATATAATTTCATATTTAAAAACATCTTTATAAGTTTATAGAATTAAAAAAATCTCTTATGAGTTTTTGCTTATGACGAATACAAATGTGACAGAGTTATTCAAACTTATTAGTAATCATTAAAATTAAAATCAATGTGAAAATTATATTTTATTTTTACATCTGAAAAAATAACTGAACTGAATATGACTGGCAATACCAAGTGCTGGTGAGGGCCTGGAGCATGAGGAATTATCAAACGTTGCTGGTGTCAATGTAAATTGCTACAACCACGTAGAACAGCTATTTGGCCACTGTTACCTACTAAATTTGAAACATGTATATCCTATAATTTAGCAATTCCAGAAATTCATGGGCTTGTGCACCAAAAGAAATTACAGGGTGATCATACTAGCAGTATTCATAATAGCTAAGAACTGGAAACCACCCAAATTTCTATCAACAGCAGAACAAATTGGACACATCGTGGAATATTCATACAATGGATTACTCTAGAGCAATGAGAATTAAGGCATTACAGCTGCACTCAATGACATGGATGATTCTTACAAACAATGCTTAGTGAAAGATGTAACAAAAGAACATACACAGTATGATTCTAATTATATAAAGCATAATATCAAGAAATTTGGCCTATGGTTTTATAAATGAAAGTCATTCTCTCTTTTGGGGAGGGCTTCTGGGGAGCTGCCTAATGTTCTGTCTCTTTTCCTGGGTGCTAATTACCTCAGGACAATTCATTCAGATGAATGAATGAATTGGCTTTTATGATATGGCCACCCTTTATATGTTACACTTCAATTAAAGTAAATTAAATAAAACTCAGAAAAGGATTTTAATCTGAGAAGCAAAAAAATAAATAAATAAAACTTTTATGATTTGTATTACCAATGTTTCCAGTTCCCTATAGGATTCTTTTAGAAACTAGTGTCTACTTAGAAAAGAAGAGAGTAAGCCTAATCCACAATTTACCATACCAATTTGCCAAAATAATTCATCAGGATTGGAAAAAAATCTATGCAGTGCTTCGATGAGAAATACAGCAATGAGGTCAACTTAATCCTAAATAGTTTCCAGTTTTAGAATGATCCAAGGGTTAATCAGAATAGAGAGTTGAGAATTTGAATTGGGAAGGGCTTAACTTGAGAATGTGCTTGTCGGAGGTAGTGGCAAAAGAGGAACTGTATGGTGACTAACATAATGTAATAAAAAAACATTAAAAAAAAAAGAGAGAGGAACAAGGGCAAGGTAAAAGGGAGATGCTAAAGTCAAGTTCATCCTTTGGGACATAAAATCAAGGCAAAAGCAAAATTTCTAAGGTTATTTGAGAAGTGTGTTGCAAAGTCTTCCATACTAAGGATATTCTATTTATTATTACGTTACGTAGTCAGGAAAATATTGTTAATATAAGTATTTAATTTGTGTTAGTGATAAATAATAATTATTAGATATTTGTTCAGGAGACAATTAGGAAATGTATGAACATGATATTAATAATATGAGTTCAGATGTTAAGGCAAATTTAACCCCTCATTTTAAGGGGGCAGATTCCCTCCCTAGGAAAATACAGAGTTAATTTAACAATGAAGAATCTACATATTTTGGGATGCCAAGAGACTTTTGTGAAAAATTGGCAGCTAAAATGAGGATGAAACAGATATGAGCTCTTAACTAGAGCCCTGGAAATAATTTACCATAGTTAAGGAATCCCGGGATGGGCTTTGCCTGCAAAGGTCCAGATAGCAAAGGTTCTATTTCAAGTGAAGTTGCTTAAGCCAATCTAAAGAAACTAAACACATACCCATGGCTAAGAGTCAAGTGCCTAGAAGCAAAATATTAATTCACACCCAAAACAAAGATACTAGTTTGGGCCATATAAAACTACTTTAATAGGTCACAACAGCCAAATATTGGCAATTTCATATGATTTAATCTGATAAGTACACAAACGCACAAGGATGGTTAACAAGATAAAAGGATCAGAGAACAAATGCTGAATACCAATGGTGGTGGTCCGCTCTTCGAAGACTGCTCGGAAGACAAACAATACATGGGTGGAAAACACACTCCCCCCACATACTTTGCCAGTGTTGTACATTTAATTGAACCAAAGATAATAAAACTTTAAGGAAGACCATTTTTTTAACGATATAAGAGCATCTGAAAGTTACAATGGTATTTTCCTTACCATGCTTTTGTGATTGGTAACCCTCTGTGAAAAACAATATAGTTCTGTTTGTTTTGCTTTGTGTTGTTTTTACCCTTTTAAAAATTGGCTTTTAAGATGAATCCTGACACAGAAGTTTTTAAGAAAGTAGTGCTTGATACGTTTAGAAATGCAACCCACGCATGAGCTAATACACAGAGAAGGTGGACGTGTTTTGATTCTGAAACTTATCTTGTCATTCAGCATCTGTCATTAAACAAACAAACAAACAAAACAATCTTGAAATTTGGGTTTCATTATTCCTAGTAATAGAAACATTAGTGTCTACCGGAATAGAGATTGTATAATAGAAAATCTTCTGTATTGACTTCTCTTTTTCTCGACTATTTAAACAATATTTCTAGCTTAGCGGGGAAAAAAAAAATACAATTGCTTTGTCAACTCCAAAGCCATTGTTCTTTTAATAACAAGAATCTTGGCTTATAGAACTTAATTATTTAGCTACAAAAATTCTGAATAACATAATTTCATAACATATAAAAAAGAGATTCTTTGAATCTCTGGCTCAGGAAATTACAGTTTGTTAAAAATGCATGAAAGATGTAGCTGGGCATTGGTGACCAATTTCATTAAAAGAACTGTGACTTTACTGGAAAAAAAAAAAAGTATGTGTCTATTGAGTTCCCAAGGGCTAGATTATTCAATGGAAATGTGTTTCTACTAGAATATCATAATGAAAAATACCTAGGCTAAATTAGTAAACTTCGTGCTGGTGCACAGCTCATTTATTCAGTAATCATTTATCTCTTTAGAAAAAGTATTTATGTAGTGAGATAATTTAATATAGGTTCTAAGATTTCCTTATTTCAGTTTTCATTTCTATTTGTGGTTCTGACTTATCAGTTTAGGTTATTTAAACTCACATATTCACACATTTGAATTTCTCCTTACATTCCTGCATGGGTTGACTATCTCAAATTATGCACAAAGAGGCTCCATTGTTCACCTTGTAGACATCAACATCATTAACATCCTAGTAGAGTTATTTGAAAATCTTTAGCTCTGTGGCTTCATTTTTTACATGATATCAGGGTTGGAAGAAAGAGTTTGTACCATGAGTTCAGCAGAAATTGGTTCCTGTTGGCACTATATTCTTCCAAAAAATATTCCTGCTGCTGAGTTACTGTTAGACAGTGAGGTTGTCACTATATCCTAGGAAGTCATCACAAACACCGACAAAAATGGAAACACGGACATAATGATCACAGCCCCCATGCTTGTTTTTTCTTGAATTTGGCATTTAATTTTTAGCCACATTTAGGTTGTAAAAATAAATGCATTTGAAGTATAAAAATCAAATCGACAGAGAGGAAAACTTCTTGATCTTAAAATTGTAGTTAATTTCAGAATATAACTTCCTTCTTTAAAACAAAATACATTTCTTCCTTTTTATGTATGTTTTGTTTAAAAATGTTATCTATAGTTAGAAAGTGTGGCAGAATGTCCACCAAACTCTTAAAATCAGTATCCTCTACAGTGGAAGGTAAGAGAGTGGGGCAAAGCATATTCACTTTTAGCATTTACCCAGTGGGATTTATTTATTTTTTCTAGCCCACCTGCAATACTTCTGTTCTTAAAAATATATCTATAATGTTGCTGAAAAAGGTGATTATTCAAAATTATCCTGTATACGTCACTGTAAAAGGAACATTTTGGAGATGAAGAGACAGAAAAAAACAAGTAAAATTTTGTCATTCTTCACTCTAGTGGGCAGTGAAAAACTAACCTATACAACTTTGTAAACTTTTAGAATTTAGACTAACAAATTTACATACTTTTAAATTTTAGATGCCATTTTATAATTCATCTTATGTTACGTAATGACAATAAACAGAGGAGGTGTAAGTGGGATACCTAAGATAACAAGTGAAATTAGGTCACAAGAAATACGATAGGCAATAGAATGTCTCCTGGAGAGACTCAGGCTAGTAAGTTCAAACTGCATTACGATTGTGGTAAGAGTTTTAGAAAAATCTGGGATACCAAAATCATGTAAGTATCCACCTTAATGCTACTTACTTGTCCTGCAATCTACTGTCTATAACACTTTATAACAGAAGAAATTAGAACATCAGTTATTGTCAGGGACTGGGGATTTGGGGGAGGAATTGACCACAGAGAGGCATGAGGGAACTTTCTAAGAAAATATTCTAGATCTTGATTTTGATGACGGTTATGTGACGGTGAGCATCTGTCAAAATTAATAGAACTACATGCCTAAAAAGAGGGAATCACACTTCAATAAACTTGGCTTTAACAAGAAAACATCAATAACAAGCAAAGTGAAACATCTACCTTGTTGCCGTCCAATATCTACTGAGACTGAGTTGAAATACTTGAGAGGATAGAACATTAAAATTTTATATTATAAAACTTTATCTTAAAAACAGCCTACATAAATCCTCATTATCTTTAACATTAGAAAAAATATATATCCAAGAAGATGCAGACATCTTCAGATTTCTTTATTGTTCACAGATGCACCATTCTTTAATACTAGTTCCTGGAAACACTTGGTGAACTAAAACTAAATATGAACAGGACTCTGAATACTATATATCATGTTGTTTTAAAAATTTGTTCTGTCTTAGCTGGACACCATGAACTTAGTAGGAGATGTTATAAATATGAAGGCAGTCAGTGGATTTTGATTTTTGCTCATATTTATAGAGACTCAAATTGCATTTTCCTGGATAACGGAGTCTCAAGTATAACTAAAATGTAATTTAAACTTTAGATTACTCCAATGTTTATATAACTGAAATTAAACCACATACCGTGTACCGGGGACCTTAGCTTAAGACCACTTGTTAACATTGACAATGCACATTTCTATGAAACTCTTGTTAATATAATTGTCCTGCCTTCCATTCTCTTAAATAAACAAGTGATTCTTCCGCTCAATAGCTACGTTTCATTATGTAAATATTCAGTGACCTCCAAAAATAGTCACGTGTCATCTCAAGTGGTGAAGGTCTTGTACTTGCAGATGATATGTTCATGTTTTACAAAATTTGTTGCCAAAACCGAAGAGCTTCATAAAAATAAAAACAAAATATTTCCCCAGGGAAGCAGTGAAGGAGAGGCATAATTCCTTTGCCCCTTCACTGACGTTGACATGTTCAAAACCAAAACCCCACACAAAACAAATGAGCTGAAAGAGGTTCCTCATAATTCTATAGGATTGGTTTTATTTGGGATCCTCGCATCCTCAATAGAGAATGCACTAGCCATTTTTCCCTCTCTTCTCTAGGGTAGACATGCAAAGTCACTGTTTCCAAGGCGATAGGACAAGCCCCACCCCAAGTGGCTGTTCAGCCTGCCGTAACCTGCACTACGCAGGAGCTCTTTGCTGCTACAGCATCAAACCGAGTTCAGAAGCAAGGCCACTTGAGAATGACAGATTAGCTTCTGGGAAGGTTGACTTAGCACAGTGGGGAGCTGGCTTAAACACTAAGAGACAGAGCAGAAATATAGATTCTCTGAATGGAAAGTTATTTTTCTATTGGCGTTGTGAAGGAGAGAAAAATCTACAGGGTCACAGCCATTAGCACCTGAAATTTTTATAGCTAAGCTTAATAAAAAATGTCATATAGAGATCAGATGACATCATTAGACCAAGAGAAAAAGACAGGGGAAGTGTAAGTGAGATTGTCTTCAGGATGAAATAAAAAATGATATAGAGATAGTTGAGCTACTCATAAACTTTTTACATGGTGCTACAAACAAAAAAATCAATGAATCAATGCAAACATATATGTCTTTGTATATGTATATATATATTCCTTCTGATTGAATTTATAATTAAGATGTGCTCCCTTCCCTCAGATATTTATTCTTTGGTGAGGTACCTGCGAGCTATAGAGAACAGCATAAGGACCAGCCTTTTGAAGAGCAAGCTGGATTTGTTCAAGAGAAATCTGCTCATAATAGATAAGCATACTACGGGGAGGCATCTTTACTCTGGCATAATGAAGAAAGCACTGGCTCAGGAGTCAGGGCTTGGCAGGTCTGAATTTGAATTTTAGTTCTGTCAATATCAGTATGGAGTCAGAGTTTGAGTTCTGGTGCTATCTATCCTAAAGGCGTTATGGCCAGGGTCCCACCCATAAAGCCTGCATCCCAAATGCTACTCATACCTCATCTGAGGCAACTGAATCCAAAGGGAAAACATGTTAACAAAGTCGGCAAGAGCAAATCAATCAATGTTCACTAATGGATGGCTTTCCTATAAAAAGCTGAGTTGATACCTAGATCAGTCAAACTCATAAAGACAGGAAATAACATGTTGGTTGCCAGGAGCTGCGGCGAGGGGGAAACGGGGAGTTATTGTTCAATAAGTACAGTTTCAGTTTTGAAAGATGAAGAGTTCTAGAGGTAAATGTGATGGTTGTACAACAATGTGAATATACTGGATCCCACTGAACTGTGCCTTTAAAAATGGTGAAGATGGTGAATTTCACGTTATGTGCTTTTTTTTTTTTTTTTTAAAGATTTTATTTATTAATCTGACACAGAGAGACAGCCAGTGAGAGAGGGAACACAAGCAGGGGGAGTGGGAGAGGAAGAAGCAGGCTCATAGCAGAGGAGCCTGATGTGGAGCTCGATCCCAGAACGCTGGGATCACGCCCTGAGCCGAAGGCAGACGCTTAACGACTGCGCCACCCAGGCGCCCCCCACGTTATGTGCTTTTTAACACAATTAGAAAAAAAAAAAAAAGCTCTAAAAGAAATTGAGTTAAGGAGTCTGTAAGGTCTTGTGTCCTAAATGATACCTACTACTTTTAACACACTCGAATCTAAGGGACTCGGTTTTGTAAAACAATTCTTGTTGCACTTGGCAAAGTAGTGATATAGGTGAAAGAAATGGAAAAGAAAGAGATCTGGCTGAGATCTGCTCCTATAAGACAGTCCTTGTCCAGGTTTGCTTATTACTGGGCCCAGAAGGCAAGAAGAAGAAACAGTCATGGGTGCTCTGGTAATCTTTAGGAAGAAGAAATCTTGTTTTGTTAACATCATATCCCTCCAACGGGCATAGTTGCTAGAACATTGTCAGATCACAAATAACAAGCTGTATAATAATTAAGTGAATAAATGTGTCTTCTAGTAAAACACAGCTCTGTTAATGGCCTGTGATCTTACTAATTTGATCGCATTAAAAATTCTCCCTGTCCTGAATGGAAATAGGGCAGTAAGTTACTCAATTTCTGTGAGACTGCATTCCATCATCCATAAAGTGTAGACCCTACCCCTAGCTTTCAAGTTTATACCTTATAAATGTGTGCATGTGTGTTTGTATGTGCTTGTTTGTACTTATGTATTTATACATACACATATACTTAAAACATATATTTAAGAGGTGCCTGGGTGGCTCGGTCAGTTAAGTGTCTGACCATTGATTTCGGCTCAGGTCATGATGTCAGGGTCATGAGATCAAGCCTCATGTTGTGGAACCTGCTTAAGAGTCTCCCTCTTCCTCTCTCTCTGCCCCACTCTTTCTTTCCCCAAAAGAAATAAAATAAAACATATATTTAAAATAATGCCTTACTTAGCACACTGTATGTATAGCTTAATAAATTATAAGTAATATTATTTCTTCACTATTGTTCTTGTAATAACCTTATTTTAAATAACTATGATATAGATCTTAACTCATTTTGTCTAGCTTATTCTGAAAAAGTGGGTCCTCTACCACTCAATATATGGTCTACGGGCATATGCCTGAGGTATAAACAATTTAGGGATAAGCCTTAATTATGAACCTGTCAGTGTCAATACAAGCCAATATATACATTGATCCATTGCTTTCTTCACCCATCCACCATCCTTTTGTCAAAGGTCACTGGGGGCACATGCTAGGATCTAAGAAGGCCTTACTTTCCAGGTATTTAAACTGAGGGAATAAACACAAAGATAAATGATTGTAGTGAATGAAAAGGCAATGCTTTATGTTCTGAAATAAGAAGGACAAAGTTTCTGAATGTTTTCCATTCCAGGCTTGTTTAGGATCTCATTGCACGAGCTGCAGAAATCCACATAAGGCTTTTGAGCTGGGATATAATAGAAATATAGTGGTTAATTAGGAAGATAAGTTATTTCCAAATGGAAGGTGAACTGGAGGGAGGAAAGGTTGGGAGATCTGAATTTCTATCTTCTGGCACAAAGTTAATAACACTGTGGTTCACTTACTTCCTCTCACCCACATATCTTCCCCTGTTTCCTTCACAGCTCTTATGAATAGTGAGATAAATTACACAACAGTGAACATAAGGCAATTTTCTAGCTCTGGGCCTTCCGAACTGTTGCAGCGATGTCATATTACCTAGTTGTGCCTTAGTTACTCCCCCAATTGTACATTTCATAATGGCTGTGTTGCCCATTTAACACTTATTTCTAAGAACTAAAATTATTATAAATCACATTACCAATATGCAAGAGGAATAAAGTATTGAAGATGGAAATGGTAAGTTCATCAAGTATATATCATATGCATCTTAATAACAGAACATACAGGCATGCATAAATCTCTAGTCTCCCTCTGTGACTATACATTTACTGATATAAATGTTGGGAAAAATCTGGAGCACTTTTGCACAAGTATAATTCATGATTCAGTGAGCATAAATCAAAATCTCAGAAATGCAAAAATATCTAGAATCCCTTGAGTAGTATGAAACAGATGGCTAGTTAGATTTCACAAGTCTCTATGTATATGTGATTGGGATTTTATTTCTTCACACATACAATTCCATAGTTATGCCTTACCTCCATACTATACATATGGTAGAGCTAAAATGTTTGAAGAGTCATTAAGATCTATTCATGTCAGAAAAGCAAAAGTGTCCCCATTTCATTAAAAATACCAGCACATTAAAAAAAAAATAACACAAGGATCTTCTGGGAAAAATATTTGTATTTTCTATAAATTCTCTTCTCTTTAGATGAAGGGAAAGACTAGAGAGAAAAAGAGAGAGAGAGAAGGAAAAAATGTAAATTGCTCCTTAAAAAGTGATCCTACACTTCCGTTCAACTGTTCTTCTCCAAGACATAGCCCTCCTTGTTCAGGTCAATAAGTGAATTTGAAAGAGAACTGTAGCAGAGGATATAAACGGTTATATTTATAATGGGAGGGAATTTGGGATCTGGGGAGTCAAAGAAGATAAAGAGAACACTTGAAAACTAGAATCCAAACCAAAGATATAAAAACAAGAAGCCAGATGTGTGTAAAAGCAAAATATGAAGACAGTACGTTGTGTTAAAATTGAGTTCTGTGATAAGAAAACCACGGTGACAAAAAGAGCAAAAGACAAGGAGATGTGGCTATGGATCTAAATCTGGTTTAGGAAACTTCCCATATATGTCCTGTAGAGAAAGAAACCAATACTACCCATTGTGAGCCATGTACCACCACAGCTTCCTGTAGCTGCCAGAGGAGATGGCAATGGTAGAACAGTCCACTGGCGGTAAGAAAACTATTTCCTGAGTTGAACTTCTGGCTCCACTTTTTGGGCATGTCTTTACCTCTCTGAGTCTGTTTTTGCATGATAATGAGAAATAAAAAAGTACCAAAAGGAAGGTAGTTTTATCCTTTTCACAGTATTGTGAGAATTCAATAAATTTATACACACTCGAACTTTGGAATATGCATAACAAATGCAAAGTAGCAGTATTATCCAGCCAAGGCATTACCCTTACCTTCAACATCTTCCTCAGCATCTTCTGACAGAATGTTGGAACAGGTAGCACATTCCTGTATAACGTCACCATTTCCAGTATTGGCAATATAGATAGTAGTGTAAGGGCAAATACAAATGAAATATGAGATTTCACTCTCCCTGTTGAAGATAAGAGAGGTGATTCTCCCATGCCTAGCCCCTACTCAACCTCCCTTTTCTTAGAGCATTTACTTTAGAAAACTTGTAGTTATAAGTTTCTTCTCAGTCTCTTTGAAATATATCTCAATCTTTAAAAAGCTAAATAAGCTTCTTGTCGGGGATTTAAGACCCAGGAATGTCTCTGTCAATGATGGGAGCTAGCCCTTTGATATGTAATCATCAAGGAAGACATGGCTCCTATTACCCCGTTTCTGTTAGGAAGGTAGGAGTTTAAATCTGCTGGGCACCTCACTCCAAAAACACCTCTTGTGAGAAAGATAGGAGAAGGTGATTTATCATTTTCATAAAGCCAATTGCCTAACATTAATGGTCACTCCAGTTACCAGGTAAATTTAGAAGGAATTATGTGTTACAAACAGTGCTGCCAAGTCCTCTTGAAAACTAGTTATTGTTTTTTTTTTAAATTATGTTCAGTTGGCCAACATATAGTATATCATTAGAAAAATATGTTATTATTTATCCTGAGATGCATATGATGGGCTATATCTGCTTGACTACATAAAAAACTGGGATTTCTTTTTTGTCTTTGAATCTTTTTTTTTTTTTTTTTAAAGATTTTATTTATTTGACAGAGATAGAGACAGCCACCGAGAGAGGGAACAGCAGGGGGAGTGGGAGAGGAAGAAGCAGGCTCATAGAGGAGGAGCCTGATGTGGGGCTCGATCCCATAACGCCGGGATCACGCCCTGATCCGAAGGCAGACGCTTAACCGCTGTGCCACCCAGGTGCCCCTGTCTTTGAATCTTTTTTGAGGCTTGCTTGTGATACACGTCACATCTAGTTTAATGGATAGTCAATAACAAAACTGTTTCTTTCCCTTGGACCTTTGTGGAGAGGATTTCTGGTTTGGGAGGAGATTTTGTTCTTAATTATCTTTCTCCAAGACTAGTACAGTGTTTAATATCCTGGAATGGTTCTGGTTAGGCTGTGGGTTTAAATCACAGCTTTGCCATTACTAGTTGTGTGATCTTTGAAAAGTTACCTAACAGTCCTACACTCAACATTATTAATTTCTAAAATGGGGACACTGATACGTAGCTCATAGGGATATCATGAGACCGAAGTAATACACATCCACGCATTAAACAGTGTCTGGAACATGATGGAACAATATGGCTTAGTTATCAATATTATTCCAGTCATACCACATAATTTATATGGTTCTGACTGTGGTAAGCTAATTCAGTTAAATTTATATAGTTTCAAAATTGGAAAGCACTTTAGGAATTGTCAGGTACTAACTGCCTTAACTTTCTTTTCTTTTTTTTTTTTTTTTAAGATTTTATTTATTCACAAGTGACAGAGAGAGAAGCAGGCTCCCCACTGAGCAGGGAGCCTGATGCGGGACTCGATCCCAGGACTCCGGGATCATGACCTGAGCTGAAGGCAGACGTTTCACTGATGGAGTCACCCAGGCGCCCTTTCCTTAGCTTTCTGACAAATGAAATGATTTGGTAAAGGTTGTGCAATTCGGTTGAATGGGCACTATTATCATGTTTTTTTGATTCCCAGTTCAGTACCTCCTCAGCTACATGGCACTCCTTTCCTCCTAAAGTGATATATAGCTGAAAGTACTGAAGCGGATATTTATTTTCCTTTCAAGGGAAACATATTGTCCAGATTGGCAGGAAGAATTACACTGAAAAGAAAAAAAAATGTTGAAATATAAAGACAAAAATTCATCCAGCTCAATTTTGCTTTATTCCATTGCAATTGTTGATAGACATTTAGTAGCGGGTCTATATAATAAACTTACTGATGATGATGATGACGGTGGTGGTGGTGACAGCAATGTCTTCTGAGTGACAACAATGTTAATGGTAATGTTAATAACGATCACATATTCTAATGGATGGTGATGGTGAAGTTGACGGCGATATGTTGAAATGATATGCAATGATAAAAAGTACCCTTGAAAGAAAACACAAAAAGTCATTTATGTACATTTTTCCCAGTCTGGGAATCTACATCAATATCCATGACAGATTATCTTTCTGACTCTGATCATACACTTCTAGTGAACACAAGGATCTCTGTATCTAATTGTTCAGGTAGTATTTTCCTTCTTTTTTGAGCCCTTTCCTTCTACAATAAAATCTTTCTTGGATTACACCTGTGGTTCTGTTCATATAACAATATCTTCAGCTGTTTTTGACCTCTATGACTCTTACTATAATTTATGTATCCTTATATTATGGTCCCCACCAAAACCTCATAGTTCAGAAGGCTTGCAGAGTGACTATTTCGATTTCTATTATTCTAAGTAAAATATACTTCCATCTGTACTTTGAGTCCTGAACCTGGACCTCATTCTCACCTATTTAGAGTTTTATTTTTTTTTAAAGTTTATTTTATGAAGCTTGAGCCTAAACTGATAGCATTAAAAACCAATTCCTTAAATTAATGCGCTGTCACTTCAAAATTCCTTAAACGAGATATTCCTACCCCTCACTCCTGTCTTCATATTGTTCTCAGTTTTGGAAGCGGCATCCTCTGCTCACCATGGTTTGAGGTCTTGCAATTCACTTTATCTCGTTCTTCCTCTCTGGTGTCTAAATGTAGCAGTGATGAAATCTTAATCATTTTTCCCTGAATGTCTATCATGCTTGTTCTTCTCTCTTCATCTCTATTACTGTCTCTCTGATGATGTTGGTCAATAATTTGTACCTCTTTTTTTTTTCTCTTTCTTTTTTTTTTTTTTTTAATGATTTTTTATTATATTGTGTTAGTCACCATACAGTACATCCCCGGTTTCTGATGTAAAGCTCGATGATTCATTAGTTGCGTATAACACCCAGTGCACCATGCAATATGTGCCCTCCTTACTACCCATCACCAGTTTATCCCATTCCCCCACCCCCCTCCCCTCTGAAGCCCTCAGTTTGTTTCTCATAGTCCATAGTCTCTCATGTTTCATTCCCCCTTCTGATTACCCCCCCTTTCTTTATCCCTTTCTTCCCCTACTGATCATCCTAGTTCTTATGTCCCATAGATGAGAGAAATCATATGATAGTTGTCTTTCTCTGCTTGACTTATTTCACTTAGCATTATCTCCTCCAGTGCTGTCCATGTTGCAGCAAATGTTGAGAACTCGTTCTTTCTGATAGCTGAGTAATATTCCATTGTGTATATGGACCACAACTTCTTAATCCAGTCATCTGTTGAAGGGCATCTCAGCTCCTTCCACGATTTAGCTATTGTGGACATTGCTGCTATGAACATTGGGGTGTATATGGCCCTTCTGAAGATACGTCTGTATCTTTGGGGTAAACACCAGTAGTGCAATGGCTGGATCATAGGGTAGCTCAATTTTTAACTTTTTAAGGGACCTCCACACTGTTTTCCAGAGTGGCTGTACCAACTTGCACTCCCACCAACAATGTAGGACCTCTTATAAGTCTTCTTGTTGTTTCCCTGACTTTATCCTCCCCAGCTCTAAACTTGTTCATATAGTATTTCCTAACCAATTGTTTTACCAAGGCATTCTATAAAATACTGTACAGAACACGCACTGACACCTTATTGCTTGTGTATGACCACTTTGGGGTATTTGTCAAAGTCTTCTATTATCTTGGTTCTATAAGATTTGTATGATCTGAATACCATTATTCATTAATACACAATACCTTCAATATATTCTGACTGTTTTTATTATTTTTTTCTTTTTTAGAACTCTCCAATATGTACTGTTTATTACTAATCTTAAATCTTGTATAGAAACAACAACAGAAGCCTACAGAAAAATACAATCTATCACTAGAATGCTAAATCATAACTTGTTGAGTAGTCAAAATCTTAGAAATTTTTTTTTTGCATTTTATTGTTCTTTAATTATTTCAAAAGTGTTAACCTTTTATCCCCCTCACTACATTGCATTTTCTTTGAGTATCAGGATCTTAGAATTTGTCCTTTGAAATCCTAGGTCTTTCAGTGTGGAGATTGAATTTAGTGGATTTTGAGTATCGAGACTAGGAAGATAGCCAATCCAGCTGAATGAAATATATCCGTATCTGGCCACTGCTGGAAACCAAAGAACACTCTCATCCACAGCCACTTAAGTTATTTATGTGACTGTGACAGGATAACATTTATTAACATCCTTCCTTATCTGAATCATCATAGGGAATCCTGTATTTTGGGATGAACCGTCAGAGGGGAGGAGTGAGTTAAGGAGGCAGCAGAAAAGACTGATTATTTGCATGGGCCCTGGTGCCAGATCTCCTGGCTTAGGGTCTGGATTTGCCGCTGACTAGATGTGGGAACTTAGGCAATTTACTCAACCTCTCTATAACTTTAACTAGGGATTATTTTTTTATTTTATTTAAATCTGATTAATTAACTTATAATGTATGATTAGTTTCAGAGGTAGAGGTCAGTGATTCATCAGTCTTATATAATACCCAGTGCTCATTACATCACATGTGCTCTTTAATGTCCATCAACCACTGACTTCATTCCCCCACACTCTCCTCTCCAGCAACCCTCAGTTTATTTCCTATGATCAAGAGTCTCTTATGGTTTGTCTCCCTCTCTGGTTTTGTCTTGTTTCATTTTTTCCTCTCTTCCCTTATGATCCTCTGTTTTGTTTCTTGAATTCCACATATCAGTGAGATCATAAGATAATTGTCTTTCTCTGATTGACTTATTTCACTTAGCATAATACTGTTGAATTCTATCCATGTCATTGCAAATGGCAAGATTTCATTTTTTGATGAGTAGTATTCCTGAGTAATAGTCCACTGTATATATATATACCACATTTTCTTTATTCATTCATCTGTCGATGGACATCTGGGCTCTTTTCATAGTTTGGCTATTGTGGACATTGTTGCTGTAAACGTTGGGGTACAGGTGTGCCTTCAGATCACTACATTTGTATCCTCGGGGTAAATCCCTAGTAGTGTAATTGCTGGGTCATAGTGTAGCTCTATTTTCAACATTTTGGGGAACCTCCATATTGTTTTCCAGAGTGGCTACACCAGCTTGCATTCCCACCAACAGGGCAAAAGCATTCCCCTCTCTTTGCATCCTCGCCAACATCTGCTGCTTCCTCACTTGTTAATTGTAGTCATTCTGACTGGTGTGAGGTAGTAGCTCATTGTGGTTTTGATTTGTATTTCCCTGATGCCGAGTGGTGTTGAACATTTCTTCATGTGTCTCTTGGCCATTTGGATGTCTTCTTTTGAGAAATGTCTGTACATGTCTTCTGTCCATTTCTTGACTGAATTATTTTCTTTGGGTGTTGATGTTGAGAAGTTCTTTATAGATTTTGGATACTACCATTTTATCTGATACATCATTTACAAATATCTTCTCTCATTCTGTCAGTTGTCTTTTGGTTTTGTCGACTATTTCCTTTGTTGTGCAAAAGCTTTTTATCTTGATGAAGTCCCAATAGTTCATTTTTGCCTTTGTTTCCCTTGCCTTTGGAGACATGTCTAGCAAGAAGTTGTTGTGGATGAGGTCAAAGAGGTTGCTGCCTATGTTCTCCTCAAGGATTTTGATGGATTCCTGTCTCATATTTAGGTCTTCCATCTATTTTGAGTCTATTTTCATGTATGGTGTAAGGAAATAATCCAGTTTCTTTCTTCTGCATGTGGCTGTCCAATTTTCCCAACACCATTTGTTCAAGAGACTTTTTTTCTATTGGATATACTTTCCCGCTTTGTTGAAGACTAATTGACCATAGAGTTGAGGGTCCATTTCTGGGTTCTCTATTGTTTTCCATTCACCATGTGTCTGTTTTTGTGCCAGTACCATACTGCTTTGATGATTACAGCTTTGTAATAGAGCTTGGAGTCTGGAATTGTGATGCCACTAGCTTTGGTTTTCTTTTTCAACATTCTTCTGGCTACTTGAATTTTTCTCTGGTTCCATGCACATTTTAGGGTTATTTGTTCCAGTTCTGTGAAAAATGTCGATGGTATTTTGATAGGGATTGCATTAGATGTGTATATTGCTCTAGGTAGCATAGACATTTTAACAATATTTGCTCTTCCAGTCCATGAGCATGGAACATTTTTCCATTTTGTGTGTCTTCCTCAATTTCTTTCATGAGAGTTCTACAGTTTTCTGAGTACAGATTCTTTGCCTCTTTGGCTAGATTTATTCCTAGGTATCTTACGGTTTTGGGTGCAATTGTGAATGGGATCAGTCCCTTAATTTCTCTTTCTTCTCTCTCATTGTTAGTGTATAGAAATGCAACGATTTTTGTGCATTGATTTTATATCCTGCCACTTTGCTGAATTCCTGGATAAGTTCTAGCAATTTTGGGGTGAAGTCTTTTGGGTTTTCCACATGAAGTATCATGTCATCTGCAAAGAGAGAGAGTTTGACTTCTTCTTTGCCAATTTTAATGCTTATGTTTCTTTTTGTTGTCTGATTGCTGAGGCTAGGATATATAGTACTATGTTGAACAACAGTGGTGAGAGTGGAAATCCCTGCTGTGTACCTGACCTTAGGGGAAAAGCTCTCAGTTTTTCCCCATTGAGAATGATATTCACTGTAGGCTTTTCATGGATGGCTTTTATGATATTGAGGTATGTTCCCTCTAAACCTACACCGTGAAGAGTTTTAACCAAGAAAGGATGCTTTACTTTGTCAGATGCTTTTTCTGCATCTATTGAGAGGATCATATGGCTCTTGTCCTTTGTTTTATTAATGTGGTGTATCACATTGATTGATTTGCGGATGTTGAACCACTCTTGCAGCCCAGGAATGAGTCCCACTTGGTTGTGGTGAATAATCCTTTTAATGTACTGTTGGATCCTATTGGCTAGTATGTTGGTAAGAATTTTTACATCCATGTTCATCAGGGACATTGGTCTGTAGTTCTCCTTTTTGGTGGGATCTTTGTCTGGTTTTACGATCAAGGTAATGCTGGCCTCATAGAAAGAGTTTGGAAGTTTTCCTTCCAGTTCTATTTTTTTGAAACAGTTCCAGAAGAATAGGCATTAGTTCTTCTTTAAATGTTTGGTAGAATTTCCCTGGGGAGCCATCTGGCCCTGGACTCTTGTTTGTTGGGAGATTTTTGATTACTGCTTCAATTACCTTGCTGGTTATGGGACTGTTCAGATTTTCTATGTCTATCTGTTTCAGTTTTGGTAGTTTATATGCCTCTAGGAACACATCCATTTCTTCCAGATTGCCTAATTTGTTGACATATTGTTGCTCATAATATGTTCTTATAATTCTTTGTATTTCTTTGGTGTTGGTTGTGATCTCTCCTCTTTCATTTATGATTTTATTTATTTGGGCCCTTTCTCTTTCTTTTTGATAAGTCTGGCCAGGGGTTTATCAACCCCATTAATTCTTTCAAAGAACCAGCTCCTAGTTTTGTTGATCTGTTTTACTATTCTTTTGGTTTCTATTTCATTGATTTCTGCTCTAATCTTTATTAATTCTCTTCTGCTGGGTTTAGGCTTTATTTGATGTTCTTTCTCCAGCTCCTTTAGGTGTAAGATTAGGTTGTGTACTTGAGACCTTTCTTGTTTCTAGAGAAAGGCTTGTATTGCTATATACTTCCCTCTTAAGACCACCTTTGTTGCATCCCAAAGGTTTTGAACAGTTGTGTTTCCATTTTCATTTGTTTCCATGAATTTTTAAAAATTCTTTAATTTCCTGATTGACCCATTCATTCTTTAGTAGGATGCTCTTTAGCCTCCACATATTTGAGTTCTTTCCAACTTTCCTCTTGTGCTTGAGTTCCAGTTTCAAAGCATTGTGGTCCGAAAATATGGAGGGAATGATCCCAATCTTTGGGTACCAGTTGAGACCTGATTTGTGACCCAATATGTGATCTATTCTGGAGAATGTTCCATCTGCACTTGAGAAGAATGTGTATTCTTTTATTTTAGGATATAATGCTCTGAATGTGTGTGTGAAGTCCATCTGGTCCAGTGTGTCATTCAAAGCCCTTGTTTCCTTGTTGATCTGCTTAGATGATCTTTCCATTGTAGTGAGTGAGGTGAAGTCTCCTACAATTATTGTATTATTATCAACGTGTTTCTTTAATTTTGTTATTAATTAGTTTATATAATTGGCTGTTCCCATGTTAGGAGCATAAATATTTACAACTGTTAGATTTTCTGGTTGGTTAGACCTTTAATTATGATATAGTGTCTTTCCTCATCTTTTATTACAGTCTTTGGTTTAAAATCTAATTTGTCTGATACAAGGACTGCCACCCCAGTTTTCTTTTGATGTCCATTAGCATGATAAATGGTTTCCACCCCCACCCTTCAAATCTGGAGGCGTCTCTGGGTCTAAAATGAGTCTTTTGGAGACAGCATATTGATGGGTCTTGCTTTTTTATCTAATCTGATACCCTGTGTCTTTTCATTGGGGCATTTAGCCCATTTACATTCAGAGTAACTATTGAAATATAAGAATTTAGTGCCATTGTATTATCTGTACAGTCACTGTTTCTGTATATTGTTTCTGTTTCTTTCTGGTCTATGTTATTTTTGGGTTCTCTCTTCGCTTACAGGATCCCTTTAATAGTTCTTGTAGGGCTGGTTTAGTGATCACAAATTCTTTTAGTTTCTATTTGTCCTGGAAGCTTTTTAATCTTTCCTATTTTGAATGACATCCCTCCTGGATAAAGTATTCTTGGCTGCATATTTTTCTCATTTAGCACCCTGAGTATATGGTGCCAGTCCTTTCTGGTCTGCCAGGTCTCTGTGGATAGGTCTGATGCCAGATGTTTCTACCCTTGTAGGTTATAGACCTCTTGTCCCAAGCTGCTTTTAGGATTTTTTTCTTTGTCTCTGAGATTTGCAAGGTTCACTATTATATGTGATATATTATATTATTATATATATTATGTATTATATACATTATATATGTATCTCACATATTATATTATATTATATTACATTATATTATATTATATTAATTGATTTTGAAGGAGGTTCTCTGTGCCCCCTGGACTTGAAATTCTGTTTCCTTCCCAGATTAGGGAAGTTCTCCACTTTATCTTGCTTTAATCTGCTCCCTCTCTCTCTCGTTCCTCTTCTTCTGGGATCCTAATTATTCTAATATGTTTTTGCTTTATGGTATCACTTATATATCAAATATTCCCCTCATGATCCAGTAGTTGTTTATATCTCTTTTTCTTAGCTTCTTTATTCTCCATCATTTTGTCTTCTATATCACTAATTTTTCTGCCTCATTTATCCTAGCAGTTAGAGCCTCCATTTTTAAATTTTATCTCATTAATACACTTTTTTATTTTGACTTGATTAGATTTTAGTTCTTTTATTTCTCCAGAAATGGATTCTTTATTGTCTTCTATGCTTTTTTCAGCCCCAGCTAGTATCCTTATAATCGTTATTCTGAACTCTAGTTCTCACATCTTACTAATGTCCATGTTGATTAGGACCCTGGCAGTCAGTACTGCCACTTATTCTCTCTTTTGAGGTGAGTTTTTCTGTCTTCTCATTCTGTCCAGAGAATAATAGATGCATAAGAGAACGAAATACTAAAATGGCAACAATGAGCCCAGAGAAATATACACTAAACAAATCAGAAGAGACCCAATATAAAAAAAATAATAATAATAAATTTAAAAAGAGAGAATATAATCAGACAGGTG
This sequence comes from Ursus americanus, assembly GCF_024610735.1. NCBI lineage: Eukaryota > Metazoa > Chordata > Mammalia > Carnivora > Ursidae > Ursus > Ursus americanus. The sequence goes on along the minus strand of NC_142139.1, from coordinate 58,573,465 downwards.
AATAGAACAGAGCAATACACTGGATCCTGTGTGTATTTAGGTCTGTTTGTTGGAAAACTAGATCCCAAAATTGTAAAGAAAGAATAACTCATATATGTACAAAAATAAAATCAAATATATAGAATGGATAAAATGTAACTGTAAAAATGAAAATTAGAAGACAAAAAAAAAAGAAAGAAAAGAAGGAATCTAAACAGACAAGTGAACAGAACAGAGCAACACACTATATCCTGAGTGTATTTCAGTCTGTTTGTTAGAAGAAACTACATCCCAAAATTGTAAAAAAAGAAAAACTTTATACATACACACACACACACACACACACACACACACAAATAAAACTAAATACATTGAAAGGCTAGAATGTAACTGTAAAGATGAAAATTAAAAATGACTTTAACACATTAAGAAAAGGAAGAAGAAAGAGAGAGAGAGTATATGATCAGACAGGTGAAGGGGACAGAGCAATACACTAGATTACGGGTGTATTTTGGTCTGTTTGTTAGAAGAAACTGCATCCCAAAATTGTAAAGAAAGAAAAAAAAAAAAAATATATATATATATATATAATTAAATGCAGTGAAAGGATAGAATGTAGATGTAAAAAAGATAATTAAAATATTTTAAAAATGATTTGATAAAATAAGAAATTGGTTGAAAAAGGAAAGAGAAAAAATTAAAATTGAACAACTAATGCACCATGGGAAAAAAAAACCCACGAGATCTGTATACTGTTTTCCCCTAGTGCTGGCATTTTGCAGCTCTCTGTGATCAGTAAACTTGGTCTTAGCTGGATGTTCTTGCTGATCTTCTGGGGGAGGGGCTTGTTGCGCTGAATCTCAGGTGTCTTTGCCCCAGGTGGAATTGCACTGCCCTTGCCAGAGGCCAGGCTAAGTAAGCGACTCCAGATTGCTCTCTGTGGCTTTTGTTCCCTGAAGGCTTTCCAAGCTGCTTTAGAGGATGAGAATAAAAATGGTGGACTCCCAATCTCTAGCCCCAGAGCTGAAAGCTTGGGGCCCCACCCCTCAGTGCACCCTCAGGGAAAAGCAGTCTATCACTCCTGTCTCCCTGGTGTCTGTCTGCACTCCGTGCTCACCCAGCCTGTGACGGAGTGTTTCTGTCTCAGGCATGTGACCCCATTTCAAGTCTCCAGACCCTGTAGACTCCTGTGACGCACTCTTGTGCCATTCCTCCCGGTGGAGGAAGAGGGATCTCACCGGTTCTGCCACTTGCTGGGCCCCTGCTTTGACCTTGCCCTCTTTCAAGGTTTATGGCAACCCTGAGCTGAGAGCCCACTCCTGAGCTCGCTGATTGCCGCCAGCTTCCCTGCTCTGATGCCTGGGAGCTCTGCCACACTTAGGCACCGCCAGTCTTCCTCTGACCCCGGGGATCCTGAGACCACACTATCCCACTTAGGATTCCATTCCACTTCACCACCTGAGCACCTTTCAGGGAAGTCCCTAAGTGGAGCAAACTTTTCAAAGTTCTGATTTTGCACTCTGAGGCTTTATCACTTTCCAGTGCTGGCCGATGGAGGCTCCCTCCCCCGTGTCTATCTTTCCATATATCATCGTCTCAGATTCACCTCTCCACATCTCCTACCTTGCAGAAAGTGGTCACTTTTCCATTTGTAGATTTGCAGCTATTCCCTTCTTAGATCTCTGGTTGAACGTGCAGGTGTTCAGAATGATTTGATAGGCTACCTAGCTGAATTCCCGTGACCAGCTGAAACTAAGGTCTCCTACTCCTCCACAGTCTTGGACTTGGACCTTCCAAAATCTAACAGTTTTGTAGGGGTCAACTTGAGTGCCACCTCTCCCATAAAGCCTTCCATGAATATTCCCTGAGAGCCAAAGCCATCCAATATCGTTTTATAAAGTACTTGAACTACTCCTTTCTTAAAACTTTCCTGAGTTTGGTCTATGATGACCTATTACTAGACAATAACACATTTTAAAAATGGATGTACTAAAACATAATATGTACTGTCATCACTAAAATAGTGCAGGAAACTGTATACTTTAATTATGTGGTCATTGCTCAAACACTTATCTTTTTTAATATGGTCAGTGATGAAAATCATCTTTTGAGACTAAAATGGATTTTTGGCCACAACGAAAAGTAATTCATAGTTAAGTCTGTGGAGAATAGACGATCAGCCTGGGTAATGCAATTTCACAGTGAAAAACAAAACAGTGTGACACCGAGGCAATGCATTCATTTATTTCTTTCTGCAGAAATTCTAGGCCAGTTCCAAAGATGAATTCTGAGTGGCAGAATACCTGGAATGAATAAACTGTTTTCGTATTACTAATTTGAAGACAATTCTTCCCCATTCCCTGGGTTGGCAGCACACTGTATATTTTGTGGGTGACTCTGCAAGGATGAAACTCTTGCTCACCCCAGATCCCAGTATTGAGTGTCTTGGTGCAGGGGTTGCAATACTTGCAGGTCATTCATCAGCTAGTTTCCGGTGGCAAGCCATGGGAAGAGAGTAAACTGGTTTGATTCGCTTGCACTGGTGGGTCACAGTGAATTCATCCAGCAGCCGACAGCTGGTGAGGGAGTAGGGTAGGAGGCCACATCATGGGCCGGTGGATGGCAAAGCACTAAGGTGTGGGGCAGGGCCCCCAGGGCCTGTGAGGATCTGCGCTTGCTTATCCCCACACCTGAGGGATATAAATAGCAAATTAAAAAACCACCATCACAGGTGGGAAAAAGAGGCCGTGGAAAAAAGTAAAACGTTTTGGTTTTTAATTTAAAAAAGTGTTTGAAGGACATCTTTTTTCCTGCTGTTTGAACAGGGAGGCTTAGTTTTCATTTTCTGGGGGGCAGGACAAATGAGGTAGCTGGTTCTGCTTCAAGTCATTACTTCTCAATGGTTATCCAGGAGTCCATTGTTTTTGTTTGTTTTTCTGACCCCATTCGGACTGATTTCTAACCCGATTGCTCTTAATCTTGGCTCTTAATTACGTACCTAATTACGGATGGTAACATTAAAAAAATGACATAGAAGAGAAACAATACAAAATCAGTGAAAAACAAAACTGAACAACTGACAGCTCAGGAAAATATCCTGTAATAACTGAATAGACTTATTGAGATGATCACTCTTAGTAACGTTTGCTTGAAATGTGTTCATTGTCCATGCTCATTGAGGCTGACCTCTAGGAAGAGAACAAATAAACAGGCTACCTAATGATTATAGAGATGTTTATGTACAGACTAGATAGAATGTTCTAATAGGTAGAATGATCCTTAAGTCTCTGGAAAAGTATCTATGTTGTTAGAGATTTTAAGAATCCATTTATGCTGATAATATTAAAGAATTCTGTTACGTTGACCAAGAAAGAAGTTGACAGCCACAGAGTCTCATGAGAAAAATTAGACACCATTTGTCAAACTGAAGTAACAGTTTTGCTCCGGTTTTCAAATAGTCAATTCCCTATTCGCTTGATCATTTTAGTGAATTAAAATAAGAACGCAATTTAAGGGGCATGTGGGTGGCTGAGTCCGTTGAGCATCTGGACTCTTGGTTTTGGCTCGGGTCATGGTCTCAGTCTCTTGGGATCAAGCCCAGCTTGGGGCTCTGTGCTCAGCAGGGAGTCTGTTTGGGGATTCTCTCTCTCCCTCTTCCTCTGCCCCTCCCCCTGCTCACGTGCCCACACTTTCTCCCTCCTTTCTAAAATAAATAAATACATCTTGAAAAAAATGTAATTTAATTGATCTGGTTACTTGTCCTTATAGATGGTTGACTCTTAGAAATCTTAAAATGACTGTAGTTTCAGTAGTTGCAAGTTCCTTTAGCAAGTAGAGCTCTGTGATACTTTGTGGTCCTCTAGCCATCTCAGAAAGAAGTCACATGGGTCTTTACGCCCTAAACCTGCTAATGAAAGCTTGGAGAAAATTCTCGTTTTTAATTCAGTACAGTACTCTTTCAGCTCTTTTGAGACAGCCCAGGCAGATTGCTTTAAGCCTTTTCATTTACTCTTGCATGACCCACTTTTTGCTACATGCCATAACTCCACACTGATCTGAAGAATGCATTAGCCACAGACAATTGCAATAAGTAGTTTTCCTGAGAAACATTTAGAACTCTCACTGAAATATAATGCACTTTCTAAAAACCTATCAAGGTCTTATAACATTTTTGGTCTCTTCCAGTATTTTAACTCTATGGGTGGATATTGGTGTCATCTAAATACAAACCACTTCAAGTGGTGGATGCAGATAAACTAAGAGCTTTCTGCGTCAAAAACTGTGATGACGTTTTATTTTTTGTCATTATAAAATGCACATTCAGGTGAGTCTTGTTTATGCTACATAGCAAGTATGATTACAGATGCCTAGTCTTTCTAGGAACATTGTTTATATTCAAAATAATTCTACAGTAAGTTGTCTAACATCTTATTTTTCTTTGAAAAGCCAAACATGGCTATGGCAATGAAAAGTATTTTTATAAAATTGTCAATATTATTTCTATTCATATATCAAGCTATTAATTTTTTTCATTCTCATGCTCTCATTGTATCATTTACACTTAAGAAGAAAAATATTATGAATATATGAATATGAGTACAAGATTACTATCAACAACAAAAAGCTAATTGATGCTTTATAAGCAAAATAATTTAAGGGTGCCTTAAATATTATTTTATCTTTGACATCTCTATGAGGGAACACTAATATTCTAACATTATTTTAAATATTATATTTACAAAAAAATTGTGATTTAGAGAGGTAAAGTAGCTTGTCAAAGAATGCAGGGATAGCCAGTGATATAAAACTCTAATTTTTCTTATTAAAAGCTAAGAATTGATTAATTATACCAATTAATATTAATAAAAGCAAGATTACATCTGAATACTACAGATGGAACCAAAATGCTTTAGGCCCAGAGAGGATAGGCAGATACCTTTTCCCTTAGGTACCTATATTGGATATTTTGCTAAAAAAAGAGAAGAATTTTATATGTGGGTAACCTCAAGAGGGCTGAGTCTTTGAAGATTAATTTTGGGTGGAGGCATATCTTGGACTGGGTGCCTTTGCCTGGAGGGTTGTTTTTAATTCTGGAATATCAATTAGGACAGAGATAGGAGACAGTCATAGAGGTGGGTTGCTTAGAATTTGCAGTTAGTTCTATGTTTATGGAAGAATTTTAAGTGGGGAATCCAGAGTTCCTTTTAGTTTCTCTAAGTCAGTAACCCCGGATATAAAATGAATTAGAGATTTGCATTTATGCTGCCCCTTCTTCTTCACACAATACACACAGGACACACCCTCCCCCACAAAAAAAAAAAAAAAAAAAGGAAAGGAAAGGAAGGACAAAAGAGAAATACTTGAATCTCTTAGGATACAGGTGTATATTTTAGAAACCCAATTACTTATTTATTGCAAGGTATATTCTACAAGAAAAAAAAATGTTGTCAAACAGTCTATGATATCACACACACACCACATTTATTTAAAAACTGACTAGTATGCATCACATAGAATAGAAAGGAAAACAATGATATCATCAATAGGTCTTACATTACTGGTTATTATTTAGCAGTTTCATAATCTAAAGTAGTACAGGGAATAACTTTGTATTTATCAACCCATTAACACAGGTTATTAAAAATACTTAAACTAAGCCAGTGTAATGTATTGCCCGATGTGTTTAAAAACATTCAATTTAAAAATGCTCTTGTATTAAGATGGCTGATTATTTCCAGGTAAAATATAATTTTATCTTTCGATTTTTTTTTTTTTTTGCTGTGTTTGGCACACAGTAGGCATAAGAAATGCTTGCGAACTGAGTCCTAGTTATCTACATTAATATCCAAATGTAATATTGTCGAAAGGCCCTTGGACTTAGAATTTAAGACATGGGTTCAAATCCTGCCTTTACTGTTTGCTAGATATGATGGGCCTTTGAGCAAACACAAAATATCTGAGGCAGTCTCCTCATCTGCAAATTAAGAATTAAAGAATATTCAGGGTGCAGAGTTCTTGTGATGATTAAATATTATTATATAATGTATGTGAAAGTGCTTAGCCTAGCACATGAAACATAACAGGATTTCTAGAAATCCTTACAAAGATCACAATAAATTTGTGAAACAAAAAGATGCTGTTTGAGAGTGAAAAGACTTAAATTTCAAAAACATTTTCAATTCTAGAAACATTTCAGCTTCCAAAACATGATTGTTTAGCAAATTCTTAAAACAGTATGAAATGGTTACCTTTTCTTTCTAGCTAGCCTGGTATACTGTTATACTGTGTCACCTTTGATACTCCCCCACATTCTCATACAACAACTAAAAGCTGAATCCCAGAAATTACAGTAAGTTCAAATTCAATTTTCCAAAAGTGTTGGTCTAGGAGTCAAAGATCAGATAGTGTTTTTGTTCTTTTTGAACTGTGAAATTAAAATATTTCTAGTAAAGAAGGACCAAACCACCGAGTATTGTAGCTGATTGATTCTATACTTTCAGACTTAGGTTCTATCTGTAAATTATTTAAATAATATATGTACATTTAGTTTAAATTAACATTGAAAAGTATAAATATTTATTATTAACTAGAAGTTTGCTTTTTTGTTGTTGTTGTTAACTGAAAATCTATGACCGTTGAGTTATAAGCTGAACTATTGATGACAGAAATATCAGTCACGCCACCTAATGGGTTGACACATCTAATTTTGTGGAACATAACAAAAGTATAATGTCTCAACCTTACTGGAAAAGTTTGAAACTTGTTCAAACACACTGAAAAATTATCACTGAACTAGGAGAGAGGCAGTAAAGTCTGCTTAGGTTTGCCACGGACTCATAACTTAGTAAATCAGACATACAAGTGCATTGATCTCATATGCCCAAGACCAAAGTACTGCAATGAACCCTTAAAAGCAAGAAGACATTTAAAAGCAACACGAAAGCTAGTTATAAGGGAAGCAGTGTAATGCATTAACAAGAAACATCGCATAGGTTGTTCAGAATCACCATGGGGGTGTTTTCACTCACTTTGCTAAGCAAGAGTCTACAGTCTTCTCATAGGACATATCTACATATCTTTTATGGTCAGCTAGCTGTCTTTCAAGCTTTTCCAGGTCAATTATGTAAATGTAATTTATAAGAATTTTAAGCAGCTCCGTCAATGTGCTGTTGGCAATCAACATATCCCCCTCTTCCCTGTAACCTAAAGTCATTGTCCACAATCAACCATTCCATCAGATGAAGGTAAAGGCTCTCCAGAGAATCAGAATTCTAAATGAAATGTGTCACCAGCAAAATCTACTTTAGATGCAAAAGTATCCCTGTTAAGATCTTATTATGATTCTTCCCTTTACCTCATATACAAAGAAATTACTTTAAAATTACCTAATTTACCTTGCATGTTGCTCTTATAATGCTATAATCCAGATTTGTGGTTATTTTGTATGTAATTACACAGTAGCAAAAAGAGAGGTTAGACATTCATCAAAACTCTTGTGAAACAAGCTAAACTAAAATAATGAAATCTTCCTCTAGTGACTCTACCCATCTAGGAGCCATCATTGTTAACATAATACAGCACCAGCTCTGGTTGTAGTGACACTGCACTGTAAAGTGAAGCCAGACATGTTTTCTTGTCAGCCCAGCTTATGAAAATCATAGCTAGTGCATATGGATAAGGCAGTGGCAGGTGGAGACTCTTGTTGAGTGGGAGAATAGAGATTAGAAAGAAGTGAGAGGTCAGGAGGAAACTAGTTTTCTGGAACAGGATAAAGGTGGGTAAATAAAGAGCAAAGGGTCTAATAATAGGATTCTGAAAAAATTGTTATATTAAAATTCTGCCGAAATTTCACACTTGGCCACAGCTCTCATCTCATCACATGATGGAATGGAGGCTAGTTAGAAACTTCTCGTGAAAGCCAAAAGGAAAGATAGATCCTAAACAAATTAAAGCAACACTTGCTAACAGCTTTGCATAGTATTCTTATGTGAATATAGAGATGCTATTTCTAGATAATGAAATGGGTGATTTAAAAAAGTCATAATGGTTAAAAGGGGGAATCCTGGAGTTGACTGCCAGGGTTTGATCCCAGCCTCACTACATATAACTATGATCTTGAGGAAACTCTTAAACCTATTTGAGCCTTCATTTCCTCAATAGAACTTCAGAGGACTTCAATTGTAAGATGGGCTATTAAAAATTCTTACCTCATAAAATCATAGTGAGGAGGGAGAAACAGCCCAAATAATGAGTGATATTGAACCTGTCAATGACTTTGGTAAGTTTATCAGGATTTTACTAAGAAAAAAAGTAAAAAAGTAAATATGATATTTCTTAGAACGCAAAGATTGTGGCACAATTAATAATTTTTAAATAAAAAAATACAAATGGACATTCGCTATTTATTTCAGATCAAATTATAGCTCATTATTAAAAATAGTAGCTAACTGAGCAGCTACTTTCATCCAGACAGAGAATTATCACTAAATCACACACAACAGATGAGACCATCAAGGTGATACTTTGGTTCTCCATTGTACTAGGGCTCCTAGGTAGAGCAATAAATTAAAGGAAAAAAAAAGTACAAGAACGTAAATGGAACAACTGAAACATTGTTTTCTTTATTAGTAGATGACATGATTATATAACCAGAAAATCCCAAATGATCCACAGATAACTTATTATAATCATTAGAAATAATATGCTGGATATAAGCTCAATATATAAAAGTCAATTGCCTGCTTATATTTCAGAAACAAATAATTAAGAAATTGAAAAAGTTAAAACCACACCATTTATAATAGCATCAAATCTAGCAAAGTAGTGTAAGAATTCTATACCTACATTTTTTTTTTTTTTAAGAGTGGGAGAGAGAGAGAGTGAGACAGAGACAGAGAGGGGGAGGGGGAGGGGCAGAAGAGAGGGAGAGAGAAAATCTTCTCTAGTCTCCATATCCAGAGTGGAGCTCAATTCGGAGATCTATCTCACAACCCTGAGATTATGACCTGAGCCAAAATCAAGAATCGGATGCTTAACCAACTGAGCCACACAGACACGCCTACACCCAAACTTTTTTTTTTTAAGATTTTATTTATTTATTTGATGGACAGAGAGATAGCCAGCGAGAGAGGGAACATAAGCAGGGGGAGTGGGAGAGGAAGAAGCAGGCTCCCAACAGAGTAGCCTGATGTGGGGCTCGATCCCAGGACCCCGGGATCACGCCCCGAGCCGAAGGCAGACGCTTAACGACTGAGCCACCCAGGTGCCCCTATACCCAAACTTTTAAAAACAAAGAAACTATGAACATAGATAAATACCATGTTTACTCATTAGGAGACTCCATATTATAACAATGTCAAGTCTCCCCAAATAGATTTCATGGAACCTGACAAGCCGATCTTAAAACATTTATATGGAAATGCAAATGGTTCATTTATAGCTAAGATAATCTTTAAAAATGAAAATTAAAAGATGGGAGGACTTGTTCTACCAAATAGCAATATTTATTATAAAGTTATAATAATTGAAACAGTGTGCTAGTGGCACAAAGAAAGGAAAATGCAGCAATGAATAGAATAAAAAACTTAGAAATAGGTACTTTTGATTTGTTTACCTAGAAAGCAGTGTGTGTGTGTGTGTGTGTGTGTGTGTGTAGCCTTTTAAGTAATGGTTCCAGATAAATGATATATCCATATTTTAAAAAATGACTCTTGCTTCCTACCTCATATCATACTCAAATGTCAATTACAGGTAGATTGTGGATCTAAATGTGAAAGACAAAACAAGGAAGCTTATAAAGCATAACGTAGGAAATTATTTTTTTGACATCAATGTAGGGAAGCATTATTCAATGGGACAAGTAAAATACTTGCCATAGAGGAAAAAATAGTTATTTAACCACATTGAAATGCGGAACTTCTTTTTAACTAAAATATACCATTAAGAGAGTGGAGAAGACAAAGATGGGGGATGATATTTGCGCGATATATAATTTGTGCCATTTATATATCACAAAGCTTCATATCCAGAATATATAATGAATTCCTGCAAAGCAATGTGCACAACAGAAATATATTCACGTATGTCCCAAGAGATCTCTTCAAGTATGTTCATAATGGCACTATACATGTCATTCACAAACTTAGAAATATAAAAATGTCTGTCAACAGAAGGAAGAATACATACATTGTGGTATATTCACACAATGGAATGCTATGCAGGAATAAGAATGAATGAAATATAGCTACTCACAAAAACAAATCTAAGTCTCACAAACCTATACTAACCAAAAGTATCTACACAAAATAGAGTACTTACTGTGTAATTTCAAGTTTTTTTTTTTTTAAGATTTTATTTTATTTATTTGACAGAGATAGAGACAGCCAGCGAGAGAGGGAACACAAGCAGGGGGAGTGGGAGAGGAAGAAGCAGGCTCATAGCAGAGGAGCCTGATGTGGGGCTCGATCCCATAACGCCAGGATCACGCCCTGAGCCGAAGGCAGACGCTTAACCGCTGTGCCACCCAGCCGCCCCTGTAATTTCAAGTTTTAATATAAAGCTTAAAGAAAGGCAAAACTAAGTAACAGATTATAAGCATTTGTGTTTAGGTGGTAAAATTATAAACAAAATTAAGGATGTAATGGCCATAGAAGTCAGGCTACTTTTGGGAAGAGTGTGGGTTAATGATTTGAAGCCATCATGAGTGGCCTTCCAAGATCTTGACAATGTCTTATTTCTTGACTTGGGTGAGGTTTACCTGACAGTTCTTTTTATGATAAATCATGGAATAGTATATTTTTTTCACACTGTTCTGTAATGTATATCTTGTAATAATTAATTTTTTTTGAAATATAGAAGAAAAGTTAGAGACCCCATTAAGAGAGTGCAAAGAGAAGAAATGTAGTATAGTATGGACTGAATTGCATCCTCCCCAACTTCATATGTTGAAGTCCTAACTTCCTCACACCTAATGTTATTGTATTTGGTGATAGGGCCTTTGGGAGGTAATGAGGTATATATGAGGTCATGAGGATGGGGCCCTCATGACAGGGTTAGTGCCTTTATACAAAGAGATTATACAAAGATTATAAAAAAGATTTATACAAAGAGCTTGCTGCCCCTCTCTGGCATGTGGTGACACATTTAGAAAGTGGCCATCTGCAAGCCAAGAAGAGAGCTTTCCAGAAACTGAACATTGCTAAAGCTTAATCTTGAGCTTTCCAGCCTCTGGACTGTGAGAAATCAATTTCTGTTGTTTTAGCCACTCAATCTATGGTATTTCATTATGGCAGCACAAACTGACTAATACAGAATATGAGAAAATAACTGCAATACTTAGAAACTTACAAAAGGCTTGAATCCAAAATCAATAAGAAAAAGACAATGCAACAAAACAATAAGCACTAGAGTGAAGAGGCATTTCACAGAAGGGAATATACAGATGGCCAATGAGCATGCAAAACAGCTCATTGTTAATCATGGAAATGTAAATTAAAACTACAATGCCGTAGAGCTGTACACCAGTTAGGGTGGCTAAGATAAAAAAGTATTGGCAAATATGGAGAACAATAGAACCATTAATAATTACTAGTGGGCATGTCAATTGGTTAAAACCTTTTTAAATTGATTTGACATTATATTCGTATTTCCTGTTTTAAGACACAGCAATTCCAGTCTTAGATATATATCCAACAAATATACATGTACCTATGAATCAAGAGACAGTCACAGGATTGTTCCCAACAGCATTGTTTATAATAATCCCAAATTGAAAATGACCTGCCTACCTGTTACATTTGTGTGGTCTTGGGCAAGAATGTGAATGGAGGCAACATATACTTCATGTCTAAAAAGTTAAAAGCTAAAAATTTTAAAAGCTAAACTCAAGATAATAAACCATATTAGTTTTTCCATTGCTGTTGAACGAATTATCACAAAATTAGTGACTTAACACAGTTCCTCGTTCTGTAGGTCAGAAGTCTGGATTGATGTGGCTGTATTTTCCAGTCTGAGTGTTATTGTCCTGAAATCAAGATATTTCCTGGGATTGTGTTTCTTATCTCAGGATTAAGTTTTTGCAAACTCACTGGTTGTTGGCAAAATTCACTTCCTTGCAGTTGTTGGACTGAGGTCCTCCATTTCTTGTAAATGTCAGCCAGGGCTATTCTCAGCCCCTAGAGTTCACCATGTTCCTTATCAGATGGCCCCCTCCATTTTCAAGCCGGCATGGTGTTTCAAATTTTTCTTATATTTCAAATCTCTGACTTTTTTTTTCTGAGACCATCCAAAGAAAATTCTCTGCTTTTAAAGGGCTTATGTAATTAGGTCAGTCCTGCCTGGATCATCTTCCTATCTTAAGGTCAACTATGTGATGTAATACAAACTAGTTTCAACAGTAAAATCCATATTCATAGTCCCAGAGTTCTGCAGGGCATGGATGTCAGGGGCGGGGGTGGGGAGGGGTGGATAATGGAAGCATCTTAAAATTCTGCTTACCACAGCCTGTCCTCTGGCTCCCAAAGATGAATGTACCTTCCAAATGCAAAACTTATTCACTACCTCCCAACAATCCCAAAGTTTTCACCCATTGTAATATCAGATGAACTCCAAAATCTCATTACCTTAAAAGTATAAAATGTCATTATCTAAATTATCTCAACCTGGTGTGGGTGAGGCTCTTGGATATAATCTGTTGTATTATCTACAACTCCTGGGACACAATTGCTCTCCGTCTTTGCACCTATAAAACTAAAGAGATAACTTATATTCCCCCAATACTTTCAACATACAATGGTGGGACTGGAATAGTTAAAAAGGGGGAAATAAAAGGTAAAAGGTAAAAAAGATGCTTGACCCAAAGCAGTTTTAACATGCAGCCTGGTGAACTCTAGCCATAGTTCCTTGATGAGGTTTCAAAGCCTGGGGTTAATTCTCTGGGCTCTCAGCTCCGCCATCTTGTTGTTGGCTACACTCTTTGGTTCTTGATTCTATCCTCTTAGTCACTGTTCCATTTCCATGAAAGGTGGACATGTTTGCAGCTGAGCAGTTCAATTAGCCTGCTTTTTCTAGTATTTTCTCTATCCTTTTCACTCCCAATTTGTTAGTGTTTATGCTGGTATAATATTCTCCAGAATGTTGTGAACCTTGCTTGAGTTGCACTGGTTTTCATTCCATTAAGCAAAGTCCTATCTATGAGTATTTTAAAGATAATTCCTTCTCTATCTGGCTTCTGCTAAGATATCTGAGGAGTAAGACCCATAAGCTTTCTAAGATGCCCTCTGGTTTCTGTCTCTAAATCTGTGAAATATACCCTTAGTCTCTTGAAAGAGCAGGATGTATTGCTGAATACTCTGATCTTTTGATTTTTCTCAAGTTTCAGCAAAACTTTGTACAGCCATACCCTAGGCTTTTTTTCTTTGCTCTGCTTTCAGAATCAATCTCATAGTGTTTGTGTCTTTTTCCACTTGAATAGGCTGGATTTTCCCACATCATCATGTCTCTCTATACGGCTAACTATGCAGCAATATAACGTAACCTAATTATGGCAGTAATATGAGTCATAATCACAGTCCCAAGGATTATGCCAGGCATCTACACCAGGGGGAGACAAGAAATACTGGGGACCATCTTAGAATTCTACCTACCAAATAAAGTGTTAAAAATAAATGCTTTCATTTTACTTTGGTCCTATGGTCTTCATGTAGTTTGAGGGGAGCCAGAGTCCTACCACTGAAGACACAGAACCAGAGCAGTCCCCATTCCTGCTGACGTCTAAGGGTGCTGCTGAAAGGTAGTGTGCATCAGTACATTGTGATATATTCAGAACGGAACACTTCACAACAATGGAAATAAATGAACGAAAGTACATCACAGATCTCACAAACACAATGTTGAACAAAAATCATATAAATTCAGAAAGAGACAATATATGCTCAGGTGATAAAATTATAAATAAAGGCAAGCATTTACTATCATAAACATCACGATAGTAGTTACCTTATGAAGTGGGGTGACAGGACCGGTTATTGGGAGCAGTCAAGAGGGGGGATTCAAGATGCCATTATGTTGGATTTTTTGACCTAGATAGTAGTCACGTGGACATTTGGTTTGCAATAAATTATGTACCTGAACACAGAATAAAACTTCTATACTGTTCTGTGCATGTATTAAGTGTCATAATAAGGAAGGTTAACTATGTAATGAATTAAGAAAAAACCTTGTAAATGACAAATGATTTGGTAATGAACCAACACTGAACTAACACTCTTATTCTCATAATTAAATTGATTAAAATAAAACACACTTTTTATCTCTAGTAACCAAAGAATGGAAGAAAAAGATAAATCTCTAAAAATGATAACAAATTAAAAGCATGCAAGTTTTAAAGTATTCTAACAAAATTACATTTGTGTCCTTAAATAATTACTTTTATTATGAAAATTAATTCAGCTGTAATTCCCTTAGTGTTTCTTTAAAGATGTTTCCTTTTAGAAATATATTAGATATGGTTTTAATCATGTTTCTTGATATATTTAATCAAAATTTCAATTGTGGCACAGAGAATTAATTTTTTTTCCCTGAAAAGTGTGTTTTATGTTAAAAGGAAGCATTCCCCACGTTGGGTCCAACTGCGTATATGAATTATCTGAATTAAAGTAACATTTACGAATGAGTCTCTGGGATACTTCATTTGAGTCCTTTTGGGGAGGTATTAATGAAATGAAGTGCCAGTTTTAAAATCAAGTTACATAGCACATGATATAATTGTCTTCCTATAAAATGCTAACCAATAAGATCAGATAGAAGAATTTTAGTGGAACCTTTTATCTTCTATTACATTGACTGCTTCATATAATTTAATTTCACTTTATTTCAGTCCAACATAAAATGAAGAATTCCATTGTCTGCTTAGCCGCCGTTTCTCTTGATACTTGAAATATATTTAATTATACAAGGTCACATCTGAAGAGATAAAACTCTCTGGAGAGAATGTAAATGAACTTTCCACCATCGGATCACTTATGAATACTTTATTACCCTAGAATTACATGATATTATCCTAAAGTGACATGAAATGTCTTACTTCTTGTCCTGCCCATTCCTGGAATGAAACTGGAATATTAAAGAAAACTCATGGTTCTGAGAATTGGCCTCTCCGAAGGGTACACTTCTTCGTTACTCGTGCTTTATAATTGGCAGGCCACAGCAGCAAAAGCAGTAAGAATATGCTGGTTACAATTCAGAGACTAGAGTTATGGATTTTCTCTTATGATAAGGTACTAAAAATTACGGCAAATTTTAACAGCTGTTTGCAATGTGTTAGAGATGCCAAAGTTCTGTTTATGGTAAAGTGTTTCATACCAACCGTTAATTAGAAGAATTTATCTATCACTCAATTACTGAAAGGCTATTTGCAGATTGTCTTTGAAGAGTGCAGTGATGCCACCACTAAACAAACCAGAAGCTGTCTCAAAGCTTAGTATTTCCATTTTAAATAGTGAATGATGGGGCACCTGGGTGGCACAGCGGTTAGGCGTCTGCCTTCGGCTCAGGGCGTGATCCCAGCGTTATGGGATCGAGCCCCACATCAGGCTCCTCCGCTATGAGCCTGCTTCTTCCTCTCCCACTCCCCCTGCTTGTGTTCCCTCTCTCGCTGGCTGTCTCTATCTCTGTCGAATAAATAAATTAAAAAAAATCTTTAAAAAAAAATAAATAGTGAATGATTAATAAAATGTTGAATCTATTTTTGCTCTAGTCTATGCCATGGTTATACAATTTTATCCCAGATATTATAATCCATATTTCGGCATTCTTAGCAAATACCTATCTTGAAATTCCATGGACTTTGAGAAAATTTTTGCAGGGGAGCCGGAGTACACCCCACATTTTTCAAATGAAGGAAACATCTCTGTTTTTTTCTAAACTCCCACAACTTTTAATTTTTTACACCTGTTTGGGAAAAAAATTCACTTTCAGCTAAAAGTTCTTGATGTTAATTCCCACTCAAAGTGACATTTTTGAAAGCAGCATTTTGCTGCTTTCGTGTGTATGTTTGTGTTTTTGTAAATATAAATAAGTAGTGTGTCTATAAAATATTTCTATTCAGCAGTAAGTTTGATTATTTCACAGTAAAGGAAATAGTAATGGACGTATAACATAAAAAAGTATAAGATATTTTAGTTGATTTCCTAGATTAGAATACTGAACATTTATTCATCAAAATACTACTCCTTCCTAAGGAACAAGTTTAATTTTGAAATCAATATGAATTTCTGATTTCACATCTACATTCCTCAAAGAGGAAAATAAGAAATGCTGCCTATGGCAAGAACTCTTTACATATATTCAAATATTTTTATTCCAGTTGAAAGATTTTGGCTCAAAACATATGACTAACAGAGTTTTTAGAAAGGGAATGAGGGGCACCTGGGTGGCTCAGTTGGTTAAATGTCTGCCTTTTGGCAGGATCCTGGGATGGAGCCTGGAATTGGGCTCCCTGCTCAGTGGGGAGTCTGCTTCTCCCTCTCCCCTCCGCCACTTGCTCATGCTTGTGCACGCGCTCGCTCTCTCCATGAAATAAATAAAATCTTTTAAAAAAGGAAAAAAAAAAGAAAAGGGAATGAACAAGTGAACAAACAAACAAACAAAAACCAACCAAACAAAAAAAAAACCTGAGCCAAAGATTTTAACAGACATCTCACCAAAGAAGACATACAGATGACAAGCCTATGAAAGATGCTCCATATCATATATCATCAAGGAAATGGAAATTAAACAATGAAGATACTACCACATACCTATTAGAATATTGACAACAAATGCTGACAAGGTTGTCGAGCAGCAAGGGCTCTCATTCATTGCTGGTGGGAATGAAAATGGCACAACCACTGTGGAAGACAGTTTGGCAGGTTTTTTACAAAACTACACATACTCTTACTGTATGATCTAGCATTCACATACCTTGACACTCGCTCAAATGATTGAAAACCTATGTTAAAGCAAAAACCTGCACATGAATGTTTATAACAGCTATATTCATAATTGCTAAAACTGAGAAGCAACCTCCTGTCCTTCAGTAGGTGAATGGTAAACAGTAGTACATCTAGACCATGGAACATCATACAGCACTAAAAAGAAATGAGCCTTCAAACCATGACAAAACATAAAGGAAATTTAAACACATACTACTAAGTGGAAGGAGCTAACCTGAAAAGGTTATATTTTGTATGATTCCAACTCTATGACATCCTGGAAAAGGCTAACTGGGGAGACAATAAAAAGATCAGTGGTTGCCAGGGTTTCCAGGGTGTGGAATGAGGGGAGGGATGAACAAGCAGGCAGAGCACAAAGGACGTTTAGGGCAGTTAAAATACTCTGATACCATGATGATGGATACATATTATTGTTTTGAAGATTTATTTATTTATTTGAGAGAGAGTGAGAGAGAAGAGCGCACAAGTCAGGGGAGAGGCAGAGGGAGAGAATCCTCAAGCAGATTCCCCACTGAGTGCAGAGTCCAACACGGGGCTCAGTCTCAGGACCCTGAGATCACGACCTGAGCTAAAACCAAGAGTCACTCAGCCAACTGAGCCATCCAGGTGCCCCATGATGGATACGTATTATTATACATTGTCCAAATACACAAAATGTACACCAAGAGTGAATTTATTTTTTTTTAAAGATTTTCTTTATTTATTTGACAAAGAGAGAGAAAGCAGAAGCAGGGGAAGCAGCAGACCAAGGAAGAGGGAGAAGGCTTCCCACCTAGAAGAGAGCCGGATATGAGGCTGGATCCCAGGACTCTGGGATCATGACCTGAGCCTAAGGCAGACGCTTCACTAACTGAGCCACCCAGGCACACCACCACCAAGAGTGAATCGTAATGTAAACTGCGGACTTCAGGTGATTATGATGTGTCAACATAGGCTCATCAATTGTAACTAATGTACCATTGTGTTGGGGGATTGTTGATGATGGGGAAGGCTGTGAATATGTGAGGGCAAGGTTACAGGAGAAATCTCTTTATCTTCTCCTCAATTCTGCTATGAACCTAAAATCACTCCAAAAAATAAAGTCTTAATAACAATTCCAACAACAACAACAAAACCTGGGTTTTAGATAGTATAATGTTCACAGAATGCAGTTTATTTCATGTTAAATAGATATAAGCATTAATTAAAATTTAGTTGTACTCAGAGTAATTTCTATGAACAATAGTCCAGGGAGAATAATGTATAAAAAGAAAAAAAAAAGAAAGAAAGAAAATAAAATGAAAAAAAAACTCTATTCTTTATGATTATTTTGGAAATATAAGATACAGTGCAGCTAGAATACAGGATGGCTCTGTGAAGATCAGTAGACCACATAGTAGAGATTTGGCATTGACATGCTGACATTAACTTCTTATAATAGTGGGTTCATCATCTAAAAATGAGAATAATAAAGCCTGCCACATTGGGTTGTTGTACAGTTTAAATGGGGTGATGTTTTTGATATTGCTTTAGATTTATAATACTCCATTCATATATAAAAAATTACTATTAATGATAGATCACTTTAAAAATGAAATATTCCTTCCAAGGGTTATAATTTAAGTCTTTATGAGTTCATACTATAATTATTTGCTAATCTCTTCATTGAAATGTTTGGTTCAAGGAGAAGTCTTACCCTTGATATTTTTGTGATAACATCATAATTTAGGAGGACTATTAGAAGATCGGTAGGGGAAGAAAGGGATAAAAAGGGGGGGTAATCAGAAGGGGGAATGAAGCATGAGAGACTATGGACTATGAGAAACAAACTGAGGGCTTCAGAGGGGAGGGGGGTGGGAGAATGGGATAGGCTGGTGATGGGTAGTAAGGAGGGCACGTATTGCATGGTGCACTGGGTGTTATACGCAACTAATGAATCATCGAACTTTACATCAAAAACCAGGGATATACTGTATGGTGACTAACATAATATAATAAAAAAACATTTAAAAAAAGAATTGTTTCTATTTTCTAGATGTGGCATTTTTTAAGTTAATAGATTTATTAGTTTCTTTGATAGGTCATCAAGAACTGAACCATCTGAAATATAAAATTCACTTGACCAACTGGAAAACAAAAAACAAAAAACAAAAAACAAACAGAGGCAAATAACAGTAGAGATATCTGAATATTTAGGACTGGCAAGGAACCCAAATCAATTTAGTTCAGTCTATTTCCTAGTATTTCTTATAAAATTAAATATAGCTACACACTCCAATTAAAAGACAGAGACCCCAGATATCTTTATAAATGGAAGAGACTGTGGAATTCGTAAGTAACTATGGATAACAACAATAAGCGAAAAAAGAGAGAAAGAGGCAATGGGGGTGGAGAGAAAGAGAAAGAAGGGAAAAAAATCATTATTCATTAATGGCTAATCCATTCTCTTGTGAGATGATGCAAGCATTATTTAGTAATAAATTTTTCACATGGATGGAAAAGAGATTGGTCAATTACCAGTTACCAGTTAAGGAAGGTAGTTATGTAGGACTTTATTGTGAGCTCTGTTGCTTTCTTGCTTTTGCTAGAACTTGTATCAGCCATGCTTATTTATCACTGCTACCAGGAAAGTGGCCATTCTTTTTTTTTTTTTTTCTTTTTTTGTATGGAGGAGTTGGAAAAATGCGTGTGTATGTGTCCTAAAGTACATAACCGAAAACATGATATTGAAGTTGTGACAGGCCCTGATAATGTACTTATATTTCACCATACTCAGTGCCAAGTTTTAGTTGAGATTATAGGTTTTTCTCTACATATTGTAAATGCTTTTCAATGGCCTTTCACTAATGGCATCATCAGTTTGCAGACAGGAAAATAGTTTAGAGAATGGAGAGCACGTGCTTTTGTTTTATTTTGCTCCACTCAAACTCACTTCTATAATAATGCAATAACATTTTGAAACACCATTAACATACCAGAATCAATGCACATTAATACTTAATCTTCTATTATATTATCCTCTTAAAAGTAATTGCATTTATTTGTCTATATACGGATATTTGTCTCTTTCAAAAGACTTCAGAAGTTGTTTAGTAATTACTTTGAAATTTTACCTATTAGAAGTTATAATGAGTTCTCAGTTAAAAAATGCATTTCATGGATAAATATCTGACATGAAAATCTGAGACCAAATAATCAAAAGGATGTCCTGAGGATAAATTGAATCATTGTAATTAGAGAGAGGGAGGTAGACAGACAGACACTCACACATACACACAAAGAGAAAGGGAAAGAGCTTTAGACCCTGCAGGAAAAGCACATAATCCTAGCATCATCACCTTCATGATTCTCCAGACTTTAATAAGATGAGGAAAAGCTTGCATATGTCTAAGAAGAGATCTAATGCAGGTTCGAAAAGAATGAATCTCCAATATACAACATATGCTGTTTTCCTTAGAAATGAAAGATGCTTAAAAATTTATTAAAATCAGACCTATGCATCTCATTTAAGGCTAAATGATTTATCCAGGAAATTTTCCTTCAACATCGTCACTTTGGCTTGTTAATTTTCAGACATTTCTGAAACACTGCCCCAAGAATTAAGAAGGAAAATGGAAAAAAATAAAATTAGCAAGTTTTCCTCTTTATCATTTTCCTCAAGATTTAATGATCCTGTAAGCTAGAAACTAATTAATAAATCTCCAGGATCCTTTGGTGACCCTAATTTCATTGTTTAGAAAAAGCAATATTCACAGTCTTATAAGCTTTTATGAGCATACTGGGGCAGAATATTTGATATTGAAACTGTTCGGAAAGATTCAATAACCATGGTTTTTTTAAGGAATCAATCACCTATAGAACCTATGATTATTCCCATGGTTTTTATTTTTATTTATTTATTTTTATTTTATTTATTATTTTTTAAGGATTTTATTTATTTATTTGACAGAGATAGAGACAGCCAGCAAGAGAGGGAACACAGCAGGGGGAGTGGGAGAGGAAGAAGCAGGCTCCCAGCGAGGAGCCTGATGTGGGGCTCGATCCCATAACGCCGGGATCACGCCCTGAGCCGAAGGCAGACGCTTCACCGCTGTGCCACCCAGGCGCCCCTCCCATGGTTTTTAAAGAGACATATAAGTGATCAGCTTAAACTTGGTGTACTTCTAGGTCAATCGGCAGATTAAAATGGTTGTCAAAAGTAGGGCTTTAGATAAGTCGTGGATTTAATTTTTTTCATGCTCTTTCTATTCTACTTTAGCCTGCAAAATTATTAATTTTATTAGTATTAATATTATTGTTAGTGTTATTAATAAAAATTGCTACAAAAAACCCTTTGTAAACAATTTACTCCCTCAGAAATTTCTAACCTTAGTAGCAAGTGTTAAAAAGCACGTTGTTTCTGTGTATTAGTCATTTAGCTGTGAGGGATAGATGACTCATTCTGATCTAGTCACCCGCAAAATTGTCAAAGCTATGATTATAGAAGGGATGTATTCTATAAACGAAAAAGGCAGAGGGTTTTTCTTTTTAAACTCCGGGTTGAGCTGCTAGTAAAAACACCTATGGGCAGTGCAAGCCATTGATAGAGAGTAAATATGGACCCCATGAAGTCATTTTATAGTTATTTTCCCAGTTTTTAATAGGCTGAATAGACAGCATATAACCTCCATGTTTCTGCAAGCACAGGCTCTGTACGACTCTATTAACAGACGACTGGTGATTCTTAGAAGTCAAAATATTGGCCAAAATTTTAATATTGAAGAAATGTTTAGTCCTATATTGCTCTTGTGATGTCTCTAATTTGAAAGCATGGATTGAACTCCTTCTATCCCCTACCAGCCACTGTATAGACACCTGAAATGGATTTCAGTTCCAGAACTAAGATGTGGGTTGTGCACTCCTAATGTAATTTTCTTTTAAATGTTATTTTCGGTAAAATGCATGTAACATACAACGCGTGCCATCTTAACCACTTTTAAATGTACAGTTCTGAAGTGTTACATGCGTATATTTGCACTGTAATGCAACCAATTTCCAGAACTCTGTCATCTTGCAAAAACTGAAATTCTGTATTAAATAACAAGCTCCCATTTCCCCTCCCCTCAGCCCCTGATGATATCATTCTACTTTCTGTGTCTATGAGTTTAACTATTCTAAATACTTCTTATTAATGGAATCATACAGCCTTTGTCTTTTTTTGACTGGCTTATTTATTTAGCATAATGTCCTTAAGGTTCATTGATGTTGTAGCATGTGTCAGAATGTCCTTCTTTTTTTAAGGCTGAATAATATGGCACTGTCTGTATATACCGCATTTTGTTTATCCGTTTATATGTCAATGGACATTTGGGCTCCTTCCACCTCTTGGCTATTATGAATAACACTGCTATGAACATGGTCTTGGAGACCCTGCTTTCAATTGCTTCAGAAATATACTCAGAAGTGGAATTGCTTGATTACACACCAATTCTATTTTTAATTATTTGAAGAACCACCTTACTGCTTCCTTGTGCAATTTTCCTCATGTAATTTTTTTTATCTTTTGCATGAGAACAAGGAATAGAAAATCTATTAAGAAAACAAAAATATTTCCCAAATGTTTGGAGGAAAGCATCATATAAAAAAGGACTTTGCTAATAATTTCCAATATGTGAGAAATTGTGAAAGTTGAAACCCAAAAGGAATTTCTTAGGTGAATGCTATACTTCGCTTAAATGAGGAGCTGTTATGAATACACCTATACTTCTAGGATTGCCCCTGGAAATTCTGCTCCGCAGGTCGAGTTTGTGATTCGAGTATGTGTGGTTTCAACAGATGTATCAGGTAACTTGGATGCTGCCTAACCACTAAATAGCATTTATATAACTAATATTTAGACAAGGGTTTCCACATTTATCAGGTTAAAATTCTAGTAAAGATCTATTGTGTGCTGCCAGAAAAACGCATAAAAGTACTGGGCCCATAGGAGTGATTGAAGCAAACATTACATTTATCTGCATGCATTTTGCAGTGTTAGTGGACAAGACATATATATATATATATATATATATATATATATATATATATATATAATTATACACACACACAAACATATATATCTGCAGATAGATGATAGGTAGATGATAGATAGATAGATCCATGTTAATTATAAATTTGAGAGCTAAGAACACCTAGCCTCTGAGTTGCAGATGAGGGCGGTGTGTTGAGGAGGCACAGCTCCCATACAATGAGACTAATTGTAATGGATTCTGTGCTGGGCTCCCTGAATTCCCCTGCAGAAGTGAAGTACTCATTTCCCCAGCGGTGGCAGTATTGGTGGTTGATGGCTCTTCTCGCTCACTACTCCCCAGAATTGCGCTGGACCCAACTTGATTCTAAAGATCAGCCAATGAAGGTGCTGGTTATAAAGGTCTGTCTCTCTTGGGGCGCCTGGGTGGCTCAGTCGTTAAGTGTCTGCCTTCAGCTCAGGGCGTGATGCCAGGGTCCTGGGATGGAGCCCCACATCGGGCTTTCTGCTCTGCTGGGAGCCTGCTTCTTCCACTCCCACTCCCCCTGCTTGTGTTCCCTCTCTCGTAGGCTATCTCTCTCTGTCAAATAAAATAAAATCTTTAAAAAAAAAAAAAGTTCTGTCTCTCTTGCCCCAAAAGGGGTTAACTCTGAGGACAGCTTCAGAGCTCCCCTGAGGCCTCTGCTGTAGTCACTACCCAATGTTAAATCTTACTTCCTTTACTGCCACAGGAGTGTTAGTCTTGAGGGCATCCCCCAAAAAGCTGAATGCAAGTCAGCCTCAGAGTCCGTTTCTGGGCAACCTGACATTAAACACCATAAGTAACCGAAAAGAGGTCTAGATCTTGGAAAAACCCCAACTAAGTGGATCTCAAGACCACAGGTTATTCAGTGATATAAAGCAGAAGACCTGAGAGGGGAGCACAGCTTTGCCCCTTGGGCCAGTAGGGCGGGTAGAGGATGAGGACAAGAAACACCACACCCAATGTCAGCAAAATAAAAATGAATACCTTTGGGGAGGTGGGAAAATTTTAATAGATTAAATCCCAAATTGACTATTTAAAAACAGAAATAAGTGGGTTATTTTGGATTGACAAGATAAGCTTTTCTCCATCAGTAGAAATGAGGGTGTGTAAACAAAGTTGGGTTCAAATGTAGGGAAATAAGACAATTACAACTTTGTATATCTACATCTTATAACTGTTCAAAAGTCATGTCTCCAATGCAAACAATATTTAATCATAGATACTGCTGTAAATTTGTCATTTCCTCACCACGCTTTTTCACAAAGGATTGTTCTATAATTATTGCTTCCATTTTATTTTTTCCTAAACATTTTTCCATCCATAGACATCATGTTTGTAGCCAGGAATGATTTTTTAAAATATATAAGTAAAGAGTTCAGGCCAGGTCTGGGTTATGTGTCAGTTCTGATTATTCCATGGTCTGCTGAAAATACAGTCTCTGAGCCCACCAGTGATCAACTCTTTACTGAATGCAAAACTGTTTCATCATTTCCTAGATTCTTCCGTATGATGGGGCTTCTATACCACTCCGACTAAGATAATATCCAAATAAAGCAAGGCCTTCAACCCCACACAAAAATGTTTGCCATGTACTGTTGTTCTTACAAAATAAATAAACACCTCATATGTATCTTTTCCTTTTTATGTCTAGTCTAATTTTTTATTTACTTTTTGTTTTTTCTTAAAGATTTTATTTGCTTATTTGTCAGAGAGAGAGAAAGAGAAACAGCACAAGCAGGGAGAGCGGCAGGCAGAGGGAGAGGGAGCCCGACGCAGGACTCGATCCCAGGACTCTGGGATCATGACCTGGGCCAAAGGCAGCTGCTTAACTGCCTGAGCCACCTGGGCAGCTCTACTCTAATTCTTGTCTAAATTTTTATTACTTCTTCCAGGACTACATCAGTAATTGCACAATTGTTTCCCTACCTATAGTTTAAAAACAAAACAAAACCTAACTCTTCAAACAACCCTATTTATTTGTTCACTCATTCAGCAAATGTTCATTGAGCATACATTGTATAACGAACGCTTTCCCGATGCTGGAGAAACAGTAGGGGAACAAGACAGACCATGACTTTGCTTTTGTGGACCATGCATTTTACTCACAGGCCTTATCATTTAACCAGCAGACTAAAAAATATAATAGGCATGCAGAGAGTTAAAAGAGGTGATCGCAAGTGACTTAGTGACTACTCTAGGCAGGTGAGTAGAGAAGGCCTCTCATGGGACATGGTAGCAAAGCTGAGATCAGAAAGAATAAAATCCAGCCACGTTCTGCAGGAAGCGTTCCTGGAAGAGCAGACAGCTCATGCAAAAGCCCTAGAGAATGACTAAGCTTGGCATGTGTGAGGAACCAGAAGGCTCACGAGTAATGGGGAAAGTGGAGGAAGGTGAAGTTAGCGCAGAAAGAGGAGCTGGATAATGCAGTGGCTCGGGGGCCAGGACGAGGGCTTAAGTTTTAAGTGCAACTGTTTTCAGCAGAGACATGCAGAGAAAGATTTACTTACTGAGGGAGGATTCTGGCTGCTGTGTGGAGAAGGGATTAGGAAGAGCAAAAGGGGAAGGAATAGTTGGCCAGGAATCTGTCAAGAATCATCCAGGGCAGAGATTTGACTTGGCAGGGCGATAGTGGTGGGGATAACAGAGGGAGCATTTAGAGTTTTTTGGAGGAAGAGTCAACAAGACTTGCTGATAAAGTGATTTTTAGAGCACAGCTCTGTATTTGTCTGCCTACGCTAAACTTTCACTGTGTTACCAAGTCCCTCCACTGTTTAGCTCAGACTTTCATTTGAACCTTAATTTGAGTCCTCGCCTCGCTCTGCCTTGCCTTGAAGATAATACTGCACTTATCTTGTTCTCTATGAGGTTGTTGTAAGATTGAAGCTCTCGAAGGCCAGGCCCACAGCTTTTTCCTATGCTTCAAATATGCTGAAAAATATACAGTATGGATAGGGCCTCCGATTCTGGATTAGAGAAAATTCTAGATAATAAATGGAAACTAAAGCTGACCAGGCAGCAGAGAATTTTAGATTCTATGGCCTGCTCTGGGAATAATTTCATTACCTGATGAAAATAACTTTACATCCGGGAGAATTTTAAATGTGGAATAATTATAAAGACTGTAGTTTTGATAGGTCAGAAAAAATGAATTGGACTTTCTGCATCAATACTGAGATCTCTCGCAATATCTTTATTTCTGAACAAAGTCTACCATCATACACACATTTTGCCGAAGTCTCTGTTTAGTGGTGTTGGCTAAAACAACCATGGTCTTGGCAGAGGTGGGTTTGGGATGGAACGATTCTAATTCCAAGGGGCAGGTCAAGTTGTTCCTCCTTATAAAGCAAATAAGTGAATCTATGTAAGTGTTTTTTTGAAGTGTTGAAACCGGGATGGCTGCTGCGCCTGGGTATTGAAAATGCTAATAATTACATCTACGTTACTGCAAATTAACTGAAAGCATTGGAGTCGTCTGTTAGGAACTGTCTGATCTAACCAAAATTTCATGTTAATGGAATTATTTTTCAAATTACTCATAAATTTGAGATATGGGAAATAAGTTATTGAATTAACCCAAAATGCATAGTTTGAAAATGATGTTATAATCATTTAGAAAAAAAAAATTTCATCTTTCTTATCTTTCCCAGAACCCTCATTCCCAGCATACTCCTCAGATGATAATTTATGCCAGTTCTCATTTAGCAAGATCAGTTCAAAAAAAAGAAAGAAAGAAAATGAAAATAAAGAACTATAGATTGAATTATTAAATTTATACGGGTATCACGGTTATATGTCTAAAGTCTCTATGTTGTCTGTGTCAATATACACATTTACAAGGCACAAATAACGGGATAAAATCTTACTTTAGAAGATGTAATTTGAATTGTGGGTGTAAAGCTCTAAGCCAAGTGCTGTATGTTGGGGATTGTGAGGGCAAATACAAATGTAAAATAAGAGGGTAATTCTATCATGGTTCATTCCCCCTTCTGTTTACCCCCCCCCTTCTCCTTCCCCTTCTTCTCCTACCAATCTTCCTACTTCTTGTGTTCCATAAATGAGTGGAACCATATGATAATTGTCTTTCTCTGCTTGACTTATTTTGCTTAGCATTATCTCCACAAGAGACTATGGACTCTGGGAAACAAAATGAGGGCTTCAGAGGGGAGGGGGTGGGGGAATGGGATAGGCTGGTGATGGGTAGTAAGGAGGGCACGTATTGCATGGTGCACTGGGTGTTATACGCAACTAATGAATCATGGAACTTTACATCAAAAACTAGGGATGTACTGTATGGTGACTAACATAATATAATAAAAAATTATTATAAAAAAAAGAGGGTAATTCTCCCTGTTGAAAATAAGGGAAGAGACTTCCCCCCACTTCCTTTTCTTGTAGCATTTACTTTAGAAAACTTGTAAAATCCTTTCTCTGTCTCTTTGAAATGCATGCAAATCATTTTAAAAACTAAATAAGCCACTAGTCTAGGCTTATGATCTAAGCAAAGTCTTTCTTAAGGACTTCAGAACCATTCATAAAGGGAGATAGGACCCCTAATGTCCAGTTTCTGTGTAAGGATAAGGGTACATGGACACCTTTGCCCTCAAAATACCTTCTATAAACTATATTATTGAGACTGACCACTTTACGGCTAGGAAGTGTGGGCAGCTATTCCAAGGGAATGTGCTGTTAAGATTTAACTGTGTAGAATTCTGGATTAGTTGAACAATGATGAATGCGATATGTTATTACAAGACAAATTAATCCACTTGAATATGAATGTACATATTACCCACCTCCCAGGACCAGTACCAACAAGTAATGAGCAAGTTTTACAACTGTAATATTTTTGCTTTTCTTGCTTCATCCTAATTACAACTTTGTGTGTTTCTTTCATTTAAGATAACTTTAACTGTATCGCTTCTCGGCCTTTTGGCTAAGATCAAGTGTAAGATAACTTTAACTGTGCTCCTTTGTTTTTCCTTTTGCGTTTGTACAGCCTAAGTTTAAGACCTCAGGTTGGTAGTATTTTATACATCAAGCAGAATAAAATAGATAAGATTTTGAAAGATCTGTATCTGTGCTTAGACTTGAATGTCCTTAAACCCCTTTCCTCTTTAACAATAGAATTTTCGTTGGGCATTCCTTGCCCATTCTGATGCAATCTTTGTTGCCTCTGGCATTTAATTAAAACTGCCTCTTAAAGCTGCTGTTTTTCTGTTCAGAATACCATTTCTTGTTGTTGTTGTCAAAGGTATGGATAGAGTGTGCCTGTGTATAGATTATTGAATTCATTTCTGAGACATCTGGGGACTTCTGAGAATTCCTCGGTCATGTGCGATGTCCTTTAAGTATCTGTATTAATTTCACTTATTAAAAATTACACGAAGCACAAGTAGACAAAACTAACGTATATGGTTTGAGCATGTGCAGAGAGTAGTGTGGAATCCTGAGCTTACAGAATGCTGATGGGAAATTTTGACAGTTCTGGCATAGACTTAAGACCTGTTGATACTGCCGAACAGTGATACTCCGTGGTCTTACATAGGCATGCTGTCCTCTCTAGGTATACCTTCTGTTCTTTGTGGAACACCTCATTTCTTATGAAATTCTGTCATTTCTATAGAGCATAAATGTAGAAAAATTATGGTGCCACAGTCAAATTTGGGAACTCTAGAATAAAACCTCTGGGCTTCATCACATCTCCCTGCACCCCGCCCCACTGCCCCCATATTCTTCCACCGCTCATTTGACTCCAGTGCGGTGGGGTTTGCTGCAGAGGCGTGCTATCTATATTCCTTCTTTTAATTTATTCTGACTGCTGTATCTTACAGCATCCTAGAAAGGTAGTTTCTTTATATTTTATCAGCTCTTGAGAACTCATGGTCCTGTATTGTTAATATTATTGGAAAATTATTTAAGGAGAAATATTTTATGGTAAGACAACTGCTTAAAAAGAATAAAACAGGAACCCAAGTCAGGATGAGCTGAATTCAGACAAAGAGCTTTGAGTTTTATGATGAGCTAAGTGGATTAGCTTGCTATAATTAGATTATTTAAATTAAGCAATATGTGTTCTATGTCCCTGTTAAATATTTAATAAGATATTTTGCTTCCATAGATTTTACTTTAAGGCTAATGGCCAATTAATTTTTCCTGTGATTAATCTAGTAAGTAAATAAGAATTTTAATAAATAGTCATTCCCGGGACAGTTTTATCAGCTTTGGATTAACTCTTCCCACACAAGTTATTTAAATGCCACATGATGACAGTGTGATTCAGGAGCCTTTTACCCCCTCCAACATGTAATTATAGTCTTTCATTTCGGGGATCCAGGCAGTGTTTTTTTGGGTCTTGATTCCTTCTGTGTAGGTAGAAATTTTAGGCATTTAAATGTTATCTAGACTTTCTGTAACATTGAATTTGCTATTATTTCATAAATATTTACATACTTTTTTCACTGAATCTGTTCCTTGGAGAATATTAATCTCGGGTATGTATGGACTAAAAGAGTAGAAAGATCATGCTGTCCCTGACGGTGACAGGGAACCTGCTGTGGTCTGGGGCAAGAGGTTTAACCTCTGCCTGAGTCTCAGTTTGTAACATATGATCCTAATGTGTAATTGATGCCAGAACATGTTGGGTTCTTCTAGAATACTGTGTAAGTGCTCAATTTTGTTTATGTCTTTAATAAAGCTAGTTTTTCCTCATTAAGATAACTGGATTTCTGGAAGTCACAGTGTTTAAAATCCCAGGATGTCCCATTCTTTAATATACATAGCTTGACCCACATTAATAGTGCTACAGGGTGAAGAGTGTGTTTTGCCCCAAAGTTCAGCTTATTAAAGGCATACTTCCAATCTTTTGTCATCCCTTGAGTGAAGAGTCAACTAGTTAAGCTGAAGTGTTCGCATCCATGATTTTAATATTGTAATTTAAGAAATGACTGAACTGGGGGGATGGGGTAACCAGGTGATGGGCATTAAGGAGGGCACGTGTTGTGACAAGGACTGGGCGTTATACGCAACTGAAGAATCGTGGAACACTACATCGAAAACTTCTGAAGTACTATACGCTGGCTAATTGAATATTAAAAAAAAAAAAGAAATGACTATGTTTCCTCAATGTTCATTTAATTATGATTTGATGTCAGAATAAACCAAACTTGGACATAATTCAAACAGTAAAGAGACGGTACATAAAAACTGTCTCAGCATTGGAGTAAATCACCTGTTTGTTTCATATCCAAGCAGCTCCTGATTCTGTAAGGCAACTATAAATAATATTGAGTTTTTGAAAGGCACATGTATTATGAATAGTAATAGCAAAGCTGGAGTTATGAGGACTTTAAATTACCTGAGTTTCACAGAGTAGCGCACATTAGATGAGAAATATATAAAGTTAAAATTTGTAACAGAAATAGTTGTACCAACTCATCAGTGTAAACAGATGGAAGGTACATGTATGTGATCTGTTTACAAGGTGTCTATTACATTATATTGTGCAGCTGACTTAAGGACATAACACATGGGTTTATCTATTATTCCCATGAAATATATCTTAACTACTATAACTATTTTTAGTAAGAAGTATACGGATTGTTAACCATTTGAAAATCAAGGCATTTTTATATTATTTACCATGTTTTAAGATGCTAGTTCTTTAATGGCTGATGTTTCATTTAAAACTACAATTGTATCTGTGTCCTGATGTGCCCTTGTATTGAGATAACGTTAAGATAGCCTTCTCAAGTAAACTATAGTAGTCTTACATTTATTTTGACATAGTAGTTTGACTTAAAATTAAAGTAAATTGAAATTTTATTTGCCATATCTGGTTCATGTTTACTTATGTAGACTATGGCTCCAAGATCTCTACGCTGTGGGGCACCTGAATGGCTCAATGGGTTAACTGTCTACCTTCTGCTCAGGTCATGATCCCCGGGTTCTGGGATGGAGCTCGGCATTGGGCTCCCTGCTCAGTGGGGAGACTGCCTCTTCCTCTCCATCTGCCCCTCCCCCAGCTCATCCTCTCTCTCACTCTCTCTCTCAAATAAATAAATAAAATATAAAAAAAAAAGGATCTATATGCTGAGACCATATAGATCTGTGTTGATACATTATATCTCCAGATTTGTTCTTCACACTCAAGATTGTTTTGGTTATTCAGTGTCTCTTGTAGCTCCATACAAATTCTAAAGTTCTTTTTTTATTTCTGTGAAAAATGGCATTAGAATTTTGACAGGGATTGCACTGAATTTGTTGTTGGCTTCAGGTAGTAAGGACGTTTTAAGAATATTAATTATTCCAATCCAAGAACATGGGGTATCTTTACATTTATTTGTGTCTGCAATTTCTTTTATCAATGTCTTACTGTTTTCAGTGTACAGATTTTTCACCTTCTTGATTAAATTTATTTCTGAGGATTTTATTGGTTTTGGTGCTATTATAAATGGGAATGATCGTGAGATATAGAATTTTCAGTTGCCAGTTATTTTCTTTTAGTATCTTAAAAATGTTATCTTACTTCCTTCTGCCCTCCATGGTTTCAGCTATTCTCTTGTAAGGAATATGTCTTTCTACAAATGGCTAACAGACACATGAAAAAATGCTCAAAATCATTAGCCATCAGGGAAATTCAAATCAAAACCACATTGAGATACCACCTTACACCAGTTAGAATGGCAAAAATTGACAAGGCAGGAAACAACAAATGTTGGAGAGGATGTGGAGAAAGGGGAACCCTCTTACATTGTTGGTGGGAATGCGAGTTGGTACAGCCACTTTGGAAAACAGTGTGCAGGTTCCTCAAAAAGTTAAAAATAGAGCTACCCTATGACCCAGCAATTGAACTACTGGGCATTTAGCCCAAAGATACAGACGTAGTGAAGAGAAGGGCCATATGCACCCCAATGTTCATAGCAGCATTGTCCACAATAGCTAAATCGTGGAAGGAACCGAGATGCCCTTCAACAGATGACTGGATTAAGAAGTTGTGGTCCATATATACAATGGAATATTACTCAGCCATCAGAAAGAACGATTACCCAACATTTGCAGCAACATGGACAGGACTGGAGGAGATTATGCTAAGTGAAATAAGTCAAGCAGAGAAAGACATTTATCATATGGTTTCACTCATTTATGGAACATAAGAAATAGCAGGGAGAAGGAAGGGAAGAATGAAGGGGGATAAACAGAAGGGGGAATGAACCACGAGAGACTATGGACTCTGGGAAACAAACTGAGGGTTTCAGAGGGGGTGGGAGGTGGGGCATTGGGCTAAGCCAGTGATGGGTATTAAGGAGGGCATGTATTGCATGGAGCACTGGGTGTTATATGCAAACAATGAATCATGGAACACTACATCAAAAACTAATGATGTACTGTATTGGTGACTAATATAACATAATAAAATTTTTTTTTAAAAAGGAATATGTCTTTCTCACTTGCTGCTTTCAGGACTTTGTCTTTAGTTGTCAAAGCTTAATAATGATGTGCCTTAGCATTGGTTTCTTTGGATTTATTATATTTGAGTTTTACTCAGCTTTTTAGATCTATGGGTTTACATTATTTGACAAATTTGTGAAATTTTCAGCCATTATTTCTTTTAATATACATATTTTTTGTTCTGCTCTCTCTTTCTTCTATTTCTGGGACTCTGACAATGTGAACCTTAGTTCTTTTGTCATTCTCCCACAGTTCCCTGAGTCCCTGCATTCCATTTCTTCATTTGTTTAGCCTATTTTCTCTCTGCGGTCGAGATTTAATGAATTATCTTCAAGTTCACTGATTCTGTTCCCTGACATCTCCACTCTGCTATCAAGCCCATCCTGTGAGTTTTGAAGTTTCATTGTTGTATGTATTCCAGGTCTCTAATTTCCATTTGATTCTTTTTTATAACTTCTATCTCTTCGCTGAAGTTTTCTATTTTTCATTTGTTTCACGAGAATTCTTTATTACTAGTTGAAGCATTTTTATGAAGTGTGCTTTAAAGTCTTTGCCAGTTTATTTCAACTTGTGATTCATCTTGACGTTAGCATCCATTGATGGTCTTTTCTCATTCAGGTTGTTGCTTTCTGGCTTCTTGGCATGAAGAGTGATTTTCCATTATGTCTTGGACATTTTGGATATTGTATTATGAGAGTCTGGATTATTTTTATTCATTTTTTTTAACAGACAGACTACTTGTTGAGATCTCATGGAAAGCCCAAAGGTAAGGAGATGAGGTAGATGTTTCACTCCTTGTTGGGTCCTGCTGATGAGAGTGATGGAAGAATAAGTGGAGTTCTAACTAGCTCCACCCCTTTCATTGCTTCATCCAGTTTTATTTATGCCAGAATAAAGAAGGCTTTCACATTTTTATAATAAGCCTTGTAAATGTGCATTATATTTTAAATGTTCTTTTAGTGTCATTTTAGATGCTAAGCATAAATATTAGAAAAATTTGCATCAAAATAGGCATCACAGTTCTTAGCATGATGATTTACTATAAATGGATTTTTTTTCATCAAAAGCTGCTCATTCTGTGCTGAAAATTTTGAGGTGCATGGCCTTGAAAACTTATTCATCATGAATTGATTATGGAACTGAATTCTAAAAATGTGGCTAGTCAATACATTTCCATTAAGCTACTACCTTATATAATATACTTAAGCAATTTTCATCTTCAATTCTCTTATAGCTTTTCAGTTAACTTGAATTTATTAGTTGCTTGGGAGATCTAAAACTAAGATTTACTTTGAGACTCCAAGTAAAAACTGGATATATCATCCAATATACTCATTTACAAATGGATTTATTTCTTTTTGAAACCCACAAAATTAATAACGTATGTATAACAATTAAAAATTATGGAAAAGAAATGGCCTGTTTATGTAATATAGAATATGCATTTCACAAAAGTGTTTAAAATAATCACCTTTGTAAATATATTTGTAAGCCAATATGACTTTAAGACAAGCAGTTTACTTGAACTAGTGCAGATGTTTACTAAAACCAGAATGAAACATGACTCATCCTGTAAAGTCTATAACTGCTGATGAAAGCATTTAGAGCTATATATAGGCTATATAGAAATATGCTATATTTCAGCTTTTAGGGGTGGAGGAACTTTTCATAAATTCCGTTAGCATTTTCTCATCAAATTCTGTCTTCCTATGCTGAGTTCGTCTTCATAAACCAGGAAGATGATAACTTAGAATATGGTACTTGCACCTTTCCTTGATATTCTTATGTATTTTAATATCAGACAGTATCTAAAAATTATCTCCCAAGAGTGATTCTTAGTTTTAAAGCAAAAAGAGGATTTTAGGAAAGTAACTTATGATGTGCCCAGCGATTCAGTGATTAATCCTGAAATCCTGACATAACTATTTAAAAGTCACTGAGTCCAAATGGAAATAACTAACTAACTGTTGATACACCTAATCCCATTGTGGAGAAAGAACAGTGTGAAAGATGGTGATATGTATTACAGCTCAAACAATGTGTCAGAAAGTTTTTCAAATTTGTTGTGTATATGAATGGCCAAAGGATCTCTAAAACTACTGGGTCCCATTCCATAGGGTGGAGTTGGGAGTCTGGCTTCTGCATTTGTAACAAAATCACCAGGTGATTTTGATGCATAAATAATTTGCTTCATTTTATTGAGATATAACAGGCGTATATTTAACAAATTATTTAAAAAAATTTTTTTTAAAGATTTTATTTATTTATTTCACAGAGTGAGAAACCACAGACTGGGGGAACAGTAGAGGGAGAGGGAGAAGCAGGCTCCCTGCTCATGGGGCCAGGTCCCAGGACCCTGGGATCATGACCTGAGCCGAAGGCAGACGCTCAACCATCTGAGCCACCCAGGCGCCCCTATTTAACAAATTATTTATGCATCAAACTCATGTGATGATTTTATTAAAAATACAGAAGAGATCCTTGAAAGAGTTGTAAAAAACTATCAGCAAACTTTTACTATTCATTAATTTATTCTTCATTGAATCCAACCACTGTTTTCTTTATATTTACTCATTTACTATTCTATTTCACACCTAGAAATTTGCAATTTCTATTATAGCTCCTTCTTATAAGGATCAACCCATAAAAGAATTGGCTCCAATAAACTGCTCAGGAGTCATCAGACATAGTTACCTTGCTGGAGAGAATTTGGAAAGATTGAAAACTGCTTTATTTTAAGAGGTCATGGTGATTTTACATTATATTTTCAAACTACGGTTTCAAATTGAAACAAATTGGACATGCTTTGAAAATTCTTTTTGATATTTAAATAATCACAGAATTATCATGGTAGAAGGACTCATGTAGCCCAAGACTATTGCTTTACACATGAAAGAATTGAAGTCAAGATAGGTTATTTCCCAAGGTCTTATAGCAAACAGTGACAGAGATGGAATTTAGACCTTAAGTCTCTTTACTCGGAGGTAGACAGTATTGCTACTACATTGAGTTATCATTTTTTTCATTAGATACACTATTGAAAATATTTTCTGTATCATCAGGTACAGATGGTCCCCAACTTATGATGGGTTGACTTACAAATTTTGACTTTACAAACGTGCAAAAATGATGTGCAATCAGAAACAGTACTTCAAAATTTTGAATTTTGATCTTTTCCTGATACACAATGTGATGCTGTCTCCTGATGCTAGACAGCAGCAGTGAGTCAAAGCTCCTAGTCAGCCATGTGATCATAGAGCGAATAACTGATACACTTAGAACCATTCTGTGCCCATACAACTGTTTGGTTTTCCACTTTCAATATAGTATTCAGTTACATGAGCTATTTAATGCTTTATGAAAAAAAGACTTTGTGCTAGATGATTTGCCCAACTCAAGGATAATGTAAGTGTTCTGAGCACGTTTAAGGCAGGCAAGGCTAAGCTATGATGTTTGGTATTAAATGCATTTTGACTTAGGATATTTTCAATTTATGATGGGCTTCCCAGAATGTAACTTGAAGAAGAAGTTGTTGGAGAAGATCTGTACAACAAAAATTTAGTAATAAGTTTCAAAAGGAAAATATAACTTATACCCAGAAATGCAAAAGATAGAAATTTACTTTTTAGCCAACTTCTCAGAAAATCATTTATTTGGTAAAGCATCTTATTCCCATAGTGAATGCTATGGACTATGTATAAAATTTTCTAGACTAAATGCTTAAACATGCATGCTGGAAGTGAGTGTTATAATGGTTTGAGAGGAAATTGGGAACACAGAGTATTTTTCAAACTTTTGCTTTGTACATTTCTACCAAATTTTCCTATTAGAGATAAAATTATACTTTAAAAACGCAGGCATAATGGGAGAGCTCAAGCTTCAAACAAATTGTATGTGGATTCAAATGCCTCTTAGATGTTGTAACCACAACGATAAACACGCATTATAGTCCAAATATGTTTCATAGAATTCTTAGAAATTTTTTAGGTGCCCAGAGGCATAGTCACCTCCAGAAGACCAACTTAAAGAAAAAGGGTATGTCATCATTATATTTTGAATCAGAAACAGAACCTTAAGTTTTTTTCCTTAGGTTGAAACTCCAGAGTCTTGCTACTCAAAATGTGCTTTGCAGACCATGATATCACATGAATGCTTATTAGAAATGTAGACTCATAGGTCCCGCTCCAGACCCATTGAATCAGAATCTTCATTTTAACAAGATCCTGAAGTGATTAGTCTATCTGTACACTAGTATTTGGAAAACAAAGTATTAAAGGCATTTTCCTACCGTCCCTCTTCCACTTTCATCTGAAGCTCCATTTTCTGCCCGAGGGTAGAACTGAATAGTGTAGAGAGTTGCCATGAAACCACACAGGAGACTATGTCCATTAGAAAATGTGGGGGTGAGGGGTCATGGGTTACAAGGACCAAGAGATGTGGTGGAGCAGAGAGAGGGCATGAGAGGCTTTGATGGCCTCACGTAGGTGTGCAATCTATTGAACTGGCAGCTTGGTTGTCAACCACCCAACAGTAAGACTAGTTTTTATGTTGATTAGGCTTCCTCTCTTCAACGATAAAGAGTGTACAGCTGGAGGAACACCTTTCCACCTGTGCAAAGCTTCCCCCAAGCAACCATCCCGCCCCTTGACCAATGGTTCTTGCAGCCCTTCTTGGAGTCTTTTTTCTTCCAGCTTCTTCATAGATTTGCCTTATTGCTGTCTGTCTCATCCTTGCCTATGTTTTAGCCTTTTCTTGTTCTTTGGCTTTTACTCTTCAGCATGTGTTTACATGTTTATGCTCAGTCTGTTGTATAAAAACCTGTTATGCTTCAACTTTGATTGCTTTCCTTCCCTTTTGCTGGATTTCTTAAGAGCCATCTGGATGGTAAGTCTACATGTGGTAGTCACTCTCCAGCTGCCTGGCTACTGGGTCCCTCTATGCATGGTGTTGAATGAGAGTGTAAGGAAAGCATACCTAGAAGAGAGTTGGTTAATTACCTCAATATCATTTTTACAAAAGAAAATGTCATTTAGAGTATGGAAGACAAACCCAAGTTTGTCCTGACCTTATTAATCATAATCTGGACAGTTCTGTTTACTTTATGTAAATCTCAATTTTAACTCCCAGACAGCAAGGCTGAAAATATCTCCTGGTTAATTATTATATAACTTTAAGTGGCATTATATGTCAAAAGCTTTGTATTGTGCCAGAAGAAAATAAGGTGGTCAATAAATTTTATTTCCACCATCCCCCCCCCCTTTTTAAATATACAAATATTGTATTGCTTTGTGCAAGGTACAGTGCTTGGTTATTTGGGATAAAGATAATTTAAACAATTTCCTTCTTCTTAAAGAGCTGAGCTAGGAATATATACAAGATAAGTAATTTAAAGAAATACAGAGACCTAAATTCTAACGGGGAAGAATTTTAGAAGAAAGAGATTTTGCGGTGATGCAGACAGTAAACTGAACCTTAAGGAGAGTATTTGTCAAGAGGATTGAAGTTCACTGGGGAGGGTGTGACAACAAGGCTTTGCTCCAAGACACTGCATTTTAATTGAGGACTCATTGACTAAAAAGCTATTATAAGCTTTAACATAGAGTCTGAAATTAATCTGAAATTGTATTCCTGGCAACACTTCCATGAAGCTTTCTAAACAGTGGGGTATTACTTATCAAAATGCACTGCAGAACCAACGTCTCTTTGGCTAAACTTGCCGATAAGCACCCTGTGAAAAGGGGTCTTGGACCTATTTCAGAAAGTTTTCTTTAAGGTCATTTAAGGTTGTGAATAATCTCTAGCCATATATCACATATATTGCATTTTTCTCACTTAACGTTAGTATCAAGGAACAGCTGGAAATATTGGTCACCCAGAGTTATCAGTTCAGGAAAAGAATCTGTAAACTTTGTAGAGAAAAACTCGGTTGTACAATGTAATTGTCCTTCTAAGTAAAGTACTTTTTCTCTTTGTAGACACAATCTTTTCCTGACACAGAAACTAATATCTTTTAGTAATCTTCCTTAGCCAAGCTTCCAAAGCAGTATTTTTAAAAAATTTTTAAGATGTTCCTTTTGTTAGTGACAGCAACCCATGGAAACTCAAGATTATTGTTTTCCTCTGAGTTAGTAGGGAACAAAAATATTTCTTGCTGATGTATCCAGGTTTTAATAACTCAAAGCCTTATTAAAAAATCTTGATATCTGGGGCGCCTGGGTGGCACAGCGGTTAAGCGTCTGCCTTCGGCTCAGGGCGTGATCCTGGCGTTATGGGATCGAGCCCCACATCAGGCTCCTCCTCTATGAGCCTGCTTCTTCCTCTCCCACTCCCCCTGCTTGTGTTCCCTCTCTCGCTGGCTGTCTGTATCTCTGTCAAATAAATATATCTTAAAAAAAAAAAAAAATCTTGATATCTTTGGAAATTTCCAAACTCTAACCAAATAAAGAGATCAAATAATCTTTAGCTATGGGTATATTTGATATTCTTCAAATTATGTATTTGACAGTCTCTTAAATATTATATATAAAATGTTCTGATGTTTATTACCTTTTATCAGTAAATCTGAAATTAAAAGCATAATAAGTTAGATAACTGCCTAACAGCTGAACACAGTCTTAAAATTCATGTTTAAAATCATGATATTTCAAAACAAAAATGCATGATGACATTTGACAATATGAAAACAATATATTGAAAAATAATGGATCATCTGCAGATGAAGAGGCAAGATAGATGTGAAAATTATACTAGATTTAGAGAGCCAGAGGTTTAGAGCAAATGCCTGTACTCGACATCTCCATTAGCCAAATTTTTTATGTGGTCGTGAGACATGGCTTTGTCAGAGATTCTGAAAACATTCCACTTAAAAAAAAAAAGTGTTCTTAACTAATTTAAAGAAACAATTAAGTAATAATGAAAACAATGCCTGGTTTCAAACCTGTTAAGATATATACCAAATTTTAAAACTCTGGAGACAGACAGTATATTATCTCATGCTGCATTACCTTGTTTTTAAGGCTACTCTCTTCAGCTATCTTTTATTCTCCGTGGCTACAATTTCAAATGTAGGGCATTCTTTTTTAACATTGAATCCATTTATCCAATTATCCCTCTGTGTACCCTCCTTCCCAGCAGCTGACCTTATCTTCTCCTTTACTGACAAAATAAAGCCCCAACATTCCCTCACAATAAGCTTTTCATGTCTGTATCTGGCTTTTTATTCTATCTGCATCTGTGATTCCTCCTACTACTCAAAGTTGATATTTCCCCATGTTCTGGGACACCTATTCTCTTGCTTTATCTGGAAACTTCTGCCTTCCTTATGCTCCACTCTCTTCTGTATCTTCAACTTTGTCTTTGCTGCTAGATTTTTCCTAATAGCATTTCAGCCCCTCCCGCCTCTCTAATCTGGGAAGCAAGGCAATAAAATGCCCTTGACCCTATACTCCGCTCCACTTATGTCACATTGCCCCCTTTTACAGAAAACATCACAAATGCACCATTTCCTTCTTTCCTGTTTAGAATTCAACCCATCACAACGTGGCTTCTGCTTTCACCACCTCATTGAAACTGCATCCAGGTCATTAGATCCAGAGGACACATTTCAGGGTCCATGGATTTAGAGTCCTGGAAGCAGTTTAACATTAGCTGACCGTTCGTCTGAAAACGGTTTTCTCTTGGCTTCTGTGAATTCTCACTCTCAAATTTTCTCTTATTCCTATTACCATTCCTTTCCAATTTTCTTTGCCAGCTTCTTCTGCATTATAACACTTCTTTTTTTTTTAAGATTTTATTTATTTATTTGACAGAGATAGAGACAGCCAGCGAGAGAGGGAACACAAGCAGGGGGAGTGGAAGAGGAAGAGGCAGGCTTCCAGTGGAGGAGCCTGATGTGGGGCTCGATCCCAGAACGCTGGGATCACGCCCTGAGCCAAAGGCAGATGCTTAACGACTGAGCCACCCAGGCGCCCCTGCATTATAAGACTTCTTAAATGTTGGTCTGTCTCAGAGCCCTGTAGAGGTCATCTCTTGGCTCCACATATGCTTTCAATATGATCTCATCCATTCCCAAGACTTTAACAACAACCGTATGTTAACTAATCTTAAATTGTCATGCCCAGTCCAATTCTCTGTACTGATCACTAGTCTACTGAGCTACTTGAAATTGAAGTTTTTCTTTCTTTGATACTGCACACACACACGTACACACGAAGGAAAGAATTCTCAAACTATTCCACTAACAGTCCATAATCTCAAAAATGGTATAATTATTTGCTCAGTATCTTAGCTGAAAAGCCAAGAATCTCTGATTCCTCTCTATCTATCACTTGTCCCAACCAATCATCAAGTCCCGTTAATTCTACCTCCAAAACAGGACTAAAATCTGCTCATTCTCTCCTGCCCCACTGCCACTATCTAGTCCAAGATATTTTTAATTCTTTCCTTAATTACTGCCACAGTCTAATTGACTATCTGGCTTCCATTTCTTCCCCCTTAAAAGCGAACCGTCATGCTGCTGCCAGATCATTCAACTGTCTATGAAATTACCGTGATTTCCAATGTCCCATAAGATAAATATTTCTAATCTTTAACGTGACTTATAAATCTTGAATGATCTGACCCTGCTTATCTCTAAAGCATTGGTCTTTCTTTCATACACTGCAAGTGCCCCCATTCTTCACTGTCTCACACTGAAAACCGTGCTGCGTTCTTCTGGGCAATCTCTGGACTCAAGCAGCATCGTTACACATTCCTTTGCCTGGAATGTCTCTCACTTCCCACTTTTTAAAATTGAATTACCTCTCCAAACACAGACTCTCTTAGTGTTTTCATTCTGTATCAACACTACCTGGCACAGTTGTCAAACAATAAGACTTGGCCCATTGAACTGAATAGGATTACAGCCATTGGGATAGCACTGCTTCCCCTCCCTCATGACTTATTTTATGAAATATGATTAGAGCCCAAATATCTTAAATGGAATACTTTGTATGACCCAGGTAGCATATAAGTATTTCATATATTATTTAATGTAATCATTTCAACAACTCTGGTATTATTAACCCCATTTTACAGATAGGGACACCAGCCACAGACCAATGGAGTAATTTTCCCAAGGCTACATAGTTAATATAATGTAGAGCAGGAAAAAAAAAAAAAAAAAAACAAAGTGTTTCATCCCAAAGACTGAACTCTGAACTATTACATTACACTATGAGCATTGATCAGATTTTTTAAATTTGGAATGAAAATTTCTTCCTAATACCCTTTCAAGTGTGTTGAGAAATTAACCGAAAAATTCCTTCAGATTGTCAGCATTTTCTTTATATAGAATTGACATTTAAGACTGTTGCATGTATCAGAATTCAGATCTCTAGCTGCAGCCAAAATAAAATATGAAAAGAAATTATTTTGGGGGCTGATAGAAGCCTCAGCATCCATAATTTCTGCTTTCATTTTTTTCCTCCAAAAATCTCTCATTGATATTATTGATTGCCATTCTAAATTGATAATAGAAATATGCAATTAGACATAGTATTTATAAATGTCAATATTACATCAATGTATTTTATATATTAGCATCCCATATAAAATTCATTTGAAAAAAAAGTCTTGTTGGTTAAGAAAAAAAGAAAATCGTTATTAACCTAGCCACTATTGAATAAATTGTGTAAGGAAACAGCTAAAATATTAACTTCATGATTGAATAGACTTTGTGTTTTCTCATTGTTATATCCCTAGAGCCTAGCAGTGCCTGACATACTATAAGCACTCAAGGAATATTTATGAAATGAAATAAAAATTAAAATACAATAACATAAATAATAAGCAAATAATAAAATAAATCCTGCTTCCTCGGATTTGAGTAAGAATGTTCTAACACTAAACACTTGCTCTAGTATATATTCATCTTTCAATAACCATATTCTTTTTGAGGGACACCCATGCCATCACCATATTGCCTCTGTGACCCCTTCTGATATTAGTGCCTATATTGACATAGACCCTTTCCCTTAATAATTTTAAGACAGTTGAAATAGGACTGGGATTTTATTTTTAAGTCTTTGAAGTAGGGGATATAGAAAGAAAACTAAAATCAGTGTTTATAAGGCAAGCCTTGTTTCCAAATTCCCAGCTCCAGCTTGTTAACTCCTTGTTTGCAAATATCTTCTTTGGACCAACTGCTCACGAGTCTATGTCTAGCGATCAACTTTCTCATAAAATGTCATCTTCAGGAGAGCAGCCAGGGGTTCTTCCTTTATGGGCTGCCTCCAGAGTTCCCATTTTTAGTCTCAGAAACTTTTGTTGCCCAAATTATTAATAGCGGGATATACTAACCCATCAGACAAGTCTGCCATATCTACACACAAGAGTGTGGACTGTCTATACAGCTAACAGTAGGAAAATAATCATCTCAGTGCCACACAAATAATGACAGGCAGAAAGTAGATATTTCATGACAAACTGCTCTGCGTGTGTGTGTGTGTGTGTGTGTGTGTGTTTTCACATTGAAATTGTTGGTCTTTTCTACTTTGCAAAGGTTGTCAGTTGCAATTCCCAGCTTTTAAGAACTCATCCTTAAAACTAAGTTGTACAAATTTACTTTTTGCACTGGAAATGCTCACTATGGTTAAAATTAGTGTTTTATTTTAGGGTTTTGTTTTTGGGTTTTTTTGGTAAGATGCTAATTTTATCTTCCTAAAACTCTCCCTTGGGAATTATTGTTAAAATGTTTGAGTGTGATGAGTTTTTAAGAGTCTTTTTCTTTAGTGATACACACTGAAATATTTATGGAGAAAATTATATGCTGTCTAGGATACATTTAAAAATAATATGGGGGAAGAAGTCGATAAGAATATAGATGAGACAATGAACTAATAATTGTTGAAACTGAGTGATGGATATGTGGGGAAATCTCTCCACTTCTGTAAAGTTAAAAATTTCCATAATAAAAAAGTTAACATCAGATGCTCTCCCCACAAGTAACAGCAGACTTTTCCTCTGTCCACTTCTTGCGGTCAGTGTATCTGTTCCCACTGCACAGAGGCTGTTAAGGGAAACTGAGATGATTCTCTTTGTCCCATGTCCAGCTTTTTGGAGTTGAATGTAAGTGGTGATTTCAATGTTTGGATGTGAAATCAAATTTGCTCCAGGATCTTATTTAGGAAGACTTGGTTCTTTTTTTTAAGATTGAAAACCATCTCAAAAATTTTAACTCCCTTTAGAACGGTATGTTATAAAAAGAAATGTATCTAATTCTTGACAATTGTGTATTAAGTAAGATAGGATTTTGATATGTGATACTAGACAGTCCATTTTAGTCCTCGGGTTTAGTGTCTTACTTATTCTAAATGGTTTTTTAAGGAACTGAAACTGGTCATCAATAATGTAATGATTTTTATTGTCTACACCCCCATTTACCTCCCCTCTTTCTTGTTTTTTCTTATTAACTAAATCGTTAAAAAAAGGCAAAGAATAAATGGAAGGGCAGACCATGGATGATTCATAACTTTTATTTGCATGTCTAAATTGAAGGCAACTAGGCTTTTAATCATTTAACTAATTATGATTAAATGATACTTCTTATTGAATACTAATAATTTGATTATTAGGATAAGTGCACTAAACTACTCTAGAAATTAGGGGATCTGAGATAGGCTTTGGTCCATGCTAAGGTTAACATTTT
This sequence comes from Ursus americanus, assembly GCF_024610735.1. Taxonomy (NCBI): domain Eukaryota; kingdom Metazoa; phylum Chordata; class Mammalia; order Carnivora; family Ursidae; genus Ursus; species Ursus americanus. The sequence goes on along the minus strand of NC_142139.1, from coordinate 58,529,351 downwards.
TCCCTTTCTGTTTTCTCACATCTAAAATGCAGTAACAGCAGCTTAGTCAAAGCTTCACAAGGAAGTTTGACAACATAAGGTTTCAAGCTACATGGGGCTAAGGATAATTCCAGTCTTGCTCATTGCTATATCCCCAGCTCCTATCTTGAAGTCTTGTACATGGGATAAGTATGTGCTTCGCAAGTATTTATGAATGAATACATGAATGAATGAGCTATTGACATTTTTAGAAGGCACACTTCAGGCACCTTACTGACTTTGTTGTATAACCTGTATTTCCTCTCAGGAAATACGCACAAGATAGAGTTCACACATTTCACCAAAGACATAGAACTTCCCAGGCCTGGTATAGATTCTTAGGTCTGCTTCTCTAAACTTTAGTTTTCTTACCAGGAAAGAACAATAATTATGTTCTACCACAGAGTATTGTGAGACAACGTATTTGAATATCTCATTGTAACCTAGAAGGGGCAATTCCCCACGGACACAGTGCTGCCGTTATTTTTGTAATTATTATACAAATGTGTGTGATAACAGCAAACACCTGAATCTAGCGCCCACTACTACCACCTTAGCAGTTGTTCATGGGCAATTCATGAAGCTCTTCAGGCCTCCAGAACCTAGAATATAGTAGGAGTTTGAGATGGACAATCTGTAAGATACCCTAGGATACTGTAGGGCTTGAAAGTGCAGCGAACTTCTTCCATGATTATTGCAAATTCTTACATAAGTCATTTCCAGGTATGAATTGAGAGGTTAGTTCTGCATTCATCTTTTTCTTCCAGACTCAGGGAAAGGCAGGAGCTTACAGTGTCCACCCCCCCATTCGTGATGCCTCTGCATTGCAACCTTACAACCGACTACATATGTAAACACAAAAGACTTTAGTTCAAATTTCAAATTATTTCATTTTCAGTTCAACTCAAACAGACTATTTCTTTCTGATGTTGCTTCAGTCTCTCTCAGTGGGAAGGCATGGAGTTTATATATTATTCATCCATTTAAAAACCCTGAGGCAAGACCCCTGTGGAGAGCGTTCAGTAATTGGTCTCCAGATGCTGCTGGTACGAAGCACTCTAAAAGTCCTTAAACATCCCAAGAACACAATTCCATCTGCTTCACTGGTTGCATATGTTGGGAGCAATAGCAGATTGCTTACCCACATTTTCACTCCGTTCCTTCAGTATCTAATTGTTTTGTATCTAATATGCCGCATGGTAAAATATATGTAAATGAATAGAAAGCATCTTGCAAAACTGGTAATTACTATATTATTTAATGAAAGTACAGTATAGCCAAATGTTCCAACCACAAAATCGGTGGGTGCTAACAATAAAATGGCCAATGGTTTTAATTCTCTGGAAAACCTGTTCCTGGTTGAGTAGCAAGAAAGAGTACATAGGTGTGACTATGCATTGAAATCGATACTCATTAAGTTTAGTCCCCTATTATGCATCTAGATAAATAATGCTAGGAATTTTACTAAAAGCAAACATGTACAAGTTAATAAAGTGCTTACCAATAATAAAATAACTCCTGAATAAGTATAAAATGAAGCATGGACAAATCTTTATTTGCACAGTCATATTTATCGTTCTGTGTGTGTATAGCCATGCACACATGCATACCCAGCTATAACTATGCAAGTTTATATATATATAACTATGCAAGTTTATATATATATATATATACACATACATGTGTCTCTCTATACATACATACATGTTTACACACGCATACATATTTATTTATATACACATAAGCATAATCAATTTCCAATGAAGTAACTACCCCTCCTTCTCTGAAATTCTCTAGTCTATGCTTTCCTCAAATATTTTTACATTTACTCTTTATGTATTTGCTAATGTTATTTGTTCTCATGTATCTTTGTGTGTGTATATATATATAAATTAATATACATATTATATATTGTTATATACATAACTATATTTAATATATATATACCACATATATACACACACTTATAAGGAGAAATGGTAATTTCAATTGTTTGGAAACAGTACTAACAGGGTGGGGCAATTGGATGATATTTTGTTCTGGATTATTTTCCAGGTCTCTGGAACACTGACATTAAGATTCTTAAATGGACTTTAGATGTTTTCTTTCACTGAAAAGAGTAATAAAACCAATTTGTTCATCAATAAAATAAAATAAAATAAAATAAAATAAAATAAAATAAATTCTTAAATGGAGAAGGATAGAAAGTTTCCTAGAGAGTTGAGAAAAGAGAAAACTACTGGTTATGATAAGATATGCTTGGGTATAAATGTGAAATGGAAAAGTTACACTTATATAATTTCACATCTTATTTTCAAGCCCTTCACGATCATTCTTAGTTTTATTTTCTTAAGCAGAGGGATGGAATGGATAAGGCATTGGGAATATTCAGAAATGCCATTCTTTCTAGACTGTCCCCTAAATTTGTAATCTTGTGGAACTGAATGCTGCCTTTTCTTCTCTACGCACAGAACTAGTACCCACCTGTGCAAGGATTGCCATCACAAAACATAAGACACAATTTCCTGACATCTCAGTTGGGAAGTGGTTACCCCCTGTGGTGGTTCCAAAATTTGTCTACAAATTCTTTGACATCCCTCTCAACAAATGGTGGTGTTTATGTCCTCTTCCCTTGAATCCAGGCCAGGTTGTGATTGCCCCAGGTGAAAGCACAATGAAGAGATGCCATCTGACCTGGGAGGCTAATAAAATAAAGGCCAAGCAGCTTCTTCCTTGTATCCTTGGGACATTTGCTTTTGGATATTTGAGCTGTTGGGTAAGATGCTTGACTACCCTGAGCTTGCCGAGGCATGAAGCCGGATCCCAGGCTTAAGCCATGTTTATGTGCTCTAGCCAATGGCCAGTAACTACCCGCAGGTGGATGAGTCAAGATGTCTGCAAAGGAATTCAGCCCCCAGCGATCTAGTTACCCGCAGCCACCATCATTCCAAATGAGGTCCCAGACATTATATAGCAGAGAAAAGCCATCCTTACTAAGTTCTGCCTGAATTCCTGATCCAAAAATCTGTGAGCATAATAAAATAAGTTTTGAGGGGGCTTGTTTTGCACCAGTAGTAATTAGGTCACGCGGTGGTCTTTGTTTCAAAGAAACTTGTCTTTCCTAGCCCAGGACAAGGTAAAATCAGTTCATGTGATAAGATAATTCCTGCAATGTGCTAGTGAGGTAGCCACATTGAGACCCTTCATAGTTTCATTCTCTGGCTCCCTCTGTAGTCTTAGGTTCCAAATGTGCATTTTTATGATAACTTTGAGGATACAATAATAGTTTGCATCATTATTTAAAATAGTACTTAAAGATTAGAATTCAGGACTAAATGGGGGAAATGCCTCCACATGGCAGCCTTGCTCTCTTTGTTCTTTTTTGTATTTTAAAAATAATTCTATGTTTGGGTGCCTGGGTGGTATGGTCCGTTAAGCATTGAACTCTTGGTTTCAGCTCAGGTTGTGATCTGAGTTGTGAGATCAAGCCCCGCATTGGGCTCTGTGCTCAGTGTGGAGTCTGCTTGAGACTCTTTGTCCCTTTCCTTCTGCCTGTCCCCTCTACTGACACCCCCCAGCCCCACTCTCTGTCTCTCTCAAATAAATATAAATAAATAAATAATCTTTTCAAAAAATTAAAATAATTCAGTGGTAATAACTAATCCTTCTGAACCTTAGGGTGAGGATATTACAATGATGTAAGGCTGAGACATGAACACCTTCCAGTAACTGTGACCTTACAGATATTTGTTATATTTGTTACATGTGCCTCTCTACTTCAATTTACTAACATATGTTCAATACTAGGTTGTATCATTACTAAGCATGGGGGAATAGGCTGTCAAAAGTGTGTCACCAAATTAAAAAAAATAGTGTTAGCGAAGATCTTAATTTTTATCTTCTACTACAGTCTTTTCTATTTATCTTCACATTTTTATTTGATTTTATTTTGCTATCATATTTGAGTCCTTCTATCAAGTCCTGACCTTTTATTTAAAAATTACTCACTCCAGACTCAGCTTCTCAGGTGTGCAACTGGACTTTGTCTGCTCATCTGTATGCATACCAGGATTGCATTGAATTAGAAGTATATAGATAGTATTATACAAATTTTATGATTTTAACTACTTGTAGGAATAGATGATTTATATAGCTTGTCAATCTTAAGAAAAATTATTTTAACATATTGCTTTAACAGCTTGAAATGAGTTTTTCTTACTCTATTGGGGTATTCTGCTTATCCACGAGCATCTTGAATTCACTTTAAGAAAGTTTGTCTACTTTGCTAAATTTTGTGCAAATGGTTTTGAGAGGAAAACTTGGGGCATCTGTTTTTTATGCATAAGAGCATCTCAGCAGGTCCTCAACAAGAAAGCAGAAGGCTACTATTAAAGGAAAGATTGTGCGTGACAGAGAAAATATGGGTGGAATACATAAGCTGTTTTGAATACAAAATCAGTCTAGCAGACAATGAAACAAACGTAGGCTTGTCTACAAGGTCATCATAAGAGTGATCTAGACTGAAACTGGAGGCAAGAGTCTTCTGCAGAATGACACAGTCTGGCAAGACTGGCATTTATGAATATTCCTAATGCTGTGGCCTATCTTTCTTCTCAAGATAACAAAATTGGAAATGCTTTTAAAGAATTTGAAAATAAGATGTTAAGTGACATAAGTGTAACTTTTCCATTTCATATTTATACTCAAGCATATCTTGCCCAGTAGTTTCCTCATGTCTCAACTCTCTAGGATGCTTTACAAATTAGCTGAAAGCCAAGGAGGGAGCCCCACAGTTGTTCCTTGGCTTTTGCACCCCTCCCCCCTTAGCTTCCTTGTTTCTTCTCTTACGATATCAATCATCTCCACATACAATGACCCACATAGATGTAACTAAGCGATCTATGGATAAGCCATTTCCACTTGCTCCTGGGAGTCTTTTCTTTATATAAACAAAAGTGACAACAGAGAGAAAAAATTCAAAATATTTCAATCCCTTCTACTAGACTGAAATTCCAGAGCATACAACATATCTTCATCATTTTACCCTGAGGAGCTAAAATGTTTCCTGGCACTTAATAATTGCTGCAAAACAGTTGTTTAAAATTGAAATAAAACCTACAGTTCCTGGTTTTGCATGTAATTGTCAATTAGTCCTAATAGCAAGTATAAAAACCAAACAGACTGAAAAATGAACAATGTATCTTGAATCCATAAGAGAGGAGAAGGACACAAGGCAAATTGTTCCCCTCCTTCCCCCCACCCCCAACAAAGGAGAGACAGACAGGCAAATACAAGGAGTTGTTCCTTACTAGAGCAGAGACTCATGAGCAGAAACTGCTGCTGGAACTATTGCCAGGGTATGAAAACCTGAACTGAACTGCTGTAGGCTCAGTATGGACAACCCTGAGGCTTAAAAACTCCAGCTGGACCCATTCCTAGGGGCACCTGCACAATATTGTGCAATTTGTCTCCAAGAGCTCTATCAAGTTCCCACAATAATTATCTGAAAAAAAAAAAATCCCCTTGGGTTGGGCAGGAGGAGGGGGGAAATGAACCATTTTATACAACTCTATGCCCACACATTTGAAAATCTAGATGAATGGACCATTTCCTTAAAAAATATATTTGCCAAAACTCATACAAAATAGACAATCTGAACTGTCTATTCAGATTTAGTTAATGACCTTCCAAAATAGAAAGCAGCAGGTCCAGGTGGGTTCAATGGTGAATTCTACCAAATATTTAAAGAAAGAAATCATAATGATTATTTACAATGTTTTTCAAAAGACACGGGCAGAGAATACTTCCTAACTTATTCTATCAGGCCAGCATTGTCTAATACCAAAATTAGACAAAAGAAAACCATAAACCAGTATCATTCATGAATATAGATGAAAAAGTCCTCAACAAAATACTATAAAATCAAATCAAACAATGTATAAAAAGAATTACACTCCATGACCAAGTGGGATTTATCTTAGGTATGTAAGGCTTATTGATTTTCAACATTTAGAAATCAATTAATGTAGTCCATCACATCAACAAACTAAAAAAGAAAAATAACATGATTATATCAATAGATGCAGAAAAAAGCATTTGACAAAATCTAACAACCATTCATGATAAAAACTCAGTAAACTAGGAGAAGGGGTGAGGGGACTTCTTTAACTTGATAAATAATATCCATTAAAAAAGCCTACAGCTAACATAAGACTTACTGGGAGAAACTTGATGCTTTCCCACTAAGACTCCACTATAAGGCAAGGATGACCCTCTCACTACCCCTTCTGAACATCATACTGGAAGTTTTAGATGATGCAATAGGACAAGAAAGTGAAATAAAAGTATACAGATTAGGAAGAAAGAAATAAACACTGGCGTGTTCATGATGATATGATTATCTTTGTAGAAAATCTGAAAGAATCAACAGAAAAACCTCTTGGAATTAATAAGCAATTATAGCAATACTGTAGGATCAATGTCAATATACAAAAGTTAATCACTTTTCTACATGCCAGTAATGAACAAGTGGAATTTGAAATTAAAAACACAATACTGTTTACATTAGCATCCCCCAAAACAAAATAATTAGTTATAAGTCTAACAAAATATGCATACCTCTATGTGAGGAAAATTGCAAAGACTCTGATGAATAAAATCAAAGAAGATATAAATAAATGGATTGATATTCTGTGTTTATGCATAGGAAGACTCAGTAGTTTCAAGATGTCAATTCTTCCCAACTTGATCTATTCATTTAATGCAATCCCAATAAAAAATCCAGATAGTTATTTTGTGGATATTCACAAATGGATTCAAAAGTTTCTAGGAGAGCCAACTGACATATTTTAACCTAAAGGAGAAGAACAAAGTTGGAGATCTGACATTACCTGACTTCAAGACTTACTATAAAGCTATAGTTATTGAGACAGTTGGGTATTAGACAAATAATGGACAAATAGATCAATAGAACAAAATAGAGAGGCCAGAAATAAACCCCATGAATATAATCAACCTTCTTTAACAAAAGAGCAAAGACAATACAATAAAGATAGTTTTTTCAACAAATGTGCTGAACAACTGTACATCCACATGCCAAAAAAAAAAAAAAAAAAAGGGAATCTAGACACAGACCTTACATCATTAACAAAAAGTAACTCAAAATGGATCACAGACCTAAATGTAAATTGTAAAATTATAAAACTTCTAAATACAACATAGGAGAAAATTTAGCTGACCTTGAGTATGGTGATGACTTTTTAGATGCAACACTAAGGACACAATCCATGAAAGAAATAATTGATAAGCTAGATGTCATTAAAATTAAGAACTTCTGCTCCATGAAAGGCTGTATCAAGAGAATGAGAAGATAAGCCATAGGCTGGGAAAAAATCTTTGTAGAAGGTAGATCTGATAAAAGACTATGATCCAAGGGGTGCCTGGGTGGCTCAGTTTGTTGAGCATCTGACTTCAGCTTAAATAATGATTTCAGGGTCCTGGGATAGAGCCTTGTGTTGGGCTCCCTGCTCAGTGGGGAGTCTGCTTCTCCCTCTCCCTTTGCCTCCCCCCTGCTCATGCTCTCTCTCTCTCAAATAAATAAATAAAACTTTAAAGAAATTTAAAAATCCATTAAAATAAAAAAGATTGTGATCCAAAAGAAGCAAAGAACTCTTCAAACTCAACAATAAGAAAACAAATGACTAGATTAAAAAATGATTTAAAGAAATGAACTGACACCTTACCAAAGATATAAAGGTGGCAAATAATCATATGAAAGATACTCCACATCCTATGTAATCAGGGAAATGGACATTAGAACAAGATACCACTACATACTTATTAGAATTGCCTAGGTCTTGAACACTGACAACAACAAATGCTGACAAAGTTGTGGAGCAACAGGAACTCCCGTCATTTGCTGATAGAAATGCAAGATGGTATAGACACTTTGGAAGACAATATAGCAGTATCTTAGAAAACTAAACATTCTCTTACAATGTAGCAACCACGCTTCTTGCTATTTACCCAAAGGAGTTGAAAACAAACCTGCATATGGGTGTTTATAGAAGCTTTATTCATAACTGCCAAAACTTGGAAGCAAACACAGATATCCTTCAGTGGATATTATCCATCACCTATAAAATATACAGTATATGATATTCACAGTATCTATAAACAGTGGCATATCCAAACAATAGAATATTACTCAGCAGTCAAAACAAATGAGCTCTCAAGAATGAAAAGACATGGAAGATCCTTAAATACATATTACTACGTGAAAGAAGCCAATATAAAAGTAGCTTGATAAAATTACTTGACTTGCAAATATTGGTTTACTGATTATTTTATCAAAGACACTTGTTGTAAAGAGAGGTACAGAAGCCAATCTCAAGAGGCTACATACTGTATGTTTCCAACTATATGACTTTCTGGAAAAGATAAAATTATGGAGACAGCAAAAAGACCAGTGGTTCCATGTGTTCATGTGAGGGGCAGGGAGAAGGATGAACAGGCAGAGCACAGAGAATTTTTAGGGCAGGGAAAGTACTCTCTATGATATCATAATAATGTATGCATGTCATTATATATTTGTCTAAGTCTATACACTATACAAAATCAAGCATGAGCCTTAAGGTAAAATATGGTTTGGGGTGATTATGATGTGTCAAGGTAGGCTCATCATTTGAACTAAATGTACCACTCTGGTGGAGGACGTTGATAATGGAGCCAATGCACTTGTATGGATAGGGGATAATGGGAAAGCTCCGTAACTTCTTCTCAATTCTGCTGTGAACCCTAAACTGCTCTAAAAAATCTCTTAAAATAAATCTAAGTAAACCTTAATCACAGTGAACAGAAGATAGAGGCACTGGTGAATGATCCTAGATGGTTTTCCATGCTCCTCTGATGGGCATTGTCCCACTGCTACAAAGCAGACAAGCTAGAGCATGACTTGAACTGCACTCCTTTCGTGCTTAAAAGCATTACTTTTCCTACATAAAAACATTAGAAATGATTCTGACATGAAAATAAGTTACAGCAGTATACAGCGTAAAGATATAAGAGAAACAAAATGCTGGTTTCCAGTTCTTCCAGTTCCATTTCTTCCAGTTCTCTATTATTCTCTAATGTTTCCAGTTCTCTATTATTACCCTAAATGTCAACTCACCTATAGCAGAAGTTTGGTATGTTCTGTTTTGGTGGTTAATTTTCACAGACATAGCAGGCACTTAATAAATATTTGATAATTTAGTTAAAAACTAATTTACAGCTAATCTCTGAATAGATCAGTAATTATCACGCTTTGTTGATTAAAAAATATGTTACATTGCGACTCCACACACATATACATGTATGAGCAAAATATATATAAAACACATTTTATAAGACAACACTTATCAACATTATGTGAGATGCGCTTTGGTGTGTTTTTATTCTATTTCATTCTATTACTACATTTAAAAAATACTGATCCTGAAACACGGAGTTGATTGATGGGTCATGACCCACGATTTGAAAAACATTATTCTAGATTGTACAAAAACACCAGTTGGCAAATAAAGTGAACAAGGAGTATATGTTACCCCCTGCAACCCCTTCAAAAAGAGATAAGGCAGGAGACTAGGGACAATATAAAAATCTTAAGTTATCTTCATTGTTTTAAGCAGAACAAAAACGCCGGTTTTTCCATTTGCAATGTGATGCACACAATTTTATTGCTACGGAGACAAATATTTGGCATGCTCTATTTGTCCTAATAAGTAAAAATACTGATAAAATAAAATCAGTTCCATAATATTTCTTTCCTAGTTATACCATTTTCATATTAAAAATGCAGATCTTTTAAAAAAATAACACCAATTAATTTTAAAGATAAATTCATTAATAAAACATAACCTTTAAAACCATATATATATGTGCATATATAGATGCATATTTATATATATCTAAATATCTAAATATATTTATATATATAAATATATATCTCAATGCAATTTTTATATGACACAGCTGTAAGGCATGGTTATATTCTTCCTCCAAAACAAGTTTAGACTGAGTTCTGCTGATAACTGTCACTAACTAAAATGTCTTCAAAGAAAAACTTTGTGCCGGTTTTCTTCTGTATCAACTGAGACAACAATTCCTGCTATTTTTATAAAGAGATAACACGTAATCACTAACAACTCTTTAAAGAAAGCCTTATTAGAAATATTTACTTCTGTCTACGGTGCTCTTAATAGGGTGTTATTGCTATTGACATTTCAACAACCCATTCCAAGCAATATAAAATCAATTCGGAGTCACCTTCTCATCAATGTGAATTATTCAGCCATCTAGGAAAAAATCACTAAATAATAATCAGCAGCACCACCAATATTTCCAACCAGTGCTTTTGGTCAATAGCACATTATTAATCATTCCCTAAATATATTTCCTGTTACACTAGTACATTTATTATAATTCCAAACAGGTGCTATTTATCTTGGGAAAACCGTTTACAATCAAATAATATAGGGCATTTTCCTAAAAATCTAGTCACATTATTTTTTGTCATTGGATGGTTAATATTTGTGAACCTTCTGCACAAAGTATGATGAATATTTCAAGTCTTTGCATGGCTATCTCGGGTCTCCCACCCAGTGTATGACAAATCAACCATAACTAGTTATTAAGCTAAGCAATATGAAAAAGGAATGTGTTACAAGGCAAGAAGTCTGTTCTTTTTTTCTATGCTTTAAATGAATATTTTCTTTCAGGATAGTTTTCATTTGGGGGCGCCTGGGTGGCTCAGTCGGCCTTCAGCTCAGGTCATGATCCCAGGCCCTTAGGATGGAGTCCCTAGTCGCCTCCAGGGAGCTGAGCACGAAGCCTGCTTCTCCCTCTGCTCCTCCCCCCACTCCCGCTTCTCTCACTCTCTCTCTCTCTCTGTCTGAAATAAATAAATAAAATCTATTTAAAAAAAAAAAAAAGGATAGTTTTCATTTGTATCTTTCTCAGAGACCACCTTCATACCCGGGGTTAAATGTTTTCTTTCTAATCTTCGCTTTCTAGTCTCTAAACTCATATTCCTGGTTACCTCTTAGTTATGTCCAGTTCGACAGGCCATTGTCTCATAAATTCTTTATATCTCTCTATCCCAGTTTATTCATTTTCATCCACCCTTCTAGCCTTAATCCTTTTCTCCTAGTTTTCCAATTTCACTAATGTCCCCCTCCTCATCTTCCAAATGGACATTGTAGATTGCAGTCAGCTCAATTCTTTTTTGCCTTCTGCCATTTTCTTCAAACATTAAATATTTCTCACGTCTTCCTTCCCTTCTCTGTCAGTGCACTCATCACACTCAAGACCCTCAAAAACTTTAATTAAACCTTGACATTCTTCTCCCGATTCTTCTCCCAACCTCCTATAACTTTTCAACTAGAATTGCTCTAGACACTGCTGCCAAATGGATTTTTCTATCAAGGAGCCCAAATCATTGCTTTTCTTCTTTTTGTTTTTGTTCTAATTTACATTTTTATCATTAGTGAGAATGAACACTGTAATTTATTAAAAGATTACATTTTTCAGAGGATACTTTTCAGATCAGATTCAGAAAAAAAGGAAAAAAACATAGCAAATATTTAGCAAAATTTTAAGTTCAAGAGTCTAGGGTTCAGGTATGAAACATAAGGAGTTAGTACATAGATTTAGTCAGACAGAACCTATTCCTACATCTTCTCACATAAAAATGTTATGAGCTGATGATGGGGGTGAATATGATAGGAAGAGAGCAGCTTCCATCACTGGTCTTTTTTGGTGCTCTACCTTATAGGTTGAGCTGGACATAAGGATGAGAGACATATTACAATCCTCCTCTAAGTTTGGAGATTTGAGAGAGTAGGGGAATGTGGTGCATCATTTTCTGGGTGACGTCCAGGGAGATGATAAGCATCATTCATTAGAACCCTTCCCATTGACATCACAGTGTTGCATCGATAGAGTGGAAATGGCGACACAGCACAAAGGAACTGGAGGGCAAAAGCTGACATTAGTTTTGCAACAATTAGAAAATTTTATTTTTATATCTGAGCTAGTGACTGAAAAATTGTACCTTTGTATTTCTTCATGTATGCACATCATGTATGCACCTGTATTCGTCACTAGTCACAAGCATCTCTAAATCTCAACCTCTTCATGTTAAAAATGGAGAGAATATCTATATAATATGTTTTTCTCTTATAAGTAATGTTCCTTCTTGTCCAAGATCTGATGGCTGGTTTATTTCTTGCCAAGCTGATATGTGAGGGCCAAGCACACTAACCATGTGATACACCTGGTCAACAAATATATGTATTGTGTCAACACAATGTATGTTGTATCAACTGATACAAAGCCAAATTCCAGCCTCTGGCACAAATTCTGCCCTGAAATGACACTGCTCTCTGGGGCCAGTACCAGGGATCTTTCATCAGGCAGCTGGTCAAGCAAGGTAGGGCTTGCTATTCATAGTCTGCCCACCTCTATCAGCCAAGAAGAAAGCTCTGCTGGCCCTGCAGTGGCAGGGCTATTTCTCCCAGAGAAGTCCCACGGGTGCAATGTGTCAGTCATGGGAATGCATCGAGGTGTAGATGGGAATTAGCGAGGTTTTTATCAGTTCTGTGCAACTTCCAGGGAAGTCTGTCTGATTCTGCACCTGTAAAGAACTGAAGTTCCCTATAAGACACAGGTTTTGGCAGACACTAGCCTTTGGGACAATTTTGCTGGCTGCCAAGGCACATCTACAAGTAGGGAGGGCTACTATCATATGATCTTCTTTGGCTGTAATTTCCATCCCACAGCACCTGGCCTGGGTCAGAGCGCAAGATGCGCTGAGGCTCCCTGATGGAATCCTTTACTTAGGATACAGCAGCCATATAACTAATGCCATTACTTGAGTTGCTGAGAAGTATGCAGCTTTTTAGGAAGATATTCTTGGGGCTTGAAACCAAATCATTGTTGTTGAAAAGTTTGTGAATGGTTGTTCATCGTCCACTGAATTGCAAAGGCTAGTACAAGGCCTATTGAAGATGGATTTATATGCCTGCCCAGGTTTGCTTCTCATTATTCTCCCAGTATATTCCCAAGTCAGACTATATACTCATCTTTTATTGCCAATTCTTTCACCCTCTCCTGACTTTCTTCATAATGTTGCCTTTTCCTGAAAATCCCATCCCGTTCATGAAATTACCCTCTTCCTTCAGGGATCCAGCTCAGATAGTATCTATCTCATAAAGCCTCTCCTTATCCGTTCCCCTGATCTTAGCCTCTTCTGAACCATCCATATTTGTTTAAAGAATATGTACGTGAGAGCGTGCTCTGAGAATTTTATAACCCCCAAATTCCCACATAATATTGATAAGTAACCTTCCACATGTTAAGTTAAATATTATCTAAGTGATTTTGATGTACAATATACATGTACGTATGTACATATATATGTAATATTTGCAATTTGCCAATCTCCCTCTATTTTAGATGTTTTCATACATTAACTCATTTAATCCCCACAACTGTCCTGTGAGAGATACTGATATTTTCCCAATTTTACCACGGAGGAAACTTTGTAATAGATATTGTAAATAAAAATGTAAATGATATCTTTAGACCTTTTATACAAGAATTAGTTCCGTCAATAAGTTTACTGAGCATTTACTTTGTGCTCTGTACTTTGCAGACACTTAGAATACAGTCATGAATAAGACAGACAACACCCTCATGGAGCTTACATCTAAGTGGGGAAGATGAACAATAAAGATATTGTCAAATAAATATGTCCCGGCAAAATCTCAAAACTGCCCTATGTACTGGAGATGGTCAAATGATCAAAAAAGAAAATTTTGAACCTTAAAGGTCAAAGGTCTAGTGTGTGTAATTTGTGGTATTTTTCTTAATTTGAGGTACAGTCATTTTCACTTGTTTATTCTCCTGATAGTGGATTAAGTACATTCATGAACTTGACAAATACCCTCCTTGTATCCTTGCCATTTGCTGTGTGACATTGCAACTCCTCCCATCAAGAAATGGAGCTTATCTCCCCATCCCTGATTCCAGCCTGAACTTGTGACTTTCTCTGGCCAACAGAATGTGGTAAAAATAACAATGTGTCAGTTCTGAATCCAAGCCTGAGCGACATTGTATCCTTAAATTCTCTCTCATCACTCCTTCCTAGGCTAGCTTGCTGGAGGACAAAAATCCTGTGGAGCAAAGCCTAGATAATTGAGCCAAGGCCAACTAGCCGCTCCCCTAGACCAAGAGATGGAGTCAGCCAAACCGGCAGACTGCCTACCTGTCCCTCATCGGACCGCACACACGAGTGATTTATTATACAGAAACTGCTCATCGATAATCCCTGCAAAACCATCAGCAACTGTAGGACAGGGTTTCTATTTCACTCCTCTTCGTTTAGCTGGGTAATCCCCAGCACATTGTATTTCACATCATAGTTACTTAAATAAGCTTAATTGATTTTGGATGTTAAAGGATTTGACCATGGGTTCAATAAGATAAGAACAGCTTTTAAAAGAGCAATAGTTTTAAGTCGAAATGAAGTCAGAATTTACATTTGTTCAAGAGGCCACTAAAGGAGGTCATGAGAGAGGACTGACTAAAGAAATGAGCAGTACTCTGGTTAGGAAGGCCAAACAGGCAGCGGAGAGGTACAACTTGGTGTTGTACCATCTATGGGCTTGGAAAAAATGTATAAGGACCAGTATTCACTATTACAGTATCACACAAAAGAGTTCCATTGCTCTGAAAATCTTCCGTGCTGTCCCCATTCATCCCTTCTTCCTCCCTACACTCTGACTTTTTACTGTCTCCATGGTTTACCTTGTCCAGAATGTCTAGTTGGAATCATTCAGTATATAACCTTTAAAGATTGCCTTCTGTGTCTCTCTTTACAACATGACACAGTAGTCTGTAAACCAATATTTGCAAGTCAAATAATTTTATCAAACTATGGAGCTTGATATCTATTATTTATAAATCATTTGTTATTTTTATATATACATCATTTATTAAATTTTATATATTTTTACATAATTATTTATAAAATCATCTATTATTTATAAAAAGCATACAAACACTTCATAACTGAACTTTCAGATTTTTAGAGGTATTTTGTTAAAGTGCGTCATACAAGTAAATACATGTAGAAGTGAGGGAATCTGGTTTTAAGGGCATCTGCCTCTTGTCTAATGGACTCCACAGGTGGGAACGCTCTGCAGCAAAGACCATACCGGCACACAACAGGCAACACTGACCTCCAGGTCACTACCTTCTGGGCTAATATATAAAGCTACACTAATTCAAAGAAAATAGTGCAGAAGTTTGTTTCCACTAAGATGATGTATTTCTTCCTTTCCCCTACTGGATATTCTATTTCTAGAACAGGAAATTTTCAGGGGGGGAAATTACCCCTGATTTGTTTATGCTGGTGAAAAAAGTCAAATGCATCCTTCCCTTCATATACTTTTGATTTTTAGAGAGACTCCACTTATAGCAAATTTAAATTAATTTAAATTTATTAAGATAAATAGAACAGTCCACTCTCTTGTTTTGCTATTAGATGAATAACGAATCAAAATGTGGATTTGGCCTTCTCTGAGATCTGCTGCTTATTCTAGGTAGAGAAGGGGAGGGTTGAGGAGGGAGAGTAGGCACTAACCAGCCAGCTTAGTCTTTCACTATCCTGCTATGTTGTTTTGCTTATGAGTGAATTTCTATTTTATGTAAGGAGAATAATCAAATACAACCACACAGAAACTATTTCCTAGAATTTTCTTTCTTATATTATTCCAGAGTTTATTTTCTCTTTTAACTCCCATGGGTAGGCAATGCCAGCCTCAATGCCAGCCTCCTACTTCACCCTACCTTTTATAATATTCTTAGGAGTTCTCTCTCTCTGCCTCTTTCATTTTAATCATGCATTCCTTTAAATCTCTTGAGCCATATTTATATTTTCTTTACATATTTAAAAAGAATAAAACAGCACTATTTTCTGAATAGTACACAGTTCAGGCATTTTACCACTTGGAACAAATATTTTACCTTGCTAATCAAGTCGCACAGTGATATTTTTCTGCTTCTTTCTATCCTAGTGGGAAAGTCTAAGAACACATTTTCTACTTGGGTGAACGTCTCAAATACCTTCCCGGGTTTTATCTTCAAGTTGCCAGATTCATGCTGAATTGTTCAGTTCTCCATGAGAGGCACGCAGGACATACAGTCTACTGACTGGTCACATGATGATGGCCAGTTTGCTCATAGGGTGACAGAGAAACTCTCTCCAATGAGTTATTTTAGAAGCAGTGAGGATAGAAAAGTTCTAATGTAGGCCTCGGACCTTACAGTTTTATGATCAACTGTATGTAATCCATGTGTGTATATTATATTTAACTCTCAATTCAACCACATGTCATATAATTACTGCTATTACAAGAGCTGCTGTCATCACTTCTGGTATTGCAGTTATAGTTTTAATTGATTTAGAAAAATCATTATAGGGCTTGGGCGCAAGAAAATTCTGCACAGAGCAAATTGGCATGGAGAAATATTTTGTTAGAAAACGCTCTCTTCATTGAATAAGTCTACGGATTAACCGCACACATTAACCAGAGGCCATAAACTAAAATTGATGTCAAGGAATCCTTTGCTAGAAACATGACGTTATTTCCAGAGCCATCTCAACTTTGTTTTTTAATAATGGCTGATAGTGTTCTAAACTTATACAGAATCTGAAATTCAAAGTCCAGGGTTAAACAAAATTCAAGCAAATTCCCATGAACCAAGTTACTAAGGAGAATATATATAAATATCACTTGAAAATGTACAAAAAGCAAACTTTACACACTACACTTTATAACCCCCTGGAAAAATACCTGCCTGATCGCCTTTTTGGGTGTCCAATACTGCACCTGTCAACTACAATCCGACTGCTTTTTTTGCTGCCAAGGCAGCCTCTGAGTGAATTGCTCTACCTGAGAAATTAAAAGCTGTGAGAATACAGATTGGAGGGAATCATGAGATGCTTCCAATTATCTGATTATATCTTAAATAATTTACCATGAGCTAGAACATATAAAATAAGCGAAACTTTTTCCACAGGAAGGAGAAAAACGTAATTGAAAAGTGGCCTGGTAGTAATTTTGGTTTCCCAAACAAAAACACTGTCTGAAAATACATTAAGGACAAATAAGCAATTTTGTAGGTGTGCAGAAAGATGTGACACATTCTTTCTATTAATAAATCACAACATTTCAACATTTTGATTTAACCGTTCCTCTTTTTGCCCTTCACCAACTCTAGAATGAAGGAAATCAATAAATAAGATTACACCCAGCACCTCATACAATTTTTTGCCAGTTGGGGGCACAGCTATCCAATTATGGTTTGAGGTTTGCTGAACATATATTACCATTTTTTTCAATTTATTCAGAGGAAACTTTTGGAGGTTCATTTGATGGAGGCAATCAGTAGTGCATTAATGTAAATCAGTATTGATTGTGCTATGAAATGCAGTAAGGGATGGTACACAAAACAGAATAGCTACCTTTTATTTTTCATTTAATAACAGACAAATGACCTAAGGGGGAAAATTTCATTCATTTCACGAGGATCAAGAGAACAATATAAAACAACTGTTTACAAAAAAAATCCACAATTGTCATATTCTTTTTCCAATAATTATTTTCATCAGGTGATATTTAAGAAGTAGGCAAGTACAATCTAATGCAAATGCCAATATTTCTTATAAGATTATTTACTTTTATATGTAAAGGAAAAAAGCATCGTAATTTCAGAACTAATGTCTAGTAATGAATATATCACTGAGTATAATTTCTTTGTTCAACAAATGTTTTCAGTGCATTTAGCATATGTGAGAGCCTATGCTGGGATATATCAAGGGGTAAAACAATCTAGGAATATTGCCCTGGAAGAACTTACATTTTGTTTTATTATTTAAATTTTTTCCAGTTCTATTGAGATATCGATATACATCACTGTACGAGCTTCAGGTATACAGTCTAAAGGTTGGACTTACGTATATTGTGAAATAATTACTGCAGTAATTTAAATTAACATCCGTCATTTCATACAGATACAATAGAAGAAATAGAAAAGAAAGAAAAAAAAATTCTCCTTATAAAGAGAACTCTTAAGATATACTCTCTTAACAACTTTCCCGTACATCACGCAGTAGTAGGAACTGTACTTATCGTGTTGTACATTATACCCCTAATACTTATTTATCTTATAATGCAGTTTGTGCCTAACATCTTAGCACAGAAAGATTGGGCCGGGGGAGAACTTAGTAAATAATTAAATGGTGCAACATTAAACTGTTATGATTAAAAGGAAGCATGAAGAAGGAAATCAGGGTTTGGCGGCGTGGCTGATGAAGCAGCTGATAGCTTTAAACACGGTGGCCAGTGAAGGACTTACTGAGTCAGTGTGGTCTGAGCAAAGATGTGAGCGATGCGTGAGAGTAAGCCAAGCAAATATCTGAGGAAAGGTCTAAAAGAAAGCTCTAAATTGGGAGTATGAGAGACTCATTCAAGGAACAGCAGGCAAACCAGTTTGCAGGAACAAAACCAATGGAGGATGGAGGGCATAATGGCAGATAAGTTCAGAGAATGGAGGAATTTGTAGGTCATTACCAAGATTTGGGCTTTTACCCTGAATCAAATGGAAAGCCACTGCAAGGCTCTGTGCAGAGCAGTGGCCTAATCTGATTTACATAAAAGGATTGCTCTGGCTTCTATGTTTTGAAGAGATTCTAAGGAGGGGCGCCTGGGTGGCTCAGTCGTTAAGCGTCTGCCTTCGGCTCAGTGTGTGATTCCAGGGTCCTGGGATCGAGTCCCCCATCAGGCTCCCTGCCCCGCTGGGAGCCTGCTTCTTCCTTTCCCACTCCCCCTGCTTGTGTTCCCTCTCTCGCTGGCTGTCTCTCTCTCTGTCAAATAAATAAATAAAATCTTTTTTTTTTTTTAAAAAAAGGAGACTCTAAGGAAACAGGGGTAGAAGGCGTTGATATATGAGTATACTTGGGAGAGAAGCTCGGAACAGGGCTATCAGTTTCGAAGTCATCAGCACATGTGGTATGAAACTGGATGTGGTCAGGAAGGGAGTATCTTAGGTGGTGAAGAGAATAAAAACAAAGTTTGCGCCCTAAGGCACTTCAACAGGAAGAGGCAGAAAAGAAGACTAGGAATCAGGGAGACCAGGGAACAGCTAATGACATAGGAGGTGAACTAAGACAGATCTGCAGGGAACCCTACAAACAAAGTACATCTTGGAGGAGATAGACAAGATGGCATGAGACTGGGTAGATAAGCTTAAATGATGGCAGATAGTGTAGATGTGGCCAGATGTGCTGAAAGGCCATGGCTGAGCATGGGAAAGAGTTAGAAAATGCATCAGTCCATCTGTTTGGACAGTGCAGAATAACTCCAGAGTTGTGTTTAGTTATCAATATCAGTAATTTTGTACCTGCCACTTACTAAGCCATGACCTTTAGCAAGCTCATGACCTAACAACCACCTGTATTAGTTTCCCAACGTTGCAAAACAAAGTACTACAGAGTGGGTGGCCTAAAACAACACAAGTATATTGTCCCACAGTTGTGAGAGTTAGAAGTCCAAAATCAATGTGTTGTCAGGGCCATGTGGCCTCCAAAGACTCTAGCAGAGGACTCCTCCTAGCCTCTTTCAGCTTCTGGTAGCCCCAGGTGTGCCTTGGGTTGTGACAGCACAGATTCAACCTCTCTCTCTGTCATCCCATGGCTATCTTCCCCATCTGTCTGTGTCCAAATTTCCCTTTTCATGTAAGGACACTAGTCATAATGGAATAAGGGACACCCTACTCCATTAGGAACTCATTTTAACTAGTTAGATCTTCAATGACCTATTTCCAATGAAGTCACACTCAGACATACAGGGAGGTGGTTCAGACTTCAATATATCTTTTCTTGAAGGATATGATTTGATCCATAACATCACCTAAGCTCAGTTTCCTCTTCTATAAAAACGGCAAAAAACTGTGTTTCACAAGGTTTTAATGGGGATTAAATACATAGTGTACTGATTAAGTGTCCAGGTTCATAAATTAAGATATCTCCATTACTTTCAAAGTGGAAGAGGGAAGATTATTAAACCTTTTCAAGCCTTAATTTTCATCTGGAAAGTGCAGATAATAATAGTTCCTACGCCCATGGGGCTAGCATGAGAATCACATTAGACAATCCATAGAAAATATTTTAGAGACCCATGTGTGTGTATAAATATATTTAGAGACACACACTTTGGTCTTCGTTGATTCTGGCATAGAGATCCTAAAACCTTTGGAATTTCCTGTGATGAGAGCAATAAAGATGACTCTTGTTATGTTAACGGTAACTTTTGGAAAGCACCTAAATGTGGGGAGCCCTTGCCAGAAGAACAAACCAGGTGATTAGAAGGTTGAGATGTTCAGTCCCACACCCCTGATCTCCAGGGCTGTAGGAGAGGCTGGAGGTTGAATCATTGCCTACGCCAATGATTTATTGAATCAAACAAACCTATATAAGGAAGCCTCCATTAAAACCCAAAAGAACAGGGTTTGGAGGATCTCCAGGTTGGTGAACGAGTGGAGATTCTAGGAGAGCAGCTCACCTGGAGAGAGCATGGAAGCTCCGCATAATTCCTGTATATTGTCCTATGCAACTCTTCCATCTGGCTGTTCTTGAGTTATTGCCTGTCATAAACGGTTGTCCAGTAACTAATATTTCCCTGAAGTCTGTGAGCCGCTCTAGCAAATTAAGCCCAAGGAGGGGGTCGTGGAAACTTCTGGTTCATAGCCACTTGTTCAGAAGCACAGGTGACAACCTGGACTTATGACTGGGTTCTGAAGGAGGGGGACAGTCTGGCAGGACTGAGACCGTAATCTGTGGGATCTGATGCTGTGTCCGGGTAAATGGTGTCAGAACCGAATCAAATTGTAGGGCCCCCAGCTTGTGTTAGAGAATTGCTTGGTGTGGAAAAAACTCCACATGTTGTAATAGAGGCAGAATCTGAGTAACCACTATTAGACATAGTTGTCAGATGCAGATTTGAGACAAGGTATCTTCATGACCTAGACCTTTGAATATTTAGAGTCTACTAAAAAACAAACAAGTAGTTAGAGGGACCAACCCTGAATTTCTGCACCTCTGTTTGTCCATTTCCCTAGAAGTATGACTGTTAAATTGTTGGATTAGGGAGATAGAGGAGGAAAAATTAGGGTTATTTGACTGAGTAAATGAATAATGTGCAAATTAAGTGAACCAAGTAAAAGTTAAGCAATTTTCATCATTTTTGAAAACCTCATGAATGCACTTAAAGACATATCATAATAAATAGTGAGCTCTTACAAATACAGTCGACCCTTGAACAATGCAAGGGTTAGGAGTGCCCATCACCCTGCCTAGTCCAAAATTTGCCTATAACTAACTTTTGACTCCTCAAAGATTTAACTACTAATAGCCTACTGTTGATTAGAAGCTTTACCAATAGCGTTGAGTTGATTAACACATTTTTGAATGTTATATTAGTATTACATACTGTATTCCTAAAATAACATGAGCTTGAAAAAATGTTATTAAGAAAATCATAACGAAAATACATTTACAATACTGTATTGTATTGGACAAACAAGTCCATGTATATGTGGATCCTTGTAGTTCAAACCCACGTTGTTCAAGAGTCAACTATACTTAGATTCTGAACTGTAAACAGACAACGTTATCTTTAGATATCAAGTTGATTCTTTTTGAAACACTATTAGTTAAATCTTTAGTTTCAATAAATATTTGAAATAATACAGAAAAGGGAAAATGGCTTCGACATGTGAGTCATTCAACGGCGACTACAAGGTATAATTTGCAAATCATCACATGGTTGTTAGGGAAAGATTTGTCATAAAGGAAAAAGAAAAGAAAGAGCAATTGCTGAAAAGATTGGAGAAATACAGAAGGGAGGTTAAAACATTTCAAGAGAAAAGCAACATGAAATAGAAGAGCATTGGGATTGCAGCGGCATCAATAAACTCCACACAATCAAATGGAAGAGAAAATGTGACAACATAAATAGACTAAGTAGAAAGAAATTAATGGGAGGAAGAAAGGCTATCTTTAAATATCTAAGGCTAGTGTTAGCAGCACAGATGAAGAACTCTATTTGAATTGCAATCAAATGCTAACATTTAAGAAAGGCAGGGGTTCAGACAAGAAAGAACTGTGGATTTGGGACTGGAGACCTGGGCTCTGGTCAGACCTTAGGCAGGGGTGACATTAATAATATGGCTCAACCTGCTTACAGGAGCAAAGTTCACGGGGCCTCCTGCTATAGCAAGAGTTCACTCTTTCATTGCTGGATCCAGACGTCATTGGGTCACTGCGTAGAAACCATGGATTCTTGGTTGCAAGACGGACCTGGAGACCTTCAGGAGACTAGAAGTCGTGGCTATAATATTTACCAGGTGCCTCTGGAAAATTTTAGTATTTCATCGACGGGTATATCCAAACTGGTACATACCCTATGAATACCAGCCTTGACCTACAAACTAGCTGGGTGAAATATAGAATCCCAGGGGAACTGGACTAGTGACTCTAATGGACCTTTACAACTCTAGCATGCCTTGACTCTGTGTGTGTGTGTGTGTGTGTGTGTGTGTTTGCAGGCACATGCAGATGGATACGCGTGAGCCTTACATTCCATGTATGGACATCTTTGGGTGTTTAGATTGACTTGAATTGTGAAACAGTGTTTCCAATTAAATAGAAGAATCCTTTAGTATGATTAATTGTAAGGAACAGCATATATATTTTTTTCTTTTTACAAGTAGTAAGGCTCTTCCATAAGCATCAAAGCATGATTCTCAAAATCCAAATGGTTCACAATACTTTGTGTTGTGCTATTTATCAAAAGTTAAGGCAAGATATTAACACTACTAATAGCCTGTTCTCACCCCATTTCAGTACTTTAATTGATTTTGAAAGTTCGTTTTATTGTCAGCATTATTTGTCTTTATTTTTGAGTAGAACTATGCTGATGCCATGTTCAGTATCTATGGCAGATGATATAAAACATACATTACGTAAGGGAGCACAGGGCTTCTCTTTCTGCATATATTTATTCCATTAGTTATTCCATTTATATTAATTAAGGCCTTCCTAAGTAAAGCATACTAGTTGAGGGTGAGCTCTGGAGTCTGATTGGTTGTAAATCCCGACACCACTAAATCTCATAGACTTTATCCTCTTCTGTGACGTAGGGAGGGGGATACCACGTCTCTCCTAGCATGATGAGGATTGAACTACACATTTCACACAGGATACTTAGCAAATTTCCTGGCATCTAGCAATGTTTCATACACGCTAGCTCTCCTTTCCATGTGCCTGGCGCCGTGTCACACCTGGTTCTCCCTGTGGTCTGGCACAGCTTCACATTCCTGTAAATAGAGCGCTCTCATTTGTCTGCTCATTATTGCCTGCCATTTTGGTCTCTAGCATTTTGTAATTGTGCTATATTTCTTGAAGGTGAGCCTTGAAAAGTCTGGCAAAAGTAGTCAACTCACCTCTTCTCATCCTCCAGCAGGTGCCCACGTAGCAACTTATGGCCATCAATTTACCATTCATATCACTCCAGTGAATTTTAAAATTAGAGACTGAATTAGTTTTTCTTATTATAAAATTATTTTTTTAGAGAAGAAAAGTAGGACATATGATAGGCAATTTAAATTTAAGCAAGCATTATAGAATTACCAATTACATTTAGTTGGTCCTTTAGAATAGGAGTGGTGATTTGTTTGTGAGCAGCAGTAAGGGCACGTATGAACTGAAATGTCAGACATTTCTTTATGATGACACTGTGGCAGGGTTTTCAAGGCAGTCATTCTGCCTGACTTCTAAGGGTGTCTACTTTTATATCCACTCATATTTTCCACCACTTCTCAACGTACAGCTTTCATTTAAATGAATCCAGTTTGTAATCATTTCTTTTAATCTTCTCAAGGTCCATTCCTGTCCTTATTTCCCCAGACTCTCCCTCCATGTTATCGGCCCATCCCATCTCCAAGTGAGTCCCGTCTTTTGTCAGGAGGGGGTCAGAGGTGAGTGGTGCTGATCTGTAGAGCAAAGGTTGACCAATCAGTTCCCGGCCATCCTTAGGCTAAAGTCTCATAGAAAGAAAGTAATTTCTTAAGAATTTCCTAAAGTGATGGGCAGATTACTCTTTGCCAGAAATTCCCATTGCCTGCTCACTCCCCATCAGCCACAAACTGACACCATTATGAGTTACTTGAGCCCAGACAATTCAGTTTTAAAAAGTTGCTGAATAGAAATAATGTTAACTAGGTAATAGAAAGGATTAAAGAGGTCTAAGCTATCAACTGCAAAAGGCACATGGTGGACCCAGGACCAGAATTCTGGGGAGAAGCAGCTGAACAGTGGTTCTGGTGTCTTGAATGCAGAGAAGGGACTCACACCTCTGCGGAGGGGATCAGCCAGCTGATACTGGGGTCTCTGAGGGAGGAGACAGGGAATCTGATTTGGCAAGTGCTGGAAAAATTGCAAACTGGACTCAGCTGCTGCTATGGGAGCAAACTGTTGCCAGTGGCAGTGTTTCTGGGACGACACCTACAGGAACCAAAAGACAAGAGGGAGCAGGTCTCTTTTTCCTCCTGAAAGCTTCTCATCTCCCTCTAGTGGCTCCTACTGGCAGAGTCTAAAAGGAAAAACGGGTTTATAGAGCCCCAACTCTTAGCATCTCAAAACCAGGCGCAGAAAGGTGGGTTTAGAAAGATACCAATCTGATAATTGGCTCGACTACCCAGACCTATTAAGGCCCAATTCAAGTCACTCCTTGGTGAATTTATCCTGACAATGCTTGCTCAAATGTTTATCTAACTAATTCCTTTTGTGATTCTTGTTTGCCTTACATTCTAACACTTCATGGGTATTATGATGTTCTCAAGTTGTATCATGAAATGTCGGACTATCATAGGAGGATACATTTATATAAAGTATATAAATAAATCAAATAGACTTATTTCTTAGGGGACTAATGATTGCATATACAAATAATTTTATGCCTTCAAAATAAATATAATTCCCTTGTGGGGAGGACAATTAAATTTCCCTCCATTTGTAACCAATAGATTATGTAATAATACTAGTCATAAAGTAGATGTTTGAAAAACACTGAAATTATTTTTCCAAACCATGTATTTCTAATAGTCTTAAACCAAATACAACCGCATCAGACACCTCTTTATTTTAAGTTATCCAGAAATCCTAGCACTATAACAACAAATAGAACTTTGGATAGATATTTCACAGACAGTTGGTAAAAATGACCCAGCAGAATTGTCACAGTTAGGTAGATTCCAACAAACTGTCTTAAGTCGGAATCAGAAAACCTAAAAGACACGTATCTGCTGAAAATGTAAATTTGAACAACTCATTGCAAAGTCGGCTTTAATTCTTCCCTCCAAATTCACATTTTAAAGACTGTGGATACAAAGAAGGGTGAGGTTGATTTCTCCATCCCTTCAACGTGGGCTAGTTTTATGACTTGCTTTGGCCAACAAAATGTGGTAGAAGTGACAATGTGCTAGTACCAGCAAATGCCGCAAGATACCAAGCACACTTCTCTCTGCTCCTCCTCTCTCCATCACTGTCTCTCCCTCAGCCTTGCCACTGCCATGTGACAAGCATTGCCACCCTGCTGGAGGATGAGGGTCTCCACGTGGGGAACCTACGTGCTCCAACTGACAGCGAGTCAAGCCGTGGAAGCAGTCTCTTTGGAGACCCTCAGTTGCATGAGGTAGCCCGGGCAAGTCCCGAGGAACCACTCTCTGAGCCCTATCCAAATTACTGACCAGCGGAATCACGTGCTAAACAAATGGGGATTTACACTACCTAATGTTAAGGTTGTTACGCAATGGCTAATGGATACAGTCACATTAATGGTTTTAAAATAATTTGTGGGAGTCAATTCAGTCCATGTGGAACCTGAAATCTACTGGCTTTAATTCTCTCTGCCCTTTGCCTCTTTTCTTCTCCTTAGCTTAGAAATGCTATTTATTGGTAGGGGACCCCTTTTTCAGCTGGTCCCCTGAGTGGAGCTGGATAGGTACCAGACCAGCTTAAACAACCACGGAACCAGCCTGAGACGCAGGAAGACGCATCTGGATCTCTACAAATGAACATCTCCAGCGCTGAGTATTGAGGTACGAAGCGGGGAGCCATGAAACTGTGCACAGATATCGGAAGATAAACGGAAGGGGGAGGGAGCCGCCGCGTTCGGGCGCCGGGAAGTGGTAGCCACTTGCACGGGGGAGCGGGCGAGCTCACGGTCAGCACCCGCAAAACAGCAGACTGAGACCGTGAGCCGGGTGCGCGCGCCACCAGGCATCTCGCGGAACCCCGGAATCCCGGTGCGCTCACGGGATCCAGACTGAGACCGGGAGATCCGGGAGCGCGCGCGGGGCGGCTGGCGGCTGGCGGCGTTAGAAACACAAAGGACAGAGACGCGCCGGCCCTGGAAGTGAGGGCTGGGACGCCGGGTGTGGGGCGCACATCCCGGGACGCTGCAGGGTTGAGCAGCACCAACAGAAACAGAGTTAAAGTGGCCAGAACATTAGTAGAGAACGGGCCGCAATCCCTCTGTTCTGTGACAGAGGCTGAAATTTGGCCGCTGCTGCTCTGACTCTCAGAAGAGGCACAGCAACCCGCCAGGGAAAGCCGCCAGAGAACAAAAGCCTGGAAATACCGGCTCACAGCGTGCCCATCCCCATCCCCCCTCACAGGGGACACAGAGACTCTACCCAAACAGGGTTGCCTGAGTATCGGCGCGGCAGGCCCCTCCCCCAGAACACAGAAGGCAGGCTGAAAAATCAAGAAGCCCACAACCCGGGCGCCTGGGTGGCGCAATCATTGAGCGCCTGTCTCCGGCTTAGGGCGTGATCCCGGCGTTCCGGAAAGGAGTCCCTCATCGGGCTCCTCCGCTGGGAGCCTGCTTCTTCCTCCCCCACTCCCCTGCTTCTGTTCCCTCTCTCGCTGGTTGGCTGCCACATAAATAAACAAATAAAATCTTTAAAGAAGAAGCCCACATCCCTAAGATCCCTATAAAACAAGGGGCACGGCCTGGGACCCAGTCAATAATTTGGGCTCTGGACAACCCCACAACCTCTCCTCATCAGAATGACAAGAAGGAGAAGCCCCCCCCAGCAAAGAAAAGACAGTGAGTCTGTGGCCTCTGCCACAGAAATAATGGATATGGATGTAACCAAATTATCAGAAATGGAATTCAGAGTAACGATGGTCAAAATGATGAGTAGAATTGAAAAAACTATTAACGAAAAGGTTACTGAGAATATAGAATCCCTAAGGACAGAAATGAGAGCGAATCTGACAGAAATTAAAAATTCTATGAGCCAAATGCAGGCAAAACTAGAGGCTCTGACGGCCAGGGTCGCAGAAGCAGAGGAACGGGTTAGTGAATTGGAGGATGGGTTAATAGAGGAAAAAATGAAAATAGAAGATGGTCTTAAAAAAATCCACGCCCACGATTGTAGGTTACGGGAGATTACTGACTCAATGAAACGATCCAATGTTAGAATCATGGGCATCCCCGAGGAGGTGGAGAAAAACAGAGGTCTAGAAGAGATATTTGAACAAATTGTAGATGAAAACTTCCCTAATCTAGCGAGGGAAACAAACATTCGTGTCCAAGAGGCAGAGAGGACCCCTCCCAAGCTCAACCACGACAAACCTAAGCCACGTCACGTCATAGTGCAATTCGCAAATATTAGATGCAAGGATACAGTATTGAAAGCAGCCAGGGCAAAGAAATTTCTCACGTACCAAGGCAAAGGCATCAGAATTACGTCAGACCTGTCCACACAGACCTGGAATGAGAGAAAGGGTTGGGGGAGCATTTTTAAAGCTCTTTCAGAGAAAAACACGCAGCCAAGGATCCTTTATCCAGCAAGGCTGTCATTCAGAATTGATGGAGAAATAAAGACATTTCAGAATCGCCAGTCACTAACCAATTTTGTAACCACGAAACCAGTCCTACAGGAGATATTACGGGGGGTTCTATAGAAGTAAAAAGGCCCCAAGAGTGATACAGAACAGAAAGTCACAGCCAATACAAACAAAGACTTTACTGGCAACATGGCATCATTAAAATCATATCTCTCAGTAATCAGTCTTAATGTAAATGGTTTGAACCATCCCATAAACGCCACAGGGTTGCAGATTGGATAAAAAGAAATGACCCATCCATTTGCTGTCTACAAGAGACTCATTTCGAACCCAAAGATGCATTCAGACTGAGAGTAAGGGGATGGAGTACCATCTTTCACTCAAATGGACCTCAAAAGAAAGCTGGGGTAGCAATTCTCATATCAGATAAATTGGATTTTAAACTACAGACTATAGTTAGAGATGCAGAAGGGCACTATATTATTCTTAAGGGAAGTATTCAATAAGTGGATATGACAATTATAAATATATATGCCCCCAACAGGGGAGCAGCAAGATACACAAGCCAACTCTTAACCAGAATAAAGAGACATATAAATAAAAATACATTAATAGTAGGGGACCTCAACACTCCACTATCAGAAATAGACAGAACACCCTGGCAAAAACTAAGCAAAGAATCACAGGCTTTAAATGCCATACTCGACGAGTTGGACCTCATAGATATATATAGAACACTACACCCCAGAACCAAAGAATACTCATTCTATTCTAATGCCCATGGAACATTCTCAAGAATAGACCATGTTCTGGGACACAAAACAGGTCTCAACCGATACCAAAAGATTGAAATTATCCCCTGCATATTCTCAGACCACAACTCTCTGAAATTGGAACTCAACCACAAGGAAAAATTTGGAAGAAACTCAAACACTTGGAGACTAAGAACCATCCTGCTCAGGAATGACTCGATAAACCAGGAAATCAAAAATCAAATTAAACAATTTATGGAGACCAATGAGAATGAAAATACAACAGTCCAAAACCTATGGGATACTGCAAAGGCAGTCCTAAGGGGGAAATACATAGCCATCCAAGCCTTACTCAAAAGAATAGAAAAATCTAAAATACAGTTTTTATATTCTCACCTCAAGAAGCTGGAACAGCAACAGAGGGACAGGCCTAATCCATGCACGAGGAAGCAGTTGACCAAAATTAGAGCTGAAATCAATCAAGCAGAAACCAGAAGTACAGTAGAGCAGATCAACAGGACTAGAAGCTGGTTCTTTGAGAGAATCAATAAAATTGACAGACCACTGGCAAGACTTATCCAAAAGAAAAGAGAAAGGACCCAGATTATTAAAATTACGAATGAAAAAGGAGAGGTCACGACGAGCACCACTGAAATTGGAAAGATTATTAGAAATTTTTATCAACAGCTATATGCCAATAAACTAAGCAATCTGGAAGAGATGGAATCCTTCCTGGAAACCTATAAACTACCAAGATTGAAACCGGAAGAAATTGATTCCTTAAACAGGCCAATTAATTATGAAGAAATTGAGTCAGTGATAAACAACCTTCCAAATAACAAAACTCCAGGCCCGGACGGTTTTCCTGGGGAATTCTACCAAACATTCAAAGAAGAAGTAATACCTATTCTCCTAAAGCTATTTCAAAAAATAGAAACAGAAGGAAAGCTACCAAACTCATTCTATGAGGCCAATATTACCTTGATCCCCAAACCAGGCAAAGACCCCCTCAAAAAGGAGAATTACAGACCGATTTCCCTAATGAATATGGATGCCAAAATCCTCAACAAGATACTTGCTAATAGAATCCAACAGTACATTAAAAGGATTATCCATCACGATCAAGTGGGATTCATACCTGGGATGCAAGCGTGGTTCAATATTCGCAAATCAATCAGCGTGATACATCATATCAACAAGAAAAGACTCAGGAACCATATGATCCTCTCAATCGATGCCAAAAAAGCATTTGACAAAATACAGCATCCTTTCCTGATTAAAACCCTTCAGAGTGTAGGAATAGAAGGTACATTTCTCAATCTCATAAAAGCCATCTATGAAAAGCCTACTGCAAATATTATTCTCAATGGGGAAAAGCTGGAAGTCTTTCCCTTAAGATCAGGAACTCGACAAGGATGCCCACTCTCGCCACTATTATTCAACATAGTACTAGAAGTCCTTGCCACAGCAATCAGACGACAAAAAGGGATCAAAGGTATTCAAATCGGCAAAGAAGAAGTCAAAATGTCTCTCTTTGCAGATGACATGATACTCTATATGGAAAACCCAAAAGAAGCCACTCCCAAACTATTAGAAGTTATAGAGCAATTCAGTAACGTGGCGGGATACAAAATCAATGCTCAGAAATCAGTTGCATTTCTATACACGAATAACGAGACCGAAGAAAGAGAAATTAGGGAATCCATCCCATTTACAATAGCACCAAAAACCATACGTTACCTTGGAATTAACTTAACCAGAGACGTAAAGGACCTATATTCTAGAAACTATAAATCACTCTTGAAAGACATTGAGGAAGACATAAAAAGATGGAAAGATATTCCATGCTCATGGATCGGAAGAATTCACATAGTTAAAATGTCCATGCTACCCAGAGCAATCTCTACTTTCAATGCTATCCCAATCAAAATACCAAGGACATTTTTCAAAGAACTGGAACAAACAGTCCTTAAATTTGTATGGAAACAGAAAAGGCCCTGAATCTCCAAGGAACTGTTGAAAAGGAAAAACAAAGCTGGGGGCATCACAATGCCGGATTTCGAGCTGTACTACAAAGCTGTGATCACAAAGACAGCATGGTACTGGCACAAAAACAGACACATAGACCAATGAAACAGAATAGAGAGCCCAGAAATGGACCCTCGGCTCTTTGGGCAACTAATATTTGATAAAGCAGGAAAAAACATCCGGTGGGAAAAAGACAGTCTCTTCAATAAATGGTGCTGGGAAAATTGGACAGCTACATGCAAGAGAATGAAACGTGACCACTATCTCACACCATACACAAAAATAAACTCCAAATGGATGAAAGACCTCGATGTGAGACAGGAATCCATCAAAATTCTAGAGGAGAACATAGGCAACAACCTCTACGACATCGGCCAAAGCAACCTTTTTAATGACACATCCCCAAAGGCAAGAGAAACAAAAGGTAAAATGAATTTATGGGACTTCATCAAGATTAAAAGTTTCTGCACAGCCAAGGAAACAGTCAGAAAAACTAAGAGGCAGCCCACGGAATGGGAGAATATATTTGCAAATGACACTACAGATAAAGGACTGGTATCCAAGATCTACAAAGAACTTCTCTAACTCAATACACGAGAAACAAATAAACAAATCAAAAAATGGGCAGAAGATATGAACAGACACTTTTCCAATGAAGACATACAAATGGCTAACAGACACATGAAAAAATGTTCAAAATCATTAGCCATCAAGGAAATTCAAATCAAAACCACACTGAGATACCACCTTACGCCAGTTAGAATGGCAAAAATAGACAAGGCAAGAAACAACAATTGTTGGAGAGGATGTGGAGAAAGGGGATCCCTCCTACATTGTTGGTGGGAATGCAAGTTGGTACAGCCACTCTGGAAAACAGTGTGGAGGTCCCTTAAAAAGTTAAAAATTGAGCTACCCTATGATCCAGCCATTGCACTACTGGGTATTTACCCCAAAGATACAGACGTAGTGAAGAGAAGGGCCATATGCACCCCAATGTTCATAGCAGCAATGTCCACAATAGCTAAATCGTGGAAGGAGCCGAGATGCCCTTCAACAGATGATTGGATTAAGAAGTTGTCGTCCATATATACAATGGAATATTACTCAGCTATCAGAAAAAACGAGTTCTCAACATTTGCTACAACGTGGATGGCACTGGAGGAGATAATGCTAAGTGAAATAAGTCAAGCAGAGAAAGACAACTATCATATGATTTCTCTCATCTATGGAACATAAGAACTAGGATGATCAGTAGGGGAAGAAAGGGATAAAGAAAGGGGGGGTAATCAGAAGGGGGAATGAAACATGAGAGACTATGGACTATGAGAAACAAACTGAGGGCCTCAGAGGGGAGGGGGGTGGGGGAATGGGATAGACCGGTGATGGGTAGTAAGGAGGGCACGTATTGCATGGTGCACTGGGTGTTATACGCAACTAATGAATCATCGAGCCTTACATTGGAAACCGGGGATGTACTGTATGGTGACTAACATAATATAATAAAAAATCATTAAAAAAAAAAAAAGAAATGCTATTTATTGTTCCCATGCAATACAGTGTATCCAGTGTATTTCAAGTTTTTATGCCTTAAGAGTCCCTTGTATTGGTTAATGAGATACGTCTGGTGACTTACGGTAGTCATGCTGTGTTCTGGTCATTCTTCCAAAGGGTTAACGGCACAACGTGAAAGTCTCTGAGCTAAAACCAGCTACAGCATTACTAAGGAACACTAAGTAACAAAGTAACATATAAATGCAAATTTCATAAGATTAAAGTCCTTTCCAAGGCGGCCTATAAACAAACGGAGATGGGAAAAAGAAAAGAAACAAGATAATAGACATTCAATATAAGACACTGCTTATCTAAAAGCTTACAGGAAATTTTTAAAGGAAAATAACCTTAGATGATGCTATTTATATTTCCTACTGGCTTTGTTAACATTTTGAAAATAGTGCATGGTCTGATCTCAACTTTGTTAGGGTAAAGTAGCTTTATTTTTCTTCAAATATACCAACTGATGGATCAGTGGCATTTATGAATACCGGCTTAATTTAATAATAGTATTTTTTTAACCTCTAAGAGAAGTGTAAAATGGGAAGCAAAGGCCAATACTTTTCACAAAGCCCCTATTTTTATTTCTAATCTTTGTATTCAATACACCTCAATTAATAGTGTGCAGTGCTTGTCAACTCTAGCCTAGCTGCAAAGCATGAGATATAAGACTATAAAAAAGAAAAGTAAATAAAAATGTGCTATTCCATTCATTAGGTATTGACTTTTCCAGAAATTAAAAATTTGGCACGGATATAACAGCTGTTTTAAAATTACCAGTGGCAGTTTATAGAATCATGTTATAGAATTCAACTGTCACATTACTTTTATACATTTTCAAAAACAAATTCTGAGTTAATTCATATTTTATTTATCTCAAAATACATGCTTTTTAGGATATAATATCTTAGCTTTGTTTTAGCGAACGCATTCGATTCTCCCTCTTCTGTTTTTTTTTTTCTTGCTCCTGCTCTAGAAACAGCAAGTAAATATATTTTACAGTTATTTTTCCATTTTAATCAATAAGTGTACTTACAATCCTTTTAAACTCTTGTGTTTTTGAAACAGCTCTCATTATTTATCTCCCTGTGTAGAAGGTACAAAACAGAGCAGAAGGAAAATAAACTGTAACTACATCAGGTTTTAGATGTCTTGAGATGACATAACAGCATCGTGTAATGAGATTGGAGTGTGTGGCCAGTCCTAATACATTGTAAATGTCACAGACAAGATTACCTACTCTTCACAAAACAGGCCCCATTATGCTCCCAAACCTTCCCGGATTGCCCTTGTTTAAGGTGCTTTCCTTGCTTGGAGTGTCCTCACTCTAAATTGCTGCCTCCTGAAATCCTACCCCCACTATTTAAGGCTGAAAGAAACTACACAGCTCCCCCTTCTCCTTTCCCCTTCACACCTCTATCCAATTCCAATTCATTCAACCAGTCAACAAATATTTCTTGTATATCAGTTCTCCAGGTCCTGTACCTGGTTTTAGTGATATAGGGAACAAGATAGAGTCCAGTACTCATGAAGCTTCCAATCTAGAGATGGCAAGATATTTTAGATATTATGTTATTTCCCGTAAGCAGCTGTATGGATGGACCTACACAGATAAAATCATTTGTCCGGCACACTGGCTAAATAGCAAAAGCTACAGAAGGAGACACGGAAGTTTAGCTATTTACTGAGAGAAGATTCCTCAGACTGAAAAAAAGAAATTTAGAGCGAGTTCTGGGTATGAGAGTTTCTTATCCTTGCAGATAGCATCCTGATGCTACGGGTAGATAGTGATCTGAGAGACAGGGGCCCACACAAGGCAGCTGTACGGAGTACTGATTCTTTGGGCCTAGAGTTTAGTTTTTTCCTCTTTATCTTGGAATAGGGTCCATGATGCCTAGCGAGTAAGCTAGGTATTAACTCTGACCTTATTAGCCAGGACAGTCATACTGAATGTACTTGATATGCTGATATCTCATTGGTTCCCTTTTACAACGTAGGAAAGCCGTAGAGAAGTACTGGTTTCTCTTCGTTGTATTTAGGAGAACCAAGAGAAGGGAAGAGAGAGAGGAGCCGTATCTGTACAAGGGGGAAGTAGAAACCCAGATGTCCATAGATAAGGATACTCAGTAAGCTCCCACATCTGACCAGATAGTTCATCTATCTTAGCTAAACATTGCAAATTTTGAATTTTACATTTGCCATAAAGATTATCTTCCCTTATGAGAGGAAAACAAACATTGAAAATGTTGCCTCCAGTGAAAAGGATTTCCCTCTTCCACTTGGTTTAGTGTGATGCAGTCTGGGAGCTGGTGAAGGGGCTGGAAAGCTACATGGGGAAGCCTGCAACCAGCCAGAATGTGAAACCATGTGAACCATGTGAACCATCCTGAGGAGCTCACCTGAGTATCCAGGCTGATACAAAGTCCAGTGTCTAAAGCTCTGGTGTGACTTGGAGAATTCTTGGCATCAGAAGTTGGAATGGAGGGGGCGCCTGGGTGGCTCAGTCGCTTAAGCGTCTGCCTTTGGCTCAAGTCATGATCCCAAAGTCCAGGGTAGGGCTTTCTGCTCAGAGGGGAGTCTGCTTCTCCCTCTCCCTCTGCCCTTCCCCCTCAACTCGTGCTCTCTTTCCTGCTCACTGTCCCTCTCTCTCTCAAATAAATAAGTGAATACAATCTTGGGGGTGGGGGGGAAAGTTGAAACGGTGATGCGGCAGGGTTTTGCCCTGGCAAGTCTATTCAGTGTTGGACACTTGGTCACCCATTAGACCTGATAAACTCATAAATGGTAGAATCCTGCCCCGTGGGTTAGAAGTACCAGGGATAGGATTCAGTTTCAGAGAAAGGGTTTGGCAAGAGCCCAGCAAGATCCAAAGGCCTCCGCCAAAACATCTAACACCTTGGGGAATGGGAATATAGAGTGACACCTAGTTTTTGAATTGGAACAATTTCAAAAACAGAGAGATGAGGACCTCAGAGTTGCTTGCATCCCAGATTTGGTTGGAGTCGGGGGAAAGACCATCCTCATCACAGGACTGAATGAGATATTTTCTAGCTCAAGTACATTGTGCAATTTACTGGAGCAGGACTAAATCTGGAGACTATCACCCCATGCAAAGGGAAAAAAACACGGAGGCAGTTTTCCTGATGTTCCTCTTTTCTGACTTTCTGAAGCACCTTGTTCTTTATGAAATGTATATCATTGGCACTTGAGTAGAATTTTATACTTGTCTCCTTCCTCATTTGAACATTATAAATATGCAAGGGGCACACTCGAGTGTGTGTGGTACAGAACGCAAAGCCTCAGTTTAGGAAGTTCTCAGTAAATAAAGCAACCGACATCAGAAAACGAAGCGGATTAAGCCCTTGGTAGTTGTTTAGTCCCCCCCTCCCCCATTTCTTTTCAACAGAATCTGAAGCTGGACACTCTTATTTATTTTACAAATGGAGCATGCTTTCAGGAATGGAACTACTAATATATTGTCATGTTTCTTATTGTCACTTAAGACTCTGGACTTATTTGCCTCTGTCCTAAGGGTGCTGTCATGGACTGTTGATTTGAAAAAAAAAAAAAAGTAAATGATTTCAAGATCTTTGCCAGAAAAAGAAATAAAAGGAAAATATTTTATTCAGTCCTTAAATCTTGGTGGTATCATTCCATAACCTTCCTCCTTCAATGCTGAAAACTTTTCAAATTTTAATCATGAGCTTATGCACAACTAATGACAAATTTCAGGTAGTGAAAACTAGTCAAGCAAGGAGATAAAGGAGTAAGTAGGCTGTAAATACTAGTTGTTGATCAGAGTTGTAAGTGCATCTGTTTTCTTTTCCTCTTAAGACAACTGTGGAGTTTTAATTTCAAATTCATTTAAGTAGTGGTAACTCTCAGTAAATCAGCTTTAAACCTAAATGGCTTCAAAGAGAGCCAGTTGCATGATTTAGAATTAAAATAATCACTATTTTAAGCACAGTACTGCTTTAATGAAAAGTCCAATCTTTCCCATAGATTTCTTTTTAAATTATCTGTCTCCTTGCTAGAGTACTTTTTACATTTCTCGACTAAAGACACTCCTTCATTGGGTAGATTAGCATTCATAGGGGGTTGTGATTTGTGATTTGATAGTGCTAATGACCCCGTAGCCCACATCTCTCATTTCATAGTCACCTGATTTCTGAGGAAAAGTTAGCTGTCAGTGCCTTTCTATTTTTTTCCTTCTAGAAAATTTGAGATTATTAGTGAAGACAATAGATTACAAATTCACATACATAAAGTCTTAGGGAAGCTATTTGTACTAACCCACAGAAATTATTACACATCAGTAGCTACATTGTATGTAATACAAATCATTTTCTTCATAGAACTTATTTAAATAAAGCCTGTTATTATATTTTAAATACATGTTCAGTTGTTTAAAGAAATGTACTTACCCCCCTATTTTCAAAACCCATGAGCGGCTTTATCTGAGCATCCTAAGTAGAGAGAATGATTTTATTTTATTGGCAGAAGATATCCATTAGAAGATTCTCCTTGGTAACACGGACATCAACTATTTTGTTAGGGAATCCTATAAAATATATAGTTCAGACTTTCCATCTTAAGAGTACAGAGCAACGATGTCCAGAGAGGATGGTAATATATCCCTGGAAACATAGCTTGTTAGGGACAGAGCTGCCAACAAGACTCAGATCATCAGCTGACTTGTTTTTTTTATTTTATTGTATTTGATTATATTTGATTATATTCTGTTCTATTTTTTGGTTTTGCTTTTTCACTTTCACATTTAAAAAACGTTTTTGCTTATTTAACTATATGTACAGATTTATCATTCCTACTAATGATAAACTTTTCAACCTCCACCCCTCCCACTCTCCACCCCCAGTTACGGTCTTTTTAGTGGAGTTCCCATAGCACAGACTTCTAATTACATTTGTGGACACATAGGTAATCACATCAGGAAATTACATAGTCATGGGGCATGAACAAAATCCAGATTTTGTTCTGGAGTACACTCAATCCAAAAGGCTTATACTTCCATGTTTTTAGTTGATTGTTGATGACTTTTCTTTCAAGGTATATAATTATAATAATATTATATCTGATATTTTTCATATCATACACATATTACACAATACATGATCTATATTATATTATGACATCATATCCTTTGACTACTTCCCCTGATACAGTGCTGGAGGAGACCCTGACCCACCTTTTATCTTTATGAGCTAAAGAAGTCAGATCCCCAACCTCTTCCTCTTCACTACCCTGTTCCTTGAGCCAGTCCTTACCACTTCTTAACAATTTCTAGATTCTCTGCCTAATACTTATACTTTGTAACATTTTCTGTCCATTCAGAAATGTAAGGGTCTTGCCTATAAAGATTAAATAAGTCTTTGCTGTCTGCTATAAGATCCAGGAACTACTATAAATAATTTAATATATGTACATACCTTTGGGATTAGTGACTGCCCTAGGAAGCTTAGGCAAATTCTTCACTACACCTTTCAGTAACATTTAAAGTACAAGAAACAAATGGAATTAGCAAATTGTGTCTATTACACTTATATCAGAGTAAGAGCTCTGTGCACATTTCCTAAGAAGATAATATTTAAATAACACATAAAATGGAACATTCAAATGCTGCCTAAATCACCATAATGAATCTATCTAGAAAATATGTTTGCTCGATGATTTAATGTTGTCAGTAGAAAATAGTGACTTGACTCAAGAATCTGCAGCAAAGCTTCCCTTACTGTACAGAGTCTGGGCACTGGAAAAGCTGTGGTAAACAGAATTCCTGAGACCCAGAATGTACGTAATTATAAGGGAAGCCAGATAATAAGTACATAAATAAATATAGAAAGTAATTTCAGGTACTAATAAGAGCTTTGTAAAAGTTAAAAAGATCAACGAGCAAGAGAATGGGCGGAGTCCATTTGCACCAGCAAAAGCCTCTTCGAGAAGATAACATTTGGATTGAGATTTGAACTGTAAATGGGAGGCAGCCATAAGGATACCTCAGGGCAGAGTGCTCCAGGCAAAATGATAGGAAAAATTTAAATCTCTGAGGTGAGAATGAGCTTGATTTGTTCCAAAGACAAAAAGAAGGCCCACGTGGCAGGTGTCATTCCCCCAGTGATGAAGAGAGGTAGAATGAAGTTAGAGAGAAAGACAAAGAACTCACAGGTAATGGCCAGTCATTTGCACTTTAATCTGATCACAACAGGAAGCATGCATGCGAGTGATATGATCTGATGTATGCATAGGGCACATCACTCATTCCTGTATGCAGGACTGAAATGGAGGGAGCCAAAAATAGAGTAAAGGATTAAACTGCGAAGCTGTTAAAGCAATTCAGTGAAAGATGGAAGTGGTTGTGCAAGGATTACATTAGTGCAGATGGCAAGATGTAGGGGGGTTATTGATGGACCACAAAGGATGAAAAGGAAAGAATGAGATCAAGGATTGCTCTTAAGTATTTGATCTCAGCAACTGGATGGGTGGAGACTCCATTTAATGTACTGAGAAGATTTGGCCAGAAAGAGTAGATTTAGGAGATAGCAGTTGAAAGAAATAATTAAATTGAATTAAAAATTTAATATTAGGTTTTAGTTGATTACAGGACATTCAAGCAGAGACCTTGACTAAGCAGTTGGGTCTACAACCCTGGAATGTGGAGAGTGTTCTGGGCCGAAGATACTCTTTCAAGAGTCATCAGTGCATGCATGGTATTTAAAACCATGAGTAGGGATAAGGTTACTCAAGAAGGAAGCTTAAGTAGAGAGTACAAGATAACAGAAGGCAAAATCCTTGGTCATTGCAACATTTAGAAGTCTGATGGGAGAGAGGCAAGGAAAAGAGACTAATAAAGAATAGCCAGTGAGGTAGAAGGAAAACTAACAGACTGGAGTTTGATGGAGTCTAGGAAGAAAAAGTTCCTGACATTTAGAAATACTCAACCACGTCAACTGGTACTGAAGTTAAAGTATATTGATGGAAAATGGGCCATTGACTTTGGCAAGATATAGATCATAGGTAAACTTGAAGGGTAGGGTGAATGGAAACTTCCATGGAGAGGGTTAATGAGAGGTGAAGAGGTGTAACTAGCTAGCACTGATAATATTTTTAAAGGAAATTTTGCTGGGAAGGTGAGCTCTATGCTTTCAATATAGTGGAATTTTTAGTGGTACTTAAATGTTTTTTAATAAGATGATATTAAGACATGTTTAGTATATGGATGGAACGACCTGGTAGAGAGGAAGAAATACTGATGGTAGAAAAGCAGTGTTTTGGGGATTTTCTTCCAAGAGGCAAAAGGAGTAGTATCCTGAGCACAATTGGAGAGATAAGGGCAAGGCCATTCTTCCATCTTTATAAGACAGAAGGCCAAATGTTTGAATCCCAATGCAGTCCAAGTTGTGATACTAACAGTGGGAAGATGATGTGGTAGTCCTCTGACTATATCTATTTTCCCTATGAAAAGAAAAGTTAATAAGTTGAGGGTAGAGGGTTAAGTGGACAAGAACTACATTTTTAAGAAAAGAAAAGAAAGTATACAATTAGCTTCTCATTAAGAGGGAAAATGAATTTATTAGGCAATATCAGATTTCCTGGCATTGATAAATTAACAAAGTTATGACTCAATGTTCTCATTCCTCATCATTTCTGCCCCAGGTGAGGTAATCCAAGGAGTCAGAAAAACCTCCCACTTCTGGTCAGGTACCAGATGTGCCTCACAAATTCATGGTGGGTTGTAGTCAAACCCTTCATGACTGCTCCCGAAGACCAACAGAATATGGTCGGCTCAGAAGGCTTTTAGACAGTCGAGCTTCAAAATAATTCCATAGACAGAGAGAAGGCTAAAAGGAGCATCACTAGTACATGAACTTTTCTTAGCGTTCCATGGGTAGAGAATACAGGGACTCGAAGAATCCATGGATCCTGATGTCCTGGAACTTCTGTCCTATTTTTATTTTAGCAATCGAAATAAGCCTTGTTTAGAAATGTGAATAACCTCTGATTTGACAAAACAGTGAATGTTATGTAAATTTATTGAAGATAATAAAATGAAGACATTGAAGGCCAAATTACTGTCTAAAGAAAGCTGGATCGATTTCTGAAGAAAACCTTAGAAGTGTTCTAGAAGATGGACACAAAACTCGAGGCATGCAGTAAAATGAGAAGCAATATTTCAATGTCCTCATGAACCACAGAGCTGTCTTTAAGATCTGGGCTGCTGGGTACAATGCATACATTTTCTAGACTTTGCCACTCACAGCATCCCACAGAACTGCCAGAGCCTCCTTTGGTAGATGTCAGATCAGGGATCATTTTCTGAACTGAAGAATTGGTAACACCGGCCCTACTCCTCATTTTCCATGGATGAAAATAACTATGCCTATAATTGGACCCATGAGTAATAAGGCAATGATTAGAGTACCATTCTATCATCCATGTTTTCAAACAATAAAAAAAATCACTTGACATTGGGTATTATTTCTTTAAAATATCATCATTTATAACAATATCACTATAAGTTAATACATTCTAATTTCAGAATAACTAACTCTCAGTTTGAACTTTTGGAAGACAACCTATTCCTAAGTCCAAGTTCGTCTTTAAGATAAAATAAACTTTTGCATTATTTTCTAAAAACCTTGAAATATTTATTTAATCCTAATAAAATAGTATGTGCACTTTACACGAAGTGTAGGCTCTGACCCGCATTAAGCAGTATATACTTTTCGTGGCCTTTATGAAGAAAAAACCTATAAAATTACTTATAACAAGACTCTGAACTCAAGACAGCACAATATATAGGACCATTTTCACTGAACTCTTGACACCGGCCATAAATGCATTAGTATCTCCATTTACTTCATAAAACTATCATTTACATTTATATTATGCTTTTAAAAGATATTCGTTATAATAAATGGGCTTCTTTCCTGCTAGTGTTAAGCCAGGTACATGAACACTGAATTTTGGTATATATCACTCTTCACCTTTCTCTAACTATGGGTAAATGTAAAATTTGGACCTACAACTTATGCCAAATACAGTGGCTATTAAGAAGTTGATTTAAACTTATACATACATATGTCTCCTTTTAGACTGTAAAGCCACACAGCCCCAGAGAACGGTGCTTGATTCCGTTCAGCATTTCAGGGCACTCTGTAAGTGGGAGATTGATATTAAAGCAATAATTCTATGGGGGCGAGAGGGAGGACGCTGCAGGAAGGCAGGGCAGAAAGAACATTTCTGTGAAATAATGTCTCAAATGTGGCCTCTTCTGGAAAACCTTTTCCTGCTCTTTAAACCACTTACTTGACCTTTGTCATATAGTGTCATTTTCATACCACTATTTATAGCACATTCAGCATTATGTTGGCATGGTCTATTCTCTTTTCTTTCTCTTTCTTAAAACTGTAAGATCCTCCAAGCTTAAGAATAGATCCCACTCATCTTTGTGTTTCCAGGACTTACTGTACAGAACAACCCCAGAGTGCACTCAACAAGTGTGGAATGAATGAATTAAAAAAACGCCATTTGAGACAAGATGATAATGTAGAGAAAAATAATAGCAGGTGGACTGAAGATATGAACCATCCAGGAGCCAATTATAGAAATCATAACCTGCGCAATATATTGTCCACAGTTTCAAAGCAATAAGTGCCCCGGAAAAGAGAAAAGGCTTCTCCCCAGGTTTGGTGTTTATACTTTCCTCAGAGCACAGAGGAGGATCATGAGAATTGCTGTCCTGCTTTGCGAAGAACAATGTAAGGCTACTACATAGCCTTACATCTTTGCTACTTTGGACGATGAAGCTCCCTAGTTTTCATGATAAAGTTAGTCAGGGCCACAAAGCCCATTCCTCCGCTGCTAGCCTCATAGCC
Organism: Ursus americanus; assembly: GCF_024610735.1. Classification (NCBI taxonomy): domain Eukaryota; kingdom Metazoa; phylum Chordata; class Mammalia; order Carnivora; family Ursidae; genus Ursus; species Ursus americanus. The sequence goes on along the minus strand of NC_142139.1, from coordinate 58,487,088 downwards.
CACCAGCCACTGTCATAAAAAGCCTTCAGTTATAAATCAGAACAGCTGCTGGCATTTTCTCAGATTTGGCATGAGCTGTCCTGATCAAGCTTTTACATAAGCTGCAGAGTCTGCCTGCGGGATAATCCCACGGTGGCCATCTCATTAACGACCGCCGATGAGTCCTTCACGAATGGGTCAGTTCAGATCCCCTCCTGTAGAACACACTTCAGGACCTGGCAGTCAGTTTAAAATCTCCCTTCTCAGGCTTCCAGGAGCATTCTCAAAGTATAGTTTTAGGTTGTTCAGAAGAAGCGCAAGTGGCTATTTAGAGCCTTGGTTTTGGAGACAGACGGATCTGGACTCAAATCCTGACTCTGATACCTTAAAACTGCGACCTTCAATATGGTACCTCTTGCGTTTAGTAACTTTGTACAAAGTTAAGAGTCTAATGCCTACTTCTTTGGGATAGTTTTAGAAAAAAATGACAGTAGGTATGCTAAACATACGTAAGTATGGACAAATTCTTGATATGTAAAAATTCTTTTTAATGTATAACTCCTGCTGTTTTGTTTTTTTATTATGATGGGTTGACTCATACCGTATTACAATTCTGACTTAATGTCTTCTACATTGAACTTGAGGTTAGAGATACTGTCTTATTCCATTTTATATCCCAATGTGGAGTTCACATGACACATGGCAAGCATTCAATATGCTTTTGCTGATTTAATGAACACATTAAAATAACAATAGTAAGCATGCATTTAGCCTTCTTTATCTCTTTTCCTAATATATGTTTTTATACTGTTAGTGACAAAAAAATGTACCATCTTCTCTATGTATAACAAAGGAAGAAGAAAGAAGATATACACATGCTTTCAAATAATTTGCAATTCACTAAGGAAAGAATAGGCAGCTAGATATATTTAGCTCTTAGCAAACATCATTTTATAAAGGTGGAGAGGAAGAAAGCAGGTACAGCTAAAGAAATTTCTCAACCACCAAGTGTTTTAAGAAAGAAAAAATATTTATTTCATAAGGCAATATTTCCAGATAGACAGAAGGTCCACAGAAGAATAAAACAAGTCAGCTTTTTAGTTTTATCTATTCAACTGATCTTTTGCTCTTTCAAAGATGGCTTATGTTAATAACTGTGTGTGTGTGTCTGTGTGCGCCCGTGCACACATGTGCCTATGTCTGTGGCTGTGTCTGCGTGTGTCTGTAAATGGTTTCTTCAAAGCGTATTTTACTTACCTCCTCTGGCAAGTATGAAATAGGAGATGGTTGAATGTATTTAAGTTTAGAATGCTCTATTTTGAGTAAATGATATGATAAAATTTTGTTCTCATCTGCAGTTTTTCCCTTTTTAATTCTATAGTTGCTAAACTTACAGTCACTAGGTAAGATAAATCATTTAAACTATGTAGACATCGAAGCTTTCTTTTAATGGGTAGCCTTAGGCATAAACGTATCAATTAAAATGAGCTCTCGCTGTGGATGTTGCTACTTGGGTAGAGAGGAACCAGTGAACAAGGGGGTCCTGACTTCTGGTAGCTTAGGAGGGACAAAAATTTCTATAAGGGACTCGTGCCCTGGTTCCAGCCTGGGCCTTCTTTTGTTTGCACATTGCTCATTGGGGTGATGCTTTAGGACTGAATCGACTTGTTGGCTTCTCTCTAAATTAGTAGCCTGATGGCAGAGTGACAGCCATGGCTCAATCTCAACCTGTCTATGCTGAGGTCAGACTCTAGGACACCCAAGTATATCCTGACTTGGGACCGAGGAGGAAGGTTGAGGGTTTGGATTGCTGATGCCCTTACTTCATTTGGTTTGTTTGTTTATTTGTTTGTTTGAAGATTCTCTTAATAAATATGTTCATATTTGAAGAACACGGAGGCTATTAAAGACTCAATATGCTGATGTGACCGGATTAGAGAGGATCGTGAAGTGTTTTTCCTCCCTAGTTTCTTTAGGTAGTTGAAAAACTGTACGAAATATCTTATTAGATTAGTATTTTCTTTCCTCTACCCTTCCAGCAAGATGTCTGTATAATAGTTTGTCTTCTAGGACATACAACTCATACCATGGCACAGCAACTTTTCAAAGAATATTACAACCATAGGTGCTGTTCTCAGTCTTCTTCCCCAGAAATAGCAAGGTCTAAGACATAAATATATCTGTACTTTACAACATGTGGTTTGCAAAGTTGCAAAGTGCATGCTGTAAAATAGATTTCTCAGCTTCAAAACAGACTTTCCAGCAACAAAACAACCAATTTACAAAAAGTCATTTGCACTTCTTCAAGTTTCCAGACAGTGTGTCAGGGCCACAGCCACGGTCTTACCTTAGATAATTATTGGTAGCAACAAAGTTGGAAACAGGGGAATCATGAAGTAACACAATAAATAGAGTACTTTTTAGACTGGTGTCAACATTTGGGCTAACAAATGGTGTTTTCTTCAGCTTGCGTTCTCAGAGAATATAGACTGTTAGATCACTTAAGGAAAAAAAGATGGTTTGAACTGAGAAGTCATAAACCTAACCAATCAATCACCTAGAACTTTACAAATTACATCCAAGCACTCAGAGTATGTTGGACTTAAAGACTTTAATTTATATGAAATAGTTCTCACATCTCTCTCTTCCTTACCATCTCTACTATTACAGCTCAATTCAGTGATTATCTCTGTTTCTTGACCCAGCTACTAAACCAGTCTTCTCACTGGTTTTGCCTCTCTAAAATCTGTTTTCCACATATCTGCCAAAGTGATCTATTTACTCAAAATTCATTAGAGACTTAAATTTAAGACCCGAAACTGTAAACGCTTAGGAAGAAAACATGGAAGGTAAGCTCCTTGACAATGGAGGTCTTGGCAATGATTGCTTTGGATTTGACACCAGAAGCAAAGGCAGCAACAGCAAAAATAATCAACTGAGAATTATCAAACTAAAAAATATTTTACACTGCAAAGGAAACCATCAACAGAATGAAAAAGCAGCATATGGAATGGGAGAAAATATTTATGAATCAAATGTTTGGTAAGGGATTATTAATATCCAGCATATACATTAAAAATATGGGTAGAGGAAGTAAATATACATTCTTCCAAACAAGACATACAGATGCCCAAGATGTACGTGAAAAGGTGTTCAACATCACTAATCATTAGGGAAATACAAATCTAAACCACAATGAGATATCTCCTCATATCTGATAGAATGTCTATCATCAAAAAGACAAGAACTAACAAGTGTTGATGAGGATGTGGAGAAAGGGGAAACTTCATGCACTATTAGTGGGAATAAGTTGGTACAGCCACTATAGAAAACAGTATGGGGGTGCCTGGGTGGTTAAGCTTCTTCCTTTGGCTCAGTTCATGATCCCAGGGTCCTGGGATTGAGCCTTGTGTCAGGCTCCTTGCTCCGCAGGGAGCTTGCTTCTCCCTCTCCCTCTGCCTGCTGCTCCCCCTACTTGTGCTCTCTCTCTCTGTCAAATATATGGTAAAAATCTTTAAAAAAACAACAACAAGAAAACAGTATGAAGTTTCATTAAAAATTTAAAAATAGGACTACCATATGATTTAACAATCCTACTTCTGGGTATATATCCCAAAGAAGTGAAAACAGGATCTCAAAGAGATGTCGGCACTCCCATGATCATTATAGCATTATTCAAAATAGACAAGATATGGAAACAAACTAAGTGTCCATCAATGGATACATGGATAAAGAAGATGTGAGAGATAGGTGATAGATGATAGATAGATAGATAGATAGATAGATAGATAGATAGATAGATGATAGATAGATCTGAATATTATTCAGCCATGAGAAAGTAGAAAATCCATTTCCATTTGCAATAACATGAATGGAACTTAGATCTTGAAAGCATTATGCTAAGTGAAATAAGCCAGACAGAAAAGACAAATACTGCATGGTATCACTTAATAAATCTGAATTATTAATATATATGAATCATTACTGGTGACTTTTTTTCCCTTTTCATATTTTGTAATGTTCAAAAGTTTTCTACTTTGAACATAACACCACTTTACAATCAGAAAAAAAGATTAACATGTATTATTTTTTAAAAGTCAAATAAATAAGTCAGAAATTTGAAGTCAGCAATGGATAAAGATTTAATCTCAAATGGAAGTTAGCCCTTTCTATAAAAAACAAACGTTCTCAGTTGTGCACTGTTAGGAAACAATAGTTGACAAGCCTTTGTGACTCTTTGTGACAGCCTCTGTATTTGCTTTATGTTGTTGGTTTTTTCTTTCATTAAAAATAGAAAAGTTCCTTGGAAATTTTCTGTCATTAGTTGAAATAATAATTTTGCTGGTTATTAATGGCAGAAACCACACCCCACTGATATTTGTGTCCCAAGTACCCAGCATAGTGCTTCACTTACAGGGAAGTTTTATCTAGACTAAATGGATGGACTGATTTTCTGGCTATGGTTTCCATCATAGGCCAAGGTGTCTACTGAGGTGTGACATGACTAATGTATGACATCAAATTGTGAGATGGAACATTTTTAATTTTTATGCTGAATTGCTAAATGTCACATAGAGTAAGGACTCTTTTGAATGGTCTAAATGCCTATGAGAACTGTATAAATTTTAACTATGGATGATTCCGGTTATTCATGTTGGTTGTGTTTTATAAATTTACTGTGAACACTGAGTTAGCCAATACTGAACCCTTGCTCCCAGGGGAAATACAATGTCAGGTTCCTGCGAATCTCTGGTCACAACATTTTTTTTTTCTTTCTTCTTTTCTTACATTTTCATCAACTGATCAATATATAACCTTGTTTTATGTGTGTTTCCACTTAAAGACATCTAATATATCTCATACACACTTCTTACAAATCATTAATTATATGTAATATTTCTTTATAATAAACACTTGCTGAGAAGGGCTTACCATTCCTGATCCTGCCTTTCAACTTCACAACAATTCTGTCCATTACACTTATTTTTTAATTAATTGTGATCTCATGAATGTACAGAGTTAGCTACTTTCCCACCTTTCCATAGCTGCTTCTTGCAGTAGAAATGCTTATTTAGCACTTCCCGGGTCAGCCTCACAGTGTTCAATGATTTTCCTTTTCCTTTTTCTGGATGCATTCATCGTCAATTTATTAACACTGAACTCGTGGCACCACAACACCTGACTGAAAGAAGCACATCTAACACACGTGTTTTCTCTGTAAGGCACAGAACCATCCTTTACAGTTAGAAACACTAGCAAGCCCTTCATCACAATGCGTGGGGGCCACTGTAAACAATGAATTCACCAGCCAAAAGCACAGAAATGCAAACACCAGTGGCACTAGATAGACCACGGAAAGACACCTGCTTACAGTATGAAAGTTGAAGGCAGAACGGCACCTTGTTGGACCTCAGGAGGGAGTAGAGTGACTCAAACATTTTACAGCTCTCACCTGTGCATCTTCGTATCGTGTGATATGAAATCACAGTGAGATATGGATTTGGGGGTTGCAAATAAATTAGTGAGTAGACGAATTCAAAAATATGGAATCCACAAATAATGATCTACTTTATAATACTCCCTTGATTTACAGAACACCAAATTAGATGGCTTGCTGTAGTTTCCTATGGTGTCCTCGTTCTAATTTCTGATCTGTGAAAATGAGAGCTCAAAGTATTACTAATAATGGTGGCTGATGCTTATTATATGCCATTATGTTAAATTACTGAGATTCATCATCTAATTTGCTCCTCACAGAAAATGTTATGAGATTATTATAATTTTACTTTTATGTCATAGGTGATAAAAAAGATTCAAAGAGGTTAAGGACATTACTCAAGACTACACAGTGAGGAAATGGTCCATCTGCATTAGAAAGCAGGTCAAGTGACTCAGAATAAGCACTTTCTATACTTTCATGTTTTAGGAGGTTCTATTTAGAATATTGGATATGAAGAAAATTGTCCATAAGGGAAGAAAGGCAAGCAATTCTTTATCTACCACTTTACTGAAATAACATTAATTCTTTTTACTTTTGGTTTGTTGAAGTATGACGATATGATCCTAAACTCATTCAGAAAAATGTACTAGCTAAAAAAACCCCTGACCATTTTGGACACAAACGATGAGTGGGTACTAGCTGTCTAGGATATTACAATATAGCTTAAGTCTGTATTAATTAAAATAATGTGTAATTGATTCACAGATGATATTGCAGTTTGGGAATTAACCAGTGTACATGGGGATTATGATAAAGGTAGCATTTCCAATAAGTGGAGGAAAAAATGAATACATGATTTTGGTCTAGGTGGGTGGCCATCTGATGCAAAAATAAATCAGAATCCCCAATCACACCCTACCTAAAAATAAATTAGGATGGAACACATATTTAATTATCAATACATAAATCATAAATAATGGGAAGAACATTTGGAAAAATTTTTAGATCTTAGAATGGGATGTCAGCTCTAAATATGACTTGAAACCCCAAAACTATTAAATATATTGACAAATTTAACTAAGAAGAAAAGAATTCATGCATTAATATAATTCAAATGAGAAACTGATAAAACTATTTTCATACAAAAATCCATATAAAACAGTAGGAAAGGGATCAAAAACCATAATATTTTTTAAAAAATATGGTTACCTGACTAGTCACATAGAACAAATATAAATGTATCCTAACAAAATTATGCTCATCAAGACTCATATGAAGGGAAATGTAAACATGAACAATTCGGTAATTTTAAAAATCAGTCTTGGCAATGATCTGATTTTGATAACATGCTTATTGGAGAGCTTGTAGGAGCAAGGCTACCTCTAGTATTGCTGGTGGGTCTAAACATTGATTTTTCTAGTTGCTAAAGATATAGTATATTAAAAAAATCTCTGCAAAATCCATATCTTCTTGAGCCTAGAGGATCTGACAGACAACAAAAAAAGATAGTATGTCTGATATGTTGTATATTTGACAGTTACAGGTAAAATGGAGAAAAACAAAGTTAGGAAAGGTGATATTGAATGCTAAGAGGGGAGTGTCACTTTTTTTAAAGATTTTATTTATTTATTGGTCAGAGAGAGAGCGCCTACAAGCAGGCGGAGCAGCAGGTAGAAGGAGAAGCAGGCTCCCCGCTAAGCAAGGAGCCCCATGCAGGACTTGATCCCAGGACTCTGAGATCATGACCTGAGCTGAAGGGAGATGCTTAACCAACTGAGCCGTGGAGGCGTCCCAAGGGAGTGTTACATTTTTAAATAAGTGAAAAGAGAGGCCTCACTGAGATGGTAATATTTAATGAAATTTCTGAAAAAGATGAGGGAGAAAGCCGTATGGATAACACAAGACAGTTCAAGGGAGAAGACATGGTCAGTGTAAATGTGCCGAGAACTTTATTTGGCATTTTAAGGAAACATCAAGGAGGCTGGTGTAGCCGGTGTTGAGTGAACACAGGGGTTTTTATTAGGAGATATGGTCAGAGAGATACAAATAGCAGATAATGTTGTAAATAATTTAAATGACTTTGTGAAGATGAGAAAACATATAAGGGTACTGAAAAATGGCTCACTCTACCTTTTATTTAAAAATGATCACTTTCGGGGTGCCTGGGTGGTGCAGCCAGTTAAGCATCTGCCTTCTGCTCAGGTCATGATCTTAGGGTCCTGGGATTGAGCCCTACATCAGTCTCCCACTCAGAGAGGAGTCTGCTTCTCTCTCCCTCTTCCCCTCTTCCCACTTGTGCGTGCTCTCTCTCTCTCAAATAAATAAATAAGATCCTTTAGGATTTGAAGGGGACAAAGAAATCAATGGAAACTAGAGGAGGAAGTGTGTTCAAGAAAGGGTTTTTAAAGGAAAATTTTAAAAGAAATTACAAAATTATACTACTGTATTGATGGGCAGTCCAATAGGAAGGGAAATAATAAGGACAGATATGTAGAAGAGAAGGGATTAACCTCAGTTTGGAGCATGACTATTTATTCATAGTCATAGCAGAGAAGGTAGAGCATTTGGGCACAGTGTAGGTACATGTGAAAGCATGCAGAATTTTTTTCTGATTCTTTAAATTTTCTCAGTGAAGTAATAAGCAAAGCTATAACCTGAGAGTTAATAGAGAGAAAGTGAAACAGTATGAAAAGAGAAGAGAGGGTAGGAAGTAGTGGTAAAAGAAAATGAAAGAATGATTACCTAATGCCAGGCAACACTAACGTCCCATTTGAGGTTAGTGATCATGAATTTAAAATGGGACCTGTCAACATGTTGTGATTTTTTTCTTTAGCCACTGTAGCTGCACTGACAGAGGTGCAGAGTAAGCAAAAATTGGATTCAACAAGTACTGGGTTTTTGTCAAGTGAATATATTATTAATTGAGGGAAGGATATAATGGTTGAGAGTATATGAAAAACAAAAACATGTAATGATGGTCCAAAGAAGTTACACAGGGAATGGGAACATGATTGAGGTTAGGGGTTATGAAAAAGTACTAGGATCTATGAATTCTAGGTTTTAGCGGGGCCCAAGTCCCCTGGAAGCAGAAGACAACAGGAAGTGAGCTGGAAGTAGGAGTTAAATGGTTGAAATCCAGGTTATAAACAGTTTGCGATTACAGGTAATGACATGGTCTATAATAGTAGTATGGTCATAAGAATGAGTGATTGAGGTCATGGTCACGTGGAGGACAAATGTCAGGGAACTGAAGACAGAAACCAATACATTAAAGGAAGATTGGTGGGAAGAAGTGAGGAGGGAAGCAAGATACACAATACCATCCTTTCTGTCATTGCATACCTGTCATACTTAATGGCCCTTGAGTCTATCAGATGGTAAACAAACCATGGTGTTTAATGAGAATCCTGGGATTTAAACCAAGGTCAACAGGCAGTAGAAGAAGGAGATACTATAAGATGACACAGATTCCTAAAACCTGGAAATGAGCAATCCTGGATAAACTTAGATGAGGGTGACAGTCTGTGTGATTTAGTATGATTATTACATACTCTCAAGAGATCTGACCCTTTTAAGACTTTAAGTTTCAATAGTAAAAAAAGTATGATATGACTACTAAAAATGAGAAGAGAACCTGATTCCCCAGAACAGAGGAAGCTAGGGCAAGTCTTTGGCTAGAGGGGCAAAAAGACACGTTTTGTTTGGGAAGCATAACACAGTTTTATTATTTTTTCTTTTCCTTTTGAATTACCTTTGAATATGTTTTGGGTTAAGAGGAAAGTTCCCTCTCTAGATTGGTCCCTATCATTTCCCATTATCTTAGACCACCAAGTCTCACAATTACACAGTGTCCCATACTCATAATACATGACTACAAGGATTTGAGTGATGACTCCTACCCAGTACAAGGGAAGTGCTAACCCACTGTGTGTGGTTCAGAACATATCTTGCAATTCTTTTTTTAAAGATTTTATTTAGTTATTTGAGAGAGAGAGAGAGAGAGCGGGCACAAGCAGGGGGCATGGTAGGCAGAGAGAGAGAGTGAGAAGCAGGTCCCCGCATAGCAGGGAGCCCAATGTGGGGCTTGATGCAGGGCTCAATCCCAGGACCCTGGGATCATGAGCTGAGCTGAAGGCAGACGCTTAACCAACTGAGGCACCCAGGAGCCCCTTACCTTTCAATTTTGTTCAGTTGTAAGCACCTAAAGCAAACTTAAAAAAATATTATATTCAGCTAAAGAGACCAGATGCAAATGAAGACAAACTGTGTGATGTCATTGTTATGAAATGTCAGTGTAGGTGACAGAAGTCATAATAATGGTTTTTCATGGGGAAGATGGTGTATATTGACTGGAAAGTCACAAACAAAATATCTGGGTTGATGGAATTGCTCTATATCTAGATTTGGGTGGTGGTCCCATGAGTGTACATATATATGTAACATGTCACAAAGCTGTGCCAATTAGATTGGTGTAGTTTATTATATATAAAGTACTGAAAAAATTCTTATAAAAATCTGTGAAATAGCACAGTAGGACAACTAGATTGTAAACAGACCAAGTAAAATGCACCCCCCTTCCCATCACCTGCACATGAGACAAACAAGTACAAAGAAAAAAGGAGGAACCTGGGGGAAATAAGCTGAAAGCTGATTTTTGGGGTAAATATAACAACTCTTCAAGTACTTAACAATAACAACAACAACAACAAACCTGTCATGAGGAGGAGAGAATAAACCTATTGTTCCTTACAGACTTTAGAATACAAGTAAAATCTGTGGGTAAAAGCCAGAAGACAAACATTCCACTTCATTATAAGGATGAATATCCTAAAAATATTAACTGTCCATGGATACGGTAATCTTACATTTGAGCATTGATTTTCAACTGTTTCTCCAGAGAATTAATTAATTTTTAGAACAGTTTGTTTCATTGAAAACTAAGATAGGAGATCAACTTTTGAAAAATGGGAGTTGCAGTGGCCGAAGTGGGGTTGAGACGTTTGTCTGCTTTCCCACCCCCAAATGACTCCTTGAGGGACATCAAAGCAAAGATGTGCGACTGTTCAGGATAACATTAGAGGAGGAATTCAAGCATCTGATTTGTGCTTGAACTAGATATTCTTAATATGTATTTTATCCCATATTCTATTTGACTTTGACTTTGGCTACTTATGTTAAAGCATCTGGTGATCACGATGGTCTTTTTTTTATATATGTGTACAGTATATACATATATAAAAGATGCTATAGCCTTCTGGTTCATAATGTTCACCTTGAAGAGAATGGGCAAATTAAAATTATGCATATGCTTATAGACCTACTGGTGACAGAAAGAGATTATCACTTCCCCGAATAACCGAACACATCGCAAATTAGTAGAATGTAGATATGGAGAAAGATTGGCAAGATCACAGCCCAATTGCCCTGAACAGTCTAGTGTGAAGGTGCTGAACTCAAGGTTTTCTCTCACAAACCAAAAGGAGATGTCTAATTTCACATGTGAAAGGATGGAAGGGTGATCCTCAAGTTCGGATGAAAGTTTTGGTGCAACTATAATTTACTTTTACAGACAGTTCTTCCAAAAGCTCGTACTACTATCATTTCTAATTTCTTTTAAAGAAAATGAAAAAGGATATTTACCAACTGTATCTTCAGATGCTTTTCTTTTTTTTTTTTTTTAAAGATTTTATTTATTTATTCGACAGAGATAGAGACAGCCAGCGAGAGAGGGAACATAAGCAGGGGGAGTGGGAGAGGAAGAAGCAGGCTCATAGCGCAGAAGCCTGATGTGGGGCTCGATCCCAAAACGCCGCGATCATGCTCTGAGCCGAAGGCAGACGCGTAACCTCTGTGCCACCCAGGCTCCCCCAGATGCTTTTCTAAGTTAAAATAAAGCCACTATTTATATGACATATATAATAATGAATATGATATATTACACAAAAATAATAATTATGAATGACACATGTTTTGGAGTCTATGCTAGCTTCTTGGAAAAATCTTTCCCTCAAAGAGATAATACGTTATTAGTGAACAGACTCATTAGCATTATGGTAGAATGGGATAGAGCCATAATGATCTCATTCAGTCCCATAGCTTTAATTACCTATAACATGTTGATGGTCTCAATTTTCTATTATAATTCTCAGTCTTGAATGCCTCACAGATCCTAACTCCAGAACTGCAAGTGCCAGAAAATTCTATCTGGATTTTTGACAGCATCTTCAAGACAGCATATCTTAATTAAGCTCATGCTCTTTCTTTCCCATCTGCTCTTCAGGGAATCTGTTTATCTGTTGCTTATTTCTTAGTTGATGAATCCTACTCGCAGATACCCAAGCCAGTCATCTAGGTACTCCGTGGGCAACAGAGAACCACCAGAATTTTGAGCAGAAAATGTATTTGAAATCAGTGCATAGATCTAACAGAGGAATCCAAGGGTTTATAAGCTGAAGGTATAGAGGTGGTAAGGATCAATTACAACAATTGACACAGTTTTAGCAAATGTCAGGGAACATGAGGAGTTGCTTAATGCAAGGACTCAGGAATTAACTGTTATTTTATTGTTACAAAGGAACAACTATATAAAGGAACAAAGGAACAAAAATATACAAAGGAACAAAAAAATATAAGATGTAGTAAATACTACATTTCTAAAGGAAACTTCTAAAGATGGACCTTGCATATAGAGCTGTGTTGTAACAAATATTTAATGCTTAAAAGGTGAACAAAACAACAGATAATTTGGAAGACAAAATATGAAAGTGAAAAATAAAACCCGGGGGTTTTGATGACACAGAAATGAGATTAGAAATTATACCAAGAACAATGGAATTCGATATACTAAACCACTGGTTCAACTTTTCTCCTACTATGTTCTTGGCCCAGTTATTTCAGAAAGATCATGTTACCAATAACATTTTTATTTCCTTTGTGATTGCAACTATCATCACCTGATATTAAGAATATGTTTTCTTTTCTCTGTGTTACTTTAGGTATTTGCTGAAACAAGAAGGCAAATTGTTCTCCATATTATTGAACTAGGCAGGAGAAGAGAAAGAATGAAATTTATTGCCTATTAAAAAGATGTCTCTGTGTTCAGGAAATCCCTAGATTTCTTGCATCTATCATTTAGTCATGTATACATATATCACTACATATATATGTATTTATATATATATGTATATCTATATATATGTATATCTATGTCTATATACATATATATATATACATATATATATATATACTTTTTACAGATTTTTATTTATTTATTTGAGACAGAGAGAGGTAGAAAGCATGCAAGGGGTGGGGAGAGGCAGAGGGGGAGGGAGAAGCAGACTCCCTGCTGAGCAAGGAGCCCAGGACCCTGAGATCATGACCTGAGCCGAAGGCAGACACAAATAACCAACTGGGCCACCCATGCGCCCCTATATTTATACATAATTATATTTATACAGATATTTATACTAACATACATATATATACTTACACTTATACTTATATGCTGATAAAATTTTCCTAATTAGGAGATTTAAGTAGCCATTTTGTGATATAATAGAGATACAATAATCTTTGGATACAATGTTATCAATAGCAGAAAATAATTGGATAAATAAGTTAATTTGATTAAATTAAGTGGTCAGCATCTTCAATTCAGAATTCTGGAAAACCTTTCATTACACTACAGTCAATATTAGTGAAATTTCCAATTGGAATGCATAATAAATAAATAATGGCTCAATTCATTGTTACAACTAAACTATATAAATCTATTCAAAGTGGATCAGGCAGCATGTGGGGAATACAGGAACATGTAGAGTGTGATTAAAAAGGCACTCCAACCCTTACTGATTTAATGGCAGGACTTAATTTTACTTTACCAATTTTGTGATCTAAATTTCAGATCATAAGCAAAAAAGAAGATAAATGAAATGCAATAATATCTGTTGTAAATAGCTACATATATATGTATATATGTGTGTGTATATGTGTGTGTATATATACACACACACATATATATTATATATACATTTTATTATATATACGTATTATATATATACACATATATACATATTATATATACATATATATTAGATATACATTTTTTTTCCTCATGGCACCAGAATGATTCTGCTTGCTTCTTCATAAAGCTATTTAATTAAATCTGTGTTGTGGTAGCAGCATAAGATCGTATTAGAGTAGGTTAACATTAATGAGGTGAATTTTAATAACACAGCTCTAGTTTTAACACTCCTCTCTTTCATCTCACAAACACAATTCTAATTTCTTAAAGATACTAGTGTCGATATTGCCACAGCTTAAAGCTACTAGTAAATGCTGACATTCATACATTGTAACATATAAAGAGTGTGAGCTGAGTAGTTTACTTGCTTGAGCTTTTGCTTCTGATCATATTTTGGAATTCAAATTACAGTGGACATCATTTTCCTTTTTCTCTGAAACTTAGAAATGAAACTTTCATAATGATTTTGGGATTTTGATTCTTCATCAGGCCATTTTTGGGTAGGTCAGTTTCCACAGGTCATTTCGCTTTAGTCAAGGAATCCATCAATCTCGATCTCTCCCTCTTCCCCCCTCCCTTTCTTCCCTCATCCCTACCTTGCTCTGCCTTCTTTGTCTTCAAGACCTGCAGTAGTTTTCTGTCAGCTCCTTCAGACAGATTCCTTTCTCAGTGCCAAGTTCTAAGGACTAGCTTCAGAAAAGGATAATCTCATTATCAGCTTCCTTCAATATTTTTTTCTCCCTTTCATTTTGCAGAGCCATTTTTTTCCCTCAAACAAATCATAGTCATATTAAGTGGTTAGAAAATCTATAAAATAAAATTTCATGTCTATCAGTTTTTTCACTAATACCTTGCCTGTTCAAAAAAAAAAAAATGTTTCAAGCAATGAAGTGAATGGTACAGGTTTATGTGATAAGCGAATGATGACGTGCACCTAACTCCTTCGTAGTATTCATGGACAATATATTATTTAATCATACATTTAAAAAATATAGTGTTCTGGTCAAGTATATTTTATATTGCTCCTAACTTTCCTAAATTACTATACATTATACTATTTTCCAACTTTACAGATCTGTTAGAGGATTTCATTTCTTCTTGTCTCCTCCTTCTCCTTCTTCATCTTCTTTATTACTCTTCCTTCTCCCCTCCTTCCCATCCCCCTCCCCCTCGTCCTCCCTTTCCTCCATCTTAACGATGCCCAGGTAAAAACCTACACTTTAGCATCAGTCACAATACAAAATTTTAAGTTAAACATAGCTGACCGGAGGAATTTGTTCAAATGATTCTGGTATGAAGACCACATGCAGTCACAATAAAACTCTGCAGTATGTCCACAGAGTCAAACCACTGGATCTGAGAGACAGTGTTCTGTTTCTACTGATTCTGTGACAAATGTACTTTAGTTTTCATTTAATAATGATAACATACTTTGGGGAGGGGGAATTGTACTGAATTCTGTGTCTTTGGAACCATCTCTCTATCTCCATTTCAGTTTTCCAAACTAAAATGAGAGTAGTAGTTTCTGCAGAGCCTATGTTATAAAAAATTATGTTGTGAGGATAAAGGGAGGTAAAAATGATCCAAATGCATTTTGAAAAAAGATGGAATGACATATAGATTTTCCAGGATCAATGGAACAAATAATCCTCTAAGAGATTCGGCTGCTTTTAGCCTCCTTTTCGTGGGACATATGTGAGGACTGATTGCAGTGCCTGTGTGGGAAGATGCTATTTTTTAGGGGATCTGTAATAATGATAATAAATCCCATTATATTTTATTTGATTTCTATTTAATCTCCCCCAATTTTAAGGAGAACGTAGGCAAGTAGTCATCACTCCCCTCATGCTTTTTACTTTTTGTATTTTCATAATCATTCATGTTTGCTAGTTTTAACACTTAGTTACTTGTTTTCACCAAAAAAAAAAGATCCACCCACCTAATACACATATTTTTTAATTTTTATTTTTACCCATAAGCTATTCAGGAACATTATTATTACTAAATTGAAAAAAAAAACATAGAAAATAGTTTATATTTTGATATTTCAAAAGGTAGTTATATTAATAGTTTGATTTCAACAATCTAGGCTAACTGAAATCATCAGCATATCATAAGTGATGTATGTTTAAATAATTTACCACAAAGCAATTGTCTGAAGGGCTTTCTCAACTTCTTTAAGCCTTTACCAAATTACGACAACAAATAGATACTGCAGGGTCAATAGGTTCTGCTTTTTACTTTTTAAAAAATGTTAATTCTAGTATAGTTAACACACAGTGTTATATTAGTTTCAGGCATACAATACAGAGATTCAACAAGTCTATGTATTACTCTGTGCTCATCGAGGTAAGTGTACTCTTAGTCCCCTTCACCTATTTCATCCATCTCCTCACTAACTTTTCTTCTGGTAACCATCAGTTTGTTCTCTACCGTTAAGAGGTTTTTGTTTGTTTGTTTCTTTTTCGTTGTTCATTTTTTTTGTTTCTTCAATTCCATATATGAGTGAAATCACTTGTTTTTCTCCAATAGACTTATTTTACTTAACATTATAATCTCTAGACCCATCCATGTTGTTGCAAATGGCAAGATTTAATTCTTTTTTGTGGCTGAGTAATATTCCATTTCTTCTTTATCCATTCATCTATCCGTGGACACTTGGGCTGCTTTCATAATTTGGCTCTTGTAAATAATGCTGCAATAAACATAAGGGTGCATGTATCTTTTTTGAATTAGTGTTTTCATATTCTTTGGGTAAATACCCAGTAGTGGAATTACTGGATCATGTGGTAATTCTAGTCTTAATTTCTTGAGGAACCTCCATACTGTTTTCCACAGTGGCTGTACCAGTTTGCATTCCCACCAACAGGGCATGACGGTTCCTTTTTCTCCACATCCTCACCAACATGTGTTTCTTGCTTTCTACTTTCTTGACGAAAACATTCACTTTCCTCTTTTCAAAAGGACGTGGATTTATTGGTAGGTAGCAAAATATATTTCTCTCACAAAGCATGCATAATAACCACAGCCTATTTCCTTTTCTCATGGGTATTTATCTGTTAAAGTGACATCCTTCTCTTTAACTTTAAATATGGACATGATGTGTTAATACCAAGTGAAATGAACAGTAGTGTCATAGTATAAATGGAAAGACAGAGAAGTCTGAACATGGCTTCAACAATAAATGTGAAAGTGTACTGTTCCAATTCATTCTGGGACTTTAACTTAAGCAAATATCTCTTTTAAAACAGGCTTATAACCCTTATGCATTATAAAGCACATGGAAGCTTCATGAATTATGCTTTAGATTCCGTGATTTTAACATTTTGAGCATCACTAATGTGTTGGATACAAAAATCTCTCTCTTCCTCCCTACTTCCTTCTTTCCTTTCCTTTTCTTCTTCTTTCTCTCTTTCTCTTTCTCCCCCCCTCCCTCCCTCCTTCCTTTTTCTCTATCTTAAAACTTTGTATTTTATAAAGTCAAAATAAAATTAATTGAAAATGATTTATCTCAAACTATAGGATGAGAATAAAACATAAGTTACAATTCAGATAATTTATGCATAAATACATACAACAGGTTATATGAAAATATAATATTTTGATATACACTTTATTTAACCAATGGAATATGAAGTAATATACTTAGATATAAAGTTCCAAGTCATTCTTACTTAGAAACTGGCTAAGGAATATTTTTATGTTGGTCTAATATTTCTCTTCCTTTGTCCCCCAGGTTCTGCTGTTTCTCCTCTGGGTCTGGGTACTCCCTGCTCTTCTCTCTTTTACCTAGTTGCACTGGAAAGTTGTTTCCATTATTTGGAACTTTGCTATTATTTGTAGAAAAAATTCAGTCTTTACATCAGCAATTAGATCAATGTTCAACATAGGATTAGATTCTACCCTGGCTATGTTGTTAAAGAAACTATGCTTGCTTTCTATACTTTGTAAATGGCAGTCAGCTCGTCATGAATTGTAAACTCATTTTTTTCTTTTAATTTGCATGGATCTGAAGTTTTGTTCAGTGTCTTTCTTGCTCAGGTGCCTCCGTGTTTTCTGCTTCTATATTTTTCATGTTTTACCTTCCTTCCAAATCATGGTAAAGGGATGAGGTTTTTAAATTCAACTGTTTTTCTCCTGGCGATCAATACTATGTAGAGACTGGATCCAAGCTGAAAGCCAGTTTCCTATGTGGCTGCCATTACAGTCCTTGTGTGCTACTGTTGAACATTCCTAGCCCAAGCAACCAGGCACTTACTGTTTCAGAATTTTAACACATTCTACTATGAGCTACTGTTTCACCATTGTTGTTTCATAAAATAGTTTAACAACTATGGTATTATCACTATCATTTAATAGTAAAAGATAGTAAATCTTAGAGAGGCTTTGTCACATATCTACTAAAGTTACAAAACCACCCTGTACGAGATACTGATATAGAGATAAGTAAGAGGCTTTCTTGGGTGTCTTTTTTCTTCTTCCAGCTGGATATCGATGTCAGGATTACTGTGGAGGTCTGAAGATCTGAGAGTCTGCACCACCTTGGCCCATGAATGACCACATGGAGCAAGTTCCTACCTCCATATCCTGCACTCACTGGTCTAGAACTGTCTTGGTTAGTATGTGAGTGAGAAATAAATATCAATTAGAGGAGTAGTTTTTATAATTTGAGCTTATTTAATACAATAATTAGCTCTCCTTGACTTCCTCTAATGATTACAGGTGGTTTTTTAAAAAATATTTTATTTATTTATTTGAGAGAGAGAGAGAGAGCACAAGCAAGACAGAGAGCATGAGCGGGGGGAGGGGGGAAGGGGAGAGGGAGAGGGAGAAGCAGACTCCCCTCTGAGCAGGGAGCCTGATACGGGATTCGATCCCACAACCCTGGAATCATGACATGAGCCAAAGGCAGATACTTAACCAACTGAGCCACCCAGGCACCCATGACTACAGTTTTAAGAGAAAAACAAATTCATCTATATTTAACCACTACAATTTGGCCATTTGCACAATGTTACACAATGAAAAGTTGAAATGCAGGTAAGGTAGAACCATTAAATTATAAAATTCTAGCACCCATTCTATATTATCAAAAATTGATGTTATGAAAGAAAAGCTCTTAATACATGAAATATTCAAAATTATTGCACAAGTCAAAATCAATAAACAGTTGAATATTCTTACAGTGTGTTGTACAGTATTACTGTTGCAATTAGAAATGCAACGTATTCACTCTTACTAAGAAGTCATGTAAAGAAACTTGCTCCCACTGCTCGGTTTAATTTCGCTTTCCTTTTTATAAGAGATAGTGGATGACCTTAAGTCCGACCACCCATTGCCGTACCTAATTTATTAATTTAACAAGTGTTGCTTGATTGGCTAATATGTGCCCTTCACCATTTTAAGCACTTAGTATACATGTGTGAATAAAACAGATTGAGATATCTACCCTTACAGAGCTTATATTTTAGGAGAAGAAATAGGGGGAAAAGCACAATGAACAAGTAAATATGACATACAAGATAGTGATAAATGCTACTAAAAAAAGTGGAGGATGATGGTGTTCTTTGGGATGCAAATTTAAAGAGATGGTTAAGATAGGTGTTTGAGGAGGTGTAGACATTCATTCTTTTTTTTTTTTTTAAGATTTTATTTATTTATTTGTCGGAGAGAGAGAGCACAAGCAGGGGAGCAGCAGGCAGAGGGAGAAGCAGGTTCCCTGCTGAGCAGGGAGCCCAATGTGGAACTCGATCCGAGGACCTGGGTTCATGACCTGATCTGAAGGCAGATGCTTAACCAACTAAGCCACCCAGGCACCCCATAGACATTCATTATTAAGACTGGGGAAAGCACTCTAGATAGCAGAGTCAGTTTTGCAAACCAAGAATACACTTGAGAGGTTCAAGGAACAAAAAAGGGGCCAGTGAAGCTGAGAAGGCAGGAGTGGTAGAGAGAATTATAAGAGTTCAGGGAGTGTATGAGAGGAGGGGACAAATCCTATAAGGCCTTGTAGACTACCATGAACACTTTGGCTTTGTTCTGTGAGAAAAGAGGAATAATTGTAGGGTTGTAGGGTTTATAGTTGAGAAATGATATGATGTAACTTGTATTTTAGAAGACTACTTCAACTGCTAGAATGAATTGGAGGGAAAAGTGGAGGCTCAGAGATAAAACGTTATGGCATATTCCAAGTAAGAGAATGATAGAGCCCATACTGTAGTAGAAAAGGTAGAGAAATGGTAGGATTATGATGAAAATAAGATGATAACAGAGCTGATAAGTAAGTCATTGGACTTATGAGTATGGATTGAGGGAGAAGATCTGAGCTCAAAATAAATATTTGGAGTCTCTATCATCTAGATAGCATCTACAGCCAGCAGAGTGGATTAGATCCCCCAGGGAGTGAGAACAGGTAAGAGTGAGAGCTCCAAAAACAAAGTCAGGCACTAACAATCAAAAGCTGGGGAAAAGAGGAGGAACCAGAAAAGGAGAGTAGAAGGGAAAAAAACCAGGAGCATGTGGCATTTTTGTAACCAGAGGAAGAAAATGTATTAAACAAATGATGTTGATATGTCAACAAAATTGAAGCCTGAGAATTGTCATAGGATTTAGTGAAATGAGATCACTGATATCTTTGGCAAGACCAGATGCAAGTGCAGTGGGAGTGAAGAGGGGGGAAGGAGAGAAATCTGAGACAGAATATAGACAACTTTTTTTTTTTAAGATTTTATTTATTTATTTAAGAGAGAGAGAGAGAACAAGCAGGGGGAATGGCAGAGGAAGAGGGAGAAGCAGGCTCCCTGCTGAGCAGAGAGCCCAGTATGTGGCTCAATCCCAGGACCCTGGGATCATGACCTGAGCCAAAGGCAGACGCTTAGTTGACTGAGCCACCCAGGTGCCCCTATAGCCAGTGTTTGCCAAAGTTTCTATAAAAGGCAGCAGAGAACGAAGAGATAGCTGTAGGGAAATAAGTCATCCCCCTATTTATTTATTATTGCAGGGGAATGGGCTATTTTAGAAATGCTAAAGAATTGTGGGGTGCCTGGGTGGCTTAGTCGGTTAAGCATCTGACTTGATTTCAGCTCAGGGCATGATCTCAGGGTGGTGGGCTCCATGCTCAGCGGGGAGTCTGCTTGGGATTTTCTCTCTCCCTCTCTCTCTGTCCCTTCCCATGCCCCGTGCTGGCTCTCTCTCTCTCTTTCTGTTATTCTAATAGTACATAAATAAACCTTTTAAAAAAAAAGAAATGCTAAAAAATTACAAAGTATTTACACAAAATGCATAAAGTGCCAACATAATGTTTCACAATATTAAATAGTTAATAACATATATTGGTTCTCAGCTCAGTTTAGTGAGTTGACAGCAATGGAAGGGATGTATTCAGTTATCTAATTTTTTTAAAAGAGTTTATTTATTTATCTGAGAAAAAGAGAGTGAAGGAGAGCATGAGAGGGCGGAGGGTCAGAAGGAGAAGCAGACTCCCTGCTGAGCAGGGAGCCAGCTGCAGGATCATGACCTGCAGATGCTTAACCGACTGAGCCACCAAGGTGTCCCCAGTTTTCTAATTTTTTGAGTTGATTTAAAACACACTTTTTCACAACTAAAAGACTTTAAAACAGTTTCTCCACTCTATGAGCTCTGGCTTTGAAATAACAAAGAATGAATTTATCAACATGATGATTATTTTATACATGCCTAGGGATGAAAATTCAGGAACCGCTGGAGACAGTAATGGCTCTCTCCTGTTATTGAGAGATTAAATGTCAAGAACTGAAATTAGTTCCTCATTGTTATTTCAACAGAATTTTATTGTTAATCTCTCAAGGAAGGCAATCTAAAGCATCCCTCCAAATTTTTAAAAGAACATTCCTTATGAAGAGCTATCTAAAAATCTTATTCTTATATATAACATACATACTTTTTAAAATTTAAAA
This sequence comes from Ursus americanus, assembly GCF_024610735.1. Lineage (NCBI taxonomy): Eukaryota > Metazoa > Chordata > Mammalia > Carnivora > Ursidae > Ursus > Ursus americanus. The sequence continues at coordinate 58,465,712 of NC_142139.1, read as the reverse complement.
AAAATTTATTTGAAACCTTGAAATATCTAAGTTTACTTATGTATTTATATCTATAAACTTACCGATTTACTTTTAATTATTTTCTTATTTTTCTATACCTTAGCTTTCTCTCTTAACTTTAAAACTTTTATATGGTATTTATAAATACAATATATGAATAAAAGTATAATTTTATTTATGTGATTAAATTTCCAGCATACTCTAGCACACAGAACCATATGAAATTAACAATTATAGCTATTAATTATTGCACATCTATGTGCCAGGAACGATTCCAATTTATAGTAATCATCTATTTAATTTCATTTAATCTTCATAAAAACTTCTGTGATAAGAACTATGATTATTTCCATTTCATGAATGAAGAACCAAATTTAGAAGAGATAAATAACTCCCTGTGAACAACAGGTAGAGAGGTACCCTGACATTTTGAAAACCAACAAAACTTTATTATGATGTTGCCTGGACTCATATACACTAAGGAATAATTGTATTTTAATCACAAATAACTACCTATAAAATAATTATTATATTGTATAATTGTTCCAAATATTGGCTATATTACATACAAATACCAGTTATTTCTTCCCACATAAAAATATTTCACAAACTTTAGTTGCAACGTTCACTATTTTCCCCTTCTAATCTGATTCATTTTGGATCTAGTATACATGCAACATTCAAATTCACTATCATATTGAGGCTTATTGAGAATGCCATGAGAAAGAATGTACAGCTAGTTCAATCTCTTCCAAATTTGCTCTGCAACCTATTACTGCCTGTGTATGTGGTTACATTCATACCAAATCACTTAAAAAGCACATGATCCTTTAACCTCATGCTGTGCACACTGCCATGTGCTGCTTGTGTAGAATACACTATACTGTGAAGTGACCACCAGTGAAGATTGGGAGTTATTGCTTCCAACACATTTTTTTTTTATGGAGTTCATAGAATGTGCTATGAACCATCCATTATCACTTCCGACCCAGAGTAGGCGGTCAACATAGGCTTAAATGATCCTCCTATCACAATGTTCATGCTATTTCTTTTCAGAAAAATATCTCACTCATCCCAAAGAGCCAGACAGTGAAAACTCAATAGAGAGAGAAAATTACATGAGTTCCATCCTATTATCTAGTAAAACAGACAGCCTGCTTTTGAACAGATAATTATAGACAAGGAGAGACTTTCATAAATAAGCATGTAATGGTACAATATCTAAAGTTTATGCTTTAATCAAGGACATATTAAAATCCACATCTCTCTGTCACACAAAATTGTAAACTTCTTAAGAGCATGGCCCCTGTCTTAGTCTTACAAATGTCTGGAATCAAGTAAAATCACACCACAAATGTTTTCTTAAAGAAATATTCTTGAACTTTTCTGCAGTTGGTGAAGACATAAACAAAATCCAGAGGCAACAAAAATATGCCATAGAAAACAAATCAACCTTAATCCAACAAACACATACCTCCGTTTGAGGTCACAGTGGGTCTGGACAAAGACTTGTCCCTTAGCCACACTGCTAAGGCTCAAAGTAAGAGAAGGAACTAGATAGACACAGAACTCCCTTCATGTCCTTTGTATTGTGCAGCATAATCATGTCTACAAAAACGTATATAGTTCTCATTTCCGAATGTCATTTTAGTTATACTGTGAACTCTTTTTTGTTGACTTCATAAAGCCTTCATTCAAGAGCCACTACAGAAATTTGTATCCATAGCAGCTTAAACTTATGGAGCCATCACATTATTATAAAAAGTCAGCAACCCAAGCCTCAAATGACACAACATTTATTAAATGTTACAAAGATATTACAAAATATGTGATGTCTTTAAAGTAAAAAGTCTTGAGACACCTGGGTGGCTCAGTCGTTTAAACATCTGACTCTTGATTTTGGCTCAAGTCATGATCTCAAGGTTGTGAGATCAAGCCTTGTGTGGGACTCAGTGCTGGGCATGGAGCATGTTTGAGATTCTCTCTTTCCCTCACCTTCTGCCCTCCCTTCTGCTCGTGCACGCATGCGTGCTCTTTCTCTCTAAAAACAAACTAATCAATAAATAATCATAAATATTCAATAACTCATTATTAAAATAAACATTTAATTGAGCATTTCCTGTGTGCCAGGTACTGTACACATTGTCTCACCTGCATGATCACATTTCATCCCTACAGCAAACCTATTAGCTAGGTATTAATATCACCCAACCAGGCAACTGGAATTGCTGGGGCTAAGATTGAGGCCCAGGGCTGCCTGATTTCAAAGCCTTGTCGCTAATCAACAGGATATCAGATAAAATATTAGGATTAAGGTTTTGAAAAACAATCCTCATTTACAAGGAATTCACTTATCTTTGAAGAACATGCATAGCCAGGAAGTTATTAGATAAGACACACACACACACACACACACACACACACACTCGCATGTATACATATAACACCCTCACAAACCCTACAACATCAGCAACAAAATTCTCGACGCAGAGAAAGCCAATTGATTTCATAGTGAAACTCATGACAAGGAAATAAAATAACAACAAAGAAATTCCTATTGATGAATAATCCTATAGAAAGCTGCTAGTTGTCTTATTTTAATAACCCTTTCAACCATTAAATTGGATACCATCATAAAAAAACATCACTCTGAATTCAAAATGCTAATGATTCCAGACAATGCTGTCAGGAATTAGAAATCATTGTCTTGTACACATGCTAATGTTGACATAATCTTCCTCCTTTGTCTTACAGATGTACTTCCTCAGCTTAGGTATCACAGTATAATGAAGACATTCAAGAATTACTGCATTAGATGTTGTATCAGTCAGTCATTGCCACAATAATGCTACATAACAAACCACTCCAAAATGCAGTGGCTTTCAACAGCAAGCATCTAAGTCTCTTCATCATTGGTCTGTAGATTGACTGCAGTTTGGTTGATCTAGGCAGATTGGGTCATGCACACTACCTTAGGCTGTGGGTTGGCCAGCCTTGGTTCCAAGCTGTAGGATGGGTTCACATCTGCTCCATATGTGAGTGTTTTGGAGTCTAGAACAAAGGGACTGGGGCTACCTGGGTGGCATAGAGTTCTCATTGCCATAAGCAGGGTGCAGAAGCGAAGCCAAACAATGCAAGGACAATTAAGTTCTCTATTGTGATATGTCTGCTAATATTCCATCAGCCAAAGCAAGTCACATAACTAAGCACAGACCTAATGTGGGAGAAAAGCATATTTTTTGACAAAGCTAAGTAGTGAATATTCACTAAGAGTAAATATTGATGAACAAGAATATAAACATAGAACAAGCTTAATGTGATGCTGGCACCTCTAAAATAACACCTGAAAAAAGTGGATAGCTTTACTATTTTTCATTCTTAAATATTAATAAAACAACAAATAAATGAAATCCATTTATTCCAATTTGTCATGGTGGAAATTTCGTTATGGGGTCCTAACTACTGTTGTCTGTTTGCCTTTAGTTGTTAAAGAGATTAAGACAATTGTAAACTACACAACTGATGGGTAGAGAGGGAGTAAGGATGCTCAGTCAAGGGGAACCGCTAACTATACCTGAGCGTTGCAGAGGTATCATAAAGCGACACCAAGAATTAAAACAGGCTGGAAAAAAATTGAGTAATTTCTCACTCATTCCCAGAAATCTCTTTAAATTGACATCCTGATTCTACTCTCCTGAAATAATAAACGTGTATGGATGTACTTTTTTGTCATATTGGAATAACATCTGCTTATAGAAGTAAATGGAATGTACGGAACTGGGAAATCAATGCCAAGGTAACAGCACAGAGACAGGATACATCTAGAGACACACTCGAAGCAGTCAAAGCAGTTCCAGGTCTTGGAAACTGGGGAGGAGGGTGGGGGTGGGGGTGGGGGAGGGGGTAGTACAGGAAATACATAAAAACCAATCATATTTTAAAAGCTTATGTAATTCTTGAAGTCCTGCATGAGCAGTACATTTATGAGCTAAGGATGTTGTCTAAGTGACAGCGATTAGGAATGAGACAAAGACTACAGACCACAGAGGAAGAATCATCTATCCCAAGAAGTATAATAGATGAGAATCAAGAAAATTTCTTTCTATTTGGAAAAAAAAAAAAGATTTTTAACCAGGCATCTAGCAACAAACTAAAATCTTATGTTTGAATCGTGTGCATATTTTCCTTGGAGAATGAGGACCATATGTGGCTTTCATTAGATAGTTGAGTGGATTTTTGAAATAAAAAGAACTACTGCGTTAGAAAAAATAACTCTTTTATTTAGAAAGCGTTCACAAAAATGTAACAGAAGGAGAATCGAACACAATCAGAAATGGCCAAGTATTTAAACACTATTTCCTAGGTTTATCACTTTGTTATACACTTCACATAGAAAACCAACTATGATAAAAGTTAAGATTTACACAATGTTTTCCTATTGATTGCCTGGGGCTATTTTTATTCATAAAATTACAATCAGCGCCTGCACACAATTATAAGCTTATAAACCACGGATTGAGACCTTTAAGGGGGAATATAAAACAGAAGCTTGCGAATTTTCAGGAAACAATTATCCTGGTTTCGCAGAAGTCTTTAATTTCAGTGAAATAAGACAAAGATAAAAAGAAATTAAATGAGAAAGGAGACTTGTTTCTAAATTAAATGTTTCATGTCTCATGTGGCATCAGCTGCTCTTTAGACCGCATTTACATTACTATGATGGTCTCTACTTTTAAAGGTTTATTACCTTCATCAAAATATTCATTAGAGGGAAAAATGTTCATTTAAAGTTAAATCTTGTATGCACTTTTTACATTTTTAGGTCTAACATGAATTAAAATTCCCTTCATCTATACCAATAAATATTGTCAGTACAAAGAAATTTGAACTGTGCTTGGCACATATAAAATGTCCTTGATTTTAGTTATTATTATGAACACTGTGGAGCTTTTTTCTTAATTTACAAATGTGTATTCCTAAATATATGAGAAGTGAAAAATTGACTTGATAACGATCATGGTGTTATTTTAACTCTCCTAAAACACGCATTTAATTAAAAGAAAATCTTGTCAAAGTATTTTTATATAGTTTGTATGACAAAGAGACACACAAATGTTTAGATATAAGTCAGACTTCTCTGAAAAGTTAGACTTCATTTGAATCAGTTTTGAAGATTGTTACTTTTTGACAATTCAGAAATCCAATGGTCTTTTCCTGATTGTAAATGCATTGAAGCCAGAGTTGTTAGCGGGACCTACTCTAATTAAGGTCATTTCTTCACTTATTCTTAATGCTGTATTATCTGAGACTCTATTATAAACATCTAAGAATATTTTAAAATAAAAATTCTTTGAGCTTTGAGAGAATCATGTTCCTAATATATTCACAGAGCTTCATATAAACTGATTTAGAATTTAGGAGAGTGTGGCAAAGACACAAGGATTCACAAAATATTCTATGAGTGTCCCATTCTTTAACAGAGCACCTTATGATTCAGTTTGGGCATATAACCAATGCTGGGCAATGAGCCAAGAATATTTAACCCAGAAGGCACACAACCTCATAAAATGGTAAGGTCTCCAGCAGGCTGGACCTCTGAGGATTATTTGGGGTAGAATCCTTCACTGGGCTGTGTTGGTCATGTGACAGCGAGAGCAATAAATTTCTCATGTGATATGCTACTGAGATTTGGGGACTAATTGTCTAACTCGTGCTGAAACCAGATATAGAAATAAAGTAATAAACTAACAAAATTTCTCAACAACATTGCATTGCCTTAGCAACTGGGCCACGGGCTGTGAATAAATTGCTTTTGGATTCTGAAAAGTTGGTGAGTTATGTGATCCAATGGCAGAATACCTGGTCCAAGTTGTTTGTAATAACTTTGAAGGTAGAATGTTCATTTCTTGGGAAAGAGGCTGGAAACAGACCCTGCATAGTATGTAAAAGCTGTTACTGATAACACTTTTCAAGGTATTGTAAGAAAGAACTGGATAATCAATAAGCCTAAATGAAAGGAAATAGATCAGAAATTTGGGACCCTGCGAAGCTGGAAAAAGGATAGGTTTTATGAAAATAAATAAAGGACACATCACTTAAAATAAACCAGGAAACCCAGACGGGGAGCTCCCATGCACACACCACTCCTGCCGTCTGCATAATCAGCAGGAAGAAGGAAGATAAGAATTATCTTGACAAGCAAGGACACTTTTCACATACGAATTTCATCTTCTGCTTTTGAGAAGGAAGAGCCCCCGTCCTGCTACAATGTATTAAGCGCCACTTGCAGCCAATGAGAAACCACAACAATCTCAAACTCCTGTTCTCCAAGAAACGTGTGTTTAAAACAACCCTTCTCAACTTCCTCCTAAAACCTAATAAAGGCTGACCTTCCGTTTGTGTCTTTGGACTTGTCTGTGGTTTACCAGCGTGCTTGTCTTGAATTGTAAGTCTCCTGCTATTCCCAAATAAATTCATTTTGCTAGGAAGGTAACTAACTTTTAGTTTTAAGGTTGACAGTTTTAAAAATTTTTAATGGACAAAGGCCCAATAATACTTTACATTGATTAAAATATTTTAAGCTAAAGGTCAGTCTTAAGGCTGTGACACCCAATTAAAAAAAAAAAACACCCTAAAATTCTCAATTGATTAAAGTGCCTGAGGACAAAATCAGATTATGCCTTCTTACCTAAATCCCAGAGCTTTGGGATAGCTTCAGTAAGTGAGAGAGACAGATTTGAAATAACTAAGAAATAAATATTTGAGAACTTCTAGGAAAGCACTTTGGATGCGGTTACTGGCAATTGGACGCGTCTAAAATCAAACGAATCAGAAGTCTACTGAATTTCTGGGCAATTTTTTTTACAAAGAAACCAAGAAGCAGGTCGAAAAAGACTGTGACTAACCTCTCATGGTCCAACTCAGGGCTGAGAATTCCAACACCAATTTTCTATGCGGACAGGTAGTATACAAAAATAGTTAGACTCACCTAGCAGATGGAGGCAGGGGCCATGAAAAATAAAGGGCATAGGACTTCATCTCAAACAGTGAGATCAGGGATTAATCCCAATTTCCTACCATTCCAGGGTAGGGGCTTTTCTGCAATGTCTAGTTGATAGAATTTCAGTGTTTTTACAGATCAGGACCTAACATATCCCACGTTATCCCCCTTTCTAGTTGAGTATGGCACTTAATCAGCTTTCCCGTCTTGTTTCCACCATTGCATATTGTGTGTCTGTGTGTGTGAGAGTGTGTGCATATTTCAACGGGGAGGGATATTTGTCTTTTTAAAAATTCTTAGTATTGGGGCGCCTGAGTGGCACAGCGGTTAAGCGTCTGCCTTCGGCTCAGGGCGTGATCCCGGAGTTATGGGATCAAGCCCCACATCAGGCTCCTCTGCTAGGAGCCTGCTTCTTCCTCTCCCACTCCCCCTGCTTGTGTTCCCTCTCTCACCGCCTGTCTCTATCTCTGTCAAATAAATAAATAAAATCTTTAAAAAAAAATTCTTAGTATTGTACACCAAGAGAACAATACCTAAACATAATGGAGGGACTACAGTGTTCTACTCAGAGATCTTAAACTTTGAGCTAGCTGTAGTGGCTGGGTACTTCTTTGGCTTATCTTCTTTGGGGAGGTGGTAGGAGCTTTCCTTGTGTGTGAGAATAGGAGTAAATGGGTGTTTAGTATATAAAAAGGTAGGCTATGGCAGAAATAGAAAAGCTTATCAAATTTCCTTTGGGTTTTCCTATAGTGTTTAGCTTACCATGAGGGTAGGTGGGGCCAATGGCTTGTCAGTATAAAACCTTTTGGAGAATTAAGACTCCAAAATGCCTAATGTAAAAGAAAATGTATTCTCTGATCGATTCTCCTGAATTATTGCTTCATTAGTCATAGACAATCTGTTGTGTTTTGGAATACAAATGTAAAGGGGGAAGGTGTTTTTCCTATTCCATTCTCCTTTTCTGCAATTATGCTAGTCACTCTTTTATGTCAGGCAAAGAAGATGGATCTCCAGGTAAGTGTGCCTAAATTGGCTATGACACCTGCATGGGAATTAAGGAAGTCAGGCAATGTTTTCTTATTTTTAGTTATGGGATTCAATTTTCTGTAGTTTCCTAGTTTTTAAAAAGCTATCTCATTTTTCAAATAGTTTAGTGTGCTGCCTACATTTGAATAAACCTGCAGATCAATCTTGAGTGTGAAATATAACAGAAAAGCCAAACCAAATTATCTTTCATTTTATATCAAAAGAATCTCTAGTAAATATTTAGTATCCCCAGGTCCAAGTGTTTCTCATATGGAATATATTAGGTCTAGAGGTATAAATCACTTTATACTTATATGAAATATACATACACACACATATAAATTAGAAATATATATGATTTGGGAAATTTTACAATATGGTACATTTTAGATTATGGCAATTCTGTATGCAAAGTAGGGAAGATAGCATCATCTTTATGTTTTTAAAAGAGAAAGTCGAGGTCCAGAGATTTTAAGTGACTTTCTAAAATTAAAAAGCTAGTAAATGACAAAGTCATCATTAAATCTGTATATTATGACTACTAGCTTAGGTGTTTCTATTATGTCACTATCTTGTGGTCAGGGAAGAAAGATATTTAGATGAATATTGAGAAAAAATTGGAATCATAAATACTAAATGTTTAAAATATCCTATAAGTTAACTAATATTTTTGGAAAATACAGAACTTTCCTGTGATTCAACGTCTAAACAAACAAGTTCATAAAGTTCCTTCACAGCTCTGGAAATTTATGGAGATGAAGTCTCTATCTTTCATGCAGGAGATGAAAAAAAAAAAAAGACCTACCTTTTATATTGTTAGATATTCAAGGAAAGATCAGGATATAAAGAAAAATGGATAGGAGATCTTAAAAAAAGTACCAGTGAAATTTTTCCGATGCACCAAACAAACCAACAGCAATTTAATGTATGTAATTTATTGAGCACTTTGGAAACACAGAGCACTTTCCCTTTTCAAGTAATCTATAAAATCTCTATAAGGGACAGAAACGTTCTTCTAGTGCCACAGATAGCAAGAAAAACGAATGCAAAGAAGATAAACTGCTCCCTTTAATGTCAGGTGGAGTTGCTTGCACGTTCGTTTTTGGTTGGAGTCAAAGCCCGAATTCCTATCCCTAATCTCAGTTCACGCCGCGTGAAGTACAGTTGGCTGTAAAACAACTCCATCTGCCTCGCTCCTCATTTTTTCTGAAAACCTACAGGGGCATATTTGTTATCATGGCATATGCTTATGAATAATTGCTTTCGAGTATTACACATTGCTAGACCCGATTTTTATGTTAAGTTAGAATTGCCTCCAGGGACATGTTATACTATTAGCTGCCAAGGTGTAAATGCAATTCAAAATCAAGATGCTGCCGTCAAAGGTTCGGCCCCGGATGGAAGGTGACAGGTACCTGCTTGTGGTAGGTATTCACCGCTGCCGACCCAGTAGCGATTTTTTCCCTTTTTTTTTCGCATAATCGAAACTTATTTGGGGTGGTGTAAACCCCGTCCCAACCGAGAAACTCCGTGAAGTCAATCAGGATTTCCCTGCTCTTTGCTTCGCCAGCCTGCCTCAACTCTGAAGAGCCGTGCGCCTCAGTCCTGGCTAATAATGGCCAAGTGGAAGACCGCGGAGGTTGGGGATGGAGAAACTTTTGAAAAACATTTCTTTACTGATAGAAGATTTGAAATGATAGGCACTGCTGCTTTCTTCATCTTCCTGCTGTGAGTGTAGCTCTATTTCTAGAGCTTGAGGGCTGTTTTGTGACCTTGACAGCCAGCATTAGGGAGAGGCCAGAATTTGGAGATATCAGCTTAACATTATTGGTCCACTTACCATCTGCTTTTGTTTACAAACAGAAAATACATTTAGGACTATGAGGTTGGATTTTCTGTTACTTGCTGTGGAAAACAACCTTAACTTATATATTTTCCAAGTTATGCCTCATAAGGTTATACAACAGGTGATTTAAGGACTTCACAAGCAAAGAAGAATTTTCTGCTTAATACTGAAGATTTAAACTGATGTGACATAGGCTTTTGTACTGTTACTGTTATTATTATTAATTTTACATTGTGTCCCATATATGATTTCATTCAAAAGCCAGGAAAGTTTAACTATTAAGATATTTAAAATCTATGCTGTAGAAAAACCACTATAAAGCTCCTCAACCAATAGTCTGTATCTGGAATTCAACGAGCACATTCTTAGATTTTACTCTATCATTTCCTAATGTTACATAATTTTTATAGTAATTTAAAAGGTATCACATTCTGATTCATTTGAATGACTTCCTTATAATGGACTACATTTCAGAGCCTGCATTTGCTTTTTTTTTTTTAATAACCAGTAATGCTTTAAAATGATATCACGTGACTTTTGATGTGTTAGCAAACATGTGTGGTCACTTTCAGATTAACATGCCTTAATGTCAAAATGGCACGTTTCTGGGGGCGCCTGGGTAGCGCAGTCGTTAAACATCTGCCTTCTGCTCAGGGCGTGATCCCGTCGTTCCGGGATCGAGTCCCACATCAGGCTCCTCCGCTGGGAGCCTGCTTCTTCCTCTCCCACTCCCCCTGCTTGCATTCCCTCTCTCGCTGGCTGTCTCTCTGTCACATAAATAAATTTTAAAAATCTTAAAAAAAAAATGGCACGTTTCTGCTGTTTAGCTCACATTTAATTTACTTTAACTTCTTACAAAGAAAACTTCTTACAAAGAAAAACTTATCTGAAAATATTTCTTAATTAATTAATTAAATTTTTAAAAGATTTTATTTATTTGACAGAGAAAGAAACTGAATCCTCTGAGAATGGAGGTTGATTTTCACAGTAACTCATTTTCTCAGATATCTGTTGTTGCATGGGAAGTTACCCCAGGTTAGCAGTTCAAAACAACAGACGTTTATCATCTCCTAGGTCAGTGATCTTGGAGAGGCTTAGTGAGGTAGTTCTGGCTCCAGTCTCTCACGAGGTTGGAACTGAAGGGTCATCTAGGGATGACCAGAAGCTTGCTGGGGTAGAAGAATTCACTTCCAAGCTCGCTTATGTGGCTGTTGGCTGGAGGCCTCGTTTCTTACCAAATAGGCCTCAACATAGGGCTGTTCCCAGCACAAAAACTGGGTTCTCCCAGAGCAAATGATGACAGGAAGAAAGAGAAAAGAGAGAGAAAATAGGCACTTGTGATAGAAGCCTTGGTTTTCATAATTGTTGCCTCTGAAGTGACATACTGTGACTTCTGCTTTACACTCCTGAGCACACAACCCGATCCTGGTCTCCTGCACTTGATACCACACGAGGGTACAAATTCCAGGAGGCAGGGTTTATTGTGGGCCATTTTGGAGGCTGGCCACCTCATTGATTTAAATACCCAGACTAATATATTTAAAAAAAAAGAAAAAGAAAAAGCTACGATTATCATGCAACAGAGTAGTTCAGCCGATTTTCTATTTTCATCACACAAATTTGGTAATGTTTTGTCACCCTTTTCTCATTTGTTAATGAAATGAATATCCCGAAGTTTAATTTTAAAGCAGCTTGAAAAAACGTCGTGTGGCTTTTAAGGCAGTTTACAAAACTTGATCAGAACTGCAAAACTGACTCAATCGACATTTATTGAGTGTCTACTACGTATGTACCTTGAGTATTTCTACAGATGATTTGGCATGAAAATGAGCTCATCGCATTATCATCGGCTTTCAAACCTTTGCTCTTGTACAGAACGTGTGAAAAACAATTTCACTGAAAACCTTTTTTTTAGGTGGGGAAATTCAGTCATGATTATCATTACCCAAGGGCAAATAAATGACTCATTTGGAGTTTATTTTGAAGGCCCAAACCAAATTCCAACTGCATACTAATGTGGTAATTGCATTACCAGCTTCCTCTAATATAAACTACTCCAACTCTGCATTAGTGGTTTATGACATCAACAATACCCTCTGATTTAATCATGTTTTTTCCCTTTAGAGAGGAGTCATAGATCATTCTCCGTAATAAGAGCATACCCCATAGCGCCTGTATAAATCTTCACCAAGTCCTTGCTACATCAAATTCCTGTGGTTCTAATGTAACTCCATCAGCAGATACACATTCATGTTTGCTGACCAAACATATTCTTATTCACATATTAAAGATGAATAATTAAAGTCACAAAAAAATTAAAACAGGCTTTCCTTCGATTTTCGGATGGCATAGTTCATTTACTCAGGAATTATTTTGTGAATTTACACAATCTGTGACCTTTCAAAATCCAGGATCACTTCAAATGTGGCTTGCTTGGCCTAAAATAAAAAGCCACTCTTTTCTTTATTTAGTTTCATAATAAATGGGATGGCTGCTGTGCCATTATATCACAATAAAGATATTTTATTTCCTATAGACTTCATTAGTATAAGGGGTAGGAGGGAAAATCAATGTGTCACAACATCATAAAGCAACCCAGAAAATAAAGTAAGATATAAAAGAGCCAATAAAAAAAAAAAACAATACAATTAACTGATGATGTTTGAGCTTCCATACATACAAAAGTAAACTCAAGCATAAGATGCATTTGTATGTTTTCGTTGTCTTTTAAAATCACTTTAGGGGGCCAGACAAGTAAAGTTAGATTTCTAACAACTTCTGATTAGGAAATTATTTCATTGAATAACTCTGCAGACGATAAGAGATGGCTTTTCCAGACTTGAAGGCAATCAGCTAATTAGTAAGTCACATTTCCTATATAACACCAACGTCCCAAACTAAATCTCTCAGCAATACCCAGTGGTAACGTGTCACTCACCTCATCGAATGATCTATAATATTTTAAGAAATATTTTTAGGAGCAGTAACCAAGATGATGTGCCTATTTTATTTCTTAAATTTATTTCTATTTAGGTGTTGAATAAAAAAAATTACATACTAGAGTTCTGGAGATGGGCTACACAGCAATGTCAATGTATACTTAACATTACTGAAATGTACACTTAAAATTGGTTAAGATTGTAAATTTTATATCATGTGTATTTTAACACAGTTGGAAAAATAAAATTATGTTTTATAGGAGAAAGATAATAAAATAAGCTTCATGTTATATAAAAGTTCTTTAACGTTAAAAAGTAAAAAGATAGTCATACTTAAAATATAAAATTAACTGTATGGGATTACTGAATCACTATATTGTACCCCAGAAACTAATATAAAACTGTATGCTAATGATATTAGAATTAAATTTTAAAAATATATATAAAATTAATGAATGAAGAAAAGTTTTATTTTAATTTTGAAAGTGACTGCATTTTGGTTTTAGCGCATAAAAATTTATTCTTGTGAGGGGCGCCTGGGTGGCACAGCGGTTAAGCGTCTGCCTTCGGCTCAGGGCGTGATCCCAGCGTTATGGGATCGAGCCCCACATCAGGCTCCTCCGCTAGGAGCCTGCTTCTTCCTCTCCCACTCCCCCTGCTTGTGTTCCCTCTCTCGCTGGCTGTCTCTATCTCTGTTGAATAAATAAATAAAATCTTTAAAAAAAATTATTCTTGTGAGTATTCTAGAATAATTAGCTTAATATGTGAAAGTAGAAAAATTCGGAAATTTTTGTTTCCCCACGTTTCTGAGCCTTGTGGTCTTGCACAAAATATCAAGTCTCGGTCTTGGTTTCTACCTTTTTAGAGGGTAGGTGTGTGGATTCATCAAAATGATCTGTAAAAAAGCACCTGGCACAGTGCTTAGCACATAATAGATGTTCAACGAGGGTGAGCTTCCTTCTTTCCAGGTAAAAATCAGACATGTCTATCCTGAATTAATAAACCGTGTGTGGTGATGGCTGCAGGTGAAGCTGCTGAATATCAAAAACATATAAATAAATTTTAAAAAGAGCCTCAGGGCGCCTGGGTGGCTGTCATTTAGGGTCCTACTGTTGGCTTTGGTTCAGGTCATCGTCTCAGGGTGTGAGACGGAGCCCCATATGGTCACGCTCTACGGCGTTCTGCGCTCAGCGGGGAGTCTGCTTCTTTCTCTCTCTCTCTCTCTCTCCCTCTGCCCCTCCCCATGCTCACACACGTGATGCGCTAGCTGGAGCTCTAGCTGTAAAATTGATAAATAAATCTTTACAAATAAAGGGCCTCAGTCAACATCATGATTGCAGCCTTTTAAGACTCTAAGCGGAGGATCCAGCTAACCGATATTGACTATCTACCCCCCAAAACTGTGAAATAAGTATTTTTTGAAGACATATATATATGTGTGTGTGTGTGTGTGTCTTATATATGTCTTATAAAATATATTCCTCAATACCCATATATAAAAAGTTTATCAATCATTGTTTTAACTTTTAAATGACAACATTGGAAAATGTGTATGGAAATATGGAACACACCCTCAGATGATTTTTTTTTTACTTTGTATTTTATAGTAAATTTTCCTCACTGAAATATTCTCATTAGTGGTATAGAATCTGAGAAGTTCCTCAATTTTGATATTCCAAAAGATCAGAGCCATCCAGATCCAGAATTGCATCCCTTACAATTGTAAGTTCATTAGTATAACATCAAATACCAATTCATATGTAATACTAGATGAAACAGGATAGAGATTAATAATGTATAAGATCCAAATATTGTTTGATGTCAGGAGCAGGCAAGTATGTCTGGAAAAAGAAATTAGGCTTTTGATGATCAAGCCTAACAATTATTTCTATGTATTTTAAGTTCTCTGAGGCATCTATTGATAATGGACACCCTATAAAATCTGTTACCACACTTTGTGTAACTGTGGACCTTGCGGTTCGTAGTAGATCAATAATACCTGCTTGTTCAATGGTGTATCTCACTTGGGGTTTAAATTGCCAGTTAGCTACATAAAACGTTGGCTTAGTCTTCAACTGAAAAGTATTACTTTTTGAAAAGAGTTACTTAGAATTTTACTGATAATCACATATATTAAGAGTACTTATGCTACTTTCATATATTATTTTCTTTTCAATTAGAGACACCAGGATTCAAAGATTTCTTCTCTTTGTTAAATATTTCAGAACTGAAAATACTCAACACCCTTTTAAATTAAAATGCCTAATAATATTAGGAAACAGAGTATAGTGCATAGTAACTGGTTTATGATGCTTGTTTTTAGAAATGCAGTGTTTGGTCTTTGAAGATTTTCATCAATAAAGATAAACTTCTGGATTACAGAAATTTTCAGTGTGGACCTTAAATAAAATAATACCCTAACAGAGCTGAGACAACCAAGTAGGGACTGTGAACAAGGGAACAGTAACAGTCAGTAGACCACCCAAACAATAGTTTCCATCATGTCATCTCACCCCCCGTTTCCACTAATGCAATACAGAGGAAGATTTCCTCACCGACTAATGCCATCAATTTAATTTAAAAAAGATTACTACTTGCCTCAAATATTTTACGGTTTCAGGTTAAACAATATGGGTATAATCTGTTAAAATGAAAAGAAAAGCTGAGGGAAGGCAAATATATGTGTGTTTACACACACGTGTGTGTAGAAGTACTTTTATTTTGAATATGCAATATAGATATTTTTATGCATTTTATATGTATAAATCACACATGTATAAATATATTACAAAAATTGCTAATTGTATACACACTCTTATTTGTATATATTTTTAAATTTTGCTTATATGTTAATTTTGGTTGGGAGTCATTCCGGTCCCAAACACAGGGCTTTTTCATTCTCTACATATTCATACTATGCCAATATGTTATATCTATATCTGTATAGATAAAAGTATAGGTATATAAATAACAGACTAAATGTACTATCATTTCTATTACAGATAGAAAATTCATAGAGAAGACAAATGACAGCACTCAAATGGATTCAGAATACACAGTTTTTGTTCTATTGGAATACATTTCCACTATTCACACATAACAATATTTTATGGTAGACTTTTAAGTTCATGGTTTAATAAAAATAAGGATGCCAAGAAACATTCTCAAGGTGGTATTTTACCTAAATCCCCAATGCTGTGACAAAAGGAAAAAAAAAATGACTACAATTTATATATTAGCAGCAAGAAGTAGAATTTCCTAACCTGCCTTCCTATACATTTTCCAGTTTCAGTGATCCATTTAAAAACGTTTAGCAAAATAGTATATTGGCAAATTATTGCTCATAGAATGAAGACTTGATTCCATATTCTACATAGTAATCTTGAAGAAAACAATCACATTCTCAGGCTATCTGCTGTTTGTAAATTATAGGGTAGTGTAACTATTATATGGAATTTGGCTAAACATTCAATTCCATTTTCTCTTAATTGAGGCTAATTCTATGTAGAACAAAATTCAGTGTGTTTTAGTGATGGATATGGTTACTTTGGACTCTTAATAAAGTCAAATATAATCATTCAACCCACAAAGTCAATGGACCCTGAGTCTGAATCATCAAATAAAGCAAATATTCATTCTGTGTTTTGTTGTGTAGACATAATTCAAAAGTGAATTCATTATACAATGATTGATCTTCTTCCCCAATATAAAGTTCAATATCTTACAAAGAGTTATTCAAAAAGATTCTAAACAAATCAAAACAGTGAAGCACTGATACATGAAATGACAGTAATGCCCATGAAAGAAATGCTACATTTGCACATAGTAGACATTAATATAAGTTTGTGGCATTGTTGCCATAGAATCTGTCACATGCCTGAATAATTTTGCATCTTCATGAATTTTTTATCACTTAGTTCAGCTTACTACATTGCCATGATTTTTGAATAAATGTTGTTTTCAATGTGGACCAAAGCATTAATCATTGGTCTACCGTCATTCACTTGGTTTTCCTTCTCATACCCGAAATTGGAGTATTGATTTTATGAAGTTCATATTGGATAATATGATAAGTAATGATAACAATGAAAATTAAAAGACTGATTTGAAACACAAATATACAACAATGATAAAGTGTGATAATGACTAGCAAAGGGCCTACAAACTGTAGAATCAAATTATATGCATTTCACATGACCCTGAAAGATCTTGAAAACTTCATAAACTTTGCAGGAATGGACCTACGGTGATAAAGATTTAAACACACAAGTCAAAAGTAAGATTGACTTGTTTAAAATGATTTTCAACAAAAATAATTACACATATCAGATGATTCTGTAACTCATTACTGGGAGGAGAGGGAGAAATATGAACTGGGAAGCTTACACATATGTACAGACACAAAACTATTTAATATTTGGATCTCTTCTTATAAACTCTTGAAAAGAGAAACTTCTTTTTCTTAAAATTTAAAGAATATGAGAAATAAAGAAATACTGTTTAAAAATATGCATATTTACTATAGCAATAATTTATGACATAAAATTGGCTGGGGACCACACTATATGACAACCTGAGCTTAGTAAACTCAGAGTAGTGGACTGGTGGTCAGAAAATAAAGATCGCCAGCTCTGCAACGGCATTAATTAGTTGTAAGAATTTGGACTTGTAACTTTGCCTCCTTTTGCTTCAGTTTCTTCATCTATCAAAGTTCCTAAAGTTGCTGAGCTGCAAATGAAAAAAGAAATTCAGTTTTATGGTTAGGACTTTAGAAACAGGGAATGGGTATCTGACACTTTACTTAATTTTCTTCTTTTTTCTCTTGAAGACAATATTTTTTTGTGTCACTAATGAACTAAAGTCTTTAGCTCCCAGGTTAAATGAGAAAATGAGTATGATTTAGGTTTGTATACACCAAGATCATCCGTATACATGTTTTATTTAAATTCTCCAGTTAGTATGCATGTACATTTTCTTACAATTTATCTCTTACAATATGTTTCTGACTTAATCTTAATGTATTCCTATTAAAGAACTCATACTAATTAGCCTTCATTTAAGCTTTGCGTTTTTTAAAGATTTCTTAAAAATTTTATTTATTTATTTATTTATTTATTTATTTATTTATTTATTTATTGAGAGAAAGAGAGTGCACATGCACGCGTGCACTTGTGTGTCGGGGACAGGAGGGGCAAAGGGAGAGGGGGAGAGAGAATCTCAAGCAGACTCCATGCTGAGCGCAGAGCTCCAAGTGGGACGCAATCTCACAACCCCAAGATCATGACCTGAGCTGAAATCAAGAGTTGGTCATTCAACCTACTGAGCCACCCAGGTACCCCAAGCTCTGCACCTTTTTTTTTTTTTAACAATTTCCTTTATTAAGAAAGAGAATTAAAGTGTTTGGAGACCAGTAAGATCGGATTTAGTTGTTAAGGCACAGCAACTTAAAATCCAATAACATCAAGTTACAAAATATCTGTGAAAGTTCTTTGAAGATGAGTAAATATAAATAACTTCTTAGTTGTAGACCCAGGACAATCAACATCTTTGGAAGAGGGATTTTTCCATTAATGTTATACCAAAAATTATGAAGCAACATGTTGAATTGCAGGTAATTCTAAAAAACTCTGCATCTCAAAGCTCAACTTCTGAATAAGGGCAGAGAAAGAAAACTTTGTGATTATCAATAAAATCAATAAAGAGGAGATGAATGAGCAGTGTGGAGTATTCTGAATGTGAACGTGTGCTGGGGCTGTCCAAATGGCATGATGGACATCTTAAGAGCAACCCAATCAATTGAACAAGCAAATTTTATAAAATCCAGGGGGTTGTCTTAAAACACAAGGCTTAGGTATTTTCCATTCTAATTAGAAGAAAAAACTGTGTAGCCACAAGGAGGCAAGAAAACATGGAGTTGCCTGTAGCTGCTGACCATTGTTTTGTTTACCTTGCAAGAGCTTCACTTACTTGCGTCACTTCAGTGCAAGGGAAGGAAATAAGTGTGTGTGTGTGTGTGTGTGTGTGTGTGTGTGTGTGTGTATTATATATGCAGAGATTCCATTTGGATGATGAAATGTCAAAATTCAGTTGTCAAGAATGGCCTAGCATCTAAAAAAGCTTCTTATTAAATGAGGTTTCCAGGGCACACCTGGTATAATGAAGCACACATTAAGCCTGACAAGAAGCCTTTCCAAACCATTTTGTTTTGCTCTAAAAATGTCTTTTAGTTCTTTTTAAAAATTTGCCAAAACCTAAATCTAACACCATTTTCTTAGTAATTACATGTTGAAGGATGTAATCATTGCAGCCTTCTGAAACTGAGAGACCAGTCGCCCTGCTTTGGGCATTTTTCCACAGTTGCTTTTGTTAATGTACTAATGAGCCATTGTCACAATGGAGCCAACCTGGCATTAGCACTTACAATAAATTTACTGCAAGAACACTGCTGTTTGTAATTAGCTCTTCATTACACAATCAGGCTGATTTAGAGAAACTCTCATATGATTTGCTCTGCAAATGAAGCAATATAATTACACCTCACTTCAAATCAACAAATTAGACTGCTGTTTGCAATTGGCTATATTATGTACTATTACTGCCCGGGCAATTGCAGGCCTGTTGCTTCCTTTAACACTTAAGTAAAGTAAGTCTAATTAAAGCACTGAATATTTCTGTAGATGCAAGAATAGATACATCATGGTCACAATTTTTATAATTAAAGAGGGAACCCAAGATTTATATTCAGAATATTTTATCCTCAACTCAAGGCTTGGCCATTTAAGGCTCTTATAGAAATCAGCAACTACAAACACAACAGGATGGAATGAAACATTTCTTTTCGAACCAAATTATTTCCTAGCAAGGGCACATGAAAATTGAGTAAGATTCAAATTAGGTTAAAGCAGGGTAATGAGCTATCCATTTAGTTGTGCATTTCTCAGTACTAGATATTTAGTATCTGCCAGCTAGTATAATGGCTTGTGTTAGTTCCTTTTCCTCATTGCGTCTTTGACTCTGGAGCAATCTACCCACTGGTTGTAGTAATCACTGGGAGGGGTAATGGGCGGGACTTGTAGAGATGGGTTGCCAGATTTAGCAAATAAAAATTCAAGACATCAGTTAAATTCGAATATCCTGCATTTTATCTGGCAATCTTGTTTTAGAATATTTAAAATATGTTCCTCTGTGTTAAACTGAGAAATTGAAAATCCAAAAAATAATTCCCCCCAAAATAAAGGATTAAGAAAACAACTGTCAATGAGTCCATGAGTTTGGGTTATGATCCAGCCTTTCCATTAACGGTGTACACTTCTTTAATTGAAAGACTATGTGGCTTCATTTCTAAATCCCAAATTGTTGACATTTAGGAAGATTACCAGCCACGATTATTGAATAAATCAATAAAGTAGACTGATGGAGTCTCCAATGGTAGAGTGACTACTCCTATTCAAAGGCCCATTGCTTCAGAATCCCAGTGTAGATTTCTCTTCCTACCAATGTACTCAGATTTTCAAGAGTGGTGTGTGTGTGTGTGTGTGTGTGTGTGTGTGTGTATCCTTCGATTAACGTTTTTTGATCTACTAAGAGATGGTGTATATTATGCACATTCATGATACATGGTTCTGTTATAGTTTCATGAAATCCAGCTGTTCTACAACAATTTTTGTCTAAAGTTAGGAGAAGAATTTTTTTTTAATTTAATTTATTTATTTGACAGAGAGACAGACACCCAGTGAGAGAGGAAACACAAGCAGGGGGAGTGGGAGAGGAAGAAGCAGGCTCCCAGCAGAGCAGAGAGCCCGATGCAGGGCCTGATCCCAGGACTCTGGGATCACACCCTGAGCCAAAGCAGACGCTTAACGACTGAGCCACCCAGGCGCCCCTAGGAAAAGACTTCTATACTCATGCCAAATACTAAATTAATTGTTTTATTTTAAAATCGTGTTTGGTGAAGTAGTTCTTGAAAGATTTAGAACTCGTTAAACGTATTCAGTAAGTTCCATCCATGGTGCATGTGACCAAGTAGACTTGCGTCTATCTCATCTATTACATGCACTGTTCCTCATTCTCAAATTGAGCAACTGTAAGATTAGCAGCTTATACAGCCCGCTGCTCAAGCATCAGAATCAGGCTGCTTGTGGAGCTGAAATGGAAAGACCCCATTCTACCGTTTCCTAATGTCCTTTCCTTGAGGCGATGAGGAAGTCTGAAAGTGCATTCAGATCATGAGCGCATGGCTGGGCTGTGCTGGCTCTGAGATGTGTTCCTCATCAGACACAAATGAACAGTGCCGTGTCTATGAACAACTTGCCAGATTTTAGCTTTATAATTTTTATTTTGAAAAGTATTGCGTTATTGCACTCTTTTCACTATTTATTTATTTATTTATTTAAAGATTGAATTTATTTATTTAGTTGAGAGAGCGAGACAGCAAGAGAGCCCATAAGCAGAGGGAGCCGCAGAGGGAGGGAGAGAAGCAGGCTCCCCGCTGAGCAGGCTAGGAGCCCAGTGTGATGTGATGCGGTGTGGGGCTGGATCCCAGAACCATGACCCGAGCGGAAGGCAGACACTTAACTGACTGAGCCACCCAAGTGTCTGTTTTCACATATTATTTAAAGATAGTGACGAATGAAGATACTTTACAGCGTTAGAAAGTTAATTTAAATAAACAAGTATCCAAGTTTAAATGTTAGCAAATCAGGCTACAATTTGAAATGTAATGACCTGACATATTTTCTAAGAACTGCTGATCTGAGGTCATTCATTTTCTACATAGTAAAAATAATGTACTTTAAATGTGCTCCTCTTTCCCCTCAATTTCTACATTTCAGAAGGGTATCAACAACAATTATTAGTCAACATCTCTAAATATTTTTTTTTAAATAGAACGAATCGATGCAAAACTCTTCAAAATAAAAATTTTAAAAGTGAAGTCTAGTAAGTTGTTCATTTGAACATTAGCATATCAAATCAAAAGACAGGGCTCAGTGTTAGTGAATGTGTTCCTTTTGCTTCGTTGAAGATTTTGTGTTCATTTGCATTCTTACAGCATTATGGGGAAGTGATATTTTTTTCCATAAGGTTAGTCAAGAAATGTTTTTATAATACTTAAAAAAGAACTGTCTTGTTGAAATCCTTCTTATCTCCGGTGCCATATTATTCTCCAATGTCATAGTAGTGATTCATTGAAGAAACCTGGTAGCAGTTAGGAAAATGAAACATTTCTCTTTAAAAATTATATTCTTTATTTTCCAACAGTGGCAGTTAACTGCTTTGGATATTAAATTATGCTTTAAGTGTATTTCGATAGTGGAAATGATGTTACTGAAAGGTAGCAATACCAGTGATCTCATTGAGAGATTTTCCATATTAGCTTTTTAAATGACAGGTTTATAAATCATTCTGTAGCGAGCACTGAGTCTACCAGTTGAACACAGATTCAATTTCAAGAATATAAGGGAAAATCATTTCAGTAATCACAGGGACAACATCACAGTGTTAAGTACATTGCACTAAAGCCAGACAAACAGCAACAGCATAGAACAAAGCCTGCAGCCCCCCAAATAGAAAAGAGAAAAAAAATGTTATCCTCCCTACATGCCCACAGACTGCAGTGAAATGGCACATTTTATGAAAAAATTTCATGTGAAATAGACTTATTATAGAAAGCATTATTGTTAAACTACTTAAGTATCGTGAACAGAGAGTCTGATTTTGGAAAATTGTGTTAATAAGAATCATGTGTTAATAAGAATCAGTGTCTTCCCCCCTCTCTCTCTCTCTTTCCCCAGATACCAGAGAAGGTGTACTGCTAATACTAAATGGCTTAAAAAAATTCTTTACCGGATTTTACCTTCACAACTAAATAAAAATTTTGGCTGTGTATTATTTGCATTTCTGTGGGTCTATTTTTAAAGTTGATGTGTCATATCCACAGTATAATTTAATTCAGACATAAATGTAATGAGACAACTTGCAAGAAGCATAGTTTCTGTGTCAAAGTGAACTAAAAGAGTGTGTGTATACTTAAATAAGTAGGCCATACATTTATAGAAAGACAATGAAAGATAAAATTGACCTTCATGTTATTTTCAAAAAGGGCAAAAAGCATAAAAGAGAAATAAACTATTTTCTCTAATTTAAAATAATTGCAGTGGATGGGGAATTTTACATAATGGGAAATATGCTTTGGGAGATGAAAACAAAGTGTGGTTTGACCTATAGAAATGGCCACAGCATGGGCACCTAGGTGGCTCAGTTGGTTAAGCATCTGCCTTTGGCTCAGATTGTGATCTCCAGGTCCTGGGATCAAGGCCTGTGTTGGATTTCCCTGCTGAGTGGCAAGTCTGCCCCTCCCCCTGCTTGTGCTCTCTCTCTCTCTCTCTCTCTCAGAAATAAATAAAATATTTTTTAAAAAAGGAAGTGGTCATAGCAAAGCCAACAGCTTGATTAGATTCTAAATGCCATATGGAATTTTGAACTTAGCATTATTTTTCCCCTCTTTGGGAATGAAAATTAGCTTTAAAAAATAAAGTTAATAGACAATATAGCTCACTAATTGTAGATTACAAGCAGTAAAATTATATAGAAGCCAAAATTAAGAAAAGCATAAAGCTCTATATGATTTTCACACAGTTCTGTGTGTTAGTATGCACGTTTCAAATGTGATTCATTGTTCATGTGACAGAAACAACACAAATGAAAGAATGTGGGAGTTAACATGGAATATAAAAATTAAAACTTTGCAGAAAGACAAGAAAATTACCCTGAGTAGAGGCACCTGTACGTATATCTCTAATACAACAAAATATTGGATTGCTTTCTTTCTATTTTCTCTATTTCTGCTAGAGGATTTTGTCCCCGATTGTCTCATTCATCATTCATAGTGAAATGTTTGCATTTACGTTTCACTTCACAAAAAGGACTGCTCTCCCGTGCAGTGTATGTCTGTCACTTTTAGTAAAGGGAAAGGCACAGGCAAGGATGTGACAGTCACGTGGAGATGTCTAATAGACATGCTCGTTAAAGACCTGACCTCACAAGGCCACTCCTTCAGAAGCACACATCGTCAGACTCTCTCCCGCTGCTTGCTCTTGGGTCTTTCTTCTCCAGCCTTCCTTCCAACAGTAACCTCCTCTTGCCCTTCCATCTCCTCATCACCGAGCCTTTGTTTATGCTGCTCTTCCATTTGGAGCCTGCTTTCTAAATGGGACAAGGCCTCTGAGAAGGTGTCCTGAGTTCTAGGTGTCCCACAGTCTTTTACTTCTCAACCCTTCTGGAATTCCTGTGGCATTTATAGTCTGATATCGTGTATTTTAAAATATGTCATCGTTCAGTTTTGCTCACTTGCAAGACCACATGTATCATGTCCATATCAATCTCTTGTTCCGGATGTATCGTTATATGATGCTGTGTGTTCATCATTTTATCAATATATGTTTTGATGGTTTTATAGTTAGATCTTTGTCCATATTGACAAAATTGTGGTGGCAAATCAATTTTGTAAAATTAAAATTGACTTGAATTCATTCTCCTGAGAGGTTAATAGTCTTGTAATGTAAATATTATGTAAGTGCCAAAGAAACTTGAGCTGAACTTTGGCTTTACCTAGTGCTTACTGATTCTACCAATACTCTCAAAAGCACCAAAATATATGTATTTGTTAAACTCAAAGGACACAAATAAATTACATTGGTGATAACTGGTGATTGAAAATTCTCCTTAGTACAATTGATATTTTTTCCTAGTTTTAAAAGTGCACACATCCTAGGACTTTTAAAATCCTGTTGTGATACTGTTTAGTCCTTAACGATTTTTCAGAAAAAATGAATGGTAAAATCTTCCAACTAATTTATTCTTATAAATCTGACAACAAATGGTATAGGCTTAAGTGAGAGAAGCAAGATTTTTAAATACCTATATGCAGATAGAAAAGAAAACTTTCTTGGTCAAAGTGAATAAAATTATCATTATAAATAGATTAAGGATGAGAAAAATAATTTAAAGCAAGTGGGATGATATTAATCTTCATTTAAGTGTCATGTTTTGATTTCTCAATTCCAATCTAAGATATTTTACTTATAGATGAGAAAAAGTCAGTGATTTAGCCCAAAAGTTTTATTTTTTCACAAAGTAAATAAAATAGGAAAACAAAATCATATGACTATAGAAAAGATGCACACCTAGGATTTCTTCCATGCGAAGTAGAAGTAGACCAGAAATAATATTTAACAATACCTTAAGAAAAATATGTTTATTAAAATTAGATTTTTAGAATATAGTATGAAGGTCTATAAATGATTTGTTGGGTCTCTGAGCTGCTAATATGAATGTATACTACTTAGTGGCTCCTGGAAATTTACAAAATTAAGGGAAGAAAACAACATTCCTGAAAATGAAGTCACATTAATGAAGATTCAGCTTGTGCTAAAAGCACACCTCATGCAAATCAAAATGTATCTTGTTTACTCTGTGTGCACTTAGTTATTTTCTCCATAAAATTGTAAAATACAGAAATTTTCAGAAAATAGAGGCTAGCCAGAAATAAAAATCCATATAATCCCTTCGCCAGAGTAAGCACTATTAGTATTTTATAACACATACTTATAGTTTTACATACATTATTATTTATAACATATATAACATATAACATAACATATAATGTATGTTAATATATAAAATTGTATATAATAATATATAAATATATAAAATAACATATAATATAATATATATCAAGAATATATAACATAACAATATAATATAATATAAAAATAATATATAATATAAATACATGTATACATACATATACATATACACATGTACCTATGCATGTAAACTTATACATGCATAGATATTCATAAAATTGATTTAGTTTATGATGATATAAATAGTTATTCCATACTAACTCCACATGCAAAACAATATCTGTTTCACATGCTCTGTTACTCAGTAGGCAGTAGACCATATGCTCACGTCATTAAAAACTTGTGGTAACAAAATACATATTTTTAACAATTTATATATGTTTTTCAAGAAAAAGCATAACGAATCACTTTAAAACTTGGATTTTCTTACACTAACTTTAGTATTACTTATTTTGAATATATATGAAGATGGAACACTGTAATATTTCCAATATTTAGTGTTTCTAAATAGCTCAACTCAGTTTGTCCATAAGAAAAAAAAAGAAAAAAGTTGTCAATGGCAGGGCAATGGTATAAGAATCTCAAAAAAATAGGAAACCAAGCCCATAAATACAAATTAACACAACTATTTCTAGGTCGTTGAATATACTTCTATAAAATTATTTGTAGGGATTGAGTACATTTGTTGAATTGATGTACCATGTTTTATTGAACCAATCCCTTATTGTTGGGTGTTCAGTTTGTTTCCAATTGTCACTAGTACAGAAAACACCAATATACTTTCATATGATTTACTTTATTACAGTAAAGAATACAGTATCTTTTCTTTACTACAGTCAATTTCTTTCTTTCATCTCAACACATAACTCAAGTAATAAGCAGATTGCTAAAGGCTAATCTCATTTTGAAAAGGACAGTGCCAGCCTCTAATGGATCAAATCTAATAACACTTCCCCCACATTGGATGAGGATTCTCTGAACGGAATGTGAAAAAGGATAGCACTCAATTCATCGTCATTTCTTTCATAAATGCCATTTAAATATTTATTCATTTTATTAATAAAAGATCAGTACCCCTGATATCTTGGTATTTTGACAACTCATTTTAACACTAGTCAGTCAGGATCAGTTCTTAAGTAGACATTGACTAATTATTTTTCATAAAAATTAGCTCCTTTTGCTCCTGTTCCATTATCATAATTTAAGAATATTTAGTTGCTTTTGTAAATTTCTCTCCACAAAAATTGGAATACTAACACCTGAAGCTGTTCTTCATGTGGAATTATTTTGTGATATTAGGACTATTTGGTGACGAGATTTACAAAGTATGTGCTGCTTTAGAAAAAGAATAGGAAAAACAATTAACTAATGGCTGGCATGCAGTTACAGAAATGATAGAGTGGAGAAAAATAAAGAACCTACAGAGGAACAGACAATCTAAAAGTAAAGTGAAAGAAAGCCTACACTATACCAACTATAATCTTATTCGGAAAAGAAAAGGTAGAATAAGAAATACATATAGAACAGTTAAACACATTTTATTCCAACTACAAATGTAAGTGCATGTGAGGTGAATCAATTAAATTGTTATATGCATATAATTATTCAAAAGTTCCTCGAACTTGTAAGAAATTGGCATGTGGCTCCCAGTGTTTCAAAGATTATGCTCCTTCACGTTACAACTGCAGGGCAAAATATTACTCTCTAAATCATGCTCAAATTCCAGTAATGCTTCTATTATCTTAACCGTTTCATGGACGTTAAGGAGATGGACTAATTTCTATTGCGTCTAAGGTGAACTCTAATGTGAAAAAATTAACAGTGATACATGAAAAAGAGTTCCTGTGATCATACATGTTATGGTCGGTCATGAGAGCATTACCCTCATGAAAGGGATTAGTTGCCTGAAAAATGAGTGCCAGAAGCCTTCATCCTTTCTGCCATATGAGGATACAACAAGAAGTCCGTGACCTGGAAG
This sequence comes from Ursus americanus, assembly GCF_024610735.1. Lineage (NCBI taxonomy): Eukaryota > Metazoa > Chordata > Mammalia > Carnivora > Ursidae > Ursus > Ursus americanus. Next base: position 58,438,279 of record NC_142139.1, on the reverse strand, counting down.
ACGGCCCTCACGTCGCCGTGCTGGCCCCCAATCTTGGACTCCCAACATCCAGAACTGTGAGAAATTTCTGTTGTTTATAAAACTACCCTACTTGTGCTGTTTTTGTTAGAGTATCCCAATGTCCTAGGACAATATATGAATATGAAGACTTCTAAAGAGTTTATGTTAATTATCATAAATCCATTAATATGATAGATTTTAATGATCACACACACATCTACAGAATCTCTTTCATATGGACACACAGATACAAAAAGACATTTATGTGTCCTGCCATTATCCATTAATTTCATCTCCAGTTTGCATCTTTGTGCTCACCAAACTTTTCTGACTTTGTTAATAATTATATAATAGATATCTTGGTAGAAAAAAATCCACAAAAAATATTCGATGTTGAAAGAGCAGCTGTATTATTATTTTACAATTAGTAAAGAACATTTCTAAATTTGAAATGATGGCTCTTTCATTACTAATTCTGAAAGTAAGTAGACAAAATGAACTGGATCACGTATTTAACCATTGCATTAAATAAAATGCTCTGGTTTAAAATTTTCTTTTAATTGGAACACAGTGATAATTATATAAAAATAAAGTAGCATTCATGCACTTTTATGAATACTTTCTATTTTTTCCTTTGAGCCATGGCAATCTATTCCTACTGAAAATCTCACATTTCCTAGAAGTTGGGACTACAGTTTTGTTGAAACAGAGCTATGATTGTTGTCCAAGTCATCATAAACATAATCATTCAAGGGAGTGGTTTTACTGAGAAGTGGTTTTAATGAAAGAGAAAATACATCACTAGGTTTGGCCACAGAACAGGAGCCACATGCCATTTTCAGAACACCCTCGCCTGGTGTGTAGTTGTATAAAAACTGTCGGAAGCTATAGCTATGTTCCAAGTTGTTGGTCATGAAAGAAATTGTAAAGTCAAAAATAGTACATCAAGAGCAATAAGATATAGAGGCTGGGGACTAGATCAAAGAAATGATTAATTGTAGTTACCCGGGCTGTAGACTGGAAGAAAGCAGATTTCCTGGCAATGTGAAGTAAATACGAAGGGAAGACTCTTGGTAACTCAGACTGAATGAAGGAGGATCCAGGTCAGGGAGGAAGAGCAAACTGCACAAAGTGTTTGGTAGTTAACACAAAGGAAATACAAATATTTATAATACACAATTTTTGGCTTTTGGGGCAGGAGTCTTTTCTGAGGTTGGTAATAGGTGGGGATGCCTGAGTGTTTCCTGCAGCCTTTTAGGATGGTGGAAGGGGCACTAGGACAATTTAATCACTTCTTGTTCTGTAAAGGTTGACCTAGCCTCTGTGGTTGGTTGACCCACGCATGAGATTAGAAGATAAAGCAGTTAACTCCCAGTGTTTACATATAGACTCATTTTCACATCAGGCAGGCAGCTGCCGTTTGTATATTAACAATTAATGCTTTAGGCTAATTTGAAGGAGAATTATATTGAATTATATTTGCCCATTTCATAGGAATTTTTTCTATTTATCCCTCTTTATTTTTTTTATTATGTTCAGTTAGCCAGCATATAGTATGTTAGTTTTTGATGTACTGTTCAATGATTCGTTAGTTGCGCATAATACCCAATGCTCGTCACAACATGTGCCCTCCTTAATACCCATCACCCGGTTACCCCTCTTTAAATCTATACATCGCCACTTGTGTCAATAATTATCTTGGGAAGTTGGGAGCACAAAGATTATTCTTTTTCTTTATTATTTATTACCAATATTAAGGCATCTTCTTTATCCCTCCATAGGAAACACAATATACATGATCATAACTATTTTCAAAGGTATGATACCTCAGAATATATTTTACTTTAGGAAAAAAGTCTAAAATTGTTAAATTCCCGATGCTCGTAACTCAAGGAGTAATATGTTCAGGGGAAAATCATTGCCTATTGCCAAAGGTAAGATAGGAATTAACCAAAACTTACATGCTAACAATGAAAAATATATTAATTTGTATCTAAAGAATTCTAATTAAAACTAAAAGCAAAAATATACAAAAAAAATGTTATAAACTTTTCTGCTTATTAAATAAGATAAAGTTATATTTTTTCAGTCTTTGCACATATTATTTATAAATCTCCATGAAAACAAAACTACAGACAATTCTTTTAAGAGCTAAAAGGCATCTAAAATTTGTTACTATCATATTGAACCTTAAATTATGGAATTATACAGATATGAGTGCAACTATGGACCATGGGATGCTGCTGATAGCCTCTTGGGACATACTTTGATTGTCAATTGATTCATACATATAGAATGTTTCCAGAGATAGTGAAAGTGTGTCAATATGATTTTCTATGGGGAATCTTCTAATGTCAAGATACTTTGTAGTATCAATAATTCCAATAATATAGATTTAAATCATTTAAAATTGTTAATAAACTTCCATTTATCCTAATAATCTTCTTAAAGATTAAAAAGAAGACATTTTAAAAAGATTTAAGTGTATCTTAAAATATAAATGATATTAATGGCTATAATTTTGGTGTGGCAGGCACTATTTAAGCATCCCAAACAGACTAAATGCACCCTGCTAAAATTATTTCATATATTAGGACTCTGTATTAGTAAGACTATCAGGGTGTTTGTCAGAAAGGCTGTCATTAGCATGCTTAGCAGGAAAATTAACAGGTTCACATTTTTTCCTTCCCAAGTGATAAAAGGAGAAAACAGATTGCAGGCCTACTGTGAATTTACACATACATTGCCTTTAAAAAAATTAGTCAAATATATTTATGTCACATTATCCTATGTGAATAAAAATGGTAATTTTCATAGTTATAATTCATTTTCATTAAAATATTTGAAAGTCATTTTCGACAAAAAGAAAAATATGGAAAATGAAAGTCTAGTGTCAACTAATTATGGGACAAATACAAAATGTGGCAAAGTGAAACTCACCAAAATTCAGAAATTCTTATAGACTTCTAAATCCAGACTACCTGTATACAGATATTTTAATCATATTAACCATGAACAACCAAATATCTTCATCTCTTTAATCTGACACAATTTTTCACTGAACTTTTATGTATAGTTTCTTTAGTAAATAAGCTTCATAATAAAAATCTAGAATAATGTATACCCATTTATCACATTTTTTACGCCTACAATGTGGGCAACTGAATTAAAATTGTGGTGGAAATTGAAGGTAAAGATGATACAAAATTCCCCTAACTTTTTGAGCTCTCAATAGAGGTCTGAATAAATTAGCATTAATAAATAGCTTGAATAATTAAGGACATCCCAGGGCTGAAAATCAAATATCTTATGAAAGTAGTTAAATAAAGCCAACCAGTCAGGCACTCATGATATTTATTTGAGTATAACAGGATGACTGATGGGGCTACCACAGAGAAATCTTATGGATTATGTATATAATAAACAATGTAATATGTATATATACACACATATACATTTATCATCTTAGACCCCCAAAATATTTTTGTATACAATATAAAGATTTTTGCATATTACGCATATTATAAATTTTCAAGATAAAGATGGGATTTTTAAAAAAAGACACTAGGCTTCATCGTTCCATGTATCTTTAATGAACAATGATATGTTCCCTGAAAATGAAACTAAAGTTACTAATCTGCTACGCAAAGCTGTTGGAGTCTCTCTATTTTGCAAATTCGGCCGGACAGTAACTATGCATGGGTTCCAGAGATGGAAATCAGAGAGTAGGAGAGGTGGCAGTTTTGACAACTTTGGATAGATATGTAGAGGAGGGGTAATGTTGCCCAGCTCTTACAAGTGCTTATCTTATTCTTACTTTCCTCAAGTTTTCTCTTCCAGGAGCTAGGCACTTCCAATTGGCGAGCAAATTTATATTAGTTCCTTTGAGACTTTCTTGGAGAGGATTCTTGAAATCATTGCATAGTCCATCTACCTAGTAATAGATGATGTGCACTATCTGATGACTAAGTACAAGTCTTACTTTTCCACGTGGTTGGCAATACAGAGTTAACAAATGAGGGATAGTTTGAGGGGTAGATATAGTCCCACTGTATACCAGTAGCCCCTTAGTTGTCCATAGCAATATTGACATCAAGTTTATTAAAATAATTTGAAGAATATGATTGTTCCTATACACCAGTCTGTAAGTTAGTTTCTGTAGCATTGTTAATATATTAATGGGTTTAGAAATTTTAAATAATATTGACTTGTTTTAAGACAACTAACCACTGTTTTGCACCATTTTCCCATTAAAGTCTTTCATTGCATGGGTTTTTATCTTTTCATTATGACTTGCTTAAGAATGCCAACATTTCTGTTTTACATGCCCTGTGTGTAATCAAAGCTCTAAGGATCCTCAGTGTAAAACCTTTGTGCATTTCCCATTTCTCTGTGTTAATTTAATATTGTTAATTAACCTTTCTATTTTATGCCTCTCATTTAAACAAAGTATTTATTTTAAGTCATTATTAGTTATATATTTAATCTTTTCCCTAAATAATACTGTTTTTGTTCGGGTAACTAAATTCCAAAGAGTCTATAATTGCTCTGTTTCACAGATAATCTCTGAAAACCTGACAGTATGTTAAAAGCATCCTTTGCAAACAGAAGTATTACAGAATTGAAAAAATAAATTAAATTTTTAAGATATTAGATTGTCTCCCCCAAAATATTTCATGTTATTTTCTTTTTGTTAAAATACATAACCTTTATTTTGCTAAAGCAAATTTAACTAATAAGGAAAAATAAAATCAAGGCAGCAATAATGCTTCTATCAGCAGTTTCCAACATTCAACTGCAATACATATGTTAGAAAGTATATCATCAGTTACTTCCAAGCAATTCACCATACAATGTGAATCTGTCACTAAACTAAATTCAAATGATGAAATGGAAACATACGAAGCTATAACAGCCAATAGACTGAGCTTGGATTTCAGCATTAACTTATGTGCTATGTATGTTCATTTTATTTTGATTACCACATAAACAGGATTATTATTAGTTTTCTACTAATTATATTTCCTATTTAATTTCGAACCTTTTAATAAATATGTATAGTCTTCATTTTTGTAATACATCTTGGACAAATCTGCCTATTAATTGGTCTTTAAAAAGGAAGAAATTATTTTTGTGATAATACATCATTATAAACTTTTTTTCTATCTTAATTATTTCTAGTCTTATTTTAATTATATCCTTCTTTTCTTTTTTCTCTGTTGTTATTTTTAAAACATTTTGATTTGGACACAGCTAATTAATTTTATCCTGTTGAGAAAGTTTTAAACATTTTGTCTTATTAATTTTTATTATTAATAGTTTCAGGAGATATTTAAACAATTATTAAAATGGCAAAAAATTAAGCACAAATATCTTATTCCATATTACCCTAAAGGATTTCACTTGAACGCAAAATAAAGTATAGGTCATGGATCTTGGAATTGTGTCTAATATAATCATACATTTCTGAATTTTTGAATTTAGGGGATGATTAAAAGCATTCCTCAAGCCATTAGGGATTAGGGTAACCAAGAAAAGAAGTTTCATGATGAAAAATATATACATATATTGCAAATTTTTTCTGGTTGCTTATTTTTGAATGGCTAATAATAGAGATAATGATTTCTTTTTTTGTGTGTGGTGTGCTACTTAGGTATGTTTCAATTGAATTTTCCCCCCTAAAACTTTGGAAAGTTAATTAGATGTTCTATACGAGATGTTAGTGATTTCCTCATAGATTATTTTAGTCAACATAATGGGCTGATTACTGGGACAAAGCACCTTTTCTAATAAACTGAATATGAATCTCAGAAAGTACTTAAATGGGGACTGTATAAACTTATACAGCCAATTGCAGCTCAGGCTGAAGCAGAAAAATGCTAATACCAAATCTCAGTAAAATAAACTTGATTTCATTTGACAGGATTGCCTTTTGAATATGTAATGCCTTTTGCATGTGGAAGTAAATACTTCAGAGAGATGACTCTCATTTAATATTTTCCATACAAAGACTTACCTAACAAATGTTTTTATTCTTTCACAAAAATATCTTTCTATGATATATATATATATATATATATATATATATATACACAAGAACTTACACCTCTAACTTATAAAAAGCACCAAAACTGAGCTCTAGCAACTTTGAATTGAAAAAAAAAAAAAGAATTGATTCAAATATACAAGGCACATTGTGTTCTGTTATTTCAAACTGACTACAGAGTAGTCTTTCTAAAAGAAATGAGCAAATAGCAACAACAGCTGATGAACGTAACATTTCATCTACATAAAATTCTTCCAGTGTGCTCAATTATCTGAGAACCAAGTGGCTGAAACCATGAGCTCTGGAGCAAATAAAACTGAGGTTTTTAATACTACGTTATGATAGTAAGGTAGAAGGATCTTTCCATTCCTTAAGTAACAACAGAATGACACTCAGTTGTCGGGAGCAGGAGAAGAGAAAGTACATTAAAATGGCAGCTATTGTGGTTTGACTTAACATGTAACTGAATAACTACACTGCATGATAGAAGATGCTTTAAAAGAGGTCCATTAGTACTTAGAGTATGGAGAGAAAATGTGTTTGGGAGGAAAGGGCAGATGTTTATGCTAAAGGTAAATTTTGAAAAACAAATAGAAGTAAAATGTTGGCGTATGAAGTTACAGTATGAGCAAAGGAATGGAGGCAAGAGGCTAAGAGAAAGGTGCAGTAATTGGAAGAGCATTTTAGTTTACATGAACTGAATGGGATGCAAACTTAATCGTGGAGGTTGGAGAGGGAAAGTCAAGATCTTGGAATATTTTGAAAGTAGTTGAAGAAATAATGACCAAAATGTCCAAATTTGATGAAATACATCAAACCTACACATACAAAAAAAGCTCAAATAACTCTAAATGAGAAAAAATCAGAGATCTACACCTGGACGCAACATAGTCATATTATTAAAAGACAAAGGGAGAATCTTGAATAGCAAGAGAAAAATGACTCATTTTGTATAATGTGTCTTCCATAAAGTTAACAGCTGACTTCTCATCAGAAATCATGGAATTCAGAAGGTAGAAGGATGTCAGATTCAAAATGCTGAAAGAAAAAGTCAACCAGGAAGTTTGTGACCAACAAATCTATTTTGCAAAAATGAAGGAAGAATTAAGATCATCTCAGATTAACAAAAAAACAGAGAATTCACTGCTGGCATACCTACCATACATGAAATAATAAATGAAATACTTCTGACTGAAATGCAAGGACAATAGACAAGAATATAAATTCACATGAAGAAAAAAATACTAGTAAAGATGACTACACAGTAAATACAAAAAATAGTATAAATATATTTTTATAACTTTTTCTATCTGTTTTAAAAGACACTACTTAAAGCTATAATTATAAAATGCTGCTGATCAACTTATATAAAGATGTAATTTGTGTGAAAATAATAGTACAAAGCAGAGGTAGAGGGAACAAAGCTCTATTGCAGCAAAATTTTTGTTTACTATTGAGATTAAGTTGGTATGAATGGGACTGAGAATTTTTTGTTATTTGTATTTGACAGGACAACCACTAGGAAAAAATAGTATCATGTACCATATCAATGAAGGACAAAAGCAAGGTGACCATTTTAATAGGCAGAAAAAGTGTCTGACAAAGCCATCATCCTTTCATAATAAAAGCTTTAAAAAATAAGAATAAAAGGGAAATTCCTGGAGGCGCCTGGGTGGCACAGTGGTTAAGCGTCTGCCTTCGGCTCAGGGCGTGATCCCGGCGTTATGGGATCGAGCCCCACATCAGGCTCCTCCGCTAGGAGCCTGCTTCTTCCTCTCCCACTCCCCCTGCTTGTGTTTCCTCTCTCGCTGGCTGTCTCTATCTCTGTCGAATAAATAAATAAAATCTTTAAAAAAAAAAAAAAGGGAAATTCCTGAACTCAATGAAGGGCATCTACCAAAACTCCACGACTCATATGACAATTAAGCAGGAAAAATTGCATGTGTTTCATCTCGGATAAGGACAAGACAAGAATGCCTGCTTTTGCCTTCCTATTTCAAATTGTATTGGAGATTCTAGCCAGGTCAATCAGGCTAGGAAAGAAAGTATTAGGCATTCAGATTAGAAAGGAAGAAGTAAAATAATCTCTAATTGCAGATGACTTATTTTTGTATATAAAAAATTCTGTGAAATCCACACAAAAATTATAACTAATAATCAATTTCATTTTTTTTTCACCCATTTCTCCCACTCCTTAATCTTCACCTTTGGCAATCACAAATCTGTTCTCTGTGTCCGTGAGTTTAGTTATATATTATCTACAAGCCTAAATGTATATATTAGATTCCACATATAAGACAGATCATATGGTATTGTCTTTCTGTTTCTGATTTATTTCACTTAGCATGATGCCCTTGAGGTCCATCCTTGTTGTTGCAAATGGCAAAATTTCATTCTCTTTTCTGGCCAAGTGGTATTCCATTATATATCTTTTTTATCCATTTATCTATTGTTGGACTTTTAAGTTGTCTCCATATCTTGGCTATTGTAAATAATGCTGCAATAAACATAGGGGTACATATATCTCTTAGAATTAGCATTTTCATTTTCTTTGGATAAATATCCAGAAGTGGAATTGGTGGATCATATGGTAGCTCTATTTTTAATTTTTTGTTGAACCTCAACACTATCTTCCATAGTGGCTGCACCAATTCACATTTCCACAACAGTGCACAAGTGCTCCCTTTTCTCCATATCCTTGTGAATACTTGTTATTTGTCCTGTTTTTGATAATAGCCTTTCTAACAGGCATGGGGTGATAGCTCATTGTGGTTTTGATTTGCACGTCTCTGGAGATTAATGATGTTGAGCATCTCTCTATGTGTCTGTTGGCTATCTGTATGTCTTCTCTGGAAAAATGTCTATTCCATTCCTCTGTCCACTTTTTACTTAGACTGTTCGGTGTTTTTGTTTGTTTGTTTTGCTGTTGAGTTGTATGAGTTCTTTATATATTTTGAATATATATACCTAATAAATTTCAGCAAGATTGAAAGATACAATGTTAACATACAAAATCAATTGCATTTCTATTTACTAGCAATAAGCAATCTAAAAATGAAATTAAGAAAAATTCCATTTATAATAGCACCAAAAAAATAAAAATACTTAGAAACGAATTTAACAAAAGTTCAAGACTTGCACACTGAAAACTATAAAACATTGCTTAAGAAAGTAAAGAAACCTAAAAAAATGGAAAGATATGCCATGTTAATGAATTGGAACACTTAAGACTGTTTAGATGTCAGTACCCTCCAATTTGATCTACAGATTCAATGAAATCTCTATAAAAACCCATCTGCCCTTTTTTAGAAATTGACAAATTGATCCTAAATTATATATGAAAATGTGATGGATGCAGAATAGCCAAAATAATATTTAAAAAGATCAAAGTTGGAGGACACACTTCCTGATTTCAAAGTTTGCTAGAAAAACATAGTAACTAACATAGTGTATACTATATAAAGATAAATAATTAGATTAATGGAATAGGATTGAGAGTCCAGAAATACGCCTTTACATTTGTGGTTATTTGATTTTATATATGGATGCCTAAATAATTCAATGGGGAAAAAACAGTCTTTTAAAAAAATTGTGCTGGGGCAACTGGTTATCCACATGCAAAGAATGAATTTGGACCCCCACCTTACACAGTATTCAACAATTAACACAGTATTCAACAATTAAAACTTTTAGAAGAGGGAACACAGGAGTAATTTCCCATAACCTTCTGTCAGGCAATGTTTTTTAAGGTATGACACCAAAAGCAGAAAAGACGAAAAAAGAGAAAAAGAAAGAAATTGGACTTCACCAAAATTAGAAACTTCTGTATTTCTAAGGACACATCAAGAAACTGAAAAGACAATCCATCTTTGGGTCAATATACTTATAAATTATATATTTGATATGGCACTTGTGTCCAGAATCTATTAAGATCCATTTTATCTCAACAAAGAAAAGACCAAATTAAATAAGGGACATAAGGATTTGAGTATATATTTCTCCAAAGATAGATAAAAGCCAATAAGCACATGAAAAGATATTCATCATTATTATTCACTTGGGAAATGCAAGTAAAAACCTTAATTAGATACTATTTAATACTCAACATAATGACTAAATGTCTAAAAAAGACAGATAATAGCAAGCGTAGGCAAAGCTGTGGAGAAATAAGAATCCTCATAAATTAACAATACATTGTAAAAATGATGCAGCCATTTTGCAAAGCAGTTTAGCAGTCCCGCAAGATGTGACACATATACTTGGCCTAGCAATTTGTCTCCTAAGTATACACTCAAGAGTAATAAAAACATATGTTCTTGGTAAAACTTGAACATGGATGTTAATAGTTGCATTACTGATAATAGCCAAAAAGTGGAAACAATCCAGATTGCCCATCAACTGATGAATCAATAGACATAATGTAATTTGGTCATGCAGCAGAATATCTCTTTTTTTTACACAAAAGAATATTAACTCATAAAAAGGAATGAAGTATTTATACCTGCTACAACACGGATGAAACTCAAACCATTATGATGAAGGAAAAAATCTCATCATGAAAACTACATATTATATAGCTCCATTTGTAAAAAAAAAAAAACGTCCAGAATAGACAAATGCAAAGAGACAGAGGTATATTAGGGGTGACCAGGAGCTGGGGGAGGGAGAAATAGAGAAGGACTACTAACAGGTACAAAGCTTTTTTGGGGGTGATGAAATAGTCTTAAGTTGAATGGTGATGATGGCTGCACAACTGTGAATATTATAAAAAACATTGAACTGTGTACATTCACACAGTCAGTTTTATGGTTTGTGAATCATATTATCAATAAATTGTTCATTAGAAAAGACCAAAAAAGGAAATAAATTTAAGGAAAGGAAACAATTGTGTTTTATTTGAACCGCACATCTTGGCTTCTTTGTCCAAAATTCTTGGAGACAATGGCAAATGATTAAAATAAAGAATAATCTTCATGGGAATTTTTAGAAGTTTATTCAACTTCCCTTTACATTATTGTTTAGAGTGCCTTCAGCAAACTGTATGAATTCATAAAGCTTGCCTAACAAAGGGCAGTTAAATAAAAGCTATAGTTCATCAAATGACAGAAGTACAAACTGTTAACTTTCAGATTTGTTAGATTATCTCTTCAATTTAACTGTTATAAAAAATAAATTTTTCTTCACACAAAACAAAATTTATTCTCATTAACATTCCACTGCAAAAAGGAAGAGGAAATAAACAATGTGATAAGTTGAAAATCAACAAAGAAACCAAAATTACTTTAGGATGAGACGTTCTAAATATCTTCATTGTAAAACAGCAAAACAACAAAAAATTGGGATGTGACCATACTTAGATTGTCACTTACTTCTCTTTCATGGTAAATTATCTGGAATATATTTTACAGATTCAAATTACATTTTTAAAGTTTTAAGGAAATCGCTTTCTTTGTTGTGAAATCCCATTAAAATAGATTACTTATGTTAATTGATGCATATTAGAGAGTGCTGATGTTCTTTTTTTTCCTACTGAACTTAAGTATGCATCTTTGAGCACTTAAAAAAATAGAATAAAAACACTAAAAGTAAAAAATTCCACCAGAGTAACATCCATCTTATTCTGACCCATTCTGGTGTTGAATGGTGAAAGGATTTAGATAAAACTATCAAAAAGAGCAATATAAAATACTTAACAAAATAATATTTTACAATTATATTTATGTAAATAAAACATACACATCAATTTCATCTAGTTCATAATGCACACTCTCTCAGAGATACATTTTTTAAAACTTGTGGCTGATAATATATAGACCTCATAAAGCAATGTGTATGTAGTGTACTTTATTCACTTTGTATGTTATAAAATTCATAATTTATGCTAGTACTAAGCACCAGGATCCTACTGAGGCAGGGAAACTGAAGGGACCCCATTAAAAAAAAAAAAGATGTTTATTGTCTTTGATCCTTTTCCTGCTTCTGTTCTTGTTAGGATCTGCACCCACTCCTCACATACCTTAGAGAACAGACAATGTATGTCCTCCTCATAAAGGTCAAGGAGTTAATGGCTTCTTTGGAGTCTTCCAGCACAATAGATGACAACTAAGGAGTGACCAGGTGAGGTCTTCATGAACATTCTCTAAGACCACAGACTCCAAACACCTTGACACCAAAACCCCTGATTCTAGGGTATAAGGGACTAATGGAAGACACCTGAGCATTTGTCTGTGTTTGACCAGTTCCTGGATGCCTAAGAAGACACATACACCAGACCACTGTCCTCAGTAAAAACTCCAGATCCCCAAGCAAAGACGAGACTCTCTCTCCTTTGCTTTCTGAATCTCCCAGACACTCTTTATATCTTCAGTAAACTCTGCTCTCACTTCCTCTCGGCTTGCATTTGATTTCCATCCTGCATGAAGCCAGGGACTCTCTTGGCTGGTTCTGGGGGACCCCCTCTGGGTCCTTGGACCTGGCATGCCTGCATCACTATAATAAAAGAAAACCTTAAGAGTAGCAAGTATAACACAAAATGAGAAAAACCAACAAAACAAAAAAAAAACTTTAATAATTTATTTCAAAGGATGTTAATTTGAATTCCATCAAGTCACTGGTATTTCTATGATTGCTTGTTTATTTTTATACAGTATTTTTTTCATATAAATACACAGTTATTATTTAATTAATTAACATTAATGTTATGCCTATGCTTAAACTGCACTGGTGATCTTTCATCCAGACTTTGGAGGCTGATAACATTCTTACATTCTTTTTTGAGGACAATGAAATAGAGCCTGAATCAGAGTCTTGAGTTCTCATCTCTATTTTGCTGATTTCAAGCATTAATTTCCATTCCTAAGAATTGTACTTGAGCTCTGGAACTGTCTAGTGTTTCTTTCACGTGCAGTAAGGAGTTATTTAAGAAACACAACTTCAGGGGTGCCTGAGTGGCTCAGTCAGTTAAGCGTCTGCCTTTAGCTCAAGTCATGATCTCAGGGTCCTGGAATCGAGCCCCATGTCGGGCTCCCTGCTCAGCAGGAAGTCTGCTTCTCTCTCTCTCTCTCTCTCCTTCTGCCCGCCCTGCTTTGTGTTCTCTCTCTCTCAAATAAATAAGATCTTAAAAAAAAACATAACTTCAATATGAGAACTTCATATCAGAAAAAATATATATATATATACACGCTCAGGTGGCTCTTTTGGTTAAGGTTGACCACAAAAGAACTTCCAGAGTCACAGCACTTGCACTATGCCTGCACAGTCTTCTACAACAGCTCTGTGATCATCATTATAAAATTATTTCCATACCTGTTTCTATGAAGGGAAGTAGTGCTTGGAGGTGACATAAGGTATTTAATACTTACTGGTGTGTCATAAAACCAACGCAAGTTTTCCTGATAATATTATCCTGATGATATTTCTAGACACTATTTTGCTGGTATTCTTTTTTTCAAGGTTTCATAATGAAAGATAAAATGACTTCTTAGACATATTTTTACTATCATTTTAAGTCCTCAGCTAATTCTGAAAAAAATAAAGCAGAATCTTGATCATTCTGTAGAAGACTAAAGATGTTGACAAAAAGGGTTAAAAATTTGGAGTTTTGTAAATTTACATGAACTTTCCGAGGCATACTAATGAGACATATACATATTTATGTCTCAGGGGGTTAAATTAAGTTTGTTTGGAAGAAAACACGTATGCATTAAGACTTATATGGTATAACAAAATATTAATTCAAGGAGACTTTGTTCATTTGCAGAAGTACAAAATAAGAAACCTATCTGCATTAATATGTCCATTAAAATAAAAGATCGATCACAACCCCTACCCTAATTTCTTGCATGTAAGTCAGAACATTGGGATATTTTTTTAAAAAATAAAGCTGAATGAAATTAATTAAGTTATATTAACAACACATAGGAGAACACAGATTGAAATAGTTTTACCAACATAGATCATATGCAGAAATACAAATGAGAAGCTTACACCCTTATCAGTTATCACCTCAAGAAAACTTGTCCATCTAGTGGCCTTTTAGGGGAATTCATTATTTGATAAATTTACCAAGTCTAATGAATGACTAAGCTGTATGCCCTCTGAAACCCAATTCTGTCACCAGACCTCAGCAAAAGGTTCACGTTAAATCATTAATGAGGGTGAGCACCTAGAAATGAAAATACATCCTCATAAATAGCTTTTTTTCATCCTTGCAGTAAGGCCTGAATGGGAAGAAAATAACCAGCCTATTTATTAGTTAACACACAGATACAAATACCAAAATGCAAGATGCCCATAGGAATAGAACTTCCTCCCCTCCTTCATTTTCTCTCTTAAAATGAAAGGTATCAAAGCAACAACAACAACGCTGTTATCTGTACACAGTCAGGTCTCCCACATTTGGGCATCCTATTATAAGGGGCTTTGCTCCTCTCTGCTAGGAATCGTAGGGTGTTAATTTTAAAGCTGAAATTTCAGAAACTAATTCTAACTCCTTAATGAAAACCTCGTGAAAGTCTTCATGTACTGGGTGTATACTTAAGAACTTTCATGTCTCTTCAATTCATCTACACACAGTAATCAATCAGCACCTGAAAGCTGCCGAGGTGTTTTTTAAATCCTAAGAAAAGCAGAAGGAGTATTATATATCTTTATAAAGAGATAATCTAAAAATATGTCAAATGTGTCAATAGGGCAATGACAAATATTTTATTCACATTCTTAATTTAATGAATTTAAATAGTTATAACTGCTTTTGTAGTTCGTATTCATTGATAAATCTACCAGACTTAGCAAACAATATAGTAGGATACAAGTTAGGTTTGAGATTTTTATCTGAAATTCAAATTTAATTGATATACTGTGCTTAGCCTGTCAGCCAGATCCATACAAAGACACTTATCAGAACACTATATACATGTAGTTTCTATATGACCTTAAGTAATATGGACATGGAATATAACTTTTAGTTACCAAAAGGGGAAAAAACATCAGAAAATCTCCCATAAGCCATAACAATCACCAAAACACATGCTGTCAAATTATTTCATATTCGCCACTAGCAGGTTTCAAGTTGAAATGAATGCAGATGAATTGCTGCTTTTTCGCAGTGATATAAGGCTTATCTCAGTTTTTTGACAGGACCTTACATAACAAAGCTCCTAATGGAAGCAGAAATTGTCTTCAATTATACCCGGTGTCTAAAGGTGGGTCAGCCTAGCTTTTTAAGCTCTTAAAATATCTCTGATTTTTGTCAGGGTTACCAAATTAATAGGACTCAATGAACTTTTGTCCTTACTTAAAAGTTAAAACTTGGAGGAAAGCACTACATACATAATGATTTTTTTTTAAGCTTTCCCATATTAAGTTTGGAGATGAAATCACAAGTTTATGCATAAGAAGGAATTTGAAGGAGAGCAAGACAAGGATTGAAATTGAGGTGCATTGCAACTGTGAACGCTAAGAGAGTTCTGGCGTCTGATTTTGGAAATGAATGGGGACGTTTTCAGATTCGTGATTTATTAATTTACTTAGCACATATTAATTAAGCATCTACTATTCTATATCCTAGGCATTAGGGACACAGCAGTGATGAAACAGGCTACTGCTTCTGCCCCCATGGAGCTCCTTGTCTAATTACCCCCTTCACTCCAGCAGCCCTCAGTTTGTTTCCTATGATTAAGAGTCTGCTATGTTTTGTCTCCCTCTCTGGTTTCACCTTATTTTATTTTTTCCTCTCTTCTCCTATGATCTTCTGTTTTGTTTCTTAAATTCCACGTATGAGTGAGATCATATGATAATTGTCTTTTCTGATTTACTTATTTCGCTCAGCATAATACAATTTTTAACGGTAGTTGTACAGCTTCAGAATCCTCCATGTGGAGTCATAGAGACACCAAAGGCCTATGAAGATAGTATGTTTGTTCTTTGTAAAGGTTTACAGGATCTTTCCACCACTGTGCTATACCTCCTCAAAGGTAACAGTTTTATGAGGATTGATGGAGGGAGGTGGGCAGGGTGGGCTGAATGGGTGGTGGGTATTAAGGAGGGTACTTGCTGTGATGAGCACTTAAGCGTTGTATGTAAGGGATGAATCACTAAATTCTACACCTGAAACGGAAGGAAGGAAGGAAGGAAGGAAGGAAGGAAGGAAGGAAGGAAGGAAGGAGGGAAGAAAGAAAGAGAAAGAAAGAAAGAAAGAAAGAAAGAAAGAAAGAAAGAAAGAAAGAAAGAAAAGAAAGAAAGAAGAAAAAAAGAAAAGGTAGCAGTTTTAAAGGAAAGAAGCAGTTACTTATTTGATAATTTCTAATAATCTAAAAAGCATAGATATTAATTCTGTACTCGAATTTGTCAGAGATAGAATTAGAGGTCATCTACTTCAGTTCCGCCCTTTCAGAGCAAAAACAATCATAGCCAAAACTCATTCACTGCTTACTTTGTACCCACTCCAGTTTTAATCGCTTTCCATGTAGAAACCCAATTTCCCAATGAGTACATGACAAGTGAGATAACTAACTTGTCCGTGGTTAAAAAGCCAGTAAAGGTAAAGCCACAATTCAAAGCTAAACAATGCCCAAATAACCTACTTAACCACCACGACTCATGACAGAGAAAGAAAGGTGGCGTCCCTTGGTGATATGTCTTGTTGGTTATCAGAACGAAACATGACCCAGGGTCCCTTCCTCAAACACCCTGCCTCTTTTCTGCCCCTTCTGACCCACTGTTGATAAAATAATTAACCACATGTTCAGAACTGAAATGAGGAACACGCTGATACTATTCATCACGCAATCTTGGCAAAAGCTTATCCTGGATTCAATTTTGGCCAAGTACAGCACCGATTGTAAGCCATAAGCATTTTTTCAATCTTACCAGGTATGAAGCCCAGCATTAATGTGAGGTACGTGGCAATTGTTTTTTCACTGTGCACATTGGACTTCAGCAATCTTGTAGATTTTCCCTGATCTTAAAATGGAAAGCAGCTTAAAGAATTTGAAAGGATGATTTGCTGTCTCTGTTACTAGTGATGCCTTAGGATGTCTCTGGCTAAAAAAAGCGACTTCACCATACTAAATCATCAGAAACACTCTTGACCTACAATGCCAACGACTTTAAGTTTAACATAAAGTATTACTTGTTTTGCAGTATAGACTAAGACAGTTTACCCTAAAATTAGCAGAGTGGGTTACCCTTTTAAATTCTGAAATAGGTAAAAACAAATTCTAGATATACCAAGTGGTCATCGTTTCTAAAACTTGAAATGTGTTTGGCATGATACATTCGTTTGCTGTGCTATTTCACATTTCCTTGATCATCTGGTGTCAAAACATTAAACCATGGAGGATGTTAGCTCCGTTCGATTACAGGGAAAGAGGGAGGAAGAAAATTAGGCTATGGGCCAAAGAAACTGAATGCAAGTTTCTGTATAGGACTTGACGGCAAATACCTTCGGTATGCAAGAGAATTCAGTCTTTGACACCTGGCCCCGAGCTGCATTCTTTCACACATCAAATTTGCCTTCTTTTGGATGACAGTCTTCTAAATGGAGTTGCATTTTAATTGCGTGTCCACTACTATTCTCTTGCAAATTCTGTATACTAGTAACATCCTACTTTCTTCTAAGAACAGCATAATCGCAAACAGTTCTGAGGTAGGTCATTCAGTCAAGTGCAGCCATCTTTCTGATTTAAGTCCCCTGCTTTTGCTGTGCTAAGTGAAGTCTACCCCATGCTTCCCCTGTGCTTGGTGATTCAATTTTAGACATTAATCATCAATTCCCTGATCGCTAGTAAATGTGGACTTATTATAACTCAGCGACAATGCTATTCATTTAGGAGGAGCAAGTCATCTGTACCCTACAAATTAAAAGATTTGGCAGGAACTCTTTTAAAGTTCTGATTTACTACACAGAATATAGGATATTTGTGAAATCTGTCATGTCACTGTAGATGAAAATGTAGTTTCCTAGATATCATATGGCTAAAATCAAGGTAGTCATCATTAAGTGGACCTTATTTATTGGTACCACAGGCCAGCTGTAAGAAAGCACTCCATGAGAAAAATGAATGTACATTAGAATATATACATCATTTAGGAGCTTATAGCTTTGAGTACTGCCCTTTCGGCTTATTTCCTACTGCTTGGAAGCTGCAGATATTTAAATATAGACTTGGATCTTGGGGATTATACATTCCTGACTCTGTTCATCAGACCTTTTTGATTCATAAATCCTTTTGAAATGAGGGGCCTATGTGGCTTTAGAAAATGACCACGTCATCTGTGGTCTTAGGTAATTCATCAGGACTGCCCTACCGTTTGGCTGGCTTTAGAGCTTCGTACTGATGCGTAGTGATCTTGAGTAAGGGACAACACACAAGACTTCCTAGCAAAAACAGTGTGTCAGGGATTCCCAGAAGCTTACCATACCACTGAAAGTTATCTTGCTAGGACATCTTTTGGACTCAGCTTGATTTCCATTTCAGTGGAGGCATCTCTACCCATGCATGTCTCACTTCTCATAGAGAAGTGTGATTAAGGTGCACATGTAGGCTGCTTGGTGTCAAGCAATCTGCGGCAATCTCAGATGTTTATAGGAGTGGCCTAAGAAAGCTATATGCCCTGTACCTGGAATCCAAGGAGCAATATGATACATTGGGTCTCATGGGATATTATATTAAGGTCACTCCTGTAGGAGAAGAAAGTTCCAGTTCAAAGAGAATCTGAACTTGGAAGTCATACTCCCACTGGGATAATGTTTGATTAATATTTAATAAACTTGTGCTGACTCATAGTACTTAATATATCTCTCATTACTTAAACCATATAGCTGCAAGTACTTTAAAATTTTTCCAAAGATCAAAAACAAGGGCACTCAACTTTGGAAAGAGAAATTTGTCTTTTTGTACATATAGACATTTTTTGTCTGACTCAAGTCTTGGGAAGTTATTTCCTTCATCATCATTTCAAAAGGATTATTCATGGTTAAAAGATAAATGTTGCAATTTCTTTGAGCATGTAGCAATGGGTTAGTCTTTAAGCATGAATTTATTTGGAACAGTCACGGATAATCCTGCTATCTCCTCTCTATACTGGGTGACTTATTTTTCCTACCTTTTCCAGTTTAGAGATGTTTTTCTTGAGTAAAAAAAATAATAATAATGAAATTATATCTTGTTGTTTCTGTCGTCTCCTCTCATATCTAATCCTTTCTAAGTTTCCAAGGCCTGTAAGTGGCAGAGCTGGGACTTGAATTCAAGACTCTCTAAGACCTAAGCTTTTAACTACTCACTATATTTCTACCTGTCCTGCGAGTCTATAAATTCACAATACTCGATGGTGTAAAATAAATAAATACTTCCTTTTCTTCATAGAGTCTTTATTTTCTAAGAAGCACTGTTTCAACTTGGCAAAACCAGAGGGGGGGAAACGTAACCAATCTGAAAAAAAATCGGTTGCTTAACTTTGATTTCAAACACCAAATGTATCCCCATTAAGTTGGAAATGGCCTTCAAAATCCTGCAGAAACATACATAGAAGTTAAAATGGTAAGTTACAGAGCCAGAATTTATTCAAGATAGAAATTTCAGCTGTATTTTATTCATTGCCCACTATAGCATTGGGGTCAGGGTTTTCTGTTCTGTGAGGCAGCCATTAGTTTTTCAAGAAACTTATACCTATATATTCCATATAGAGTTCTTCACCAGGTTTTAGAAGACAAGGCAGAAAAAGAAAAGGAAAAAGAAGTGATGTTTATCCAATTGGTATCCAATCCAATGGCAGATATTTGCCCAGTCATGTCCCCTTTCACCCCCAGCCTAGCTTCTGTCTGTCCTAGAAAGACTCTCATCTTTTGGGGACATTTTGCACTAGCATGGCACTAGGCAACCTTGCAAGTGTCTTGGCTTCGACACGTGAAGGAACTTTTTTAGACTGCCTAACTCTGGAATGATACATCCAGAATGAAGATAATCAGATGACCTTCAGGAAGCCAGCCTAAAACCCACTCATTTACTTCAATAAGTTCTACTTCACATCAGCCTATGAAGCTACATGAAGCATATTTATGTTTTACGGCCCATGTGACTACTTTGCGAGCCTTTCAGTATGTTAGAAACACTGTTTTCTCAAGGAGGGAGGCTCTGATTGGCCCCCTGTAGTCCTAGAAGGTCATTATGGATACTGGAATTGGTATGTTCAAGTCATTATTATTCTCATGAAATCTCTATTCCAATACTTGTGTGTACACAGTGAAATGATGGTTTCTATTATGATCCTGATCCTAAGGCAAAAAAAAAAAAAAAAGGGGGGGTAATAAATTAGATTCAATTATCTAGAGTGTCTACATAATTGTAGTACAGTTTTATTAAATTAAAGATAGTTATCAGAATGGTTCCAGTTTCTCAGAATTAGATGTCTGAGAAAACTACAGAGAAAACCTGTGCAGCTAAGCACAATACCTGTATATTTTAGTTTTGTCTAGCATTTACCTAAGCATATAAAATTGACCTAGTGTATGACCCAGGAGGTCACCCTTCTGAGTCTTCATTCATTCATCTGTAAAATGTTACAAATGTACCGTGTTACTTATAAATTCCTTCATCTCAAAGATCCTATCATTCTAATGTGGAATTGTTCCTCAGCTGATATAAAACATTTAATATTTATTACAATTTTGTTAAAATGTGTTTCATAAACACACAGCCATTTGATGTTTAAAACCTGCCAGCCTATCAAAGACCTTGACTGTTTAGAGATTAATAAGTATCTAAGTACATACTGTAATTCAAGATAAAGGAGCGTGAAGAAGAGTAAGGAAACCTCATTTAGAATGGAGTCGAAAATCCTCAAAGGGGGCGCTGTCACTGGCATGCCATTGGTTGAAGGCTGCATAACCAGCAGGAAGAAGAAAGGTAAGAATTATCATGACAAGGGCAGACACTTTTCACATAGCAATTTCATTTCCCGCTTTTAAGAAAAAGAAGGAATATCTCTAAATGCCCCAGCAACAACCCAATAACTACCACTTGCAAGCAATGAGAAACCACCACAGACCTAAACTCTTGTTTTTCTCCAATGAACTTTTGTTTAAAACAACCACCTCAGTTTCCTCCTAAAACCTAATAACGGCTGACGTTCCCTTTGTCTCTTCAGACTTGCATATGGTTTACCATAGTTTGCTTGTTCTGAATTGTAATTCTCCTGTTATTCCCAAATAAACTCATTTTGCTAGCAAAGTAACTGGCTATTTTATTTTTAAGGTTGACAGGAGGAAATATTTGTGCTTTTTTGCATTGTGTCAATGCAGTGATTTTTTAAAAATTAAGAGCCGAGGGATATTTAGACATCAAAAAGAGCTGCTTGAATTACTGAACACTGTATTATTAAAACTCACCAGCTTGCTGACAAGAGGAATAATCATAAAACATAACCTTTTATTTCATCAGAGAAAGTTATGTCTGCCCGAGATCTGAAGCCCAACATCCATAAAATGGTTTCATACAAGTGACATCCTACTCCAAACAGCTGTCTGCAAGGAAAATGAATGGGATTTAATCTGCCATAAAATGAATTGCACAATTTATTTTTCTTGAGGAAGTCATGCCTTTGTGACATCGGCGAGCTGTAACAGTTTTGCTTTGAAAAGAAGCATCTCTTCCTATGCCAAACCCATATTAATTCAACCATGTGGAGTTTTGCTCCAGAAAAAGCAGCTCAGCTTATCTGCCACCTGATGATGGGAGTTGCCATCCTCTGCCTTTAAAAGTACTGATTTCAAACATGAGCCCTAAGGAATCATTCAATCCAGAGATAGATAGGTTTTAAGATGCTTAGGTATTAAGGATGAAATATGTAAAAATTGTCACTCAGCCACTTAGTGTCCTACAAAAAACTGGCAATTTCATATGCTTCAAACTAACATTTAAGAAGAGAACAAAACTGCAAGAGAACAAAATGGTAGTTAGAAAAATGACAGGTAGCTGAGCCTATCATCCCTTCAAAATAATATTTAAAAAAACCTTAAAAGAGACTCATAGAGCAAATATAAATATTTCTAACCCCCAAACTGACTACTCTATAGGGCATTTTAAAAGACATCTTACAATAGAGCTATGGTTTGGTATGGTAAGATAAGGTATGGTATAGCCATGGTTTTAATTTGTTTATCCCATTCATTTAAGTCCACAAAATGTTTTTTAATGACAAAGGAAAAGAAAGCAATAACAAAATTTTCAGCTGTGAAGTGTATTCTAATATTACCTGTGATCTCTAACATACAGTGCAACCAGACAATGAAGCTTAGGTCGTACCTCTTCATTCTATTATATGTTTTCCAAAATACTTATTTTTGTGTTCAAAATTAGCCTAAAAGTATTTCATTCTGATGACTACATTCTCTCAAAATATTTTCTCACATTCTACAGTAGAACATTTTTAAATAGTTTTTGTTAAAACTAACTACATAAAGTAGCTATTTGAATGGACGTTTCCACAAGCATACCTTTGTAAATTAAATATAAATCGTGCTGAAACTGAAATTAATTTAATCAAATTTAGGTGTATCATTACTTTCTTTAGAGGACAGAAGAATAGAGTCCCAATAGGAATCTTTTGCAGTGTTCTGAACCTACCAGGGCCAGTGTTATAAAGGCTAATTCATTCAACAAATCATTAAGAATAACATGGTCTTTAAAGTATCTCAAGGTCCCTTATTTTAGTCTGCAAAATAATCACCTACTTAAAATAGACTTCTACTAGAATAAATAAAGGATTCTAATAGTAATCATGAGGACTATAAATGTGTGTGTACCCTCAGTAACATTCCTGAAAGCTGGAGATTATTCACATTTGCTATGTAGAAGAAAAAGGACACAACAAAATGCTACTTTAAACATTAAGGCAAAGGTAAGGCGCAACAAGAATACATAACTCTCATAGACATGTACATCATGTGAGGTTGGGATTTTAATTTGAAAGTAGAGAGATAGAAATCCCAAAAGTGCTTTGCCTTCTGAGATAGATTTTCTATCAAAGCATATTCTGCCATTGATGGGTAACACTCGTATTTTATGAATACAAAAAGATTTTTTATGAGTTAATTTTGTATTTTGTAACTTCCAAAATTTACTCTTGTAGGTTACAAGCTCATTTTCCTCCGACCTTGAGAACACATTACTGTTTTACATTCATATTTATGACCCTAGGATACACTGCCACTCTGTGCTTTGACTCCCTTTCAACCACAAATGCTAAACTAATTGGTAAAATGGAACTATTTTATTAAAACTATACATTTCGCCATAATGCAACGTGATATTTAAATTTCTCAGCAGAAATCAGAACAGCTTTCTTTCAATTCGTTAGCAGGTGATGCTGAATTTCTAAACAAAAATATGCAGTTGTATTTTACAACATTTTCTCAGTTCCTGCTACTTTTTAGTATTTAATATTGTATTTTTCTTTTAAAGTACAATTATCCTTACAATTTAAAATATGAATATCAAATCTAAACAATTCCAAGATTCATCACAGTGACTCGCTCTCAATAAATCTGAGACATAAAAATTGCATGTCTCCTAGTCTACTGGAGTATGTGATGGAACACCTGCACTAAAACATTTTTGTTGACTGTCATCTCAGAATCTTTATATGCACTTTAGTGTTAGTATTTTATCATATAAAATAGAAATGCACTATCATTCTTTTTCTATTTTATGACCTTTTCACACTGACGAAATCTTCCAACTTCGAATAGTTGTAAAACGTGTGCTAACTGATTTGTCTTTAGGGAAACTTTCCTTAATGTATACTTGGAGACTACTCGAGTAAAATAGAACCAAACTCAAGACTCATCATGACCATTTATGAAGTGATTTAAAGTATTCCCACCAGTTTAAAGATGCATAAATACTTTCAACCATGTAAGGAACTGGAGATTTTTAGGGTAATGTGGATCTTTAAAGAAATTGCTTTGCTATTGGTTGATCATACATATTTTTCTATATAAATATTTCTACATATATTATAGATATATAGATATGTATTTCTTTTCTACTTCCTGAACTTGGCTTGGGAATTAGTGAATGATTCCAAAGCCAAATAGATCTATAAAATGTTAGGAAAAGGAGAAAAATTGGCAAGAGAGGGAATAATGGTAATAATCTGAAATTAGACATAAAATGCTATAAAATGAATTCATCAGAAGGCACAGCAAATGTCTACGAATTTGTGAAAATGCCAAAATCTATCAAAGAAATGTAATGATAAATGTAAAATTAATTATCTAAAATATGTAGAGATAATGCTATAGGACTTCCATCCCAACCCTTCCTTAGGGATTTATAAATCCAATATCAGTTGCACACTAAACAATAAAAACAAATAGAAAAATTTGTTTATAATAATATACACAAAAAACAGGAAATTTTAAAAATAATGCTATTTATACATTCATACTACTCATATTACTTCAACCCCAATTTTGAAATAGATGAAAGTTTTTCTGAAGCTTTGATTTGCATAAAAATTACACAAGGATCATAATGACATAAAGATTGATAAATCTGGATGGGGCCCGAGATTCTGCATTTCTAATAAGCTTCAACGTAGTGCTGATGTTTCTGGTCCGTGGACCACACACGAAGAAACAAGGATTTACGCTATCCACAGGAAAGTACACTGGATTTCTTCAAACTTGCTGGCTTTGGTAGGTTGGGAGGATAGTTTCTCCTCTCTAACTTGTACATGAAGCATAACAGATCTTTTTGAAACTGAAATATTCAACTCCTACCCTTCCTGACCAGGGGTTTGGAAAAGCAGGGGCAAGAGACAGTGAGTGTGGTGCACCTGTTTTGAGTGTGTGTGCACCTGTTTTGCATCTGTTTGCAATGGTTGTACCTTCATCCTTGCATTAAGGGAAGGGTGTCAGCAACTCTTCAGTGACTATCCTAATGTGAACTTGCATTCATCTAAGCACACAAAGTTTAGAGAATTGTCAGGTTCAAATACGCCCTATCTCTGAGGTTAAGCCCCAGCTTATTTCACACATTTCAACATTTTCCATGTGGATGCTGTTAAGGTTGCCTGGAATTTGGAGATAAGCCCAGGATTAGTCCTGCTTTAAAGTCATCATGAAGCCTTGTTATAGGCCTCAAGTTAAGTTGTTAAATGTATTTCTGAGAGCTTACTGGAAAAAAAAATAATCACATTCACTAACTTTGGTAAGCTTCAGGTAGCAAAAACATAGTGTTGTTGTTGAAAACTTACCTGCAGGCCTGTACCTTCATGTTTCTGTAGACAGAGGGCTTCTGTTGGAGGCTAAAACAACATTCTATTTACCAAGCTTGCTTTAGGAAGAATATCTAAACAGAACTGCTGGAGAGGGCATGCACCTGTTTGAGGTTTTTTTGTTTTTTGATTTTTTTTTAATAACTGGGTCAACCCTATTCAAGCAGACTTTTTTTAAAAAAATCACTTTGTAATATTCAAAATTATTCTATAATTATAAAATACTTACGTATTTTTTTTCTCTATTGCTATGAAAACAACTACTACAGATTTTGCCAATTACTAGAGGGCTTACAATTTTTGGAACTCTGATTCCCAAGTGATATTAAAATGGTGCTATTAAAACGGCTAACATATTGGCTCTTCTTTTTTTATTTCTTTTTTTTCTTTGCATAAGTAGCTATTCTGTTGACCTAGAGGACATAAAATATAAGGCAGTAATATTTGATTAAGTCATGTCAAAATTTTATTGCTTTTGACCAAAGGACATTGCGGAATATCCAGAAAAGCTCTAATGCAAAAGTGTTTAGATGCATACTGACCAGACTTGAAATTGGAATATATTTCTGAAAATAAATATAAAGTATAACATTTCAGAAATAATTTCCTAAAGGAAGCCAAAAAACAAAAAATAAAAAACAAAACCCTATCTTCCTATACTTTAAGTTTTGTCTGACCTACTTACATTGATTTTTAAAGAATTGGTGAAAAATGTTGTAGGCTTACAAATTCTGGGTTGTCCAAAAAATACATAAATATACTTTAAAGTATAATAATTTTTAACAGCATGTGTAGAAATAATATCGGAATAAAAAAGAGCAACAAAATCTTCTCTTAGAGTCTCTATAAACAAAAGATGTCCTAAGGTATCTTCCTTCTTTTATAATGGATAAAATAAACTTGAAAGGAATTCTGATAAACACTCATGTAAGGCCCCTCATGTAATAGAGGTAACATGCTCTTTTTATTCTCCTTTTGATGAACCTATAGAATGTAATTTTTCTTCCATATCTATGGTAAGTTACTTGCTTATTGGTAAAATTTGATTTTTTAAGTGTTAAAGCAGCCTTAATTTTTTTAACATGCTATGAATTACCACAATTTGTCTTCACATGCCCTCTGACTTCTGTTGCTTCTGGAGATGATAAATAGGTAGATAGATAGATAGATAGATAGATAGATAGATAGATAGATAGATGATAGAGATTCTTGTGGAATAGATTTGATTAAATTGAAAGGATCCCCACAAAGAAGTATGGAGACTATTCATATTATAGTAATAGGGGAAAATCTGAGGAGTAGAGATCAATAGTTGAGAGCAATTACTTTTCTTTGCAGTGCACCATTCACTCAACCGTCCAAGGCAGCTCTTCATCCTGACCTCTCTATGAGGAGTTACTTAGAGAGCTAAGGACTTACCTCCGTTTTGATTAAAAAAATGAGACACAGAATTCATTAACCTGATGTTATATAGTTAATAGTTGGTGTTGGAATTCTAACTTGTGTGTGTCATGTTAATGTTCTGTATTTCCTGTAATTCAGGAAGCAGGACTGATGTTTCTTAGGTCCACCTAACCCCTCATATTTTGTCAGATGAGATTTTTAAAATCTGAAACAAAAATCTGGAAGAACAATCTTGCCTATTCCATGCAACTTTAGAATTATGATATATTCTAAAAGATTACAGAAGTATTTTTATCACTTATTTCAAAGTTTATTTTTCACATATCAACAAGTTAACATAATGAAAAGCAATATTCAAAAAATTTTAACCTTTTGGAAGTTTACTGTTCATAAAATAATACGTTCAACTTGATAGTTCATAGAAATAGAATCTTTAATAAATTAAAGACTTACCAAAACTTTAAAAATCATTGTTATCCTTAAAAATGTCCAATAGAAAAGTCAAAATCACCATGACTATCCTAAGTAACCCCTTTTCGGTTGTTCTACTTCTCTTACACTAATCACATTGACAGTCTTCTGTCATTTACTTCCTAGGTAACATTATATGCAGAAAGATAGTCCATCAAAGTTGCTACTGTACAAGAGATGACAGTGATTTGAAGTCAAGACAAATGTAGATGTCACTACTTTCTCCCTCTCTAAAGATGTTCAAGTGAAAAACGCTTCTGAGAAATATTCAGCAAAAAATGCTCTATAAACCACAATTTTCTGCTACCAAGGGTTTCCTACTATATTATCCCCAGGTCAAAATTCTGCTGTAATGAACAGTTTACCAAGACAAAGTTAATTATGTGGGAAATGCTCCACACATACACTATCTTATTCTCTTAGTACCAGTCAACCACAAAAGACCTTTTTTTTTTTTTCTTTTTTGGGTCATGTGCAGTCCCAGATCTTTATTGCCCATTTTCATTCTTTTATTTAAAAGCAAAGTTTAAAGTTTTAGCTTTAACGCATTAAATGCTTATTTTTAGTCTGAGGTATAATGACTACTTTGAAATAAGTAGCCTCGATTAGAATAAAAAAGAAATCAAGGTGTTATTTAAATAAGTTGTTAAGTAATAAATATCGGTTTTAGTTCCTGGCTAGCACTATTGGATAGTATTGAGCGCCTACCTACCTAAGCAACACAAGGCAAAAATTGCTTTGAGATCGACCTAAATCACCAAGTTGGTAGTTTACTATTTGAATGGAATGATGCTAGACAACCTCATTTTTGTCATGTAAACATCAAAACATATTAATATTAGGTGAACCATGAAGCAGTATTTGAAGTGTATCATTAAAGACCGGAACTCTGTTAGAGAACCCTTAACACACCCAGCAGTTGTGCTTTTACAGTATCTTTGGAGACTATGAAGCAGCTGACCTTTTGGTGGCAAGTGAAACTTCCAAAACTTCAATTAACCCGTTTGATTTCAAGATGCATAAAGATAATATGCAATTAAACTCGTTTACTGCCGTTCTTCCTTACAGATACACTGCACAGTTAAGCAGAACTCCTTCATACAATGAAATATAAGGTAGAACACTGTATTCCCAGGAGGAAAATGTTGCCTCCTGTCCACTCACATATGCCAAAAAAGAGAGACTTTACCTTCCCCACAGTATTAACAATTCTCACATTCAGCCCAAAGACGATGAATGAAGCCCTAATCTCAGGAAACTTTCTATACTTTTATTCCCCTGTCTTATAAACCATATCATGTTTCTCAGAATGGTAGAAATATTAAAACTTATATCAAATCGTCAAATTTTCTGATACATACTGGTCTTTTGTGGTTATTGTTCAGATATGATAAAATAGCTAGAATTGCTAAGTAAAAATATTTGTGTTACTTACAATTTCCAGTATTTATGAAGTAACACAAGCACAGCCTACAGACTGTATCATACTGGTAAATAATAGAGCAGATGCCTTTCAGAAACAGGAACAGATTTTATAAATCTACTGAAATATTTCCCCATTCATATGTACTTACAATAACATATTTTGCAGTGCTTGTCCTGAAGCTGGAAGTAGAATTTGAGGCATTTTGCCAACACCTGTCTAATTTACAACAGAAATGTAATGCAAATTTCTTGCAGTTTCCCAAACAACACTGAAACCTTCTCATTCGGTTTCTTTTGCATTTGGCCAACATTTTATGAAATCACAATATAGTCAAAACTTCATAATTACCTTTCAGATAGAATCAGAAAGAAACATCACAACAATCTTCTGACTATTTTTAAGCTTGTAATGTTTATGTAGGTAATAAGAGAATCAGATAAAATATTATTAACTGTATCTTACCTCTATCACTGAAGTCATCTACCAGAATGATTTCTGCTATCAGACTCTCTGGGGTTCGGTTAATTATACTGTGGATGGTACGCAGGAGTGAAGTCCAACCTTCGTTGTGAAATGGGATAATGATGCTGGTGTTTGGCAGCCTTTCCAGGTACATCTTGTGCTTACAACTAGAGATGATAGAAGAAGAAAAGACAATGTCAAATGCAAAACTATACTATATCTTATACTGCTATTGACTCGCTGTTATCAAGTATCTGTGAAAACTAGACTTTGTCTAATACTTTTCCAACCAGAGCTTGTACGTCATAATAACTACTCAGTTCATTCATGGAATTCATTAATGATCCCTTTCACATGTGCTCTTAATGAAATAATTATTTATCCTTTTTTGTATCAGGGAAGCGCCCTGAAACATGTTCTTAGAGATGTAAACTTTTCCTAATGTTACCTAATAGTGAGAAGAACAAATTTTGAGTTAAAATTGTTTCCACTTAGCACACAGTTAAGGTTTAGATGGGTTTCCTGGGAAGTCCTAGAAATCCAACTTCTGTGATAATTATGCTTAGTTAATTAGTTTGGGTTGTAGTGTATTTCAATGGCTGGGCAACATTTAAGCTTTATGGGAAAAAACACAGTTTTACAATGAAATAAATAAAGAATTAATCTTAAATCAGCATATACTGATACAACCACATAATAAGATTACATTGAGATCCAAACCCAGACATTATCACATTTCTAATGGAAATTATAACAAGAAAGTCCATGTTGCTTTATTCATTATGAAAAAAATCTGAGATCCCAAAAGTTATGTAAGCTTTAACTTTTGGCATCGTTAACTTTTGGCATCATTAAAAGCAATTTACTATGTGTAATTGTTATTTTTGCATATTTATAATTTATTTAATTAACTTATAAGCCACACGAGGGCAGGAACTTGGTCTCGAATCTCATTTACTTCGTAGTTCAGCAAGTTGCCCAAGCTTTATTGAGGATGATGAATTCACTTAAGTTTGTGAAATCTTTGAGTTACTTCAAAACTAAAATGGAGTAAAATTTCAATCAATTATCAAATTCAGTGATTTTCCTGATATGGATAACTTGAAAACAAAAAACAGAGTGGAAATCTAGAAATAAACACTTTCAATTTAAATGCAGAAACATCTAATTCTTTAGCTTTTGCCAGGATACTGGCTACTATTTAGTCTAGATGAGGAAACAAGCCATAGCATGATTTGAATAATGCATAGATTCTACCAAGATGTATAGAAATGCACCAGAATATTCAAAACATTACTTGAAATATTTTTTTCCAGTCAGTCATTTCAACACTTTATTTTACAATGATTTCAATAGGATATATTAAATATTGCTGTGGTCTGCAACAAAAGTTGCCTTACAGCTTGGGAAAAATGACCATGTAATTAAAGCCCACAAAACTAACTATCCTAGAAAATAAAATTATATATTTTAGATAAATAATTTGAATATACAAATATAAACATTTCCTTTTTTATTCTGTCCATTTATTTCAATTATCTAATCTCAGACTTTATTATTTCTAACCATATCTATAAAACAAGTAGATTTTGATGTTTTCAAATATGATGAAGAGTTGGAAAAAAACATCAAAGTGATAGCATGAAATGGGCATTAAATGCTAGAGAAAATCTGAAATTCATTTTAGGATGACACAGAATGGTTAAAAAAATATATAATAGCACATGAAACAGATCTGTGAGTGATTTCCAAGGAAGTATTGTGAGATGGATTCTCTCACATATAATGCACAAGTCTGGAAAACAGTGCTAGTAACTCAACACACCTCATTATAATTATGGAGAGCCATCCATTCTTCTCAAGAAAGCCAAAGGCCCAGATAATTGTGCTTCACTATATCAATATTCAGGATAATTGCACCTACTTGTGCAAATCATCATACCTAACAACGCAACTGGGAATACAACTGATATTCCCAAAAAGGCAAATTATTTCTCAGACATTAAGATGAGACATTGTACATATCACTTGCTTATTAATTAAATAAGAATTGCATTCAGAGCAATACCCCATACGCAATCAATAGTGATGTTTAACAGCTCTCTACTAATTTATTCAGAAAATAGGCAGACGCAAAAAGACACCAGACTGATCCTATGCAAATAAGGCTTTCCTTCATAAAAATGTTTTCAATAATTCCTATCTCTGTGAGCTCAAACTTTTACCACACATAAGATGTAAAAAGATCTCTTCTACTCATCCATTCACTTAAGTTACAATGATCTACTGAAGTTAGATATAAGCCAGAATCCAAAATGGAGATAAAACAATGAGCAAAACCTAATCACTGACTTCAAGATGTTTACAATATAATAGGGGATACAGAATAGAGAGCTACAATTTTAATCTCAAATCTGGAAAGTGCTCAGAAATTTAAGTGAGAGCTGAAGGTGGCCTGCAAAGACAGATTCGACATATAATTAGGAATACAGTTGACAGGACCTGGAAGTAGTTTAAGGAGGACTCCCATGTTTGGGACATAGGCAATTGATCTTACGAAATACAGACTTACAGAAGAGCACAGCGTGTGAAGGGCACACCTCAGGGGTGCAAAGCTTGAGGGTGAAGAGGAGTTCAGTTCTGACCACATTAAGGTTGCAGTGTAAATATCCTGTTGAACACAGGGTTATATATATGGTATGCACATGTATTTGTCTGTGTATGTACGCAGTTCTGTATCTATGTGCACATATATGTTCTTGGCTCAAGAAAAGATCTGTTTTACTGGAGGAACAGGCTTGTGAGTGATAGGCTATAGCAGATGGCACCAGTGGACCCCCAAGAGTTCCTTAGGGAAGTCTTCATAAATTCCTGCACATCGCCAACCAAGTGCTTTCTCTCACCTCTGAACAAAAGCAGATTAGAAGTTCTGGTGGAAATTAATGCCCCCGGAGCGTGTATCAACCAATGAAGGAGGGAAGTTGGAGAACAAGCAGTCCTATGGTGAGGTAACTCTGAGGTGTGTTCTGTATTGTGTACCAGGGTTTCCCAGCAAGACTGAGCCTCAGTTGCCCACAGAGATAAGCATCTTGACAGTGTATCTTTTACTGGCTTTTTTTCTCCTTCCCTGTCTTACTTCCTCCTCCAGCCTCCCCAGGTACTTTCTGTGATTCCTTCTCAAAATTACTCCAGTCAAATTTCTGTCTGTTTCTAAGGGAACCTGTTCTTAGACAGAGGCATATAAATCCTACTGTACTTGCCAAAAACAGTCTCTTCAATATAAAGGGATGGTCAAAATTCTCTAAGGAATGAAGTTATGAATAACTTCGTAACTGCAGTATGAAGCTTGCTATTTGCTACACTTGGAGACATTTTTGAATATCTTTTGAATAAGATTTTTAAAAAATATTTTCATACAAGCCATCTTTCATATAATCCATATTTTCATATAAGCCATTAAGTTAAGAGATGTTTTATTTCATTCAACTTCTTAATTTCTGATGCTCTGCTCAGAGCCTTCTCCATGCCTATGACACAGTGGACGTATAAAAACAGCCTTATCTTACGTAATCTTTGCAAAGGACTTAGTACAGTAGTATATCTGATCATAGCAAGGGTTTGATAAATCCTACCATTCCCATTATTGCTGTTATTGCTTTGTAATTGCTATTATTTTACCTGTCAAGTCCTCTATGGAAGGAGGGAGGAAATTAGGAGGGACAGGGACTGCAGGAGGGAAAGTGAGAGACGCTTAGGATATGAAGATTAATAAATTACAGTTTCTTCCCCTAAGGATTCACAGACCAGTAGGCAGATATATAAAATGATTTGACTCAAACGAGACAAGTGACATAATAGACGGCACACGGGAATCAGAGCCCAAAGGAAGTATGACTAACTTTGTCTGGAAGAATTAGGGAAGTCTTTATAGATGAGTCTGTTAAGAAGAGATCATGGAGGGTCTTTAAAGTGATTCTAAGGAATTTGGACATTAGCCTGAAGTCAACATGAAATAGTTCACATGTTGTTAGTGATGAGAAAGATAGGATCATGTTTACATACTTCTCCAGCAGCAGGGCAGACAATGGAGACAGCAGAGATGAGACAGAAAGATTGGAGATCATAATAGTTTTGGCAAAAGGTAATGAGGATGCTGATCTGATTTTTTACTCTAAGGAAAACCAGCCTCTTTGTGACAGGGTTTAATCTGGTTGAATAATATTTAGTCATTCTAGTACTTAATCTGCTCCGGAGAAAATTGAATTCACACCCAACCTCAGCCACTGGATTCGAAGAGCTGGGCTCCACATGACTGCTTCTCCGCATTACTAGAAATACTGAAGCATATCCAGGGCTTTATTAAGAATCTGCAACCTGTGTATTTTAGGCTTCATCTCAAGTTAGGTGGAGAATGGAAGCATGTTAAATATGAAGACAATATGGTAATATGAAACTGTGTTGAAGATATAAGCAAGATAAAGTCAAACACAATTTATATATTATGGTTACAGACAGGTAGCAAACTTACAAAGAGTAAATAAGGACCAATTAAAACATTTGTGGCATTAAGCTTATAGGAATATGAATGAAAATGCCTGTAGTTATTGCATTTCATATTGCTGTGTTATTTTAAAATAAGCATTTGCATAAAATTAATTTCGAGTTTAAGAATGGCTTAGAGATGAGCCATTAAGTAAGAGATGTTACATAACATCTTTTTGTTAAGTAACAATTTACCTAAATGGATGGCAAAAACACTCTTCAAATTTTAAATGCACCAGAGACAAAAAAATTGTTTAAATTCTTTAAAAACTTACTTGAGAGAAATGACAAATCATGAAGGTATTTTAAAAAGCTAACAAAAAAATAATCTATAAATATTTTGCTAAACCAGTCTATTAATGAAAAGAAATGGAAAATTTGTCATACTCTGTGTTTTCTCAGAACAAAATACACAAACATTTTCTGATATTCCTTATTGGTATTTGTTAAACTGAGAGATTTAAAAATTATTTTTAGTTTACGGCATTGTTTATTTTAAATATAATGTCATTCCTTTCCTACTGACATTAATTTGTCTTATAATTTCATTGGTTTCACAAAAGAGTTATTTCAACAATAGCAATAGACCAAGCAATAAATTTTAATTCAGATATATAAAATAAGTACCAGACTTATTGTGATATATATATATATATATGGTTTTTTTAAAGAGTTATTTTGTTTCAAGAGTTATTTTATTATTCATGCAACACGTGTCAACATTTTTACTATGGGCATTTAGCTAAACTTGCATTTGAGGTTTTTAAGACTTTCACATTCTCCTCACCATCACCTAAACATTCCGATGTGGAGAACAAAAGCAAAAGAAAAAAAAGATAAATTTCCTTACAACTTACAGCCCATTGACAAGTCCTTGAGACCGGCAGCATGACCCTCCTCTAGGAACTCAACTGTTGCGATGTTAATACTTTGCTAAGGGCAAAACTCAACCTTAGCTTAACATTAGTCCAACCTCCAGGATCTTGTAAGTCTCCTTTAACATATAAAAATTCCTTTGGAAACTTCCTTTATCTCTACCCCTCTCCCCCAAGATATATGTTGGCAATCATCCTCCAAGCATATGGCCTCCTGGTATACATCTGAAGAGTCTCATGACTAAGGTTTTACTAGACAGTAGTAAATGACCTTTTCCTAACAACAGCTAGCCCCTCAAAGTCCTGGACACCTTGCTTCCAAAGTCCCTAGAGATTTACACTATCCCTAACCCCCTCCCTACTTGAAAGTACATGATCAGCCACTCCGGGTGCCAGTGTAGCTCTTTCTGCCCATGGGTCCTGTCCCGGCGCTTTAATAGAACCACCTTTTTGAACCAAAGATGCTTCAAGAATTCTTTCTTGGCTGCTTGCTCCAGAACCCCAACATTTTTCACATGGCATTCCCTCCTACTGCCTAAGGCTAAATATTTAGTTTTGGATACACTATCAAAAGACTCATTTTTAAAATTCAAACTCTTGGATTGCAAGATTTGAATAAAATGTTTGAGTGAATGTTTTTGCATATTTTAAAATTAATATTTCTATTAGTTTATCTAATGTATGGCTTTATTTTTTTTGTTGTTTTATTGTTTGTTTTTCCATCTGCTTATATTAAATATATCGGTCAGAATGTTATGTTGTGGTCATAAACAACCCCAAATGCCAATGGCTCAAAATAACGAATATTCTTTCTTGCTGGTTTATTTGTTTGCCACTGTTTGGCAGGAAAGTCTCTGCTCACTGCAATCAGTGCAAATAGCCAACTTTTTTACCATTGTTAATCACTCTGCCAGACGTAAATGAGAACACTGATGGGTCTCAGGCTGGTAAATAAATGGTCTGTCTCTAAAATGACATATTGCTGTCTGCTTACAACTCATTGGTCAGAATCAGTCACACAGCACAAGTGCCTAGGAAGTGCAATCCTATATGGTCCAGAAGGAATATAACCAGAAATATTTGTCAAATAACACTAATGAACACAGCTATTTTAGTCTTCTATCTTCTTTTTAAAAAAAAGAAAAAAGGAAAAATAGAAACTACCTGATAAGACTAGATTTAGATTAGATTTAACTAAGTCTCTTTAATTTCTTCATAGTCAAAAAAAGTTACAATATTCAAGGTCCCACATCTATGGAAACATAGCTGCAACCACATTGCAGAAATCATCAAGTTTTATTCCTTATCTAATTGGGAATTGAGACCCTTAGAGATTTGGAAAGTTACACATATATTATCTTACAGTCAAATTGGGAAAACAGTGTCCTGGGTGAAGACATGGAACAATGATGGGGCATTAATCCTGACCTAGAAAGTTTACAATCTTTGGAAAAGTATTTATAACTCATACAGTTAGATAACACAAAACAAAGAATTAGAACCCAATATTCTTCACTTCTGCTTACATAATTCTGTAGAAATGTGATTGTCATTCTATTTTTGGCTTTTAAAATATCTCTATATTAATGCAATCAACTAAAATTATGCAAATACTGTATTTTTTTAAATGGGATAGGCAATTTGTTTATTACCTCAAACATTTTTGTGAAATGTATAATCTATTCTCCATAAATCTTTTTGGAAGTAAACTGTTTAATAATATATATGAATAAATGTCTATAACAAAAACATTATGATAAATTATCATTTGAATACAGGCTCTCAAAGGGCTTGGACCACTGGACCCTGGACTATTTGGATCACTAATATTACACTATTAGAGGAATAAAATAAGTAGGCATAATTAAATTGTTAAAATCAGTGATAAAGAGACAACATTAAAAGCAGCCAGAAAAAAAGATATAGAAGTCTGGAGGAACATAGACCAGAATGATAGCAGACTTCTTGTTAAAAATAATGCAAGATAGTGAGGAAGTGGGGCAACATCTTTTAAGCAGAGGAAAAAAAAATTAAAGAGAAAAAGTTTTCTTTAGTCAATGAAATGTACTTCAAAAACAAGGCAAAATGAAAACATTTTCAGATATACAAATATTGAATGAACTCCTTCATCAGAAAACCTGCACAAAAAGTAATGTTGTATGAAATCCTTTAGAAAAATTATACAAATGGAAATTACTATCTAGGCAAAAAAATATAAAAGTAACAGAAAAAGTAATTATGTGAGTAAACAACGAAATGAGTATTTTATTTTCAAAATCTAAAACGATGATTGACTCATGTATGGCAAAAATGATAGCAATGCATTTTG
This sequence comes from Ursus americanus, assembly GCF_024610735.1. NCBI lineage: Eukaryota > Metazoa > Chordata > Mammalia > Carnivora > Ursidae > Ursus > Ursus americanus. The sequence goes on along the minus strand of NC_142139.1, from coordinate 58,401,443 downwards.
AGATTTATAACAGAAATTGAAGCAAAATGTATAGCAACAGTAGTATAAAGGCCCGAAGGAGAGAAATGGATTCATGCTTTTCTAAGGTTCTTATACTATAAGTCAAGACATATAATATTACTTAAAGGTAGACCATAATAATATTTTTTCCATCAACACTAAGCAGCGCCTAAGATAACACAGTAAGGAGTTATATCTACTATGCCCCCCCAAAATTAAATTGAATAATTAAATATGCAGTTAAACTGAAAGAAAGTACAAACAGAGGGAGAATATGATTAAATAGTAAAAACAGAAAAGCAATAGTAAAACAGTATAGTTGAGCCAACCATATCGATAATCACATTGAATGTAAATGGTCTAAACATACACATAAAAGGGATGGATTTTCAGAGTGCTGCCTGCTGCCTCCAACAAACTCATTTTTAGTATAAAGACGCACTAAGTTTAAAAGAAAACATACAGGAGATAGATCATACTAACACTAACAAAAGTAAAGCTAAAATGGCTTTATAGTTAGTCAACAAAATAGATTTCAAAGAAAAAAAAAACGTTACCAGGATATAAAAGTCATACATGATAGAGATCAATTCTCCCAGAGGACATAACAACACAAAATATATGCACCTAATAACAGTGTATCCAAATATATGAAACAGAAGTTAATAGAACTTCAAGGAAATATAGATAATTCCACAATTACAGCGAGAAATTTACTCTTTAGATTTGTTTTGCTCCTCTTTTTCTGGTTTCTTAAGGTAAAATCATAAATTATTGATCTGAGGACTTTTTTTTTTCTTTTCACAAGCACCAAATGATAGAAGAGTAGAATGATTTCATTCTAAGAATTATTTTAGACATTCAAAAAATTTTTAATATTTATTTTATTTGTGTCCACTTCAAAATATTTTCAAATTTCCCTTGAAACTTCCTTTGGACACACTGGTTGCTTAAAAATATGTTTTTAATTTACACACTTTGGTGATTGCATTATTTTTCTGTTATTAATTTTTAATCAAATTACATTATGGTTGGAGACTATATTTTGTAAGATTTCAGTATTTAAAATTTGTGGTATTTGTTTTATGACCCAGGATACAGTCTATAATGATGAATGTTTTATGCATACATGAGAAGATATGTGCTTTGCTGTTGTTGGGTGAAGTGTTTTCTGTTTGTTTGTTTATTTATTTATTATTATTATTTTTTTTTCCTTAATGCTTCACCTTTTCTGCATTCTTTGGGTTGCTTATACAACTTTTAGTATTCCATTTCAATGAATCCATTGTGATTTTGATGATATCTTTGCATATATTTTAGTATTTACTTTAGGGATTACAAAAAACATATTTTTCCAGTGTACTTGTAATACTTTTAATATTTTACCGTTTTACTATTAATACAGAAATTTTATTACTTATTACTATTATTTATTACTTCTTATTACGTAGGGCCCTTTATACTCCCTTTTCTACACTGCAGTCATTTTACGTATCTATGTATATTGTAAACCACATCAGAAAATATATTTTTGCTTTCAACTCTCGCACACGTTTTCAGGAACACAAGAACTCAGTATTGTTTCAGCGCTATTTTGAGTTCTTATGTCCTTTCCTCCACCTCTTGCTATTGTTTTTCTTTAGCATTGTCAGTCAGCGGAGCCACACATCTGTCTAGGTTTTAGAGTCAAGTTCAATGGGATGAGAATCACATATGCTTATTCCCACTTACCAGAAACCAGATTACTGTTAGCGGGCTTTCATTACAAATGTAAAATATTTTACAGCTCTAGGGATATCCAGATTTTTCTGCTTCATTTTGTGGCAGTGTCAGTTAGATTTTTGAGAAAATTTTACATTTTGACTAAATATCAAGTATTTGGCATGATGATATTTATCATGTTCCTTCATTAATATTTAAATGTCTAATGGAAATTTAATTATTTCCAGTCTTTTATAACTGATAATGGTAAATGGTGGTTTCTCTCTTTTGTTTTTCCTTAGAAATACTTGCTGGGGATTTAGAAATTTTATTGATCCATTCAAAGTACTAAATTTTGAATTCATATTTTTTTCTCTTTTTGGCAGTCATTGATTTGTTATTTCTTTTTTATACTTATTTTACCTAGATACTTCATATGAAATTTTTTCTTGCTTATTTTAAACATTTAAAGCTTTACATTTTCCTATAAAGACTGTTTTATATGTATAGCATTTAAACAAGTCTTGGGATGTATTTTCTAAATAATTCCATTTGAAATATTTTTAAAAATTTTTCTAGTTTAATATTTGACCTGTGGGTTATTCATAAAAGTATTATTTAGTTTCTAAATATTTACATCTTTTCCACATAAATTATTTTTTGTTGATTTCTAATTTAATTCAAGTTGATCATATGTCAAACTCAGTATTAACTCACTTCATTGAAGTTTATTGAGAGTTTGTTTACATACTAACATATGGTCTATTGGGGTAAATATTTCCTGAGAAATTGAAAAAAAGTTTATTATATGATTACTGAATGTAGTGTTCAATAAATGTAAATAAACATAAATTAGCCTATTTATTGATAATTTTGTTTAAATCTCCTATATCCCAATTAAATTTTTTGGTCCTCTTTAATCAATTACTGAGAGAGAACTGTTAAAAGTCTCTAAAATATATATTTATTTAAAGCCATTCTTTCAAAAGTGAAATTTAAACTTAGTATTTAAAATTACTATTTTGAGAGGACTCAAAGTTAAGTGAATTTTTTGTCTTCTTCCTTTTAGAGTAATATTGAGAATGGAAAGAAACATATGATTTGACTTGTATATATTCTTAATATTTGTTGATAGATTTGTTCAAGTAACAGTAGCATCTGTAACAATATTACCACATCTTTGCTGATGAAATAAGCTGAGGAATGGCATGGTCGTATGCTTTTAATGATTCTTTAATTATATAAACATATTTCAGATTAAAATGAGAATATATACACCCCAGGTGAAACTAGGAAACTTGGAACATTTTTCATTTAATGTTAAATGTGTTAAAATGTTATTGCATAGTAATGACTACAATAAACTGGCAGAGAGTTATATTTTGAGTTTCCTCTGGGGCCTGCATTCTCCATGATTTTGTGCCATTCTTTAATAATCATGGTAATTCCCTGGAATGGTAATAAAAACAGACAGTAACAGCAAAACAGCAAAACAGCAAAAAATTCAGATCCAGTCAGTTCATTACAATGTATGTGGGAGGGAAACCAATTCAAAATACTACAATTTGTTTGACTTCATTACTACGGGGGGAGGAGGGGAATATATATATATATATATATATATATATATATATATATATATATATACACACACACACAATCTTGGTCTATATATGGTCTCCTAATATATATATATACACACACATATATATATATATTTAAATATATCAAGAGAACCACTCATGCTCAAATAGGAGAGGACCTTTCTTTATATTCTTTTAACTTTTTTGTCGTATGATTTCTTGTGAAACCATTTTGGTTCAGCTAAAGTTCTTTCAGCCCCATTCTCAAAAGCAGCAGAATAAAATGTCAACTTGGCATCTGGCTAGTGACAAGCATACTATAGAGCATATCTATATAAGTCATTTCCAGGCACCAATTTACATAGTAATTGTTTTAATGTCAGCATATTCAATTTTCAATGGCTGCTTTTAGTCACACTGTTTTTCTGTTCTAATCTTGCCATGTCAGTTGGGTTTGATAAAGCAGTGATAACTGGCAATTTATTTTGCCTTTGACAGGCCTGAAAAATTAGTTTGGAATGCCAAGTATATGTAAGTGTGTTTTTTAGTGGAGGTGGGAGACAATCACTACGTAGGTATGTGTGCATGTATGTATTATTTGGTTACCTATTACATAGGAACTGTTTTGTAAGTTAATATTTAATATGGTAATATGCTTATCACTTTAATGTAATGTGCTATTTTATGTGTGTACTGAGGAACAAAAGAGTTTTTTGTGTTTCTGCTTCTGTATGTTCATTGTGGCGTCATGGCAGAAACACAACACAGAAGGAAGAGCAAAAGAGGAGGCGAGAGAGAGGCAGGGATCAGCATACAGGTGTTGGTGTTTTCTCAGCAATTATTTTTAGTGCAATAAAAGTCTTTTAAGTATTTTAGATGGGGAATATAGTGATCTGCCTTAACTCTCAGAGCTCACTATTGCTCACTCTGCTGACTGTATTGCACAAGAGCAAGAGGGAGTGTGTGAGGTCCAATTATGAAGTTATTCTAGGATTCCAGTTAAGTAATGAGAGTGGATATAGTTGAGATTAAGAGAAGTGCATGCATTTGAGACCCGTTTGGCACTACATTTTGGGTACAGAATTAATAGGTCTTGGTAGATGAGATCAGCAAGGAGAGAGTAAATAAAATGAGGAAACTGGGGCCAGTACTGAGCATCATTGAACTTTAATATCTAGCCATCAGAAAAAGAAGAACTGCTTGTAAGGGAGACTGAAAAGTCCTAGGGATAAAAAGCAAGTGTGTTTCCATTCCTTGAAACAGAGACAAGAGTGCTTGAAAAAGAGAGAAGGGACAAAGTCAAGTGTTGCTAGAAAGTTTCATGAGACAAAGACTTTTAAATATACTGGATTTTGTCAATGTGGAAATAATTAGCGAATTTGGCAAGAAGAAAACTGATGGCATGTAGGGTCTTTAGTCAAATTAGGACTGCTGAAGAGTTGAACAGGAGTTGAGTATCTCTGTAGAAGTTGGGGTTGATAGCTGGAGGGAAAAATAGGTAAAGAAGTCATTTTACAAATGTGGAGATACCAATGCTTTTATCATATATGTTTAAATTTATTCCAGAATAATAAAGTATAAAAAATAATAATAGCTAAATTCTCCACTTCTTTTTTTTTTTAAAGATTTTATTTATTTATTTTGACACAGAGAGACAGCCAGCAAGAGAGGGAACACAAGCAGGGGGAGTGGGAGAGGAAGCCCAGAGGAGGAGCCCAATGTGGGACTCGATCCTGGAACGCCAGGATCACGCCCTGAGCCGAAGGCAGCCGCCTAATGACTGCACTACCCAGGCGCCCCTAAATTCTCCACTTCTGCAGACAAAACCAAACATGTCAAAACTAAGAGGCACTTATCCCTACATACCAGTTACAAAACCCTAGAGATTAGTATGTCATTATATTGACTCAGATAATAAGGTCTACCAGAGGAATTAATCACTTCCTCTGGTAACAATAAAGAAGTGAAATAAAATTATTTGACTTGGAGAAAATGGAGAGTGATTTACTCTTTTAAATAGCTTTATTGAGATATAATTCACATACCATGCAGATAATTTGTTGTATCATTTAGGGTGCATGATTCAGTAGTTTCTAGTATCTTCACAGACTGTATAACCATCAGCATAAGCAATTTTAGAGTATATTTATCAGTTCAGAAAGAAATCTTATACCCTCCTCTTCTCTCCTCACAGCCCTAAAGTAACTACTGTTTATTTTAGTTCCTATGGATTTCCCTATTCTGAACATTCACGAGAAGGAATACATAGTATGTGAAATTTTGGGTCTGGTTTTCATTTAGCATGATGTCTTCAAAGTTAATCCAAGATGTGGCATTTATAATTATTTTATTCCTTTTTAGGACTGAATAATCTTTCATTGTATGGATATACCACAGTTTTTTACACGTTCATCCATCAGTGGACATTTGGGTTTTTCTACCTTTTGGCTATTATGAATAGGCTGCTATAAACATTCATATATAATTTTCATGGGGACATTGGTTTTCGTTTCTCTAGATAGGGAATTGTTTGTCACACGGTAATTCTGTATTTAATTCTTTGAGGAACTGCCAAACTACTTTCCAAAGCATTGATGCCATTCTGCATTCCCAACAGCAATGTGTAATGGTTCCAATTTCTCTACATCCTTGACAACATTTATTATTTGAACTTTTGGCCCATAGTCATCAAACTAGATGTGAAGTAACATCTCATTTTGGTTTTGATCTGCATTTTTAGTGACTAATGATGTTGAGCATCCTTTCATGAATTTGAGTATTCAGATGATCTGCCCATATTTTAACTGGGTTATTTGTCGTTTTATTATAAGAACTCTTTATGTATTTTAGATACAAACCATATATCAGATATATGATTGGCAAATATTTTCTCTAATTCTGTGGGTTGTTATTTTGCCTTCTGGCGGTATACTTTGAAGCTTAAGAATTTTTCATTTTGATGAAGCCAAATTTATCTATTTTTCTTGTGTTTTTTATACTTTGGTATTATACCTAAGAATACTTTGTCAAATAAAAGGCCATGAAGATTTATTTTCACATTTTCTTCTTTTAGCATTTACATGAGGTCTTGGATACACTTTGTGCTGATTTTTATGTTGTCTGAGGTAAGGGTTTAACATCATACTTTTGCATGTGGCTATCTAGTTGTCTTAGTACTAATTATTTAAAAATCTAATTTTTCCACACTGGTTAGTTTGGGCACCCTTGTCAAAAACTCAAGTAATCATGGATATATGGAATTATTTCCAGACTCTCAATTATATTCTATTGATCCAAATATCTACCCATATACCGATACCACACTATCTTGATTACTGTTGCTTTATACTAAATTTGAAATCAGGAAATGTGTGTCATCTTATTTGATTGCTGTTCTTCAGGATTGTTTTGGCTATTCTGGTCCCTTTGAACTCCATATGAATTTTAGAATCAATTCACCAGTTTCTGCAAGGAAGTCAGCTGGCATCCTGATAAGGATTTTTCTGAATCTATAGGTTAGTATGGAGTGTTTTGCCATCTTAACAATGTTAAATCTGATCCAAAACATGAGATGTTTTTTCCATTTCTGGAATTTGTTTCAACAATGATTTGTAGTTTTCAAAGTATTAAGTTTGATGTTACTTTTGTTCAATTTATTCCTAAGTACTTTGTTCATTTTGATTTAATGGTGAATGGAATTGTTTTCTTAACTTCATTTTCAGATTATTCACTGCAAGTGTATAAAAATAAAGTGATTTCTGTATATTCCTCTTGTAATTCTGTATATTCCTTTGCCACCTTGCTTAACTTGATTATTAGCTCTAATAGGGTTTCTTGTTTTGTTGTGTTGTGTTGTGTGTGTGTGTGTGTGTATTACTGAGGATTTTTCATATAGAAGATTATGTCCTCCTCCAATAGAGACCATATTCTTTCTTTCCAATGTAGATGTCTTTTATTTATATTTCTTCCCTAATTGCCTGGGCTAGAATGTACAGTACAGTGTTGAACAGAAGTGGTGAGAGCAGACATCCCTTTTACCCCATGACCTTATGGGGAAATGCATCTCGTCATTCACCAATAAATATGTTAGCTTTTAAAACTGGCAGATTTTCAGAGCACCTGGGTGGCTCTGAAAGTTAAGAATCTATCTCTTGGTTTCATATCAGGTCCCGATCTCATGGCTCGTACGATCGAACTCCATGTCGAGCCCCATGTCAGGCTCCATGCTCAGTGGGAGTCTGCTTGGATATTCTCTCCCCCTGCCCCTCCCCCAACTCGTGCTCTCTCTCTCTTTCTCTCTCTCTCTCTCTCTAAAATAAATGAATAAATCTTTCTAAAAATGGCAGATTTTCTCACTTTTTTAATAAATAAGTTCAAATATTAACTACTACCCATCATTTCAATAAACTGTGGGTGGGAGTAAAATGAAGAAAGAACAAATTTAGGATTGCTATTGTGGGATTAATCTGACAGAATAATATGCATCACTAAATCAAATTACCATTTTCTTCTCTTTAAAGAATCAAAGTTATGGGGCGCCTGGGTGGCACAGCGGTTAAGCGTCTGCCTTTGGCTCAGGGCGTGATCCTGGCGTTGTGGGATCGAGCCCCACATCAGGCTCTTCCGCTAGGAGCCTGCTTCTTCCTCTCCCACTCCCCCTGCTTGTGTTCCCTCTCTCGCTGGCTGTCTCTCTCTCTGTCGAATAAATAAATAAAATCTTAAAAAAAAAAAATCAAAGTTATGAATCCCTTTTTCAAACTTATGCTTCCAGTTTTATGTATTTGATCCTTATCATGTTATAAGGTTACACAAATATACTTTAAAATGCATTAGACATGATTTTTAAGCAGCTGTAATTTTATTTTAGAAGGTTCTTTTGATTTTATTTTTGATTTTGTGTGTGCACTGTACAACTTTTAAATTACCAGTCTTTTAGACCTCAGTACCCTTGTGTTCATCCTCATTCTCCCTTTCAAAGAATCTGCTTCATGATCTGTCATTTATTCCAAAAGCTAAATGTCTGACAGCTCTTGAACTGTTACCTATCTTAGGAGGATTTTCATTTCAATGGGACATACCTTTTAGTTATAGTGATAAAAACTCTTCCATATCTTTCAGGCTTTAGTCAATAAATGAGACATGTGTGTAAATTTTTGTTTGTGTTATTTTATCATGGCTTTTAAAACAATGATCCTTGGAAACATACAAATGTACTAAAGTCTTCCTAGTTTGCATAAACAGGCTCACAAAAAATACTGAAAGATAATCATTTGAATTATGGCTGTGAATGATTATTTCCTATCTGTTGTTCCTGATCATTCCTCCCCCAGTTTGCTGCTTATAATTTAGCTGTGTATTTTTTCTTTCTTTCAGCCATATTTAGACATACCCTAGGCTAGAACCACATTTGATTCAACTGATACTTTTCCCATCTCCCTCTGTGAAGTATTCATACCTGACTGGGGTTGATGAATAGTCATTTTAGCTTTATTTGTTTCAGAATTCACTTGTAAATTTGTTGAAAGAAGACACTTCATCAACTTCACAAGTAAATCATAATAAAAACATGAAAGAATGCCAGTGCCTCCCACATTTTTATGTAACTTTTGAAGTTGAGAAATAAAAAAACCCATCCTTGAACATTTTTGGATGATTAAACTCAAACATTTCTGTGAATGATTTCTAGCATTCAATGGACAAGAGTCAAAACAGTTAAATAACACTTGTCTAATTCATATAAAATTAAAATATTCTAAGCACATTCGCTAAATTATAGTTTTAAAAATTAGACACATATAATTATTTTTCCTCAAATAACTCAGAATTGACTCACCAATTTAATGTTTTTACAATTTAAATTTTAGAATTATAAGTAACTTGATCGCCACATATTTTTATCTTCATGATATAACTGGAGAAGAAGGAAGAAAAGCAGAAGGATTATCATCAGAAAGAAAAGAAATAACTGAATATATGATGCTGCAACTGATTTGGTAAACCTGGTCTTAATTTTAATAATCTTAGTACATGGTGAGATACATAAAGAAAGTTAGCATCCACACTTGGTGAAGTGGGTAAATAGAAATTAAAAATGACAGGGGCACCTGGGTGGCACAGCGGTTAAGCGTCTGCCTTCGGCTCAGGGCGTGATCCCGGTGTTATGGGATCGAGCCCCACATCAGGCTCTTCCGCTATGAGCCTGCTTCTTCCTCTCCCACTCCCCCTGCTTGTGTTCCCTCTCTCGCTGGCTGTCTCTATCTCTGTCAAATAAATACATAAAATCTTTAAAAAAAAAAAGAAATTAAAAATGACAAATTGACTTGTTCAGCACCACAGTATAAGTCATGGAAGTAAACCTTTTTAGAATTATCAGTCAACATAATTTCCAGAAGGCAGGAATGCTTATACTATCAGGCACTAAAATAAATAAATAAATCAAATAAATAAATAAATAAATAAATAAATAAATAAATAAATTCACTCAAAAGTTTGTAATGTTGAGAAATTGTGTTTTCTCATTATATACAAAGAAGATATTAGGCACTATTCATCTAGCGAGGAATCTCCTCTCCTCTGGATAGATGTCCCCATGTAGAGGGAAAGTCATTAGATTAATACTCCTTTCTAGGAGAAAGAAAGACACACAACTGATAAATTTGTGTTAGTAAGTTTATCATGCTTGGCTCATCCCCTCCTTCATTTTTCTGCTTTGGAACTTGCTTGCCTGCAGAGGTCAGACGTCTAACTCTGCCTTCCATGCCTTATATTATACAACTGTCCTTGCATGTTTAGCAATGCCTATGACTTGAAGGCTGAACGTGCCTCATTCTAGAGTTTGCAATTAGCCCACATCTACATCATGCCCACTGAGAGAATCCTATCGATACTAAAAATAAGATTTTAATTCCCAACCATTTCTGGGCCAATGTCTCATTTGGTTCGGAAATTGTATAAGGAGCAGGGTTGTGATATAACTGCAATGCTACCGAAAGCACTCATATAATCAAGAGATTGTAAAAATTCTTGCATATTTTCCCAAGAGTTGAGATATCACAGAATTTTTTCTCGATGTTCAATATCTTATTTATTGCCAAAGTCATTAAGCGATCTCAGGAATATAAGTGAAATAGAAAGGAAAAGTTAAATGAAAAAGAAAAGCCACAATTCAGAGTAGAACTTTTTTTAGTACAAAAATATCCCAGCTACTCAGCCACCTTATAAACTTATGCTTGATTAGTGTGTATCTTGATTAGTGTGTATACACATGACTATGTATCCGTATAAACACGTATTCCTTTCTAACAGCAAAAAATGTACCTCAAGTCATGATGCATTTACCTAAATCCTCTGCAAAGCCTACCTCAACTCTCTTATTATACATGTACTTATGCATCCTAGTCTCATGTATTTTTTCTCTTCATAGTTGTAATATCATCTCACACACATTAATTAGACCACATTTGGGGGAGTATTTGTGGTAACTACTTATAAATTTATTTATGTCTAGGGAGTAATACTCACTCAAATATTTTTCAATCTTATCTTGCTAACCATATATTCATACATAAGTTTATCAGTTTCTTTTCTATGCAAGCCATCCACCCTTCCATGGTTTTCTACTTCCCTATTTTATATGTATTTTGTATTCTAAGTACATGCTTCATATTTCCCATCTTGAACTGGAAGTCAAAATAAAATGTTCTACAGCATACAAAGATGTGGCATCCCAGAGGAGTGACTGCATGCAAAGAAAATGCGCAATCAGTATACAGGTGAGGGGAGATTGAATCGTAGTAAAATGAAGCCAGGCCAACAAGATACCCACTGACTGAGTATTTGTCATGCAGAAACTCACACAACAAAATTCTTATCAGCTTTGCATTAAATAAAATACAAAAATAATATGTTTTAAGGACATATCTCAGGTTGAGCCCCAGTACTATGAATATAGACATAATTAGGCAGTAATTCAAGAAAGGAGTATTTAAAATGCACAGATAGGTCTTCAAAAAGTCCAAAAGTCAACCAAAAGGGTAGGATGAGAATCTGGATGAAGGGGTAGAAACTTCGACGATACCAAAGCATAGATGGTAAACAAAACAAAACAAAACAAAACAAAACAAAACAAAACAAAAAAAAAAAACCCTAAAATGTAATTTACAAGATAGGGAGATGCTAAAATTATTTGGAAAAAATGTAAGAAATGTAAAAGCATAAATGAGAACCTTGGAATTTATTATTAGGATATGAGTAAGAATGATTAAATTATTGGACACATGCCAACTTACTTTCTAATATCTAAGGCTCCTCACTTAATGAGAATCTATTACTGACTCAATGAAATAATACAGCCAAAGGGAAGCAGTTCATTTTTATGAACAGGTAAAAGAAGAATGTGCTCTGGATTGGGATTTCTGAAATAACTCATGTTCTGAAAATTCTTCACAGTGAACGAGAATGTACGTGCACTAAGCATGTCAAACACCTAGAACCACGATTTATTTTTTTTAACTTGTTAACTGTAAGAATATGAATGAGTAGAGAGAGCACTTATGTATACAGAGTGATCTATAGTGTAGAACAGTGGAGTAAGAACTACAATTCTGTGTTTTGGGATAAAGACCAAATTAACCAAAATTGCAAGATATGATTCCCCAATATTTTCCATTACAAAACCCAGAGCAAAGAAAAATAAATTCTTCTCTTCTGGCACTTTGAGCCTGTAATTTGAATTGGCTGACTGCAGACGCAAAGTTTCTTAGAAGTGTTATGTTTGACTATAAAAGTCACACAAATTTTGCATTCTCTTCCACCGATTCTGCCAATATGAACAAGTTGTGGTCAATTACCTGCAGCCTAGTTAAATGGATAATACTGGATGGAGTGTGTGTCAGTTTGCTTTCATAATTTCAAGAACCACTTACAAAGAGCTACATGTTTTTGTGGTTATCTGTGCCTGCATTTTGAGAAGCACAGATAAGGTCAAATGCATAGGACTTTACACAGTGGGATTCCTATAAGATTATTTTGTTTGTTTTAGGCTCTCAATTTCCAAGGTAGGACCTTGACAAAATGAGGCTGCATTGGATTTCTCTTCCTGCGTCTCTGAGAGTCAGATACTAACTAGAATAACCAGGGTAAACTATCACTCCTAGTAGTCCTGCACTTAATCCTTTGCAATCATCCATCTCCAGCCCTCTAATAAGGTTTTGTTTTTTGTTTTCCTAAGGGTGCGTGGGTGGCTTGGTCTGTTGGGCATCTGCCTATGGCTCAGGTCGTGCTCCCAGGGTCCTGGGATGGAGCACTTGTTGCACTCCCTGCTCAGCTGGGAGTCGGCTTCTCCCTCTCCCTCTGCTCCTCCCTCAGCTTGGGCTCTTTCTCAAATAAATAAATAAAATCTTAAAAAAAAAAAAGTTTTTTTTTTTCTATTTTGGTGTCATTTTACTAGGTGAGTGTCCCACTAGATATCCAGCCTCAGCAAATAAGTAAAAAAAGGTCTGTGACCATATTTTAGCCACATTTATCTCCCCTAACATTTAGAATAATGCCCTCTGGTACTATAAACTCAATAACTCTAATAAAAATTTCAAAATATTTTTCCATTTTCTTTTTCATTATTGCCTAAGAATATCTTTTCTCAAAAGGTGGTAGTTATGCTAAAAATACACTCTGAGAAGAATGGGACTATCAGCCTTCCTTTGACTCCAGTGATTTTCTGCACTGTTTCCATCTGCAATTCTTTCCGCTTGAATACACATTAAAAGATTGGAAGTGTGCGGGTGGGGGAGGAGGGGGATGGAAATTATTCTCTGAGCACATTTATTATGCCAACAATGCAATTTAATGCATCTTTGATGGTGTGCAATTAGGTATTAAAATTTCTCATAACTAGAAATGTTCTCGGTCAGTGGGAATTACTATAGATAATTTCAGGTAACCTGGGAATAATTTGGCTAGCTAGAAGGCCGAGACCAATATATAAAGCATTCAGTTTAGGGAAAAATTGATTTGTTCTTCACATCAATCCTCTGCTTAACTATATTGGGAAATGCAAATTCACATAAAACCTGAGAAGGAAACCAGTAATTCTTTTATATTTTAAAATAAATTTATAAAGGTACAATATGGCAACTAAAAAATGATCCCCCAAACCATAATTTACTGATTTTTTGGAAAGGGTTAATTATTTTTGCACAAAATTAAGAGTTTTATTTTACATTACTTGATTTGATTTAGATTCCTACTTCTACTTTCATTGTTGCCCTTATTTTTTTTAAAGATTCATTTATTTATTAGAAAGAGAGAGAGAGAGAGCATGAGGAACTGAGGACGAGGGAGAGACAGAATCTCAAGTAGACTCCCTGCCGAGTGCAGAGCCCAACACGGGGATCCCAGGACTTAACCCTGGGATCATGACCTGAACTGAAATCTGGAGTCGGAACTTCAACCAGCTGAGCCACCCAGACGCCCTGCCCTTGTTTTATTTTCTCTGACTTTCTTTCTCTCCCACCTGTGCTTCCAAAGGGAGATTGAGGAGAAGGCAGTGGTAAACATATTGGTATAGTTGGATAGATTTGTCAAATATGTATGGCAATTCCACAAACTCTAAATTCTGATCACATTGTATGTTTTTGGCATGCTTTTGGCATTGTATATGCTAACAAGAAAATCATAACAGACTAGGAAAAAAGTACAGTAAGCAATGTTAGGAGTAGATGGGGGATTTCAGGAAAACAATATATGATATCATTCTTGCTTCCTTTTGCACTATAATGTTTAGCTACAGTTCACTGAACTCACCGTTAATTGGTAAGCTACAAACAATTCATAAAGTGATGGGAAATTGAGCAACCAACCATAACCTTTGGATTACGTGTGCATTTATTGTAGGCATTCTTTACGTAAGATGTAGCAATAATGGCACTGAATATGGCTGGAGTGAAAACTGAAGTCATATACATGTGGACAGTTCTGACATACTAATCACCAGAAAATAACATCTTCAAACACTTTATTTTAAATGGAGATAATACAGTCAACTCCATGAAAATGTGAATTAAATTTTAGAAAATTGATACTTATTCTTTCCTAACTTTAAGAATTACTTCAATTTAAATTTAAATATTTAAGATTATGAAATATAAACATATTTTTAAAAAATTATTATGGCAAAATTTATAGTTACATATCTCACTGTGATATACGTTAAATATAATTTTAAAAAACAGACAAAAAAAAAAAGAAAACCACATTGCATATGGGGCTTGCTGATACTCACTTGGCATGGCGAATATCTGGCAGTGACCGCTCTAGAGCAATATTGTTGCTGACAAAAATATTGAAACCATTTTCCCTGTAAGCTGAGTCATCATGGTCCTCTTCAGTGAGGGGGTAAGGTTTCCCATGCTCACCTTTCCCTAGTGGGAGAAAACAAAATGGGATTATCATCCCTACAAAAACGAGTTAATCTTCTCGAACAGATAATAAGAGTTAAATATGTGTACTTCTTTAGTCACCTGTTACTATGCTCCATGGAAAGCCTTTTATTATAACATATTATTTTATTTAGAAAAAACAAATATGCTTATGACAAAAAGCAAACAACACTGAAGTAGAAAGTACAATCATCTTCCAGAGACAACCACTGTGAAGATTTTGTGTATGTTTTGTAACATTGGTATGCAGCTTGTAATGTACACATTGGTATAAAGCTTGTAATGTACACATTGCCTTACAATTTGATTTTATCCAACTTAAAAAAGCCATATTTCCATTTACTTCCAATGGATATTATATCATTGTATCCTAATTACACCATTCCACTAAAGATATACTTTCACATTACTTCTAATTCTTCCTATTAAAAATAATGTTGAAATAAACATCATTGTTTATACATTTCTAGTTTTGTATTTTTGGAAGGGGAAAGATAATTCCTACAAATAGAATCTTGAATATCTGTAGAATAAATTATGATAGTTTTCACATGTCTTCAGAAGCATTGGATAATATTTTGACATTTACTGGTGAAATATATATTATTCATACTTTAGTTTGCTTTTTCTTGATTACTTATAAAATTAATAACTTCATATACATTTAAGATTTGTATTTCTTAGATCATGAAATGATTGTTCAGAGCTTGTAAAAATTTTTTTTAGTGTTTTAATTATTTTTTTAAAGATTTCATTTATTTGAGAGAAAGGGTGAGCTAGAGAGAGAGAAAGAGAGAGAGAGAGCATGAGAAGGGGAAGAGGGAGAGGGAGAAGCAGATTACCTGCTAAGCAGGGAGGCCGAAGGAGG
Source organism: Ursus americanus (assembly GCF_024610735.1). Classification (NCBI taxonomy): domain Eukaryota; kingdom Metazoa; phylum Chordata; class Mammalia; order Carnivora; family Ursidae; genus Ursus; species Ursus americanus. Next base: position 58,385,856 of record NC_142139.1, on the reverse strand, counting down.
GCTCAATCCCAGGATCCCGGTATCACGACCTGAGCCAAAGGCAGACGCTTAACCGACGGAGCCACCCAGGCGTCCCCTTTTATTTGTTTTTTAAAAACAAATTTTATATTATGTTTTTTAAAGTAATTTTTTGTTTTTTTAAACAATTTTTATGTTGTGTTTATTAGATCTTTGTTAATTATATATAATCTAAATATTTTCTAAGTTTACTTTATTTAAATCTAATTTAAGACTTCTGGTTTTCATTCTGCATGTAAGGAGTTTGGAAGTTACTACTGTCCATTCTAGGACCCTGAAATCATGGCCCAAGCAGAAATCAAGAGTCTGACGCTTAACCAACTGAGCTATCCAGGCGCCCCTACATAATAATATTTATTCTCCCCTCTTCCTCCTTTCTTCATGTGTACCACTTTCAGATTCCTTGTTTAATTCTATAGTCAACAATAGATAACACTGGTGTCAACAGGCACTTACTCAGGTAATGACTTTAATGTGATTGCTGTTAAACATTGTACCTGAGTGTGTGTTTGTGTGTGTGTGTCTGAGTATATGTGGTTACAACTTACCATGTTAAGAAAGAACACTTCTAGTGCCTTTTAAATAAAGGTAGTTTTTCATGAACAGAATATGAAAGTTTACCAAATTCTTTTTCAAATTTTACGGGGTTTTTTTTTTTTAAGATTTTATTTATTTATTCGACAGAGACAGAGACAGTCAGCGAGAGAGGGAACACAGGCAGGGGGAGTGGGAGAGGAAGAAGCAGGCTCATAGCGGAGGAGCCTGATGTGGGGCTCGATCCCATAACGCCAGGATCACGCCCTGAGCCGAAGGCAGACGCTTAACCGCAGTGCCACCCAGGCGCCCCGAAATTTTACGGGTTTTTAAAAATATTTTCACCGTATTAACCTTTGATTTTGCAATATACGATTTGTTTTTAAACACTGAAATATTTTGTTTGTTTGTTTGTTAGGAAGTTTGGCTTCTGTATCAGTAATCCCTCAAATAAAAGTGAAAGCTTCTTTTTTTTTTGGCTTCTAGCTTCTTCCCTAATGACATTAACCTCAGTAGTGGTGACAGCCAAGATCAAACAGCTGCGGACTGATAAGGAATTATATGCTCAAGAAGCAGACTGAAAATCTCTCCAATTTTAAGGGAGAGAACCAAACATTTCTAAGTGTTACACTTTAGGCATCAAAAAGGAAAATACTGGATCTCGCCTGTGTTTTTGTTATTTCTTAGGATAAAATGCCGTTGCTTTTTTAACCTAAAAGGGAAATAGATCAGTCAGTGAGAAATTTCATTTGTATAACACCTAATTGTTGAGCATCCACATCCAAGGGACTATGTTAAATCATGACGAACATTTTCTTTTTCTTTTTCTTTTTTTTTTAAAGATTTTATTTATTTATTTGACAGAGATAGAGAGAGCCAGTGAGAGAGGGAACACAAGCAGGGGGAGTGGGAGAGGAAGAAGCAGGCTCATAGCGGAGGAGCCTGATGTGGGGCTCGATCCCAGAACGCTGGGATCACGCCCTGAGCCGAAGGCAGACACTTAACCGCTGTGCCACCCAGGCGCCCCATAACGAACATTTTCTAACTCAAACTACAGAATAAACATTGTTCCACCCATGTTACATGTAAGTAAGCAAAAGAGAGACTGACATTTTCAATAAGGATTTCCACAATCAGCAATTAGCTGATTTTTAAAAAAAGATCTAAACTTTTAAAAGATCTAAATCTCCCTCCACTAAGGGGCCAAATACTAGATAAGGTCTTTGGACCTTACATATTCTCTAGTGTGAACTGGATTTATAGACACTCTAAAAATCCCAGTTAATAAGAAAATCATAGTGCATAGTAGCCTTTATTTTCTTTAGTGAATTTTTATTTTTTAATTTATATGCCCTAAGTGAAATGTATACATGCAGCCAAGGCTTCTTTTCAGTAATTTTTGTAGAGATATTTTTAGTGCTCAGCTTTCAGATTCAGCCACTTTAAGACTACAAATATAAATTTTAAAGCTACACATTCATTAAAACACCTGCCAATCAAAGGGAAATTCATTTTCTCTGTACAGCAATTTAGTCTTCAGACTGGTAAATCTCCTGAGACAAGGCTTTTCAAATGAATACGTGATACTCTGGAGTTACAAAACAAAACTTGTGAGTCACCAGTGATGGCATACTAGAAATTTCTTCATTGCAGTTGTGAGAATAGGTTTTAAAATTTTATGTTCTTATGCACAGAGCCTGCAGTTTTTACTGCAAATGCTACTAACTCATCCTAAGTTTTAATATGGAAAGCCTCAGGGACTGTAGCATCCATGTGGTTTAAAGTTTCTTCTGTAAAACGGCAAAACAGAACAGCAAAAACTCCAAACAAAGCAACAAAAATAGGGGTATGTTGAAAAATGCTTTATTACTCAAAGGTGTTTTGAGTGATTATTAGTCTACAGATTTACAGATTTAACATTTTAAAAATTCTAATATACCTTATTCTTATCAATTGTAAATTCAAATCAGTCCTTTACTTGAAATGTAAGAAATAGTGTGCTGTCCGCTATGTTTAAAATAGTATGAAAAGGGGAAGATGGGTGGCTCATTCAGTGAAGTCCCACTGGCTTTTGGCTTCATCATGATCTCCAGGGTCATGAAATCAAGCCCTGTATCTGGCGCTGAGCTCAGGGCAGACTCTGTTCCTCTCCCTCCCCTTCTGCTCCTCCCCCCTGAAATAAATAAATAAATAAACAAACAAACAAATAAATAAATAAATTCCATAAAATAGTATGAAAGGTGTGAGATATTTTAAATAATCAGATATACAAAATTAATATTTTATCTACATGTATAGCTATTACATAGAAAAATTCCATCTTATAAATATGTCTCTGATCCTATGTATTCAAGGCATATAGCAGAATTCAAAAAGTCTCATAGTGCACCTGGTATTTATCCTCCAGGTGAAATGACATTTCATTTAGTCTGGCATACGTATACACTTGGCATTATTATTATTTTTTTAATGTTTATTGAGTACCCACTATATGCATCACTGGATGTGGAAAGGGAAAATGTGTATAGTATGACCCCAGTCCTGAAAAAGCTAGGATATACTCTGACTAGTAAGATATGGTCTCCTGTGAACTGAACGTTTGTGTCCCCACAAAATTCTTAGGCTGAAATCCCAACTCCAGATGTGCGGGCATTTAGAGGTGAGGCCTTGGGGAGGAGGTGATCAGTCTGTGAGATTAGGACTCATGAGTGCGATTAGTGTCCTTGTAAAAGAGATCCAGAGAGCTTCCTTGCCCTCTCACCTTGTGAGGACACAGCAAGAAGACAGTCCTTGATGAACTGTGTACTCTCCAGACATTGAAATTTATTGGTGCCTTGATTTTGGACTTCCCAGCCTCCAGAACTGTGAGAAATACATTTCTGTTGTTTACAAGCCACTGAGTCTATGGTGTTTTGCTATCACAGCCCAAACAGACTAAATCAGGGCAAAACTATAAAACTATTGTTGTGAAAAAGAAGCATGGTATTTGGGGAAGTGAATGAATTGGACAATAAACTATATAAGAATTTCAAAACTGTGGCAAACTGAGGACCTTTATATGGCTTGGAAACTCCAGCTAGAAAGAGGGAGTTTACAGCTCAAACTTGAAGGATAGAGAAAGATTTACATTGTTTTAAGAGGTCTGGGGCTGGGAAGACTACATAAGAATTGAAATAAATGAATTTGTACAGATGAAATTTTTGAAACATGCTTTTGGAAAATAATTAATAAACCTATATAAATAGATTGAGAACTCTAAAATACTGAGAGATAAAGTAAGTTTTTGTCGGAGGAAAAAAAAATCTAGTGACAGACAGTTTAAGGTAATTAAACTTTTTCTTAGAAGTAATTAGAGTATAAGAATAACATAAGGAAAGTGTTTTAACACTTTCCCTGAGGGGCTTGAGGATAAGCAGTTAGAACACTCAAGAATCAATATAGTCAGGCCTTTGCTCAAATATAATTTTCTTGGAGAGATTTTTCATAGTCAACCAACCCATCTTCAGTCAGGATACCCAGCACTCCTTGCCCTATTTCTCAAATCTACTTTATTTTTTTACCATGCATTGCTTTTCTCCAATACATTACTATTCTAAATTTATTAATTGACTCTTAATTCTAGAATCTATTAATTGACTCTCTCCTCATTGGGATATAAGCTCCATGAAAGCAGGGAATTTTTGCTGTTCCCTATAGTGTCCTCAGAACCTAAGAGAGTGCCTGCCACATAGCAGATACTCAATAAACATTTTAACTGGTATATAAATAATGAAGTGATAAGATTTGGGCTTGTTACCCAATGGAAATAAAGATATTAATTTATTCATTCAAAACTGCATATTAAGCATCTATTCTGAGATAGGGGCTAGGGATTAAATAATGAATATCACAGTTATTACCTTTGACATCATGTGTTAAAGAAGGATAAAAACATCATTGTGATTTAAAATACAAATGTCATAATCTATAAGATCATTGACAGATAGGACTGTGTCTTGATATCTTGGGGTCAGGAAACATTAGCATAGTACTTATCACATGATTTGTCCCCCAAAATACCTGTGAAATTGATAAATGGAGAAATGAATTAATGCACTTTGAGATAGAGGATGTATCTCAATGATATGGGATCTTTCAGCAGACAGGGAAGACAGCAGTTAGGCAGGCAGAAAGAAATGCCATAGGCACGACACAGAAAGGTGGTAATTAGGAATTCCAACTCTGGTTTGGTATGGTTGGAGTGTGGTTTTTGTAAGATGGAGCAATAAAAGACATAGCTGGAAAGGTAGTAAATTACTGGTTTTGCATTATTCTGGAACTGATAAAAGTCTGATCAAATTGAACTATAGTAAGTCAGTAATCCATACTGAAATCTCTAGGGTAGCAACAACAAAAAAAGTCACCCAAGAATGTATAATACAAAATCTAATAAGACAAAAAATAATAAAACAAAAATAAAACAATAAGGAAAGAAATAAAATTAAAAACAATCTATGTTACAAAAAAAAGAAAAGAATGAATTAGAGACTATACAACAAATGAGATATATAGAAACAAAATAACAAAATTTAAATGAAACAGATTAATTCTTTAAAAGAAACTTATCAAAATTAGAAAGAAGACATTTATTACCAAAGTAGTCTTGCATCTAATTAAAAAATTTTTCTTTTCTTAAATTTACATTAAATATTTGCTGAATAAATGAAAAGAACATTTCATCTTTTTAAGTGTTTTTTCCCCAAATGTATTGAGATATAATTAACATATAGCATTCTATAAGTTTATGTGTACAATATGTTGATTTTTTATACTTACATAATAAGAAATTGCTATCACCTTCTCATTAGCTAACACCTCTTTCACCTTTTCTTTTTTATAGTGAGAATGTTTAAGATCTACTCTCTTAGCAACTTTCAAATATATAATACAATATCATTAACTATAATCACCATGATGTGCATTAGATCTCCAGAAGTTATTAATCATATAACTGGAAGTTCATACCTTTAGATCAACATCTCCCCACTTCCCTAGCCCTTCCCCTCCCCCACCCAGGCTTTAGCAATTACCATTCTACTCTCTGTTTCTATTAGTTTGATATTTTTAGATTCCATATGTGAGTGATATCAAACTATATTTGTTCTTCTCTGTCTGACTTACTTCACTTAGCATATACAATAGGTTATTATTTAGCTATGAGATAGGAGGAAATTTTTTTATTTACGACAACAGGGATTGACCCTGTGGGAATTATGTTTAAAAAATTTTGAAAACTCCAGGCCCACATGGATTCACTGATGAACTTTTCTAAACATTAAAATGAGAAATGGTATCATTTTTACACATATTTTAGAAATGAGAGAAACTTCATATGATACTGGCATGAACCTCATATCAAAACCAGGCAAGGACATTATAAGAAATGAGTATATTGGATCTATGTCTCTCATGAGTATAGATGGAAAAAATCCTTTAACAAAAATAATGCAATGAATCTATCAATATTTTAAAAAACATTATATCATGACCAATTGGGATTTATTCTAGAAATGCAATGTTGGTTTAATATTCAAAACCAATCAATATAACTCACATTAATAGAATAAAAGAGATAAGTCATTATTATCTCAGTACAGGCAAAAAAATAATTTGATAAAACTCAACAACATTGAGAAATTTTCAGTAACCTAAAAATACAAGGGAACTTTTTTTAACATGACAAAGCGTATTCACAATAAAAATTCAGCAAAATATATCTTTGGTGAAATAATGAATACTTTCCTCCTGAGACTGGAAACACAACAATAATCTCAAGCATCACTACCTCTATCTAAATTGATACTATCCATTGGGTCTATCAAGTGAAATGAGTCATGAAGAAGAAAGAAAAGATATAAAGACTGTAAAAGAAGAATGAAAACTATTATTTTAAATAACATTAAATGTGTACCAAAAAATCCAACAAAATTTAAAACCTATAACAATTGATAAATTAATTTGACAAGATTGTGACTGATAAATGTCAATATATAATCAACTCTATTTACTAACAACAAACTGAAAATAAAAATTTTAAAATATGGGTGCCTGAGTGACTCAGTCAGTTAAGCATCCAACTGGCTCAGGTCATGATCTCAGGGTCCTGAGATCCAGACCCAAATGGGGCTCCTCATTCAGTAGACTTCGGATTCTCTCTTCCATTCCTTTTCCGCCCAACTTGTGTTCATGGTCTCTCTCTCTCAAATAAGTAAATAAAATCTTTAAAAAAATTTTTAAATAGCTTTTGAAATCACATCAAGTATCAAATATTTAAGAATAAATCTAAAAAATATGCATAAGGCCACTCTCTGTACTAAAAATGTAAGAGACGTTGTTGGGATAAATTAATAAAGAACTAAATAATTGGAGCGATTCATCATGATCTTGGATTGGACAAAGTCTTTTAACATGTCAACTCCCCATGAATTGATAATTACCTAAACCACCGTCCAAATTAAAATCCTGGGAGTTTTTGCTTCTTGGTGGTGATGGTGGTGTGTGTGAGTGGGCTACAGTATATAGTGAGATGGAGGAGATCAATTAAAAATGTATTTGGAAATGCAAAGGGCCTAAACTCCCACCACAATATTAAAGAAGAAAGGCATAGTTGGAGCATATTAAAACTACACACATTCAGTCATAGAATAAACCAGAACTAATTTGGTTACATAAAAATGATAACGTGAACACAAAGACACATATATGAAAGACATTTCAAGAAGCAGCATATAAATGAATACAACATAAAAATGAATAAATATGTAAATGATAATGTAATCGTGATGTAACAATAATAACCAGTCATTACTGGAAGTAATATTGTCTCCATTTTCTGATATAGAAACTTCATTTTTAAAAAGAACAGTTGTCTAACATTTAGAGATGTGGGTAATTTTTATATTAAAAAAACTTATGTTTTTTTAATTTAGTATATAAGGAGTTAAATAACAAGATGTATTTATATTCATTCTGGGCACAGATCTTTAAAGTAGAGATAGCATAAATCTGTGTGCACAAATTGATGGTGTCGATAAGAATTTACTATGAAAAATTTAAAAATTGACTCTAGATATGTTTGTACAGAAACCTAGTGTTCTATTATTTTTCAGCTTTCAATGTGGGCTTGTGAAAAGGTTTTTATATCCTAATTGTGTAGTTATTCTCTAAATTATCACAGAAAGCTTCATTGTCTACAGACAATGTAGGAGAAATCATGTTAAGAAATATTTTGCTTTAAAGCTTATTTAGTTTCATTCATCATTGGTGTGTGTTCCATAATATAGATATAAGATTTTCTTAGTCATTACGGACAAATGATAAAATGTATTTTACAAGTATTCTAAGTTCAAAAGGGATCTGTAATTTATATATTAGAAGATTTCTACATTTTCTCTGTCCCCTCCTCTTCTCGCTTCTTCCTAAGGGGAAGTGCTTGATTTAATTCCCAGGCAGTGCATTCCTCAGAAAGTGACAACTATTTTTTTTTTTTGATGGACTCAAACTAAATGGAATATTACTGTCAAATGTGTCTGACTTGGTCTGCTAGCATATTCCTTTGTGTAAAAATCATAAACTGTCAGAGTGTCGTGGGTTGGACATTTTTACCACTTCTGAAAAAATGAGGCAACACAATCATCAAATATTCCATATGCCATTTGAAGCATACAGAGAAGTTGAGATAAAAACTATCAAAGAGAGTGGAAAGAAATATAAAGAAAATAAAGAGGCCACTGGTAAAAGGACAAAATAGAATGAAAGCAGCAAAAGAAAAAAAAAAGGTTAGCAAAGAAAACAAGTGAAGACAAAATTTGGGGGGTTTTCAACGAGTTTATTCCTTGCAATGTTGTAAAAGTCTCATTTATAAAATAAAATTAATTTTATAATCTGTTATTAGTAACATTGTACACAGCTTAAAGAGACAACTGAAATTATATTATACTGTATGATAAGAAAAATATAGAGTTTGTGATCTTAAATAAGTTCAAGAAAAACAATTATTTGGGTTAAATATTAACAGACACCCTGAAATGATCACAGCTTTTAGATTAAGTGAATGATGAATATATGTCTATGTCACATTTAAAATAGACACTACAGAACAATCAACAACTTATATTTTGATTATATAAATGACAACAAATGCTTTAGAAGAGCTTATGCCATTTATACCAGATGCTGAGGGACAAGTGACTTCTTACTCAATAGATTATAAAGAAAGTAGGATGCACGAGAAGAGATGAAAAAATGAAAACAATGTTACTGGCTATAGTCATTCAAGAATAAAAACACCACAAATAGCATGCTTTTCGTCAGGGTCAGGATATTGGAGGTGGGGTCAAGAGAGGGGTGACTGTTTATCCAATGGACCAAAGAACTCAACTTAAGAAAGACTTGCACGAAGAATGATATGCAATATATAATTCTTATTTTAAATGTGATTGGATTTACATTTCTATGGAACCCGAAATGCCTTTCAACTGCTCACTGAAGTATAAGTGTCTCTCTCCCTCATGTCTGTACTAATGGCATGAAAAATTATCAGTGATCCATGTCTCAGAAACTTCCCATTGTTCCAACAACCGTGGCATACAGAGAGCACAGACGCCAGAAATAGGCAAATAAAATTCTAGTAAAGTTTTCGAGTGAAGAGATTTTAATAAAATATAGAAGTGCTTTAGATTTAGAGTAATTTCTTAAAGGATGACTAAGTTCAAATTCATTAATATCAGGAATATCTATATTTTAAAGTAATCAAAATGCTTCCCTATGTTTATACTACAATTTTCAACTGTTTTTCATATATATTTTATTATATTTTTCTTCATTTCATAAGAAATTGATTAACTATATCTAGGGAAGTAGCTGTGTTACTTACAAAGGGAACAAATAATTTCTGTCATGCCAATACACTTTCTGGAATGTAATTTCGTTGGGCTTAATCCTAATTCCATGACTCGCTCAAGGAATTTTGCTGTCTGACTGAATCATCCTGGAAGTGAGAACTGCAAATTGGTTTTTAAAAAATTGTGGATTTTGGGGCGCCTGGGTGGCACAGCGGTTAAGCATCTGCCTTCGGCTCAGGGCGTGATCCCGGCGTTCTGGGATCGAGCCCCACGTCAGGCTCCTCTGCTATGAGCCTGCTTCTTCCTCTCCCACTCCCCCTGCTTGTGTTCCCTCTCTCACTGGCTGTCTCTGTCTCTGTCGAATAAATAAATAAAATAAAATAAATCTTTAAAAAAAAAATTGTGGATTTTATCACTGTGAGCATAGATAAAACATACCCATGCAACTTCAGTTTATTCTTTGGAAAATCTAGTAAGTTATTCTTTTCCTAAAGTGTTTCCTTGTGGACTCCCAACACATTTGCTTTCAATAAACCCCTTTTTTCTGCTTAAGGAACGTATTTGTTTTCAGATGTCAAGGAGTTTTTCTTCCTGTTGTTTTTCTTTAATTTTCTTCAAACTATAATCTATATTAGCTCTTTTTCTGAAAAGTCATAATCAATCTTTAAAAAGGGGTTAACATATGTAACTTACAGAGGTATGATAATGATTAAATAAAAAAATGTGTATTAAAGAGCTTTGCAAACTGTATGGCCAAAATAAAATAAAACTTTTTAGTAAAACGTTATCTGTTTACAGTGTTTTTCTCTTTAATTCTTTCAGATAACCCTTTCCAGCACCAATGTGGTAAAAATTTAGATTAAAAACAGAAATTTTACTTTATTAAAACTAAAACTTTCCAACTGAATTGAAGTGCTTCAACTTATTTTATCAATATTTTGCAACTTATTTCCCTTTCATTAACTGACGCTTTATTATGGGACTCAATTATACCTCTCAAGGAATTTTTTTTTATGATCTTTGTTATTTTTATAGAAATGAAAAAAAACATGCTCACAATAAATTAAAATTAAAAGGCACTCCAAATGTTATCATTTATCATTCAAACATTAGGTAAATTTATTTATAAACATTTTGCTTTGAATATATCAAAGGGTGATTATTTTTTAATGACCATATAAAACCTGGGCTATTCTATGCATGGCATTTCAATTTTTTATAATCTCAAAGGATGTTAAACATTCCCATTAAATTTAAGAACATTAATAAGCTTCCAGTAAAATGGAGAATTAAACATACACATTTTTTTCTGTTTTCCTTCTGGAAATCACAGTAAAATGTAAAAGGCAATTAAAAGGGGCACCTGGGTGGCTCAGTTGGTTAAGCACCTGCCTTTGGCTCAGGTCATGATCTCAGGGTCCTGGAATGGAACCCCACATAGGGCTCCCTGCTCAGCAGATAGACTGCTTCTCTCTTTGCCCCTCACACTGCTCCTGCTTTCTCTTGCTACCTCTCTAGCTCCTGCTCTCAAGTAAATAAATAAAGTCTTTACACACTGAGGGCTTCGGGGGTGTGGGGATGAGATAAGCTGGTGATGGGTATTAAGGAGGGCATGTATTGCATGGTGCACTGGGTGTTATGCACAAGTAATGAATCATGGAACTTTACATCAAAAAATAGGGATGTACTGTATGGTGACTAACATAATAAAAAAATTATTAAAAAATTAAAAAATTTTAAAAAAGCCAATTAAAAGATTAGAGATCTAGGGCAAAGAAGAGAAAGAAAGGGAAGCAATCAACATAAAAGAGAGAAACACAAATATGTAAACAATGGAAAAGAAGATCAGCCTGTGGTTACTGGTAAGTCAGGGGGAAGAAACACGGCCAAGTTCCACGTGGAAGAGAGAGGAAACAAGACCGTGCTGTAGAAATCCAAAGGTTTTCTGGACATGTCTAGACCAGCTATGGAGAAGGGTGGGATTGAAATATGAAACTTCAAACTGGCAGAATAACTGAAATTCTGCATACCGCTCTTCTTCTGTAGTGACCATCTCTCTACCCGTTGTTCAGTCACCCTACAGCCAAACCTACCATTAGACCAATCTGACCACCAGCAGAACTCCAACTCAGCTTCGCGTTGACTGACCATTACAACCATGTTCTTCTTAACAAACATTATGAATCAGCTAACTTTCAAAGCTAGGATATAAAACTCAGACAAAAGTAAACACAAACAGGAACAAGAAGAGAGAGATGGGAGAAAAGGAGGAAGAGGAGTTTGAGGAGAGCCACACTGCTTATTTATAAATGATAAAGCTGGAACTAGAACATCATCTATTTCCCCTCCCTGCCCCCTGACAACAAATGGAGGAAATGAGGTTTACTGAATTATTCAAATCATTTACAAAAAAAACTGCCAAAAAAACGTTCCAGGACTTTAATCTATAAAACTGGCAGCCATAAGAGTATCACATCTTTTACTGAGAAACCTTTACTGCTTTCAAATTTTTGATGTATTTTTTTCATAAAAATCTAATGACAGCCTTGAAAGATAAATGTCCCATTTTTAATAAGAAGAAATTGACATTTCTTGAGAGAAATTATGTGACATGATAATATACTTTTATAAATAGAAGAACAGAAACAGAAAACTTAGTCTTTTAATACTTTGTAAATTACAAATGCATTCTTTGTTCTCCATCTCACTTCAATATTTTGTTCATAATTTTTATTAAAAAAAAACCCTAATTCTTCACACTGCAATTATTACAATGATGCCAAAGGAACAATATCTGAATGAACCAGATTATTACAGACAAGTTAGCTCTTCTTTCCCTCCTAGTATGCAGCACAACTCCAAATTCTTAAGTTCAATGGGAATTTTATACTTTGAAATATTTGTCTATAAGATTTATGCAGTAATTTGTCACACAGCCTAAAGAAAAAGGGCCATTAGTGAGAACAAATTACATGTAAGTTTACAGGCAGTATCACACTCATCTCACCCCAAAATACGAATTTCATGTACATTCCTCTTCTGTCAGCCCCATCCAAAGCTATAATATACAAAAGCCTAAAAAATTCTGCCAAAATCATATTCTAATAAAATCAACATTTATTTTGAGAGAAGAGGTTATAGTACAGCAACTGAAGGAATATATTGAAAAGATAAATGCATTTAAAATGATCATAGTTAAAGTCATTTTTAGATCTATCATAACACATAAAACAATCAACATTTTAAAACAGTAGTTCACAAAATTATCTGTTGAGATTCTTTTGTACAGATGCAAACCCTGAATAATACCATTGTGATCAGCTCTTCAATTTTCACAAGTAAATACTGACTGTATAATTCTAATGGGTGTAGGGTCCCCCACAATCATTATACTTTTCAGGTTTACTCAGGTACTGAGGTACTTTCATATTAACTGTATTAAAGAAAGGGGAAAATATGTAATTTTACACAAACTGCTGAAATTGACTATTGCATATCATGACTGCACTCTGTTAATGGGTATTGGGTTGGAGGACAAATTTCTAGGGCTGAGTTATACATCCAGCTTTCCTAGGAAAAAGCTGTAGAATTCAGGTGGGTTCTTTCACATTTCTACCCTCAGTTTCCTCATTTGCAAACACAAAAGGCATGACTAGATTTATTATAAGTAATATTCTATGCTGGCTTCATATCATTCAATTACTTTTTTCTAAATACCACACATCACCAGATATTTAATTCATATTTAAGAGCTGAGCTTGACAAATATCTGAAGCTTTGAGTACTTTTATTTTTTTATTTAATTTTTAATTTTTTAAAAAAGATTTTTATTTATTTATTTAACAGAGATAGAGACAGCCAGCGAGAGAGGGAACACAAGCAGGGGGAGTGGGAGAGGAAGAAGCAGGCTCATAGCAGAGGAACCTGATGTGGGGCTCGAACCCAGAATGCTGGGATCACGCCCTGAGCCGAAGGCAGACACTTAACCGCTGTGCCACCCAGGCGCCCCGGAATTTTTAATTTTTAAATTATTTTTTAAAAGATTTTATTTATTTTTTTGAGAGAGAGAGAGAGAGAACAAGCCGGGGGAGGGGCAGAGGTAGAGGAACAAGCAGACTCCCTGCTGAGCAGGGATCCCAACACAGGGCTCCATCCCAGGACCTGGACATCATGACCTGAGCCAAAGTCAGTCACTTAACCAGTTGAGCCACCCAGGTGCCCCTGAAGCTTTGGGTACTTTTAATCTCAAAGGAAAAAACTATATGACTTAATCATATGGCCAATCTATTAGAAGAAATGGGGGCTCATTGTGGAGTTGGGCTGTAAGATCCTTGAGGGCAGACTCAGGGCATGGTGAGATTCAATATACACTTCTTGCCTGATCAACTAAAATATAAAACATAATTAAAACTAAAAAAGCAAGGATAGACTACTTAAAATATACTAGGTTCTTTAGCCACCAAAAGATACATGCAATTAACTCTTAATGTAGGTGTTGGGGCACCAACCCCCACATAGTTGGACATTCATGTTTAACTTCTGATTCCCCCAAAATTAACTACTAATAACCTACTCTTAACCAGAAACCTTGCCAATTACATAAACAATCAATTAACACATATTCTGTATGTTATATATATTGTATACTGCATTCTTACGATAAGCTAGAGAAAAGAAAAGGTTATTAAGAAAATCATGAGGAAGAGAAAATATATTTAGAGTACTGTACTGTATGTATAGAAAAAACAAACAAACAAACAAACAAAAAACCCTGTGTATAATTGGTTCCATGCAGTTCAAACTTGTGTTTTCAAAAGTCAACTGTGCTCTTGGTTTTTTCTTTTTAATCAAAACCTACACAGATAAATATGGTTGTCTCATACTGAGTTAAAGAAGACACTATTGTATGATCCAAATACAAATGAAAACTTTCCTCATGAAGTTACAATTCATAGTGTTCCAATTAGAATCGTCTCCACTCCTCAATCTCAGAGGAACTCATTAAATTTACTCACTCTAGTTAAAGCAAACTGGTCCCGAAGCAGAGATGAAAGTGTAAGTCCCTAGGCCCACGGTTGCAATAGGTTTTTGCCAAATAAAGCAGACAAAATCATAAAGAATAATCCATCATAAAGGGCCAAATGGAAAAAAATAAATTTGTGACAAATTAAGCCGAATCCTAGGAAAGGAACCCAATGCTTTCCAATATGATTTAGATAAGAAGGCAAACACTTACAAAGAATAAATTGTAAGACGACTCTCAACTACTCCATTCCAGGATCCTGAGATCATGACTAATATTCTACGCTAGCTCCAAATCATTCAATTATTCTTTCTAAATCACCACACATCACCAGATATTTAATTCACATTTAAGAGTTGAACTTGACAAATATTATCTGAAGCTTTGAGTACTTTTTTTTCATTTTTAATTTTTTAATTTAATTTTATTTTTAAAAGATTTTATTTATTTATTTCAGAGAGAGACAGAGCAAGTGAGCACGAGGTGTGGAGGGGCCTTACGTGTAATAATGGATAATAATGAGGACTCTGAAGAAGACATTAATTCCCTTGACAAAAGTAGTTCAAGCACCTGTGAAAGGCAGGATTCTTTTTATCTTCTAAAAGAGTTGCTGAGCCATATGCCTACTCACTTACTGAGCTTTTTGTTGCGCAGAGATGGGGGAAATCTGAGTTCACGGTTCTTAGCTCTATCTCACTGAATAACTCATGGACAGCCGAGGTTGATTTTGCTGCATAGGCCTCTTTGAGAGTGAATCTGGGCCAGGTTTGTGCCAGCCCACAGGGTCTGTAGCTTGTCAGGTCACTTTAAATGACAATTAGTTTTGAGGATGTCAGAAGAATAAGTTTTGGAGATGTCAGTCAGTTCCATAATTCTCACATGCGTTCTTTCCAAAACAATTTTGTTATTAAGAAAAAAAATGTAATATGAGAAGAAAATATCTTTTTTTATAATGTCAGTTAGGAAGGTAAATTGTGATAATTACCAGATAACATAGAATAGGAAAATAATAATTAAAACACTATGATATTTTCAAATGTGAGGAGGAAATGATCCTTAAAAGGGAAACTCATTATAGAAGGTCACTTAGAGTGTAGTCAGGAGACAATTAAAGACTGATGATGAGTAGTTGATCATAACATCCCTGCATAATGAGAGAATGAGTGTCTCAAGAGGACACAGCAAAACTTAGAGGACAAAAGTCTTACCTTTTCTTCATAACAAATCTTATCCCTTTATCAACCTAACTTGAGTTGAAATTGTCATTTTAATTATCACTGATAAAATCCCTGACTTTTTATATATTAACCAATTAATGTTTGAATTACCAATAATTTTTATGTGAGTTCTATGTCTAATTCAGCTAATCCTTGAGTTATAATTTGCTGTCAAAAAACACAAGTCTCAAATAATTTTCTGACCAAAAGTTTTTATAAAGCCACTCAGAAAAAACTTATTATGTACCTGTTATGTTCCAGAAACTGTAGTGGGACATAGAGAACAGACATGAAAGCACAAATGGTTGCAGCTCTCATAGAAATATCCTAAGTAAGGAAATGGGTTAGAATAAGGTGCTCAGGTATCAGGAATATTCTAATTAAATAATTCTTCCCTCTTCTAAAAAAATTGAATATTTTATCTATTACCTAGGTGATTTATTACTTCTATTTTAGGAATCAGATCCAGTAGTTTACTATTTCTTTATTGATTTTCTCCAGAGAATAGTTATTTTTTTCTTTCAAAAAAGAAAAAAATGCATTCAGAAAATGCAGTTCTTTCAAGCTTTGTTATTACATGTAGAGTGGGAAATAGCAGAATAATTCAGGATCAAGTTTTCCTCCACTTTTCTAACTGAGTTATGAGGTCATTTCTGTGCCGTAAGAGAAAAAAAATCCACTTGCTCTTTTAAGAATGGAGCCTGTCTGCAGGGCTTGGAAATTGCTAGTCCTTTCATTTTTTCTATAGTTCTTCATTCTGCAAGGTTCTGGAAACTTCCATAAACTTTTCCATCTCAAAATTCATTCCTGGTAGACTTCCAGGAAAAATGGTGGAGTAGAAGAACCCTAAGCTCACCTTGTCCTATGGATACAACTATAAAACAGCCATATCAGTATAAATAACCCAGAAAACAAGCTGAAGAGTGGCAGAGCAGAGTGTCCACAACTAAATGTAGAGAAGTCACAACAAAGAGGGTAGGAATGTCAGATAAGTGGTTGGGAGCTAAATGGACTGTGTGCCATCCGTGGGAGGGAGAGATGCTACACGTGCAGAGAGGGGAGAGAAACAGACTCACACCAGGGCACCTGCAAGGGAAAGATGAATCCCCATAACATTTGGCTTTCAAAAACCAGAAGGCCTAATGTTCACAGGTTCTTACAATCAGTGGAGTAAAGCCTAGAACTTTAAAAATCAGTAGGCTTGTGGGAGAGCCAAGACGGTGGAAGAAACTGAGTTCCCACCTGTAAAAAAGGCAGCACAACAAATGGCCCTGTAGAGATACAGCACAGAGTAAGCAGTTTGAAAAATGCCTGGGGTGTATGGCAGGGAGATTTTTTTTTTGTTTTTTTTTTTTGTTTGTTTGTTTGTTTTTACTAATCTCACAGCATCTGCAAGAGGAGCAGGATTTGTTGGGAGAATCTCCAGGAACAAAGGACTTGCTGGGCACCATTTCCCTTTCCTGCCCCCAGCATAAGCATGTGGACACCTGCAGGAACCAGAGGAGCACTAATACTCCCTACTTAATTGCTAACAGCACTCCCCACTTGCATGTTCTCCTGTGGACACACCCCCTCCTGCCAGGCCATGGCTCCACGTCCCTTCCTGCAGAGGACCTGCACAAGCTTTGCTAACACCACATGTCCCACCCCTGCATGTTTTTGTGGATCCAGCCCCTTCAACCTTACCTGCCTCTGACACTGGCAGCTACAGGTCCCCTTCCACTGGCATGGACCTTTCTGGCACCACACACCCTATCCCAACATCTTCCTGCAGTTCAGTTCTACTGCATCTCTAGCAAATGCCTGGTCTGACCCAACTTAATCCCAAGGCAGCCCCAGAATGGCCCACAAACATCAGAGGGACCAAACGCTGCCCACAACAGGCAAAGAAAGCCATTGCAGATGAATGAACTGAAAGCAAAGCAGCTCAGCCAAATAGTAGGGTGCATGCAGCACACATAAGAAACACCCCTGAAGCTCTGGGTTCTGGTGAACAGGCGTCATTGCACTGCAGGGCATTACAGGACCTCTTCTTCGTAAGAACACTACTTTCAAAAGCAGGAGACAGAGCTGACTTTCCTAACACAGAGAAACAGACATAGAGTTAGATAAAATGAGGAGACAGAGGAATATGTCCCAAATGAAAGAACAGGACAAAGTCACAGGAAGAGACCTAAATGAAACAGTGATAAATAATATGCCCACTAGAGAATTTAAAATTATGATTATAAAGATATTCACTGGACTTGAGAAGAGTGGAAGACCTCCATGAGACCCTTAACAAAGAAATAGGAAACATAAAAAAGAACCAATCAAAGATGAAGAACTCAATAAATGAAGGTAAAAATGCACTAAACAGAATAAATAGTAGACTAGAAGAAGCAGAAGAATTCATCAGCAACCTGCAGGACAGAGTAATAGAAAGCAATCAGGCTAACAGAAGAGAAAAAAATTAATAAAAAATGAAAAGAGAGGGAACTCAGTGACATCATCAAGAGTAATAACATTCACATTAGAGGGATCACAGAAGGAAAAGAGATGGAAAAGGTGGCAGGAAATTTATTTGAAGAAATAATAGCTGAAAAGTTCTCAGTCTGGGGAAGGAAACAAAAATCCAGATCCAGGAGGCACAGAGATCCCCCCAAAAGATAAACAAGGAGGTCCACACCAAGACACGTAGTAATTAAAATGGCAAAAAGCAGTGATAAAGAGAGAATTTTAAAAGCCCCAGGAGAGAAGGAAAAAGTTACATACAAGAAAAAACCCTTAAGGTAATCAGTTGATTTTTTAGCAGAGAATTTGCAGTCCAGAAGGGAGTGGCATGATATATTTGAAGTGCTGAAGGAAAAAAACAATAATAAAACGCAGCCAAGAATACCCTATCCAGCAACTATTATTCAGAATAAAGAGAGATAAAGAGTTTCCCATACAAACAAAAGTTAAAGGAACTCGTGACCAGCCCTATAAGAAAAGTTAAAGGGGACTCTTTGAGTAGAAATGAAAAGACCATAAGTAAGGAGTAAGAAAAGAAGGAAACATATGCAAGAAAAACAGTAAAAATAAGTGTATCTATAAAAATCAGTCAAGGGATTCACAAAACAAAAGGATATAAAGAATGATATCATATCCCTAAAAGATGGGGTGCAGGAAGAGGTGAAAAGAATGGGTTGAAACTTAAGCAACCTTTAACTTAATATAGATTTCTATATGCATAGGATGTTATATGCAAATCTAATGGTAACCACAAATCAAAAACCACTGATAGATATGCAAAAAAATAAAGAGAAAGGAATCCAAGTATATCACTAAAGAAAATCAACAAACCATGGGAGAAGAGAACAAGAGAAGAAAGGAACAGAGAAGAACAACAAAAACAACCATAAAGCAAGTAACAAAATGTCAATAAGTACATACCCATTAATGATTACTTTGAATGTAAATGTACTAAACCCTCCAATCAAAAGATACAGCATGAAGGAATGGATAAAAAAGCAAGAACTATCCATATGCCACCTACAAGAGACACATTTCAGACCTAAAGATATAAGCAGATGGAAAGTGAAGGGATGGAAAAGCATTTATCATACAAATGGAAGTGAAAAGAAAACTAGGGTAGCAATTCTTATATTAGACAAATTAGACTTTAAAACAAAGACTGCAATAAGAGACAAAGAAGGACACTGCATAATCATAAAGAGAACAATCTAACAAGAAAATATAAAAATTGTAAGTATTTATGCATTCAACATGGGAGCACCCAAATGTATAAAGCAGCTAATAACAAATATAAAGAAACTAATCAATAGTAATATGATAATAATAGGGGATTTTATTTTATTGTTCTTTTTTAAAGATTGATTGATTTTTCAGAGAGAGACAGCACAAGCAGGGAGAGTGGCAGGCAGAGGAAGAAGCAGGCTCCCCACTGAGGAAGGAGCCCAAGTGGGACTCAATCCCAGGACCCTGGGATCATGACCCGAGATGAAGGCAAAGGCTTAACCAACTGAGCCACCAGGTGTCCCTAGTAGGGGATTTTAACGTTCCACTTACATCAATTGACCAGATCATCCAAACAGAATATCAACAAGGAAACAGTGGCTTTGAATGACATACTGGACCAAATGGATTTAACAGATATGTTCAGAACATTCCATCCTAAAACAGAAGAATACACATTCTTCTCAAGTGCACATGGAACATTCTCCAGAATACAGCACATATTAGGCCAAAAAACAACTCTCAACAAATAAAAAAAAAAAAATCAAAGTCATACCATGCATCTTTTCCAACCATAATGCTATGAAACTAGAAAGCAACCACAAGAAAAAATCCGGAAAGAGCACAAATACATGGAAGCGAAATAACATGCTACTAAATAACGAATGGGATTAATGGGAATGGGAATGGGAATAATGAAAGATTTTTGGGATGCAGCAAAAGCTATTCCAAGAGAAAATATTTATAGCAATACAAGCCTACCTCAAGAAGTAAGAAATACGTAATAAATAACCTACCCTTACACCTAAAGGAGCTAGAAAAAGAAGAAACAAAACCCCAAACCAATAAAATGAAGGAAATAATAAAGATTAGAGTATAAACAAATGAAATAGAAACTAAAAATACATAAAGAACAGATCAATGAAAGCAGGAGCTGCTCTTTGAAAAGATCAACAAAATTGACAAACCTTATCCAGTCTCATAAAAGAGAGGGAAAGAGAGAGAGAGAAAGAGAGACGGAGAGAGAGGACTCAAAGAAACAAAAATGAGAAATGAAAGGCGAGAAATAACAACTGACACCACAGGAATACAAGGACTATACGAGAACATTACAAAAAAGTATATGCCAACAAAATGGACAACTTAGAAGAAATGAATAAATTCCTAGAAACATATAACCTCCCTAAACAGAATCAAGAAAAAATTGAAAATTTGAACAGACCAATTATCAGCAATTTTACTCAGCCATAAAAAGAATGAAAACTTGCCATTTGCAACAACATGGATGGATCTGGAGGGTATAATGCTGAAATAAGTGAAATTAGTCAGAGAAAGATAAATATGATATTATTTCACTTATGTGTGGAATTTAAGAAACAAAATAAAGAAAAAAGAAAGAAACAAACAAAACCCCAAAAAACAGATTTTTAACTACTGAGAAGAAGCTTACCAGAGGGGAGGTGGGTGGGAAATGGGTGAAATAGGTGAAGGGGATTAAGAGTACACATCGTGATGAGCACTGAGTAATGTATAGAGTTGCTGAATCACTATATTATACACCTGAAACTAATAACTAATATAAGCCTGTATGTTAACTATATATATATACATATACACATGTATATATAACTATACTATATATATACCATATATACACAAATATACCATATTACCGTGTGTGTGTGTGTGTGTGTGTGTGTGTGTGTGTGTGTGTACACCTCATTCCTATTACAAGGAAGTTCCCAATGAAGAGTGTGTCTTCACTCCATCTCCTGGCACATACTCAGAGATCCTTTTAGGCTTATTTAAGAGCAGGTCCCCATCTACCTCTTTAAATAAAAGACTTAATCTAAGCACAGCAGTAGAATAAGTAGGTATTTAGATTTTGTAAGTACTTTTTTCTCTATTCCTGCAGTAACTATTTCTTAGGTTAATAAGATACCCTTGTCACAGTTATGTAACAATTTTCTTGTAAATTACAATGTGTATGTATCTATAGATATGTGTAGTGATATATAAAACACTATTTTGTAGATCTCCTCAGGCAACCAGTCTGGTATTTGCTTAGTCAAAATGGTTTTAAATTAAGGTTCAAATTAGAAGTTTTGAAGCCCATGTACTGTGGGCAGAGACTCAGCATGAGGCTTCTTAGCTATGGTTGGTAGCCCTGGTTTCCTGGGCTAGGGGCCAGGGAGAACTGACTCAGAGTTCTGGATTCTGTCAGGTTTTTATCCAAAGAGCCAGATGGCAATTATTCCTCTGCCATTTTGTACTTGGAAAATGTAAGCTTTCCTTAATCAAAATAACAGGGAAAAATGAATTCTCCAAACATCATCTAAGAATATCCATTCTGAAGTAAAAGGATAGAACAAAAAATCTGGCTAAGCTTTATCTGAAGGCAGTGGTCAGGGCTAAGGAAAGTCTCCTCCACTTCTGGTGCACTGACCTAAGGCAAGCAGCCTGATGGGGCAGGCTTTGTTGCGCAGGGAGTATCTCCTGGACAAACTCAGGGGATTGATCTCCTGTCCCCCGTCCTGCCATCCCCCACCTCTGCAGGCTCTAACAGCCAGATACCTGGCCTCCACCCAACTGGCAGCTGGATCCAGTGAGATCTGAGTGCTTAGAAATGCTACCAAGGACGGTGAACACCAATGCACCAGGCCCATGATTCCTCAGGCAAATGACGAATATCTATTATCCTCATCCTACCCCGTGTCTCCTCTCCCCTGACTCTGAAACACTACCCCTCTCTTCCATTCCTAATTACTCTTTCTGGATCTTCCACATCCTAATTAACAGAATTCTCTACATCCTTATTCTCTTCACTGCACTATCAAAGAAACCCTGCTTGTCCCCTGAATATGCAGCTTTACTAATAGCTTTCTGAGGCAGACACTGATCTTTTCAAGCTCTGGAAAAGCTCTGGGTCAGGAAGTGAACGCACCTTATACTCTCTGCTACTAGCCATGCACGTTAGCTATAAAGCCCTCTTCTTATCCTTGTTGTTATCATTTGATTCCATCTTTTATCCCCCATAATTCAATCAATATTTTAGCATACTACGTCTAGTTGCCAAATCTACTACAGTTCTACCTATGACATTATCCTTTGTGATTTTATCTTCCACATGGATGGCTCATCAAATACACTGTTCTCTCCAAATGAGCTTTTTATTCTATATCAGTTAGCAGCTCATGATCACCTATTGGCATTGCCATTATCCAAAACTCATCTACCCCAAAAATTCATAGAAAAATATTTCTATCCTTCTAGTTTGCTCATTTACTTATTTTATTTCCCTTCTCCCTGCCCTTGAACCCCATTAAGACCCCCAGTCTGTTAATTCTCCTCTTTCTTCTTATCCTTCACCTTCCTGGTTCCAGTTTACTCTCTATCCAGGTTAGTATAATTGCCCATCACTTAGACTAATATTTTGTCAGACTGTTCTTATACGAACAAACTTAGATGAGTCCATTTATTTGCTTTTCCCTTACCTATATCTTGACTGCTGATCAATGCTGGGAAAGTCCCATCCTACATCCTCCACCCAGTATCTCAGGCTGCAAAGCTGGGCTTATTCTTTTTTTTTTTTTTTTCTTAAAGATTTCAATTATTTAGTTGAGAGAGAGAGAGCACAAGTGAAGGTGTGGGGAGAGACAAAGGGAGAAGCAGACTCCCTGCTGAGCAGGGAGCCTGATGTGGGGCTCAATCCCAGGACCCTGAGCCACCCGGACACTCCAAGCTGGAGGTTTTTCTTGATTCCTCTTTTACCTTCACTTCCCACATCTAATTCAAAAGTCATTTGCATTGGCTTTACTTACATTATAATCCTCACATTCATTG
This sequence comes from Ursus americanus, assembly GCF_024610735.1. Classification (NCBI taxonomy): domain Eukaryota; kingdom Metazoa; phylum Chordata; class Mammalia; order Carnivora; family Ursidae; genus Ursus; species Ursus americanus. The sequence continues at coordinate 58,362,622 of NC_142139.1, read as the reverse complement.
CTCAGCTTTCAACACACTGTATAATTGTTCACAAATACTTAATGGCCCTGCCTGGAGTAGGATTAAATTTCTTCGTCCCACTAATGCCAGGCTTGTTGATATGATTTGTGTGAACAGAAAAAAATAAAATGTGATCAAAATGACATCTATTTCTTCTGGATAGAGTCCCTAAGAGCCAATGAAAGATTTACTGTATTCTCTTTTTTTTCCCCCCATGTCTATAATGATCAAGTACCGATGACACGAAGCAGAGCTACTGTAGACCCAAGATGGATACTTACAGTGAGCCACAAAAGAAGCCTTGTTGTCAAAGGTCACAAAGGAAGCTTCTTTGTTGAAAGCTATGGAGATTTTTGGTGGTGTTTGCTCCACATCATTACCTATCCTCTCTGATACAATATACTTGTCCAGGCACCGGCATCTTTCCCCTGGACTCAATCTTCTAACTGGTCTCCCCAAATCTACTCTCACTCCCACACAGTCTAGCTTTCAGATCTTTCAATAGCTTGTATGCTCATAGAAAGGCATGAATCAGTTCACATCAATAGGAAAAGGTCTTACAACCTTCCAATGTCTCTCAATGTACTTAAAATAAAACCCAGATCATTACCATGGTCTCCCAGCCACTAGCAAATACACTCCAGCCTACTGCTCAGAGTTCACCTCATTCCATTCTGCTTCACTGCACTCTGCTACACTGGCCTAATTCTTCTCCATTGAACATACCAAACTGACTTCCATCTCAGAGTCTTTGTACCTGCTATCCTTTGTACCTTTGTACCCTGTAAATGTGGAATACTCTTCCCTGAGATATTATCGTGGCTGCATATAGCATGTCTCAATTTAAAAAGGCATCTCCTTGAAAATGCCTTTCTCTAGGTAAAGCAGCTGTCTTCTCTACCTTGGTCTTTCTACTGAATTACCTCACAGTGTTAGAATCTGAAATTACCTTTCCTCCACTATAACGTGATCTCTGGATGGGCAGGAATTCTGTATTGTCTTGAATCCTGCTGACAACCCAATGCCTGGAAACATGCTTGACTCATAGTAGACACTCAGTAAATATTTGTCATATGTTTACTGACAGACACAGAGACAGTTTATTACCACCAGTAATTAATTTTCACTGTTTTTTTTTTTTCTGAGCCCTCAATTCTGTCCCAGAACATTGCATTGCTTTTCTAGTTGCCTTGCTCTATCGTTTTTTTAATATGTCTAGTCCATGGTGGCTTTCTATTTCTTCTCAACCTTTTGAGCCCCCTATTTCACTCCTTCACTCTTGGTGGGTGAATTTACTCCCCAATTCATAAAGGTACTAATAAAACCAGAGAAGAATTCATTCAGCTCTTTTAACTGCAGAACTGTAAAGCACCTTTCTTATTAAGACTCTATTTTTGAAAGCAGTTTAACGTTCACAGCAAAATTGAGGGGAAGGTATAGAGATTTCCCATATATTCTCTGCCCCCACACACATATAGCCTCCCCCATTACCAACATTTTCCACCACAGTTGTACGTTTATTACAATGGGTGAACCTACACCCACACATCATCATCACCCGAAGTCCATGGTTTACATTAGGGTTCATTCTTGGAGTTGTACATTTTCTGAGTTTGGACAAACGTATAATGACGTGGGTCTATCACTACAGTATCATACAGAGTATCTGCATTGCCCTAAAAATCCTCTGTGCTCTGCCTACCCTTGTCCACTCCCCAATCCCTGGCAACACTGATCTTTTTACTGCCTCTATAGTTTTGCCTTTTCCAGAATATCACATCATTGGAATCATACGGTGTATAGCAATTTCAGATTGGCTTCTTTCACTTCGTCATATTCATTTAAGTTTCCTCCATGTCTTTTAATGGTTTGATAGCTCACTTCTACTTAGCACTGAACTATTCCATTGTCTGGATGCACACAATTTACTCACCCATTCCTCTCCCAAAGGACATCTCTGTTGTTTCTGAGTCTTGGCAATTATGAGTGAAGCTGCTATAAACATCCATGTGGAGGTTTTTGTGTGGGTACAAGTTTTCACCTCCTTTGGTAAATACCAAGGAAAACTATTGCTGGATAGTATGGTTAAGAGTATGTTTTATTTTGTAAGGAACCGCCAAACTGTCTTCCAAAGCGGCTGTTCATTTTGCATTCCCACCAGAGCTATGTTCGTTAACGTATACTACTGATATATTCAGTAATAAGAGTTTCTGTGATTCCACATGATCGCCAGTATTTCACATTGTCTGTGTTCTGGATTTTGGCCATTCTAATCCAGGAGTAGAAGTGTGTAGGTGTGTAGTGTCTCATTTCTGTTGTAATTTGCATTTCAAAGCATCCATTATTTTCCTTAAATCAGCATTTATTTTCTTCCTTCTCCCTGTTTCATTGGGAGAGCTGCCTCTCATTATAGTTATAAGTAGTTTTTTCATCTATTCATTTTTTTTTAAAGATTTTATTTATTTATTCGACAGAGACAGAGACAGCCAGCGAGAGAGGGAACACAAGCAGGGGGAGTGGGAGAAGAAGAAGCAGGCTCATAGCAGAGGAGCCTGATGTGGGGCTCGATCCCAGATCACCGGGATCACGCCCTGAGCCGAAGGCAGACGCTTAACCGCTGTGCCACCCAGGCGCCCCTGTTTCTCCAGTTTTGACCTTAGCCATTCTTCTCTTCCTACATTTTCTTTCTCTATGACCTGGCTTACTTTTATGCCTTTAATATGATCTATCAGCTCATGAGAATCAAGGATATATTTCTCCTGTCCAAATTTCTCTCCTCAAGTTCAAAGCCCACCTAGCATCTCCACTTATATGTCTCACCTATACCTCAAAATGAGCAAGTTTGAACCTAACTCCCCAGTTGAAGGTATTTTCACACGTGAACCACTGATAGCTTCTTAAATGGCCATCCCAAAGCCAACCTTCCCCTCCCTAAACAATCAGCCTCTTCTTTTCTCCATTCTGCATTCTCCATTCAGTTATCCTCTTAAAATAGTACTCTGGTTTTGTAAAATCCTTTATAGAACTCCTTAGCCCTTTAAGGATATTTCTCTAAAATCTTTAGGATAAAATCTGAATTCCTTAACCTGGTCTATAAGACTCTTAAAGATGTGTTCTATTGAATTTCTTTTAATTCTTCAATTCTTAATAAAGGCCCATGAACGGCCTTGGCCTTTGAACTTATGCTTTTCTTTGCCTGGAATACTATCCCTTCATCTTCTCTCCAACATCCTGTTTATCCAGGTTATCTTCAGTTCTCACTTTAGATTCTGTTCTTCAAGTAGCCACAATGCATCTTCTCTTATAGTTTCATCACACATAGGTAGGACCCTATTCCTCACACTACCTGTATAGTATCCGGCTTATGGTAGATAAGCGGAATTGCTGAATAAATGAATCTATTTATAAAGATGACAGAGGTCAAAGAACATGTCATTAGCTTAATTTTAACAGTAGGTCAAACATTAGCTTATTTATTTATTTTTAATTTTTTTTTCAAAATAGAAGACATCCTGAACTATTCTGCATTCTTGTTGATAGTCTCAAACGAACAGCTAAAATGTGAGAGCTTTTCAGCATGTTTTCCCTGGGTTATAAGCTAGCAAGAAAATTAAACTAGTTAAAGAATATATAATATTGTCAAAACAGATACGACTGACTGAGAGGACAAAAATCCACAAAATGATACAGTAAAAACTACGTTTGCTTTAGGAAGCCAAGGTTCTAATGCTTTTGACTTGTATCATGACATTTAAATCCATTTAGTTTTTTATTTTTGACAAAACAATTTTTTGAGATGTTAATTTTTTATCTGTCCTTTGTATTTTCCATGCAGGCACATGGTCCCTTTGCCTCAGAGATTTTGATAAATGTAAGGGCAAAGTCTGCCTGTCTTTGTAACTTAAAGCTTCCAGACAGGGAAGAAAGCTAGCTCTGTTTGGTTGTAAGAGAAAGAAAAGGAGCGTCTGAGATCACAACTAGAGGGAAAGGGAACAGATTTCCACAGGCATAAAGAAGATGTCAGAGTTTGGAACATCCAGTGTGTGTCACCCCGCAGAGAGGGTGAATTTAGGAAAACTCCCTATAGAACCAGGAACTCCCACCTTACCAAAGAGCTCTATGATTTAACACAGTATAAAATCTTTTGATCCTTTGGACTTGAGAGACAAAAGATCCTGTTGATTTGAAACAAGGGCCCAATCATCAGGTGCATGGACCACACAAGTAGGGTTTCGTAGCATATTTTACCTGCCTAAGACATCAGACTTTTGTTAGGTTATCTGTTATGATAATGAGATGAAGGGGCAGTAACAGTGACTGAATTTCCTGTCAGTCTGGTGGGATGGGAATTAGGTGTTAATTTAATTTATTTTAGACAAGAATATGTATGTCATGCGTACCCTAACCTGTAAGCTAATATTCAAACCGTGTATATATTTTTCAACTTTATTATCCATAAATTCAGAACATGAAATGCTTTTCTAAATTTCCTTCCAAATTTGTAAGCATTTCAAGTACATAAGAAAGAATTTCACAGTAAGAGATCACCCCAAAAAATGTAAATTTATATCATTAACAAAATCTTTACTTTTTGCCTTAACTATTTCCGAAATAAGATGAGGCAGTTATAGAAGATTGATTTTACCAATATAAATTCTTAGTCTGTTTTCTTTATTTTATCTCAATAACAGATAGAAATAAACAGAAATAAAGCAAAATGCCTAGAATTCTTTTTTAATGAAGAATCCCGGAGGATAGATGAATAACATTTTTTATAGTAAATTTAGCATTTCAAGTTCAACCTTCAATCATATATATATGTATATACATTCAATCAATATATATACATATATAAATAATATTATTATCATATGTTATATAACATATATTATTAATATAATATTATTATTACATATATTTTTTTAAGGGTTGATTGAGGCTCTGAAAGCCAAGAAAAAGGACTTGGTGTGAACTAATATTGCATTATAGTTTAGGAGTTAATTTATTTCAATTATCCACAGACCTAAAAATCGATATTTTTTTCACATTTTAAACACTATAAATTATAAAAACGAAGCAGACATTCCCTTGAAGGTGATGAATAATCTGAAATATTGCAATCAAATGTGTAATAGGTGAAAAGCTAATGTTCCTTCTGTGATAATTAATCTGTAAGTTTCAATCCAAACTATTTACATCCAATACTTTGCCACTATTTGTAATGCATTTCCTTTAGAAATATAGCATTATATTCAGTTTGTTCAGTTTTTAATGTTAATTACTAATTAGCATTAAATTGATCTGTCATGTCGTCATGACCAAGTGTATTTGCACACAGAAAATAGAAGGCAAAAGATATTTTTAAAAAAATAATACATTGCTTTGTGCTAGTCTTCATTTTTGTTTAAATCACTAACATTGGAAATTTTGTTTAGAAAAATGAGATAATAATTAACAGTGTACATTTTCCATATAGACTATGAAGAAAATTTTGCTCATAAAAGAGTAATATAAAGGTTGCTATAATAATTAACTACTATATTTGGATACTACACACTACTTATTTTTTAAGAAATTAGTACATTTTACAGAAAATGTATTATGAATCCATGGAATTTTTTTCTTGAAGTATTCAGTTAAAGCACAAATTAATTAAAAATTCAAAGTAAAATCTTTACAACCAATATCATATAGTTGATTTGCCCTAACATCCTTACCTTTCTTCTACAATACGCTACCTCATGAGGTAATTACTAATTCACAAAAAACCTGTGTGTTCTTGATTCTACCTACCTTCTTGGTTCTAGAGAACCATAGAAAATGGATTCCCATCTCTACTCTAAACTTTACTGTGTTGAATTACAGGGAGATGTTAGATTACCAACCTAAGCAAACTGCTTTCTTCCTGACAGACCTCCTCAATGAACCAGATCCTAGCTATGCATGACAGGGGTAAGAAATGCAGACTAAAGGCAAACAAAAGTTAATCTGTCAACTTAAATAGAAAGACAAAAAGTTAAGAGCTAAGTGGTACATTAAATTTCTTCCCATTTTAGTAAGTGGACAAACCACATCATGCACCCAATTGCTCAATCCCAAATATTAGGAGACCTCTTTGTTCCTCCTTTTTTTTTTCACAATCCTTGGCCTCCAAATAACCCATCATTAATTTGAGTATGCCTCCAAAATTTGTTTTGAATCCATTGGCTTCTTTCCAGTTCCACTACCATCGCCTTAATTCTCTTCGTTACAGATTGCTAATACAAACTTACCATTGCTCTTTTTGCATTTATTTTTGCCCAATTTTGTTCTCCACATATAACAACAAAGTGGGAAGCTACAATATAATTTGTATAATGACTTATCTCTTTTTAAAACCTCACAGTGTCTTTCCATTGCATTAAACTTAAATCTGCATTTTTACCACATCCTACAAGGCTCTGCTTAGCTTGGCTTCTGTGTGCTCTCCAGACTGATCTCATACCAGTCTCTCCTTACCTTGGCATGCTCCACCTACACTGGCCTCCCTTCAATTTCTTAAACAAGATATGCCTTTGTTCTGAGTTATAACATGTGCTGACCAGTTTTTCAAAATGTTTGTAGCAATTTTCTTGCCAGTAGTAGTAAATGATATTCTGGTTAGCATATAAGGATGATTCCTGTAGTAAGTCTTCTCAGTCATTTTGGTAGATGGATAGTTGTATCTTATTGTGGTCTTATTTTGCATTGCCGACGACTGGTGAAATACAGCAATGTTTCATATGATATACAGGATACTTGAATACCTCCTTGATGAAGGTCTTGCTCAGATCTCTTGATCATTATCTCTTGGATTATCTTTATTTTTTTTTTATCGATTTGTAGAAATCCTCATATATATTGTATATAAGCCCTTTATTAGTTATTATGCTTATATTTTCACTCAATAATGTGCTTTGATGAACAAAAGTTTAAAATTTTGTTATAATCCAGTTTGTGAATATTTCCCTTTGTGGTTAATGCTTTTTGTTCCATGTTCCAAAATCCAATTTCCTAAAATAATTTAATTGATGTTAGAAAGGTATTTTATCAGTCAGTTAAAGCCATAATAATGCTACATGACAAGGCAATACAAAATTCAGTTGTTTAAGGTATCTATTCTTGCTCAGAGGTCTGCAGGTTAGCTCTGACTTGTTGATTAAGGCTGTGCTCTAAGCTAAGGCTAGATCTACGTCTGCTTTGTGTAGGATACAAACTAATGGGTTAGCCATAGCTGTTTAGAGTACATTTCAAGCACTTCCTTGTTTCATATCTGCTTACAACCAGTTGAGCAAATCAAGCTACATGACTGAGTCCAAAGTCAAGAAGCAGGTATGTACGTTCTAACACTGATAGATAGAAGAACTTTAAAATCACATGACAAAGTTAATGAAAAATAGTTGGGGTGATAAATTGGGAATAATAATGAAGTCTACCTCAGGCATTCTCTTGTGCTACCTTTGACAACCATTCTTGTTTTGATTCCATGTTAGCTCTTGTGGTAGGTAGAATAATGGTCCCGCATAGATGTCCATCAGGAACATCACCAGAAACCTGTGACTAGGTTACTTTACATAGTATTGAGAACCTGGCAACTGTGATTAAATTAAGGATCTTGAGATGGGTAGATTATCCTGGATTATTCAGGTGGAACCAATAAAATCGCAGTGTCCTTTACAAAGGAAAGGGGGAATCAAGAGAGTCAGAGAAGGATATGTGACAACAGAAGGAAGGTTGGAGTAATGAGGAGCCCTGAACCAAGGGATTCAAGTGGCCTAGAGAAACTGGAAAAAACAAGAAAATATATTTTCTCCTAGATCCTCCAGAAGAAATGCAGTCCTGCTGACCCATTTTGGACTTCTGATCTCCAGATAACATAAATTAATAAATTTGCATTGTTTTAAGCTACTAAGTGTGTGGTAAATTGTTTTAACAGCAACGGAGAACTAATACAGAAATATAATTTACCTGGAATTTATTTCTGTAGTGTCACACAGATTTTTTTTTTTTTTTAATTTCTCACATGTGGCTATTTGTGTGCTTTTGTGGGTATAGAAGTTTTCCATATCTTGTGTTGGATTTATCCTGTTTTATTTTTAAAATTTTGAATGCTATTGTAAATACATTCTAATTTTGAGAAATGTTTACTGCTATATAAGGAAATAGATTTGTGTGTATGTGTATTGACTTTGAATAATGCAGTCTTGCTATATAGCATGGGTTAATCTTAGCTGGTCTGGATAGAGAACATGTTTATCTTCAGAGCTGCCTAAAGCACAGTGTTAATCCTTGATCAATTCTATAGCATACATTAACTAAAGACCATTGATATTTTGTAATATGAGTCTGTGAATTTGGGAGGTAGGGACAGGACACACAGGCTCGTCAGCATTGTTTATTAATAATAATTAGATTTATGATTTGCACCTGATTTTAGTGGATCCTTGGCAGAGTCTCTATAGTTCAGACTGGTCTTATGGTCATTTGACCAGCCCCAACCTTCTATAAGAGACCCCACTATGAGATGGACTCCGGGAACTAAAATGCTCTACACGTGCATCAGTGGTGGTCTGAGACATGTAAACAAAAGTGTGTCTTATATAACTTAATGCATACAAGACACAGAAGCCTGTATTTGAGATCTCTGGACTAGTGTTATGACTAAACACTGAATCCTGTGAGTCCTTTTCAACACTCAAAACACTCAAGATAATTATTGTGCAATTAACGAACTTGCTAAACTCACTTATTAGTTTTTATAATTTACATGTCCATTATTTGTATACAATTATATTGTCAGCAATAATTATAGGGTTTTTTTTTTCTTTTCAAATTCGTACATCTGTTTTTCTTGCTTTATTACACTGACTATAATGTCCAGTTCAATGTGGAATAGAAGGGGTGCCAGCAGGCATCTTTACCTTATATAATCTCAGAGGATAAATGTCTACTATTTAACAAGTATGATCGTTGTAAGTTTTGTGAAGATCCTTTATCAGATTGAGAAAATTCCCTTCTGCTCTTATATTGCTATTTTTTAAAAAGCATAAATAGATATATAATTGTAACAAATTTTTATTCTATATGTATTGAGATGATCATATAATTTTTCTATCTCATTCTGTTAATGTGGTGAATTAGATTGTTAAAACAACTTTGCATTCCTGAAATAAATCCACATTGGTTGAGATTATGATCATTTTTATACATTGTTGGATTTAGTTTTAGCATTTTGTTAGTATATTACTTCTACATTTATGAGTGAGATAGCTGTAAATTGGCCTAGAATTTTCCACAATAGATAGATGCTCATAATAAAAGTATGGTTTCAAATGCCAGGCCGGCTCTCTGAGTTTTTCTTTCAAAGATATTGGCCTTGTAATTATTCATTGCCTGTTAACAGCTCTCTTAAGCTTTCAAAAATGTGTCTTTGATGTGTTTTCCAGGTTTTTGTTTGCTCTTAGTTGAAGATTAGGCCTGAAATATGTAGGCCATCATTACTGGAAGCAAAATTCATTCCCTTAATATTTTTCAGAATTATATTTTTTTCACAGAAATCATATGCCTATCTTATTGTCATATTTTTATTTAAACTAAATACTTGTATTACTAGTGTTCTAGAATCTCATTATTTTATTTTATTTTCTGACAGTAAAATTAGTTTTATTCGTACATTTTTTTCTAGCAAATTTTCAGACCTCTCTTGCTAGTTTTAATAATTCTTCAGTTAATTAAAATTCATAAATAATTGTGCTCCATGTCTCAAATATACGTTTCTTATTTTAATTCCACGCCTTACTGAATTTGCAAGACATTTTCAAGATTAAATGAGAAAGCTCAATACCAATACTAGTGTTTTGATCCTGTTTTTAATGAAGGTGTTTTTCAGGTCTTACTATTAATTGGGATCCTGGTTCTTGATTTGCGATGGATATTTTATAATGATCCAAATGTGTCTTATAAATCCTAATAAATGATTTGTTTCATTAAATAGGTGAACAATACCTTATATTTTGTTTTCTGTAGCATGCCTTCTCAGCAATGGAGTTTGTTATACAACTGCAATTCCTCAACAGATTTTCTGTGTATAGTATATACCATTTCTCATAATGAGATAAAGTTGTGTATTGATAAAGTCAAATAAGAATGAAGGAGCTTTCATCTAGCTTGTTTGATTTAATCATTTGGGATCTGTTTCAAGGACTAAATACTTTAAAATTCAAGGACTATTTTAAAAATACTTTGAATATTTTTTAAAATTTAAAATCATAAAAAAATAGGTGTCTGTTACAAGGTTATTTTAATCTGTACTCTTTAAATCTGCTGTAATAAAAAGAAAAACCTTGCCTATTATATTACTAAAATGTCTGTAAAGTCAAAGTCTGTGTTTAAAGAATAATCCTAAAGAAAGAGATATATTTTATATTTATTTATTTTATTTATTTTAATTGTTTGATTTAAGTAAAGTTAGTGTTATAAAGTTAGGGAAATAAAAATGACTGCAATGAATCTAAGGGGTAACACACTTTAGGGCCAAATCTCAAATTCTTACCTATTCAAGGAAATAAAAATACCCTACATGAAGAATGTGTTTAGTCCTTGATGTTTTATCTAGCACTTGGGGAAAAAAATAATCTTCATACTAATTCTTTAATGGTCTAATATTGATCTTAAAAAAAGTTCAATCTAGTGATGCAAACAAATACATTTTAAATTCATTCAAACTTTGTTAAAAATAGCTTTAAAACGTTTATACATGGTATCAAATAAAATAATAATTCAAAACTTAGAACTCTGGGTGGCTCAAAGGTCTGGATACGACACCTCTAGGACCAAAGAACTAATTTCTTCCCCTCACCCAATACTGTAATAAAAAGAGACAAGTTTCAAAGCACATGTGCATTTGAAACAGGAAAGAAAGGGAGACTCCAACGTTGTGAATGCTCCCTCATTTTTGGACTTTCTCTTTTCTTTTACATTTTTTATTTGCAAATAAACCAATGCTCCCTGAGCTCAGCTCATGTTAAATATGAACAACTGGAGCCAGCTTACAAACACTCAGATTCTTACAAGATGTCTTTCTTCCAAGTTAACCAAATATTACCAAATATTTTACCTCTGCATAACAAATATCATCCTCTGTCCTGCTTCAAGTAGCAGATTCCTCAAAAACCACCCCCTAGCCACTAAACTAATGCTTCTTCCCTCACCTCCCTTTTTTTGGGGCAGGGTATGGTAACCATATCTCGGTACTCGTTCAGATTTCTACAGGAAAACAGAAATCACTTCAGGATTGTCAGGCAAGGAAGGACTTAATATAGAGTACTGATTGTTTATAAAGCCTCTGGAAATGATGAAAACTTGAAGAGCTCATAAAAGCACTGTCGACAATCTCTGCTTCCTGCAGCACCAAAGTCCTAAGTGAAAAGAGAATGCCCAGGAGGTGTTATAAAAACTCACATCTGCCCTCTGCTGAAGCTTTTGTGCCTGCCTACTAATGTCAGGTAGACAATAATGCTTCTGCTTCTTTTTTGTCTTCTGGGTCTGGCACAAGACCTTTCCTTTGGTGGAATCTAAACCAGATCTCTGCGGGAGAGTGTGTTTGGGAAATGTAGATTTTAGGCTTTCACTCCCAATTACAGGGAAGAGCTAAGAAGGTCAGGGATGGGCTGTAGAAATAGAAATATAAGGTACATGTTCAAAGCATGCGATATCAGAATAACTTTGGACTTCTTAAAAGGAACACTGGAGGTAAAAGATAGTATTAATAATGACAATACAGCTAACATTTAAATGGAAGACGATGTATTTCAGGTACAGTTCTATGTATATTCTAATATATTTAACAGAGTATCGTCTTTAGAATATATTTTTGCATTTTTTAAAAATTTAATTGTGGAAAATACACATAACACAAAATTTACCATCTTAATCATTTTTTTATCTTAACCATTTTTAAGTGTACAGTTCAATAGTGTTAATTATATTCACACTGTTATGCAACAAATCTCCAGGACTTTTTACATCTCGCACAGCTGAAGCTCTATACCCACTAATAACTTTCCATTTTTATCTGTCCCCAGACTCTGGCTACCAACATTCTACTTTCTTTTTCTATAAATTTGACTACTCTGGAAACCTCATATAAGTAGAATAATACAGCATTTGATTTTTTGTGCTGGCCTATTTCATGTAATAAAATGTCATCAAGGTTCACCATGATGTAGCTTATGACAAGTTTTCATTTCTATTTGAAGTTGAATAATATTCCATTGTGTGTACATATCACAATTTATTTATCCATTTATCTGTCTATGGACATTTGTGTGACTTCCACGTTTTGGCCACTGTGAAGAATGCTGCTATGAACATGAATGTACAAATATCTCTTCAGGACCCTGCTTTCATTTCTTTTGGATATACACCCAGAGGTAGGATTGCAGGATCGTGTGGTAATTCTATTTTTAGTTGTTCGATGCACTGAAGTTTTTTTTTTTTTTAAGATGTATTTATTTGTTTTTGAGAAAGAGAGAGGGTAAGTGGGGGGAGGGGAGAGGGAGAGAGATAATCTTTAAGCTGACTCCTTGCTGAGCATGGAGCCTGATGCAGGGCTAGATTCCAGGACCTTGAGATCATGACCTGAGTGGAAATCTAGAGTCGGATGGTTAATGGATTGAACCACCCAGGTGCCCCTGCACTGAAGTTTTTTATTTGGTGTATAGAACTTATCTTTTTTTACTTTCATTGCCTGTGCTTTTGGTATCATTTCCAAGAAATCATTGTCAAATCCAATATTGTGAATCTTTTCCCATGTTTTGTTTTAAAAGTTTAATGGTTTTAAGTCTTACATTTCAATCTTTCATATATTTTGAGTTAATTTTTGTATGTGCTATAAGGTAAGGGTCCAACATCATTCTTTGGCATATGGATATCCAGTTTTTCCAAAACCATTTGTTGAAAAGATTGTCCTTTCTCCATTGAATAGTCTTGGCACCCTTATCAAAAATCACTTAATCACATATGCAAGTAATTATTTCTGGTCACTCTATTCTATTCCATTGGCCTACATGTCTGCCTTTATGCCAATACCATACTGTTTTGATTACTATAGCTTCACAGTAAGTTTTGAAGCATGAAAGTGTGACATCCCAATTTCATTGTTCGTTTTCAAGACTGACTATTTGGTGTTGGCTTTTGCTTTTAACACAGAATTCTATCAACCGATCAAAGGTAAGCATAGAAAAAAGACATTCTGAAACAAAACTTCAAAAATTTACCTCTCATATACTCATTATCAGGAAGTTCCTGGAAGAATTTCTTAACCATAATATGAGGGTAAACCCAGAAGGCTAAGATAAGATCCAAGAAACAGCTGATTTAACAGAAGACAGAGGCAAAGACAATTCCCAAGATGATAATGAAGGGGAAAACCATGATAAAAAAGAGATTCAGAGAATAATCAGATAAAATTGGAATAGAAAGCAGGAAGCCCTAATAAGGAAAAAAAATAAGTGTATTATCCAATAGGATAGATATGTTAAAACTGTTTTGATGGACAATTTACAGTTATTAGAAAGGGTCTATGAAAACTTAGCCCGAGACACAAAGAATACTACACAAAGGAAAATAAAAGATGCATGTATTAAGTCTAGGTCAAACACAAAATTTCATAAGAAAGGAAATATTATTTTATTAAACTATTTGGCTCAACTTAGAAAAAATTAAATCATTATAGCAATGAAAGAACTTTGTGATAAATAATCTAGGAAATGGAAATGGAAAGATGAGAAGAGAGGACAGAAAAGATAAAATTCTCATCTGCAATTATAGGAAGTTAATGGAGGAGTGCCTGGGTGGCTCAGTTGGTTAAGTGTAGAACTCTTGGTTTGGCTAAAGTCATGATCTCAGGGTCATGGGATCAAGCCCCGCCTTGGGCTCCATACTCAGTGCAGAGTGTGCTTGAAGATTCTCTCCCTCTCTGTCTGCCCCTCCCCCTGCGGGCACTCTGTGTCTCTCTCTAAAAATAAATAAATAAATAAATAAATAAATAAATAAATAAATAAATAAATAAATATAAAATCTTGGGAAAAAAGGGTGAAGTTAATGGATGATAATATAAATCAGTTAATCAAGAGATAGCAGTACTCACTAGCTATTTTTAAAGTACGGAGATAAATTGCAGCAGAAATAGTTAAAGAGTTGAGTGTCACTCTGGAAAATTGAAAGGGAGAAAGTTGTATTGAGTTCGGTTTAATGTTATAAATTTATTGCCATATTTTATGTTTTAATTATGTATGTGTATCCCATTTACAATTAGAAAAGCTTAAAATATTCTAGATTTGTGTTTCTATCTGTAAACATTAAAATTAATGAAGACTGATAAAAACAGCATGTGTAAATAAAGTTTAACAAAACCACTACTTTCAAGGGTAGATATTTTCCATATTCGGAAAGTCAGTTTACCAAAGAAAACACCAAACACCATACTGACTTTGCTCTAGGCAGGTGCAGCCATACAGAGCAAACATTAACATTTGTCAGGATGGAGAATTATGCAAAAGAGACTTGGCTGGATTTGCTTTTGGGAATGTCATTATGGGACAAAAAAACAATTCTCAATTTTTGACATTCCATTTCCCCTACAAGGCTGAACTATATGAAAACAAGTGATGCTTACTTATGGACTCCAGATTATTCCATTGTTTATATGTTTTTCGTATATTGGTTGTTATTTTTTCCTCTAATGTTTAGGAAAAAAAATCATGTAAAACCATTCTTGGGGCTGCCAAGTGTTACTAAGATTGGATTTGCTTCCATAGCAACGGACCCATTATCAAGATAGCTCCTGGGCACGTGTAACAACAACTTCAACCCATTAAATGGGAACCTGCAGGCAGGATTTCACATAAACTTCCACTGGTGCAGAATACTGGTGTTTCTTTCGCCATGTTTTATTTTCAATTCTCAAGAACCATCCATGAATCCATGTCCAACTTCCATCATTTATATTTCTTACTGATAATAATTTTTCTTTTTTTTTTTAGTTCATGTAAATGCCTTGAAGATTAATTTAAGCAATCCATATGGTGAAAATAAAAAGTTACATAAAACCATACAAACCCCTTTTTTCATACTCATTATTGTTTTGGTCAACTTAAAGGTCTTACTAATGTTTAGAATATTTGTTGCCCAGGTGCTATTTATAAACAGGCTTATTTTAAATTCTATGTTCATATTAAGGAAAAGAAGGAATTTTAAATGCATGAAATGTTTTAACTCAAAAATTGGAGGAATATCAGATTCTTGAGGCATCAAAGAGTGGGAGGTTTCAGTTTCTATAAAATATAACAAGTAATAACCACTATTTATTGAAAAACAACTAAGTGCTATAAGCTACTATACAGATTATCTTTAATATTAACAATATATGAACTATTACTCTCAGTTTAAGAGACATAAATTTAAATTTAGAAAAGTAAAGTGATTGGCCCAAGTTTAGTTATTAATGACTGCATTGGAATTTGAACCCAAATTTCTGTTTGACTCCAAAGGAATAATCTTGGTTAACCTTTACACTGCAAACCTTTCATGTTACTCCTATTTGAACCTAAGAAATAAGTATTATTTGCATAATAAATATAAGTAAGATGAAGAAGAAATGCATGAATACCATTGTCAGCTACTTTAGGATAAGTATTGATTTTACCCTCTAACCTATGCATCATCAAGAATCAAGGCCCATCTTATTATAATAATCTTCAATATATGGTTCTGAGTTATATTAATCTTTTGAGTTAAATAATTTAATTAATTTGAATTAATTCATAGTTCAATATCTCTCTTGCCTGAAATTGTCCTCTTTTATTTAATAACCCAGTAGTAATAGGAGCCACCATTTCTAAGTCATCTATAAATTCATTAGGGTTTTTTATTTAACCATTTTTTGGAGACAATGTCACCATCTGAAGAAAGTATGGAAGAAAGAAGATATCAAGATTCATATCTTGATCTAGGGATGTTTTGCAGTGCAGATGTGAATATGTTCAATGAGAATCTTAGAATACAACTGTAACATGGAAAACAAGATTTATGCACTTAACAAATGTTTTGTAAGTGCCTGATATGTGCCAAGAATTTTTCTAGAAGTTGAATATATTGCAATGAAAAATATAAGACAAAAATTTTGCCCTATGGAAATTACATTCTGTTGGGGTTTAGATTACCCATAAGCAAGTGAATGAAATATATAGTATACCAGATGATTACAAGTGTTATGGAAAACAGCAAAACAGGAGAGAAAGATAAAGAATGTGAGTTCATTTCAATTTCCCTTAGGGTCACTAAGAAAGACCTCACTCAGAATGTAATATTTGTGTGAAGACCACAGGTGAAGGAATGAGCTTCCTGGCTATCTTGTGGAAGAGCATTCAATTGGGGCAGAGAAAACAATGAGTGAAAATATTCCAAAAGGGGACAGATATATCTGGCATGTTGAAGGAAAGGCAAGGAGACCATATTTATGGGGCAAAGTGAAAAAAAAAATAGAGTTATAGGAGAAGTACTTAAAAAGTTAACCAAGGACCAAAATATATAGTGACATGAAGTCATAGAAAGAATTTTCATATTAGTATAGATGAACAGTGAACTCACCAGAAGAGTTTGAGTAAACTAATAATATTGTCTGACTCTTCTTTTTCCCTAACAGGATGACTTTGGATAGTGCGCTTAGAATAGACTTCAGGAAAATAAGCAAAGAAACAGAAAACCAGATAGCAAACTGTTGTAATAATAATAATAATAAAAAAGCAGCAGCAGTTGATTCAAAGAGGGTGCTTACGGAGAAGGTGGTGATAAGAGGTTGGAGTCTGGATATCCTTTAGAGGTTGAACTAAAGGAACATGCTGTTGAATTGCATTTGTGTGATAGGAAAAGAGAGGAATGATCTTAAGGTTTATTTTGTTTCATTGTTTTTTCCTTAACATCTATATCTGGAAATATGGTATTATAGATTGGGATGGTGAGGACTGCAGAGAGAGCACTTTGGGGGAAGGGTTAAGGTGAAGGTCAGCAGCTCAGTTTTAAACAACCTCAGTCTGATGTCCCTAATCAGATATCCAATCAGATGTTCCCAGAAGTTCAGGGACAAGGTCAGTCCAGGGATATAAATACGGCAGTCACTAGCACATAGATGTCATTTAAAGTCATGAAGCTAGATGGCATCACCGAAGTTTGGAGTCCATGAAGAAAAGAATGGAAAAGAAAAGAGGCCTATGGATTGGGCCTTAGAGCTTTCCAAATTTTAAAGATAAAAGATGAAGAATATAAAACAGCAAGAGACTAAAAAGTAGCAGTCAGAGAAGTGGGAAGAAAACCCGGTGTATGGTGTGCTAGAAGCCAATTTAAAAATTTTTTTAAAGGGGAAATAATCAAACTGCATCAGTGTTGCTGAGAGGTCACTATGAGTACTGATCATTAGTTTTCGCAATTCGGAGGCCACTGCCAAATTCGCTAAGACATGCTTTGATGAAGTAGTAGGAACAAAAGTCTGGTTGAAGTTGGTTCCAGAGAGAATTCATATAGAAGACAGGAAGTGAATATAAATACCCCTTTGAGAAGTTTTTCTAAAACAAGGAGAATAGAAAGCTAGCTCAGTAGTTGGCAAAGGAGACAGAAAGGGGAGAGAGAAACAATAGCATGCTTACAGGCTGATGGGAATCATGAGCAGAGAGATACAAACTGAAAATGCAGAAGTGAGAAGCGAGAGAATTGCTGGAGAGATGTCTTTCAATAGATGAGAAAATATGGGTCTTAACAAGTAGTATGGTTTCCCTTCGATTAGAACACAGATGGGTCACTCAGAGTACCCATGGCAGACAGAACATATGGACAAGCAACAGATAGATCTAAGTGGTTGGACAGCTGTGTCTATGCAAGCTCATAGCAGACATGTTAATTGCTGGATAGCTGTGATGACAAAAACTTGTGGAAATTTTTCTGCTCACTGCTCCTATTTTCTCAGCAAATATATATAATCATAGCCAGGATTTATTTTTGTAACTAAAGGGAGAAAAAAAAAAGGAGTGCAGAACATAGAGCCTACTAGTGTAAACTCCTACTTTAATAGATCTATTCTGGGAAAATGTCATTACCACACCTTTCCCACATCTTCCAGGAAGAAATAAGCCAATCAACACTTGAACTTATGAAAAAATACCATTGTACTCCCAAGTAGTCTTGATGTTACTATGCTTTTTCACAGATGTAAAAGATGCAACTTTATTATTTCTTGCTCTGAAACCTAGTGACAAACACTTTAAGGATAGAAAAGGTAAAAGGTCCCATTTCTAAACCTTTGATCTGGCATGAAAATGTAGAATATTGCAATTCCTGCCTAGGAAATGTAGTTCATTTTTCATTCTTGAATAAAGAATTATTACTCTGAATTGTGAAAATTCTTAGAAATAGTATCTCACAAATAGAAATAAACAAAGGTCTCTAAATCTATAGCTGCCCCTGTATTCATTCTTTCCTTCAATCTTCTGAACAAGGCCATCTCAGTCCATATTCCCTTTTGAGCCAGCAACTTAGTACCTGTGCCAGTACGTCTCTAACACATATTAGGGGTGTCTGGGTGGCTCAGTTTGTTGAGCATCCAAATCTTGGTTTTCCACTCAGGTCATGATCTCAGGATCCTGAGATTGACCCCGTGTCAGGGTCTGCGCTCAGTGGGGAGTCTGCTTGAGATTCTCTCTCTCCCTCTGTCCTTTCCTGTACTCACATGCTCTCTTGCTCTCTCTCTCAAATAAATAAATAAATCTTTAAAAAAATACATTAGATTTTTAGTAAATATTTGCTGAAATTACTGTTTTTTCATTTTTATTATATTAAGACAAAAAATGAGTTTGCAATGTGTATTTTCCTTTTCTATGTACAAGTTTTTTTAGAGGTAGGAATTTGTTTTAGTAATTTCTTGGAGATGATCTATGTTATTAAAAATATTATAAAGAAAAAAGCAAGAGAAGTCCTTAGATAGATATTCTATACTCCTGAAAAGTATTGTAATTCTTAGTAAGTATATGCAACAAATATGTCTCCTTTATTTTATTTTTTATTTTTTATTTTTTTATTTTTTTATTTTTTTTTAAAGATTTTATTTATTTATTTGACAGAGATAGAGACAGCCAGCGAGAGAGGGAACACAAGCAGGGGGAGTGGGAGAGGAAGAAGCAGGCTCATAGCGGAGGAGCCTGATGTGGGGCTCGATCCCATAACACCGGGATCACGCCCTGGGCCGAAGGCAGACGCTTAACCGCTGTGCCACCCAGGCGCCCCTCCTTTATTTTATTTTTATCTACAGATTTCTGTCTCTCTCTTTGTATCTCCCTCTCTCCTTTTTTTTTTTTTCTTCTCTTCTCTTTTATTTCCCTTTCTCTCTTACCCTCCCTCTTCTTTCTTCCTCATCTGGTAAATGAGTAAATGCTAATTCACCTCAGGGAAATACATAAACTTTCCTTTAAAATGCACTTTTGCTATTTCTCATATATACGAACTTTTTCTAATCTTTCTTCTGGAATTTTTTTTTTCCTTTGTGGTATTCCTTTTGAGGAAATTACGTTCCTTTAAAACATAAAGCTCATAGGTGTAATTGTATCCATATTTCTCTAAAAATTGGGAAATATCAAGTGCCTGGGTGGCTCAGTCGGTTAAGTGTTTGCCTTCAGCACAGGTCATGATCTCATGATCCTGGGGTTGAACCTCATGTTAGGCTCCCTGATCAGCAAGGAGTCTGCTTCTCCCTCTCCCTAGGCCACTCCTGCCCTCGCCCCCACCCACGCTTGTGCTCTCTCTCTCTCTCAAATAAATAAATAAAATCTTTAAAAAAATAAAACAAAAATCAATTAAAAATTTGGGAAATATCAAGAAGTGTATTACATCGAAAGACGTACTGATGATAAATGTTATCTTCATCAAAATTGGTGGCTCTATTTAAATGCAAAATTTTTCAAAAAAGCAAACTTAAGTTTTATAATTATTAAATTATGAAATGGGTCATGAAGAATGGATATGCTCTCTTTAAAAAAAAGATTTATTTACTTATTTTAGAAAGAGAGAGAGAGGGAGGGGGAGGGGCAGTGGGAGAGGGGGAGAGAGAATCTCAAGCAGACTCCCCGCCGATTGTAGAGGCCAATTCAGGTTAATCCCATGACCCTGAGATCGTGACCTGAGCCTAAATCAAGAGTCAGATGCTTAACCAACTGAGCCACCCAGGTATCCCTTAATGCAATATTATTTACTCCCAATAAGGATGGAATATTTAGGTTCCTTCATTATCTCTCTCTCTCACTCTCTCTTGCTACATATATGTGCATGTGTGTATACATATATAGACACACATTAATGTGTATGTATGCACACATGTATAAACACATCAATATATGTACATGCACACACGTATAGGTATCTGCACACATATATGCATGTCTGCACATAGAAGTATACATTCATGTATAAGTATACATTCATAGCTGTGCACACAGCCACACACATGCATACATGTATCTGTGTATGTGCATGTGTGTTTTTTCGTGTGTGTACAAGTATGTGTGTAGGTGACTATATAAATATATATGTTTGTAATTCGTTAATTTGTGCATGCATGTTTGTATAAATCTATGTATACAGATACATTTTTGTATATACTCACACATAAATGATATGAATCTCTAGTGATTGTTATTATATAGACAAATGCACACATATATCAGGCGCACAATTCTTAGATTTACATACCGTCCCCTGACTATAGAAGCTAACAAATTTAATCACAAGGGATGTGTTATATTCCTAATCCCCTATGCATCACAACAATTTCTGACAAGGCAATGTATATACTACATAATTGTGTATTTATAAAATCTAAAGACATTTCTGCAAGTGAAAATCCGTTATGACAGTTCCTTTTATTTGATATCTACATTTCATGAGATTATGGAGTCAGAATTGGAAATGACATCATGGGTATCCTAATCAACTTTCCCCTGCAAGATGGGCATCCCTTTTATAAAATGCTTAAGACCCTCTTGTATCTCTATGTGACACCTATTTAATAGTCTGAAAGTGAAAGATTCAAAAGGGTCCATTTTATCTTAATAAAATTTCAGTAAAAGATAAACAATTCTTTGAATAGATCGTTTAAATTTTCTGTTGTGTTAGATTATTTTGGAGAAAACAAAGCAAATAATTTAACTATTCTTTAATTGCAATGTTATGAATTTTTACTTCTTAAATTACAAGAATACACATACACTGTTATGATCTGAGTGTTTGTGTCTTCCAAAATTCATATATTGAAATTCTAATACCAAAATGATGGTATTAGGAGGTGGGGCCTTTGATAGGTGATTAGGTTATGAAGACCAGTTATGAACAGAATTAGTGCCATTATAAAGGAGACCTCAGAAAACTCCCTTGCCTCTTCTGCCATGAGATGTTACAGCGGAAAGATAACTCTGTGAACCAGGAAGTGGGATCTCACCAGACCCTGAATTTTTTGGCATCTTGATCTTGGACTTTCCAGCCTCCTGAACTATAGGAAATAAATTTCTATTGTTTATAAGTTACTCGGTCTATAGTATCTTGTTATAGCAGCCCAAATGGACTGAGATACAAACATAAGGATATAAATATACAAATATATGGATATAGACATACAGATATATAGATACAGATACAGATATATAGATACAGATATAGACATAGACATAGACATAGGTATAGGTATAGATAGATATAGAATAGGCTTTGTAGCTTGGTTAAACATCGTTAGCATGACTCCAAGTAAGGTATCAGTAATTGATCTTTGTCCTATCCTCACAGCTTTGGGTCTAGGAAAGTGCTTGGCCCAGGCTCCATCAGTACGAGAATCTGTGGGTGTAAGTGTGGACTATACACAGGGTAACATGCGCTGCATGAAACAGTCTGTTGCCATGATACGTACTGAATAACCCCCAAATTGATGAAGTACCCCTGGCTCGGGTGTGGAGATCTCCAGCACACATCCACATCCTCTGTGAAAAACTATTCCAGCCTATGAATAGAAGATGGGGCTAGAAAAGCACTGCTGAGCTTCTAGAATCTCAGTTGTGAACACTCACTAATTCAGACTTCTCTCCTATAAAGTCATGCTCACCGATGAGATGCAGGAGTGGAAATGCCTTCCCAAATCTTTGTGTCTGCTTGTGCATCTCGATACTTAGTATTCTGATTGCACATATTTTTCTCTATCTTTTAGAGAAGCAGATTTTGTTTGACTTATTCAAGTGGTTGTCTGTAGCTGGCCTGTCAATCTACACCTTCCCATAATATTTGCAAAAAGATAATACGCAAAAGGGAATCTTAGAAATATGGTACTAAAATATTTCCAAATGGTAAAATATTATAATTCAGGTAAAGAAATGGAGTCACATTTAATAGAATGAATAAAAAATTGTATAAAATGAAGTACTGTACATACATAGCATTTAATATAGCTATAAGAACTCTCTATGCATATATAGACTGGGATGGTCAATTAAACTTTCTCAAGAAGAATGGAACTTACATAGTTTTGATATATTATTGAGTAAAGAAAAACATAAAATTCGTAGAAACAAACTGGAGATATTTTAAGAGCATGGGCACATGAGAACATCTAGGCATAAATACACGCACAGTGGACAAGAACACAATGAAGGCCATCAGTACATGGAGTGGAAATCAGTGGAAACTAATGTTGCTAAGGAAAAAATAGTGAGAGAATATGGCAATTTATTCTTAATGTTCAGACTTCAGATTTAGTACTTAATTGGCAGGCGAGAGGGAGCAATCGGCAGTTGTTGCTTGGAAGAGGGAACACGTGACTACAGCAGATGCTGCGATATGCTACTCAGGTCCTTCAGGACTAAAGGACTTATTTTCCCAAATTGCAGTGAGTATTCATTACAGAAAGCACTCAGCTCTCATCTCTACTTGGGAATTGCCTCTGCTGAATGGAAGTGCACCCCCTGCCACACCCCAGGTCAAACGCTCTTCCTGAAGCAACTTGCACCCAATTCCTGTCCTTGCATAGTGTAATGACCCAATCTCCCTGCCCCAAGTGTGACAACACTGAAGGACTGCCCCAGCTCCTGAAGGTTTGGCCAAGACCTTCACGGAGATTACATCATAACCCAAATTTCTGTTCTTCTCAATCTTGCTTCCTTTCTTTCTCATCTACATGTGGTGACCCCAAGAGCCTTTCCCAATAAACCTCCTGCATGCCTGCACGTTTCAGAGTCTGCTTCCCAGATAACCTCACTTGTGATAGATTCCAAAGTGTTATGCAGCATGTAGAATCAGAAGTATTGAGCAATAACATAGATTTATCATGTGGAATATATATTTGAAGATTTAAGAGTAAACCTTAAACTCAAATTATTTTCTTACATGGAATTCATTGAGGCATACAGCTTTAGAATTGTGTGTCCAGAGACTTGGGTTCTTATATTTACCTAATCCCTAAGGAAAGGTCATTAATAAATGATCAGAAATTTACCTGATCCATCAAGACTGAGAAACTACATATGTTGGTGGCGGGGTATGCAAAACAGAGAAAAAAGGGGGAAAATGTAGAAAAGTATAACATTTTGCTCTTTTGTATCTGTCATTATTCTGAGCTGGGTATGTTTGTTTGCCAAATGGCTCATTTGTTCACCTACTAAAGTCTAGTAATTTTTCTTGAGAATGCTTACAGATTTCTGGAAATAAGACTATATAGGCAAAAGAAATAAAATGAATGTGCCTCTGGCTTAATTCCTTTTTGGACGAAGGGAAGAAGCCTAGGTGCTAAGTTGTTGTTTTGAATGTCTCAAGATGTTAAGTCTTTCAAGGAAAACATGAGAGGAATCCAGCCTGGGGTGGGATTTTTTTTCTTTTCTTTTATTTGTTAACCTCGTTCACAATGTCTCCTTTTGAGATAGGTGAGAAATAGATTCTAGCTCCCCATGGTGCTATAGAAACCATTATATCAATAGGGGCTTTCATGATTCTGTGAGAAAAATTAGATTTAATCTTCTTTTAGGTTACTCCACAGTCTTGAAAGAACCACTAAAAAATTACTAAAAATCGGGCCCCAGCATTGGTAACACATGACGTTTGATCAGACTTATGCACTATTGCCCATACAAACACTCAGCCTTCTTTGCCTGAACCTTTTCTTATGGTGTTCCATTTACCTAGAATGTTCTTAACTTTATTTCACTTTCCATGGCTGTACACAGATGTATAAATGCTACTTCCTAGAATAATCCTTTACTGATCTCATTAAATTCCCTTAGAAATGCATATGTGTTTCTCCCTCAGCATTCGTCACCATCAATAATATTTAATGTATCTATTCGAAAGCAGGGTCCATTTCTCATTTATATTTGGATTTTTAACCACACTGTACAATCTAGGACACCACAAAGTGTTTTTTAATGAAGGAATGAATGTACACCATGCTGTACTTTCTTCAAACTGCTATATAAGAACCAAAAGAATTGGAGTGACCTAGAGTACTGTTAAAGTAAAAACTCCTAGGCCCCATTTTATATCCACTCAACCAAAATTTCTGGATCTGAGCTTCTGGAACGTACATTTTAACAAGTACCTCAGGCAATACTGTGTATTATTTTGGAACTCCTGACTCAACTGGGGAGAGAGAGACACAGAGAGGTAAGAGGGAGAGATTGAGATCTTAGACTGTCTTCACTATATATGTATTCAGATTACTAAAATAACTAGGGAAATAGAAAGAATTTAAAAATTGCCATAAAAATTGAAATAGCAAAATAACCTCCAAAAATATCTCTGGGGGAAGGGATTAAAAATAAGTCATTTTTATATTTATTGTAACAATATTTTTACTCCTGTCGGGAAACAAGTAACCAATTAGTAATAAACAGATTAGGACTTAATATATATTAGTGCATTTTAATGAATGCTTTACAGCTACAATGCTTTGCATCTACTTTACCTAGACATAATGTAATAAGAATTATTTAATCTACTTATAAATGTTCTCTGCTATTTAGTCGAAGTTTAAGTTGGCGAAATAGGAGGAGAATCAACTTGCTATATAAACTGCACTTTCAGCCGCGTCTTAAGTAAACCTGTGGGAATTTAGAACCACTGTAACTGTAGCTTGAAGCATTAATTTCCTCCGGCAAATCTCCCAAATGCTTTGTAAAGAGCAGTCAAACAAGCTTCAAGTGTGCCTTAAGCAGTCTTCCTCCAGCTACATGTACCCCTAAGCAGCCTTCCTCTTGGGCTGAATTACTATAGTTTGCCCACCCCTTCCTGGCTCAGGTTTTGGAACCCACGCTGCCCTGCTCACCACCACATCACATCTCTGTGTTCTTAATCCAACTACATAGTACCATTATCTGGGGCACATTTCAATCCATACCAGTGCTTCGGGCTCTACGCTCAGAAATTCAGATTTAACTGCTCTGCACTAGAAGCAGAACATCATTTCTCATTGTTAGTACTTTTTTTCAGTTCTCCCAAATGATCCTAAAACGTAGCTTTGATTGAGAAACGTTAGCAAAAGAGAAATTTTAAGGTGAAGAATGGGCAAGAATATATAAGCTTTACCTTGCTTTAGAAGTTAAATACCCACCTCCCCCAATTTCAAGCTGTAAGTCACAACACGGTCTCTAATGAACCTTAATATTCTCTTGTCTGCAGAAGAAAAGATAAATATGCCGGGTTTGATTGGCCTATACAATAGTTATATTTATAAACCCCCAAAGAAAGCAAACTTTCTTATTTTACTCTAAAATCGCTCTCTACTTTTGCATGCTCTTACAGTGACTATGAAGGCTATGTATTTGTATCTTTTGCTCAAGGTTTGAGGGGAAAAAATTGAGTATCCTCTTTTAGAGAAGCTTCTAAGGATTCTGAATACCAGACAACATGTCATAAAATTGCTGATTTGTGACAATAAGAACATTCTGTTTTAGATCTTAGATCAGTTAAGTAGGACAAAAGAATCTGCAAGTGAATTCTTGAACTATTTGGACGTAGTGTTCAATATCTTTTACATGGTAAGTCTTTACTAAATATTTTTATTAATATAGTAGCCTGACAAATCCATTTTAATGTTACTCTCTTCTTTTATTTTCAACATTCTGCTTCCAGGTAAATTTGAAAGCTCACAGCTCGCTTTAGAGTTCCTATCACAAGGCTCTCTCCTCTTTTGGATTGTGATTAGGCCAATAAAAAAATAGCAAAAAAATAAGAACGAAAACAAAAAAACCCCACCAAGATTCTTTGACAAATTTCTTGTCTGTTGTGTGACCTTATTTTGATAACACCTCACTGGTTCGCTCCCATGTATAATGATGATAACCAATTCCAGACTTGCTGTTCCTTGAAATCCAGCTTCTGTCACTATCCTCTTCTCAATTATTAAAATGGTAGGAGCAACTGAAGCACCTCTTGAGACCAGCAATGTACTAAGTGAACTGTTTGTTTATTTATTTATGTATTTATGTATTTATATCTGAGTACCACTAAAAGCACCAGTTCCTTGTTTTTAAGAAACAGGAAACGGGAATTATGAGACCCATATAGAGCAAAAACTTCCAAGAAAGGGTGAAGGGGAGGAAAAGTCTTCCCAGGGCACAAGAGAATGACAAGGATATTTGTTGGTCTTAGTCTTGGATATGGTCGCAAAAAAATTGTCTGCCCTGAGATTTCACACTCCCAAACTTTCTCTACACCTCTCTTACTTGTGCATGTTTCTGTTTCCTACATAGATTGAGAAATAAACTCAGAAATTAATAGAAAAAGTCTGGGGCCATCACTTCTCCTTAGCTACCCAATAGAAACAAAAGTAAAATTGGTCTGGAGGAATACTCTCAGCTCGAGTTTCATAGGATTCCCATAGATAAAGCCCCACCAAATGAGAACTCAAAATAAAAAATTACAAACCACATAAAACATTTCACCATGAGTGGAGGCAGTACGCATGTGTCTGTGAGCACGCACTCATATGTGCATACACACACAAGGATTTGACTCAAAAGAAATTCAGTTAATGGAATTATTCCATGGAGAATGTAAAATTACCAGTCATTTAACTGAAAAATTTTAATGTGAGACAGAAGAAAACCTATATATAAATATGAGCAATGAATGTTTGGAAAAATTAAAACTTCTCGAAATAGAATTTCTTATTGAAATTTGAATTGAGTAAATGAATTAAAAAGCATATTTCAAAAAGCTTGCAATTCTATTTATAAGACCCAATATATATGTAAATTAGAAATCTAGAAGAAGGGAAGGAATGGGGGATATTTGAAGTGACGATAAATGAGGGCTTTCCAGAATCAATGAAAAATATAATCCTCAAATTCAGGAACTTAGTTTTAAGAAGAATAGGTAAAACTATATTCACACCTAGATACATTTGTGCAGAACTTTGGAATCCAAAGACAAAGAGAAAAATCTAATAAATAACCCACCAAAGAACAACACTTGGGTTGAAGGCAAAATTCCCAGCAGCAGCAATACAAACAGAAGGCAAATTTTCCTTTTGGCTTCACAAATAATTCTAGGCATAGTGTCAAAAAAGTCTTTTGAAGAAAAAAGATATCCTAAGTGGCTACACATTAAGTCAATAAGAAATTTTAAAAATACTTTTATTCCCAGTATCCTCCTGAAGCAAAAATTTACATTGATTCAAAGCTAAAGTGAGTGTAAGATTTCAGTTCTAAAGCTCTTTGAAGGTAGAAATTGTCTATTCACAATGAAATACCGAGAATGTTACACAGGGCCTGGGTCTGGGCAGGTGATCAGTAAATGTTTGATAAATAAATGAATATATGAATGGATGATATATAAATTATATGAATATATTTCATATTAGGCATAGTCTTATTAGGAAATCAATAGTACAGATATAACTAAATGATCTTAGTTCATTGTACACTTAATTATGTATACATTAGTACATAGTAATGCCTAGAAGAGGCTTTCCGGTAGACTACATATTTCAGGTTAAATGAATGGGAGATATAAAGGAACTAACTTCCTGTTTTATTATTTTTCTTTTTCATGCCCCTGTACTGAACCTTAAACATTGTAAGCATCTGACAAGCAAAACAGTAAGTAGCAAGTATTACTGCTATAAAGCCAAACGTACCTTACTAAAAACTTTTGTTTTCCACAAAGCTACTCAATAAAAAAATAGGAAAAAGTGAGGCCGTGAAAGCCCACTCCAAACCTATGGGATTTCGTAACCAAGACACCAGTATAAGAGTAACATTGCTAATAAAAAATACTGCCACAGTTAAATCACCGCTACCATTCGCACCTAGCAACAGTCAATTCTTAGCCAACTTAAATCTCGGAACTCGTGCTTCCTTCTTCAAGATGTATATTTTTAGAGATTTCTCAATAATAATGACTAATATCATGAAAACGAAACATCCGAGTGAGAGGGTAGGCTCTTTTCATCAATCATTTTCCAAGGTGGGAAGAGTGGGAAAGTGATATATTGGCAGATGGCCCTCCCTCCCCACATTAAAAAACTGGGAAGTGACATCATTTGATTTATGGTATAGAAATATCTCTCTGGTTACTGTGGGCATAATAGGCTGTAAAGGCAAGAGTGAAATATATGAGACCAGTTACGAAGCTATTCTAGACGTTCAGATGAGCAATGATGGAGATTTAAACCAGTGGAGACAGAGAGAAATGGATAGACAGAAAAATAAGTTGTTAGAGATAGAATAGTCATTACTGGTGGACTGAATTTGCAGGAGAAATAGAAGAAAAAAGAGTGAAATCCACAGTAACGCTTAGGCTCGAAAGGCTGGAAAGAAGATGGTGCCTTTGACTGAAATGGGAGACTTTGGTGTTTGTGAAATAATATTTAGTAAGATGGACAAATTTCTCATGATATATTAAGTAAAGCACTTGATAAATTAGTATGTATTTTACAATTTCAGTGTGTTGTAAAAATATTCCACATATATGCATATGCATAGAACTGGAAGAATATACATTAAAATGACCTTCATTAGCATAATGTCTACAAATAGCAGATGCTGAAATATTAGTTAAATGATGGATATTATTTATTCTCTCTTCACTCCTTTTTTTTGTTTTTTGTTTTTTTGTTTTTTGAGAGAGAAAGAGAGAAAGAGAGGGCAAGTGGGGTAGGGGAAGGATGGGCAGAGGGAGAGAGAGAATCTCAAGCAGGTTCCAAGCCCAGCACAGAGCTTGGGGCTCAATTTCACAACCCTGGTACCATGACCTTAGCTAAAATCAAGAGTTGGATGCTCAACCGACTGGGCCACCCAGGCGCCCCGCTCTTCACTCTTTCTTAATTGCCAACTCTGACTTCCCATTTGCTTCATTTTTAAATATTTATTTATTTATTTTTAATTTTTTTTTTTATAGAAGGAGAGCAAGAGAGAGAGAAAGAGAGAGAGGTGGGTGGAGTGACAGAGGGAGAGGGAGAGAGAGACTCTTAAGCAGACTCTATGCCCAGCATGGAGCCCCACCTGGGGCTCAGTCTCACAACTCAGATCATGACCTGAGCCAAAATTGAGTCAAACACTTAACCAACTGAGCCACCAGGCACCCCAATAGTTTTTAAATTTAAAATACATATAAATAGAGAAAAAACAAACTTATAGTTACCAGAGGGGAAAGGAGTAGGTGGATGGGTAAAATGGGTGAAGGGGGGTGAGAGATACACGCTTTCAGTCTATGAAATGAGCAAGTCATGGGAAGGAAAGGAGCAGAATGAGGAACATAGTCAATGATATTGTAATAGTGTTGTATGGTGACAGATGGTAGCTACACATACGGAAGGCATAGCATAAACTATAAGCTTATCGAATCACTATGTTGTACACTTGAAGCTAACGTAACGTGTGTTAACTATACTTAAATAAATAAATAAATACAAACATATACAGTAAACTCCAACTATAAAAGCAAAACATAGTCATTGCAGAACACCCGGGAAAATTAAAGAGCACAAAGAATGAAATAAAAATTGCTCATAATCCCTCAATTACCCAGATGTACTCATGTGTACATGTATACATATACGCATGCATTTTATTTAGAGTAAAACTAAAATCATAATATGCAACCAGTTTGTAAGTAGAAAGAGAAACATAAAGGAGAAATGAAAGAGGCATTAGTCATTAGAGCTATTTAGAAGTAACCGGTTTCTTTAGTGGAAAAATGCCCAAATTATTGTCTACTTGGAGGTCAATAGCATCAATCACCCGTTGTTAAAAATAGCATAGATTTTTAAATATTTACTTTCTATCTTTAATATAGCAGCAAACCACTATTATCTTTAGCTCTTTCAACTAATGGACTCCACTGATGATTTTTCCGTTTACTTGGCAGTACGGTGATTTAAGAAGTAAGTGGCAATGAAACCATTTTCATGCACCTACAAAGCAAACTGTGATAACTCTAATGATTTGAAGCGTTAGAGGACTGTCAAGTCAGTGAGGACTAAATTAAACAGTATTCTAAGCACTTTTGTCAGAGATAGCATAATTGTATATTTGCAGAAATTTTGTGGTTCAAATACAAACTCTCGGGGGGAAATGAATCTTACAGTCTCTTATGACATTAAGCAATTGTTTAAAATATAAAATCATCTCTTAAGGACATAAGACCCTACAGCACAGGTGTTTGGGAATGTCTTATATAAACAAATTAAGAGGATATCTATTGTGTTTGATTTTCTGCAAGCCGCTTTAGCCATAATTTATTATAATACCTTTTATTAAAAATGACCAAATAACTCCTAAAACTGATTAAAAATAAGGACACACAAATGAAAGCACACTTAATATAAAATTCCATCTAAACAGGGGGAAAGTCCAAAATGGAAGTTGATGTAAGAAACTATTTTAATGACTAGTAATTAAACCATTTGAATAATTTAAGATCATCCAGGCTTACATGACCTCAGTAATATTTATCTCTTCTCTTGCTGGAGTTGGAAACCAGTGTAGTCTGAAGTACGTGATTGTCTGTTTAACAATGAACTTGTAGAATGAATGCTTTTAAACTCTTTGTGCCATTGTTACTCCTATTCTGACTTCTTTGTTATTCTTCTATTCTATAAAAGGGCATAAAATATTGTTTACATGAAGCATTTATACTTCATGGGAAAGGTGAAAATGTTTAGTAAGTGACTAAAAGAGAACATTTCTAGGTCTTGTGTGTGTGTGTGTGTGTGTGTGTGTGTGTGTGTGTGTCTAAACTTCTAAAAACACTGAGAGGAAAAAAGCTATCTGGATGGAGCAGGACAGATCGAGAACACAGAACCAGACAGAGCAAAACTACTTTTGTATCATTAAAATTTCAAATTCAGAGCTGAACTGAAAGATAGCCTCATTCATTACTAATACCTAATTTATAATACACAATCTTTTTATTTTTTTTAATTACACAGAAATTCCTATTCCTTTTCCTTTAGTGTGAAATGTTCTAAGTTCGGCACTTCTCAATCTTGACATTTTCTAGTACAAATGAAAGAGGTGCCTCATCGGGGGTTGGCATTCCTTTTTGTGAAAGGACAACGAAGATTCTCTTTAGATTATTAAAAGCTATTTTTAGCAGAATGCTGATTTCTTATGAAGAAAGCACATGATGTGGTGAGTACTGGGTGTTATACGTAACTGATGAATTATTGAACTCTACATCTGAAACAAATGACGTACTGTATGTTGGCTAATGAATTCATTAATTTATTTTTTTAAAGATTTTATTTATTTATCAGAGAGAGAGAGAGGGAGCAACAGGCAGAGGAAGAAGCAGACAACTCTCTGAGCAAGGAGCCCAATGTGGAACTCAACCCCAGGACCCTGGGATCATGACCTGAGCTGAAGGCAGACACTTAACCGACTGAGCCATTGAGGTGTCCTGGCTCATTGAATTAAAATAAAAAAAATTAAAAATTTAAAAATTTAAAGAAGTCTTGTAGCATCAGTTGTAGTAAATAAGATTCTATGAATAACCGTTGTTTTGCAATTGTAATCACGGGCCTTTTTGGTTGGTAGGTTGTTTTAAAGCTTCAGGCAGGTAATGCATAAATTTAGCCACATTTTGAAGTGTCTATCAGTGTTTTGGTTCTGGGTTCTTCAATATTAACATTCAGTCCAATAATTAAAGTTTTATTCATCATAATACATATCTTCATTTTAGAAATCCTCTCTTCCAGATTCTAAAACAAACAAATGGAAAGAAAGCCAAAAAATGAAAATGTTCAGTGACATGTGTTTCATTGGTAACTATGCCTCGTGAAGATGATATACTTGGAACAGATGCATTGATTATATTACATTTTCAGATTCTCAGAGAAAGTGAATTGATGTGAACATCTATCATGATCACAATGCGACCTCCCAGTCACACACCAGCTTGCAGAATGACATGTGATGTCTCACTTCAGAAATGCCACCCATTGTACCAACCGATACTCAGCATTATCTTAGCTGTGTTTAAAAGAATGGCATAGCTTGAGCATGACTGTCATTTCCCCTTCTTAGACTGCTTAAATGCCTGTCATTGTGAAATAGACTAGTTCAACTTAAACCAGATTTTCACATGCTGATCACATCTTACTAGTCTATGACATTCCTCTGTCTTCACACTGGTCATGGCATTCTTACGACAATCCATTCCAATATTTAAATAGCTTTCTCCATCTTTCGTGCTTAGGTCTCTTTCCCTACCCCGAGTCTAGGAATGACTCTACTACTCATCTTTCAAAGCCTTACTTAATTTCCACCTCTGTCCCTCGTGTTTTCTCTGATCACTCTATCCACGTTGACCTCTTTATTTTCTCAAATTTTATGACTCACCCGGTAGGATTCCATTGTTTAGCATTATTTTTCATTTAGAATGTAAAATATAGAACAGACATACCTCGGAGATAGTGCAGTTTGGCTCCAGGCCACTGAAATAAAATGAGTATGGCAATAAAGCAAGTCAATTGAAATTTTTGTTTTTCCAGTGCATATTCAAGTTATGTTTACACTGTAGTCTACTGAGTATGCAATAACATTGTGTCTAAAAAACCAATTCACATACCTTAATTTAAAAATACTTCATTGTTAGGGGCGCCTGGGTGGCGCAGTCGTTAAGCGTCTGCCTTCGGCTCAGGGCGTGATCCCGGCGTTCTGGGATCGAGCCCCGTGTCAGCCTCCTCCGTTGGGAGCCTGCTTCTTCCTCTCCCACTCCCCCTGCTTGTGTTCCCTCTCTTTCTGGCTGTCTCTGTCTCTCTCAAATAAATAAATAAAATCTTAAAAAAAAAATACTTCATTGTTAAAATCATCTGAGCTTTGAGTGAATTGTAATCTTTTTGCTGATGTAGGGTTTTGCCTTGACATTGATGACTGCTGACTGATCAGGGTGGTAGTTGAACACTGGAGTGGCAATGACAATTTTTCAAAATAAGACAACAGTGAAGTTTGCCACAGTAATTGGCTCCTCCATTCATGAATGATTTCTCTGTAGCATGTGATGTTTTTTATAGCATTTTACCCACAATAGAAATTCTTCCAAAATTGGAGTCAGTTTTCTCAAACTCTTGCTCTGTTTCATCAAGCTTTTGTAATATTCTAAATCCTTTGTTGTCATTTCAACAGTCTTCATGGCATCTTCCCCAGGAGTAGATTCCACCTCAAAAAACTACTTTCTTTGTTCATCCTTGAGCAGTAACTCCCTATCTATTCAAGTACTATGACGAGATTGTAGCAATTCAGCCACATCTTCAGGCTCCACTTCTAATTCTAGTTTTCTTGCTATTTCTACCAAATCTCCAGTTACTCCCCCGACTGAAGTCTTGAACCCCTCAAAGTCATCCTTGAGGCTTGGAATCAAATTCTTCCAAACTCCTGCTGTTCTTATTGATATTTTGACCTCTTCCCATGAATACTGAATGTTCTTAGTAACACCTAGAATGGTGAGTCCTTTCCAAAAGGTTTTCAATTTACTTTGTCTAAATCCATCAGAGAAATTACAATCTATGGCATCTAAGGCCTTATGAGATGTATTTCTTAAAAAAAGACCTGAAAGTTAAAGTTACTTCTCAATCCATGGGCTACAGAATGGATATTGTGTGATCAGGCATGAAAACAATGTTAATCTCATTGTCCATCTCCATCAGAGCTCTCGGGTGACCAGGTCTATGGTCAATGAGCAGTCATATTTTAAAAGGAACCTTTTTTTTTTTTTTTCTGAGCAGTAGGTCTCACAGTGGGCTTAAAATAGTCACTAAAGCATATTACAAACAGCTGTGCTATCACCTAGGCTTTGTTGTTCTATTTATAGCACAGGCAGAGTAGATTTCCCATATTTCTTAAGGGCCCTATGATTTTTGGAATGGTAAATGAGCATTGGCTTCAACTTAAGTCACCAGCTGTTTTAGCCCCTAGCAGGAGAATCAGCCTGTCCTTTGAAGCTTTGAAGCCAGGCATTGACTTCTCTCTAGCTATGCAAGTGCTAGATGGCATCTTTCTCCCATCTAAGGTGATTTCATTTACATTGAAAATCTGTTTAGTGTAGCCACCTTCATTAGTTAACTAGCTAGATCTTCTGGGAAACTTGCTGCAGCTTCTCCATCAGCACTTGCTGCTTCACTTTGCACTTTTCTATTATGGAGACGGCTTCTTTCCTTAAACTTCATGAACCAACCTCTGCTAGCTTGAAACTTTTCTTCTGCAGCCTCCTCACCTCTCTCAGCCTTCCTAGAGTTGAAGAGTCTTGGGGCCTTTCTCTGGATCAGACTTTGGCTTAAGGAAGTGTGGCTGGTTTGATTTTCTACCCAGATCACTAAAACTTTCTCTTTAACATCAAAAAGGCTATTTTGCTTTCTTATCATGTGAGTGTTCATTTGGGTCGCACTTTTAATTTCCTTCAAGAATTTTTCCTTTGCATTCACAATCTAGCCGTTTGGTACAAGAACTCCAACTTTCAGCCTATCTCAGCTTTCAGCATGCCTTCCTCACTAAGTTTAATCCTTTTTAGTTTTTAATTTAAAGTGAGAGACATGCAACTTTCCCTTGCACGTGAACACTTAGAAGCCATTGTGGAGTTATCCCAGTATTGTAGCTCAGAGAACAGGCAGGCCTAAGAAGAGGGAGAGCAATGGGGGAATGGCCAGTAGGTGGAGAAGTGAGAACACACACATTTATCAATGAAGTTTGCTGTTTTATATGGACATGGTTGGTAGCACCCCCCCCCCCAAATTACAGTAGTGACATCAAAGATCACTAATCACAGATCACCATAATAGATAGAATAATAACGAAACGTTTGAGTTATTGCAAGAATTACCAAAATGTGACACAGAGACACAAAGTGAGCAGATGGTGTTGGAAAAATGGCACCAATAGACTTGCTCCATGCAAGGTTGTCGCAAGCCTTCGATTCATAAAAAAACGCAATATCTGCAAATCTCAATAAAGTGAAGTGCAATAAAACAAGGTATGCCTGTACCTGTATTCTGATAATGTAAATAAAAGAGTGCTTGTCATTTCATTAGCAATCTGTCTTTATCATTCCATGCTTTTTGTAAACTTGTATGTTCATATACCCCATAGGTCGAACTTTAGAAAATCGCAGCTTTTATAGATTAAATATGTTTGAATATCATCAGCTTCATATGTTTTCAAAATAATATTGTTATTCTATCCTTCATCACTATATTATGTCCCTCATTATATTACTCAGTGATTTTTCTTCCTAGTATTTCATTACTAACCCCTTCATGGCACTCTTAACCATATGCCTCCTTCTCTGCTATTATGTGAAACAAAATACCAAATACCTCCTCCCATCATGGCACCGCTTCTAATAAGATGTGACCTTTAAAATTCTTGTACTTCCCCACACTTCATCTTTTCCCTCAAGAGACCTTTAGATCATTATTACTGTCTGAAAACCTCTCCATCCTTGATAAGATGGCATGCTACTTTAAACACTTAATATTATTTAATTTTTATCCTCTTTATCTAGTTTTTTAAATTCTTGACTATATAATGACCCACAATTTTTTTTTTAATTTTTCTTTACATTGAAGATTTTATTTCATTTTTTCCTTGGTGAGAATTCTTTCTAGATTGTTTTACTCAGAAGAGATGTGTGGGTAATATACTCTCTCAACTTTGTATATTCTGAATGTATATATACTCCCTCTCCTCTAATTTCTAGAGTTGTAGATGAAGATTTTAATGACAGACTGGTTACCTTTCCTCTCTATATAACTTCTTATTCTGCCAAGAGATTTTCAAAAGATGATTTTTATCCTAATTTGGAAAAAATTTTAACTAACATTTGCTTAGATGTGTCGCTTTTCATCCGTGTTACCATCTTTGGGCTGAAATATTCTTGAGATCCATGACATTTTCTTTTAGTACTTTTCTAAATTATCCTCTTTTCAGTTGTTCGAATTCGTGCACCTGTTCAGAGCTTAATCTTTCTGCCTATAATATGTGCTGTTTTGACATATTTTTATATTTTTATTTTACATATTTTATATTTATATCTTCCTGTCCACAAATATGTGTCTCAGAAGTCATCATCCACTCCTTCTATACTTACATTAAATGTTTTAAGTTGAAAGTAACATTCTTAGTTCCAGAAAATCCTCTGCATGGGTAAATCGATCCTCTTTGAATGTCTCCTTGCTGTTGTTGTTGCTGTTGTTTGCTAGACTATCTTCTGTCCCCTCCTGAAGTTCTATTTCACTAGATTTTCAACTGTTTAACTGTTTCAACTGTTGAAGTATCCCTCTTGTGTTCCTTTCTCAGGCTGTCAGTCCCCTCAGATAACAATTATGCTCCTTTTTAAATCTCGGTTTTGCTTTCCCTGGAAATCCAGGTTCACCTGTTCTTTCTTGGTAGCAATACCTGAACTAGTTAGAAGCCATTAAATCACCTGTCCCTTATTAAGGGATCAGTATATTTCTAGAATTGTTCCTAGAATTGTCTATTCCTAGAATTGTCAGTTGCAAAACCTGGTCTTCTCCCAGTACCAGCTGTAGAGAGGAATCAGCTCACTTGTTCAGAACCCTCCAGGCTGGTGCTCAAGCTTCCCCTGGCCCAAACAGCATTAGTTCCTGTGTCTGCTCAGGCCCTGCTGAGCCTTGTGATGGTTAATCTTATGTGTCAACATGGCTGGGCCCTCCTGCCCAGATTTTGTCAGATTTTATTCTGAATGTTTTTGGATGGTTCTTTTTGGATAAGGTTAACATTTGGGACACCTGGGTGGCTCAGTAGGTTAAGCATCTGCCTTTGGCTCAGATCATGATCCCAGGGTCCTGGGACCGAGTCCCACATTGGGCTCCTTGTTCAGTGAGGAGTCTGCTTCTCCCTCTGCCTATCATTCCCCCTGCTTGTGCTCTCTCTCGCTCTTGCTCTGTCTCGGACAAGTAAATAAATAAGATCTTTTAAAAAAAGATTACCATTTAAATCAGTAGACTTTGAGTAAAGCAGATTACTCTCCATAATGTGGTCGGACCTCACCAATCAGTTGAAGAACTTGACAGGACAAAGGCTGACTTCTGATCAAGAAGGAATTCGATCAGTGGACTCGCTTTGGACTTGAACTGCAACTCTTTCCTGAGTCCTCAGCCTGCCAGCCTTCCCCATCATATTCTGGACTTGTCAGGCTCCTTCCACAACTGGGTGAGCCAGTTCCCTAAAACAAATCTCTCTCCATACATATATACATATTCCATACATATATGCATCTGTTGGTTCTGCTTCTCTGGAGAAGCCTGACTAATATAACTTTGATCACATCATCCTGTCCCTGATATCTCTTTATTTCAGGAGAGATACTTGTTATTTAGAATAACCAGAAGAACATAAAAAATGGCTATATGACACAGTGTGCTCTAACTGTCCGCTATATTTATTGATCTGAAAAATGGCCAAAACTGATTCATAATGCAACACTCCCGATGTTTTGTACCAAGTGCCAATTGTACTCTGGCCACAGGTTTTCAAGATGGCTTCCTATCTGAACCAAATGGAATCATTTCACACGGAGGTGTCCTGCTGTGTTTGAGGAAGCCAGGCATGAGTGATTTATACCATAGTCATAACATACACTGACTGGTGACTGCTCTAACCAGTCACACCCTCACTTCTAGAGCATTTTGCCTGGGGATACAATAAAGAAGGTAGCCATTAGAGAAAGGGAGAATAGAAGGAATAGGAGCTGACTGAAATGCAGAAGAAAGAACTCCTCACTAGACAGAGAGAAAGAGCTTTTCTAAGGGGCTGTTCTTGCTGTGCAGTGACAAAGCTGCTGGGAGATTCCTAGTGCTACACTGTAGCCTGCTCAGGGTCCAGATTTTCTTCAAGTCCAGGAAGGTTGCTTATGAAAGTATTTCCTGCTTTTCAGCACTTTGGTTTATTGTTAAAATAAATGTCCACGAGTTGACTTATGCAATCCCACTGTGTGTCCTCATTTCTTTCAACATGAAGGAACTAATACATTATTATATTTAAAGAAATATTTAAAGGTATCTTTACACAGTGGAAATACCTTACAGGGAGTGTTTATTTCATTAAAAACAATAGTATTGCATTGTTTTTTGCCAAATGCACTTTGTTCATTATTCTAAAAAATTGACTACAAATCTCTTTCAATAAAAGAGGTAACATTGCTCTTTTCTAGTAGTTAAAAGCAACATTTTAATACAATTGTTTATAAACTTGAAAATTATTCTATAAGCATTTATTAGTTTACTAATATTTTTATAATATAATTTTGATTAAAATAAGTTAAATGTAATTTATAATGGTTTAGATTGCTGACTAGGAGTTTATGCATGCCTCCTTAACATAATAGTATACTGAAAAAAGAAAATAGAATCATCCAACTTCTATATACATCTGTAGCTCAGTCTATATTTACTGGGATGGCGTGGGGCAGGCATCTCAGCTGGAGTCCCACAGTCCCCAGTGGCGAGATTAAACTCATCTGATGAACTAGCTTAGAAGTATTACCGGTTTAAATTTATCTTCTTGCAGGTTTTACATATTTGCATTGTACACTAGCAAGTAGTTGATTAGGGGAAGCAAGAGTAGAGCAATCAGTCGGCGTCTATCTGATCTTGGTTTCCAGTCTGATTTTAGAAACTTGTAGCTGAGTCTTTTTGACAAAAGAACTATTTGAAGGACCTGTTTTATATGAGGATATCCGGGGGAGAGTGAATTGCAAACTTAGTGCCTAGATGACAAAGTGCTACACAAAGCAGAGGAAAGAAGACTTCCCCTGCCCACTTCTGTAGAGAACCATCTGGTGCAGTGCTGTGGAAAATACAGAGTACTGCCTTCGGGACGTGATGATGTGCTACTTTGGGACTGGAGACAGGGTCCCAATGCTGGTGGCAATAAGATGCTGAACTTCAGTA
The DNA here is from genome assembly GCF_024610735.1 of Ursus americanus. NCBI lineage: Eukaryota > Metazoa > Chordata > Mammalia > Carnivora > Ursidae > Ursus > Ursus americanus. The sequence continues at coordinate 58,323,126 of NC_142139.1, read as the reverse complement.
GTTATCTACCATCAGTTGTCAATGTAGGGTCAGAGTAAAAGAATAGGGACATTAGTGCTTAGTAAATTTGTAGTGACTCCCAGGGAATTCAGAAATATGGTGAGGTTTTGCAGAGAAGAGATTAGGGGGTCTATATATAAGGGAGAGCAAGAGTCAGAGAAATTGAGTCATCACTATTGATATCGTCTCCATTCATACACAGGTGAATGAAGTGCAGGGCAATTCAGGTTACATGAGCTATAGATGGCAAATAGTTGAAGCAGGATGTCAATAATGAGATAAGAATAAGCAAATATGAAAACAAGGTTGTACCAGAATTTACTGGAACGATGTATGGCATTAATTTGAAGGGGTGTGTATGTATATGCATATATAATCACTTGATACATATATATATATATATTATACATGTATAAAATCACTTGCACAAAGTGACACGTGTATATGTATAAAATCATCTTTCTAGATTTGTCTCTTTATCTTAAAACGAGATCAGTAATATCTGACCATTCTTACTTTATAGGGTTTTTGTGAGAAACATTGAGGCAATGTGCAAGAAATCACTGGACTTACGTTAAGGCACTATGCACATGGAAAGAATGAAATGATAGAAATGTAGTATAAAATAAAGAAGAATGTAGGACTGGTAGTAAAAAAATGCTAGGTTTTTATCATAAGTATGACACTGACTTTCCAAATTTGGAGAATACAATTAGTATCCTTGTTCTGTTATAAAAATGCTCAAAATGCATATGTCAGAAAGCTTATAAAATATTTTATCAAGTTGCATAAAACATTTCTACAATTATAAAACACAAAAACTAAAAAATTAAATCAGTCCAATGATTTCTTTGTTTATAAAACACTTGCTATAATTCCAAAAGTTATTCCTCAATGATTGTTATTCTTTAATACAAAATAAAAAGAATTTTATATCCATGAGTGGATTCTGATGTATATATATCTCAATTAATGTGTACTATTAAATTCTATTAGATTGTTATCTAGGTCAATGTCTATTAAGTTAATCTAGTAATTTTAGTCCAATAATGAATTTGGATCCCTAAGGCTCAGTTGGTCACCATGGAAATTCAAACCATTATTAAATGCCTGATAATACTAATTCCATTGTGCTTACATGGTCATTTCACATCAGTAAACCAAACACTGTATTAAATTAAATTCTTTACGCATTAAATCTCTTTTTCTATTATACTATAATGTCTATGTTTTATAAACAATGTAAGTTTGTTATACATATTTTGGGGCAAAGATATTTTCCTTTAAAATAAAACAATCCTTTAAAAAAGGGGGGAAAAGAAAAGAAAAGAATCCTATTCTGAGCTTCTCGTTTTCCTGAGGATCACTTACGTCATGTTTCTATGACTACTAAGTGTCAGAAGGCCCAGATGCTTTCATCTGGCATGAAGCCTGCACAAAACTACTGTGATTCACTCAGAATCAAGTCAAACTGGCACTTACAGTTCTGAAGTCAATGTCTAGAAAGTGTTGCCATCAGTCTCTGGTGCTGGCACTTTTCCTTCCCTAGTGGGTAAACACACACATTTCCTCTATAGCACTCATCAGATAATGGAGCCAAGAAGGCCTAGAACTCATTACTGAAATACTTGTGCCAGATCTTGGATAGGAATTTTGGAGGATGTTCAAATAATCACTTGAATCTCTATGAATTATGCCTAAAATACAATGCCATAATGGTCATTTAGGCTTGAATGAATTATAATCCCTCGAATCATGAGAAACTTTCAGTTACCATAGTATTGGCATGTCGTAAATATTTGTTACCATCATAATGATGACAGCAGAGTCCCAGGTCATCAAAAATTTATTCTCTATTTTTTGTTCTCTCACTCTTCCTCCTAAAACTTACATACACTGCATAAGTCCATAAACTGTATTACACTAAATGTAAGGATGGTTCTAACTCCTACTAAAAATTAAAACCACTAACTTCATGGAGTTTTAAGATTTACTATTAACGGAAAGATCACCATTAGAGTTGAGGTATAAGTATTACTGGGCATTAAGATTTTTCTGCGTGGCAAACTGATAGAAAATACAAACTTAGACTTAACACTTACTTCAAAGCTGTACAGGAAAGGGTTAAAACTGGGAAGAACAAAATTGAATGCAAGGCTTCAGGAAAATGAATGGCAGGCATAAAATCAATTTAACCTTAGTTTACTTGATCCATTTAGATTCAAATCCTTTCCTTTACTAGATGTTTCTCATCTTTTCCTTCTTGGCTCTTATCAGACATCATCTCCCTTCGGCAGAACATTTTCCCATTTCTTCATGATCAAGGCTTATGACCTACTCATATACCTCCTCCAAAATGTGGGGCATTTATAGCCAGAAAAATATTGATAATAATCACAACTACTATAAAAAGAGATTTTTAACAAAGCACATACATGCACAATACCGGATTGGAAACAGGTTTTGGGCAGATGCTTACAAAATGTTTGTCTTGTAATAATAAAACCTAAAGTGAAGAGAGAGAGCTCCACTTGAAGTACGTGTTAATATGAACCCTCTCATGACAATTTTTGGGAGACTTTGTATCAACTGACCAGATTTGAAGGCACAAGAAAAATTCTGATTCAAATTATAGGTGATTCAAATATGAACATATAGGCATGGGAAACAGGGATCTGTGAATATACAGATAACCATGAATTGAGCATAACTACAGTCCGGTTAGTTTAATTATATAATTTAATTAATACTTACAATAACTGTGTGATAGGTGCTATCATTAAACCGTATTTTACTAATGTGAAAAATAAGACCAATTAATCTTATTTTTTTTAATAATTTTTATTTTGTTATATTAGTCACCATACAGAAGACCAATTAATCTTATGCACACTTGCCCATGGGAAGTTGATATTTCTAAATAGACATATTCTGAGTTTTGCAAAAAAACAAGTAAATTGAATTATTGTAAAAGTTAATTTTGTCTTATTTTTTAATATAAACTCATTGAAGTTCAATAAATCTCCTGAGATATTTCTACTGCTTTTTTCATATTATAATGTTGAAGGGGTTTTTCCCCTAATGTCACTCAATTCAGTTTCAGCTAAATTTTGTTCTATTATTAGCCATATAAATGAGCATCTCAACAGAATGCTCACAATCTTTTCACTTCCATTTTACATTTTCATTATTATACAATGACTGTCAAAGGAAATCTTTCATTAAAAGTTAATTTTAACCTAATGAATAATAATGAACGTTATTTTGGTAATACTGCCTAATGTTGACCACCTCCCAACAAATTTCATTATGAAATTTACTGAGAACACATCATAGACGTATAAATTATTCTGAAATTATTAACAATAAACAGTGCTCATTGTTGCTAGTAATAAATTTTTTTAAAAAAAGATGCCAGATACTGTTTTTAAGGGACAGGAGGCATCAATAAAAGATGACCAGGAGCCATTGTAGTTACAGCTAATTACCATTGTTTTACTTCCCGGATGCAAAGTAGTTACAGTATCTCCCAGATGAAGCACATTTCTGCTTCTCATTCTGTTTGGCTGGCAATCTTGTTCAATTATGTAGAATAAAGACATTTAAGAACAAAATGGGTCCCTGATCAGCACTAAAGTGAGCTGCTGTTTAAAGGAAACTAGGAAAGCCTATTGTTAATCATTTTAAAGTATGGTACATTCCTACATCTCAAATAGTGTTTAATTCAGACTCTTTAAATGTTTTGCTATGGAAATTCACAACAATTAGGTATGAACACGTGTTAACTTAGATCATAAGGTTTAAGGGGTCCTGGGATCCAATCTCCAGAAGAGAAAAGTAGTAACCATGTTGTGTCAGGTTTTCACAATACTTTTTTTTCTTTTTCTGTCTTTCTTTCTCTCTCTTTTTCTTTTTCTTTCTTTCTTTCTTTCTTTCTTTCTTTCTTTCTTTCTTTCTTTCTTTCTTTCTTTCTTTCTTTCCCTTTCTTTCTTCCTTCCTTCCTTCCTGCCTTCCTGCCTTCCTCCCTTTCTTCTCTCCTTTCTCTCTCTCTCTTTTTAAAGAGGAAGAGAGGGGGGCGAGGGGCAAAGGGAGAGAGAGAGAGAGAATCTTTTTTTTTCTTTTCTGGTTCTTTCTTTCTTTCTTTCTTTCTTTCTTTCTTTCTTTCTTTCTTTCTTTCTTTCTTTCTTTTTCTTCTTTTATATGTTAGTCACCATACAGTACATCATTAGTTTTTGATGCAGTGTTCCATAATTCATTGTTTGGGTATAACGCCCAGTGTTCCATGCAATACATGCCCTCCTTAATATCCTCCACCTGGCTAGCCCATCCCCTCATCGCCTCCCCTCTAAAACCCTCAGTTTGTTTCCCAGAGTCTATAGTCTCTCATGGTTCATCTCCCCCTCTGTTTTCCCCTCCTTCATTTTTCCCTTCCTTCTCCCTGCTATTCCTTATGTTCCACAAATAAATGAAACCAAATGGTAATTGTCTTTCTCTGCTTGACTTATTTCACTTAGCATAATGCTAAGAGAGAGAGAATCTTAAGCATGCTACGTGCTCAGCATGGAGTCGACAGGGGGATTGATCTCAGAACCCTGAGATCATGACCTGAGCCAAGATCGTGACCTGAGGCGAAATCAAGAGTCGAACGTTCAACCAACTGACCCACACAAGCGCCCTCACAAAACTTACTTATACAGGAGTGCCATTATTCAAAAAGTCTGATTCAATGATTGAAGATAATGTCATGATTTAGAGCCCTTGGGCAAATGATTATATTATAAGGAATTGTACAATTTTTAATTCATTAAATAAATAATGTATATAAATATAGATAATTTCTATAAAAATTAAGTTGGGTAAAGGGATAGAAAATGAATGAAAAGGACTATATCTATATATGATAATATGGTGACTGGCAGAATGTCTAAGCAGGTGATATATAGTCTTGTGAACTTACTGAAGGAGAGAGTGGGTTGGAAGATATGAATTAGCAATGTTCCAGGAAGCAGGAATAGCAAGTGAAAAGTCCTGCAACCTGTTTAGCATCCTTGAGGATAAACAATGAAGCCAGTGGAGAGACTAAATGTCAATCAGTAGGAGACCAGGGCAGTGACATAAGTAGGGATGGATCATGTTGGATCTCATAATCAGGGAATAGATTTGGATTTAATTTTGAATACGATGACCAGAATTTGTAGGCTTTTGAGCAGAGAAGTCAAATGATCTGATCAGGTTATATATTTCTAGATGATCCCTCTGGTTGCTCCTTGAAGAGCTGACTATGGGACAAGAAGATCAGTTGGGAGGTTACTAAAATAATTTAGGTGACAGAGATCAATGGTTTGATGTCAATAACAGTGAAATCTCCTTCAACCATGCTGCACACTTTTCAAGAGCCACTGTAGTTCATTTTTGTCTATTTTTCTTCCAGAGTTTGGAGAAGTATTTGAAATGTAGTGACATTAAAAATTATTTTTTGAACAAGTGATGAATAAATGAATAAAATGATAAGACTTAAAAAGACTTCGAATATTCAAAATTATCATTAGCTAAGACAAATGGAAGTAGTGAAAAGTTAGATATAATTTCATAAGATTCCTGAGGCTTATAGTGGAATGCATGACTTGATATGATTATATAAGGGGATAATCTGTTTTAAAGAAATAGATCAAATACAAGAGTTAAGAACAGCTTTTATTCGTGTTGTGGTCACATATACTGAAATAAAAAAAAAACAGTGATAAATACAGTGAAAATCTTTAGAGCTAAAATAAAAAGAAGACTGGACAGGACAGTTTTCAGGACTAAAAATAAGTGTTTTCTAGAAATACAGATGAGCAGTCTTAAAACTGATTTCATAAAACACACGGGCATATGTGAGCTTGCACACACACACACACACACACACACACAAACATACACACCACTCTAGATGGATTATGCGAAAGGATGTTTTTACCACTTAGAAAAAGATGTTACAAGAATTAGGAAACACCACATACTAATTAAGGAACAGCTACCTAAACCAACTGCATTTTCTTCTCAACATCTGGTGCATGTTATTAGATCCATAGTTCAGGGATATACCATAGGCAGACTTACCTTGATTTCAGAAATATATGGACCTTTTTTCCCCCCCCAAGTTATATATGGAGAAATGCCAGCTGGATAGCTTTCTAGCTGCTATAGCATTTATAATGAATAATGTATAATATAACAATATGTATTAAATAATGTATCAATATCAATTTATACTCTGTCTTTAATATTATATCAAAGGATTCCCTATTTCAGTTCCTTCCATTCCACTTTTATAAATGATGTTCAAAAAGCATGCTTTTCAATTTTGTGATACAGTACTACTCAGAAGGATAGCTAAACTGTTAAAAGATAAAATCTATGTCAATAAATTCTCAAATGAGAGTTTGAAACTGAAACTAACTCAATGGGACACAATGGGATCATATATAGAAAATGTATGATTAGAAAAAATAGTCATGCTAAAAATATGACTTAGTAGCAATTCATGAGAAAGAGATTAGAGAATTAATTGAATGAAAGCCAACTTTATCTGATATCAAGGTAGACCTTTATCATTTCAAATTTGGTTTACCTCTTCCAGGAAGCCTTCCTGACCCTGAAATGCTATGTGGATACACTTCTATACTTAAATTAGTCTGGTTAATACTAATCCCAAAACAAAGAAGTATAAGATTATGGAATAATAAAAACTCTGTGTGTCTTTGAACATTAGATAGAATTCTTCTAACAAATTCAAAGAATCCTCTTAATTTACTATAACTCTAAGGGCACAGATGTTCCAGAAAAGAACCCTGATACTACACCTAAGGTCTTAGGGTCTATCTTTTAGTTGCTTCTTTTCTGTTTTTATTGTTTTAATGCAAGAAATGTCCATTTCCTGAAAGGTGAAAGCCATATCTTCCTCATCACTCACCTGTGGTGTTTAACAACATATTCCCCACCCCCCAATAAATCAACTACTAATTAAAAACAGATATTTAAAATACCTTATATTTCAAAAATTACCACATATGCCTCAAAGATGTAATTGCCAGAACAAAACATAAACTAACAATATTAATAAGAACATTAACAAAGACATTTAATGAAATACATACAACCTAATTTGCTAATGTACTTTTCAAAAGATTATTGAGATTTTATCAAGAGGTAGTTTCTGGATTTTCTTATTTTTAAGATAATTTCAATATTTAAGTAGGCCAGATATTTCAAAATGTAACTAAAATATAACTAAAACATAAGAAACAAATATAAAACATTAGACCACAGAACAGTGTGAGGTACTTAAAGTGGTACTGAGAAGGGAATTTAGAGTCCTAAATGTGTGGTCTACAGTAGAAAAGAGGCTGAAATTAAGGAGCTATGAATCTATTTTTAAAATTTAGAAAAAAGTATAGTAGTGAAAGAAAGTCAAAGAAAAGAAATAATACATATTAGATGGTAAATCAATGAGAAAAATACAATAGATAAGATAAAGCAAAAAAATTTTTTTGCAATGATTAATAAAATTGACAAGTTCCTTGTTTAATAGATTAAGAAGAAATGAAGAAAAAAGTACAAATGATATTTGAAAGAAAAAGCAACATAAATTTAAGTGTTGCAGACATGAAATACTGGAGAACATAATGAATAAATTTGTTAATAAATATGAATACTTAGATAGAATGGATAAATTGCCGGAAAAATACAATTAATTGCAGGAGAAACAGACAATCACTAGTACTATAACTATTTAAAAAGGTTAATGTAGTAGTTAAAATTCTTTGCTCCAAAAAAAGTCCAGGTCCAGATAGTTTCAGCTACCAGGTCTCCAAAATTATTAACAAAAATATAATTCTCATGTACAACAAGCAGTTACAATTGTAGAAAAATAGAAATTATTACTCAAGTAATTTATGAAGCTATCATTACATTGTTACCAAAACTTGACAAGGACTCTGAGAAAAACTCATGTCCCATATTCACTCACAAATAAAGACTCAAAAAATGCTGAATAAAATATTAGCAAACCAAATCCAATAACAAATAAAAAGACAGATTTAGTCTAGAATTGCAAGTTTGATTTCCATTACAAAATCAATAGAAATAATTTACCCAAATGACAAATTAAAGGAGAAAATTTATCTTATTATCTATTTCAATAAATGCAAACAAACAAAAAAAACTTTGATAAAAACAACATTCATTTAGGTTTAAACAAAAATAAACCAAACTCTCAGCAAACTAGATCCAGAAAGCTTAGGAACCATAATAAAGTATATTTTTATTAAATAGAGATATAAAACCTTAAAGTAGTGTCTAATTTGCTCTAGTCAGAATTATAACAAGTCCAGAGTTGCCACTAGCAGCCACTATTCACCATTACACTGGAATACCTAGTAAGTGCAGTAACTAGAACTAAACAAAAAGAATGAAAATTATAAGATCTAGAATGGAAAAAAATAAGCACTGTCATTACTTGTAGATATTAGGAATATCTACATTGAAAATTCAAGCTAACCTATTGGTAAACGATTATAATTAATAGAAGAGTTCAGGAAGTTTTCTACATTCAAATAAATATTAAAATTTATTAACACTCTATAAACATCAGATTTCTAGGAATAACACTAAAAAAATCTGAGAATAAAATTATAAACACATCTCTAAAGATAATAAATAAGCAACAAATAAATATAATATATGCTATAGAATGGACGATTCAATATTGAAAAATAGTCAACTATCTCTTAATTTAATTAACCTCTACTCAAGAACCATGTACAAAAATATTTATAGCAATATTATATACAACCACCCAAACCTAGGAACTCCCCAAATGCCCATGATCAGGAGAATGTTGTAGAAAATTAAATGGTAGAAATGAATCAACTAGAATTACACACATTGACAGAAATGAATCTCAAAAATAATTTTGGGTGAAGAAAGAAAGTCATGCATTATGATTCAATTTTTAGATCAAGTTCAAACACAGGAAAAATGCAACAGTATTTGTTTAGGTATACATAAATAAGTAGCAAAAAACTACACAGATGATCCTTTTCCTCAACTTAGATATAAATACCAGAGATGTTTATTTTGATTATGCACCTGTTTATATATTTATGTGTGTATAGTCCTTTTATTTATGTTCTATTTCATATAATTTAAAAAATGATGAATTTTAGTCTATTATGTCATGTATCTTCCAGTGAATCATGTAACAACTTAACATTTAAAAGGTTTTTTTTTTAACTCCATAGAAAATTTACGCCTTAGAAAATTTGTTATATTACCAATTTTCTTTGTAGGTCAACTTTCCCTTGGCCCAAATAAGATGAGGGCATCAACAGTATGTTTATACAGGAGGCAGAAAGAGTCATATGAAACAGAAATAAATGTGGAGTACTGGGTTTTGTATCTAAAACTCATCAGTACAAGTGAAGGTTAGGCATACCAAATCAAGTGAAAGAAACTTAGATGAATTAATAATTATAGTTATCATTAGTTGGGTTTTAATATGTCCAAATAATTGGCCAGTTACTTTAGGTATATCTTCTTTAATCCTTACAGCAATTCTGCAAAGAGTAATATCAGAAAGATAAATTGATTTGCTACTCACACAGCTCCTGTAGAGAAAAGTTAGAATCTGAACCCAGGTGTGTTTCTCCCTTGCATATATGCTCTCGTCATTACTCCATATTGCCCAAATATTATTATTTGATGTCTGACAGTGGGGTGTAATGGAGCATGATAAGACCTGATTTTTAATCTAGCTCTGCAGATTATTAACTGTTTGACCTTGGATAATATTTAATAAATCCTTAAGGACTCAGTTCTATATTTTTTCTTTTTTTCTCTTCTTTTTCTTACAAATTGGGGATAATAATAACTACTAGATTCATTATGAGGTGTAAATTAAATTCATATGTAAAGTTATCTAGTACAAAATATCTGTTCAATAAATTGCAGCTTCAGTTGATTCAATTATGTGAACATCTCCAAAAAATTTTAGCATCCTGGGGTTAGAAAGAGAAACAGATGGTTGGATTCATACAGGGCTAATGGAGCAAATAGAAGAAAAAGATAAGAGAGCCAGGAAAGTGAGGATGATGGTAAAGAACTCTCTCATGACTATTCCATTCACAGGGTCATGGCCAAGATGGGGAGACAATGAAACATGGAAGAGGCTGGTTCTCTGACAAATAGAGAAAATCCTTGGGATGAGCAATTTAAAAAAAAAAAGTTGGAGGGAGAGGGGAGCTTTTTTTGAGGAAAGGAATGGAAGAAGAAAATGAAAGAAGACTTTAATTAGGTCAACCACAACCAACCCAGAGCAAAGAAGAGTTCATAGCCTGAATAATTGCATAGCTATTTAAATACTCTCACTCCAGTCTTCCTGATGGGATGACCTATGAGAAAGGTTGACCAGGAGGACCTCACACTGTGCTTAGTCACAGTTTTGCTGCTGATTTGACTTGGAAAGCAGTGTCTCAGTGCTGCTCAGATGTCTTTACCAAACAAGAGCTTCTCTATTTCTATGACAGCCTCACTATGAAAAAAAACAGAGTTCCTCCGGTTGAGTAAAAGCATATGGACTTCCTACCATATGTTACTCATGTTCATTTGATTTCTAATTATATACCTTTCTGAATCCCTGTTACCAACAACCTAATTTTACAGTCTTCCTACAAGGACTTAATTTTTCCTGTTACTTTTTCCAAGAAGTAATATGTTTTCTCTATCTCTATGTAGCCCAACACTAGAATTCTGCTGCATATATACAGACCTACTTGATTCTTTTTAACTGCCTGCCTGTTTGCTCAAGTGTTGTCAACCTCAGTTCCCCAGCTCCTGTGATTCACCAGCTTGCTGTACCCCCACCAATGCCTAGAATTGTGGTACCCCTTCGATGTGCATTGTCAGTTAGATATCCCTCAGCCCTAGCAAATGAACCAAGATCAAGACAAATGTCTACCAAGGCAAGTCTCACTGATAAATCTCAATATATCCCCAGGAATTATTAAAAAGCAGCTCAGAAATATGAAGCATCATAGATTTCTAAAACTTGTATATCCTCTTCTTCAGCTAATATCGCGAAAGCTATTCGTTGTTTGTTTTCTCTCTGAAATTTGGAAATTGTTTTAATCCTGCCCAGCATTGACTCCAACACCCCCACAAGACACACCTTACTGTATGCAGAAGAAATGCTAATTAGAGATCCTTTAAGTGACAAATGAGACACTGCAGTAAGTAAAGTAGCACTTTGGCTTACACTGAACTTCATACCTGAGCGCATAGCCTCTTTCTGAATGCTTTCATAGTCATGCCAGTCCTTTCTTCTCAAACCATCTGTCCATGCATAGAATTGCCCATCTCCCAGGCCCAGTGGAAATGTCTGTGGAAAAGGAAAGTATTCAGAGCATAAAAAGGAGGCATTTCCTTTTGCATGGTAGGCAAACACACCGAGCACATAATAGGCAATCAAAGAATATTTGTTGAATAATGATTCTTCTAAGTACACTGAAAAGAAAGCTATTGCTAGTGACAAGATTAATATACATTTTAAAACCCTTTTCCAGCTTTTAAAATAAAAGCATGGGTCACCCACAACCCCTACCATTTCCTATTTTGTTTCATCAGAGACATGAACTCACTGTATCACCTCCTCTGAGCAAAATACTAATAATGGTATTAAACGGAGTTGATTTTGTTCGTGATTTGTACAGTTTCATTCATTTTGATCAAGTGTATTTGAATGGCCTGATAATAATATTAGCAGCCATCCAGTGAGCGCTCACTATGCACCAGGCACTATGTTAAACACTCTGTGTATAAAAGATTGTTTAATCTTTGTAATAATCTGTGGTTGTAAATCTCCATTTTTCTGCCGCTTAAAGTAAAGGCCCAGAGAACTAAAATAATTTTAATTAAACTGTAGTGGCAAAGTCAGAGCTTGGAACGGTTCTGTTAAGACCAAAATTGTGGTCTTAATAAGTATGAATACTGTCTCCCATCTAGATTTCTGTGAAAGTATGGTACATGGTTCCACTTGCCGTTGAAATCAGCGCCTACTCAACAACTAGTCACAACATATGTTTTACGCTTTGGTAAAACCCAATATGTTCCAATGTCAACTTGAAAATAATATTTGTGTACATTGCTAAAACTGCTTTTTTGGTGTTTATTTTTGGTAATAAGCAAATGTTTTGAGTGAAATTTATTTTCACAATCTTAATACTCAACATAATGGAAAATAAATGTTTTCATATTCACATACCATTTTTCTTTTATTTGGTTTACTTTTTGAAATAATATATCTACAGAATGAAGAGAAAAAAATGTAAAGTTTCAATTTAGATAAAACAAAAGATGAATCATTTCAGTGAGGAAATTGTACGCTAAGAGGCTTTCCAAGGCAAATAAAATGTCTTATTTCTTAGTTTGAAACAGTATGACTATTGTGCTTATGAAAAATTATCTATCTCAGTCCATCTTTGTAGGTTATAAAGGATCCACTTGTTTGAAAGGATGAAAATGGAGCTTGACATTAAAAAAAAAAAGTACTTAAAATCAGAAGAAAGATTTGCCAAATCAGGTGACTGTTATCTAGATATTTAAAGGGAGTTATTACAAGAGTGGTGATTTCAGGAAAATGAAAACAATAGAAGAATAAACATATAAGGATGATGAAGGGGTTATGTAAAATATTAAGGATAACAAGAATAAATTTTAGAAGGAGGATGACAAGAAAGAAAAGTTATGGAGAGTTAACAGAAAAGAATATAGTAAAAATAGAAGAAAAATGGAAAAATAATTTTGGAAAGAAATTTGGGCTTATAATAGCAAACATTAAAAAACATGTCATGTGTCTTTTCTAATTGATATTGATCACATAATTAGAAATTTTACCAAAACTCAGCTGGCAATCAGAAGTTTTAAATAATCAAATAGCTTTAAAATGCAAAACTCATGCTTTGTCTCAAACTTGCATTTGCAACAATAAATACTGAGCAACAATGAAAATCCTTTATACTGATTCAGGTAATACCAATTTATAAACACCACTTTCAGATTAAAATAGATAATTTCAAAATAAATTTTGACATTAAGCATGAAGATATTCTTGTGTAAACTCCAAATACACAAAACTCTCTCTGGTTACCTATTGGTTCACAAACAGGCCCCCCAAAAATGGAGGGCAGGGAGAGCCCAAGGAAAGAGGCAGGCCACTCCAGTATGGTAGGTGACAGGTGTAATAAGCAAGGGAACTTACTATGAAGCTTGTCTTGGGCACCACTAGACAAGTAGATCCTTGCACAGGCCCACCAGAATCTTAAAAGTTTATATAGAGACCTTAATTGGGTTCAGTCACATAAGCAGTCCAATAGTCTCAACAACACCTTCCTCTCTCCAGCTGTTGTTTTAAACAGCTAGTGCAGGAATGGTAGGTGGAGTGTACGTTCCAAGGACAGGGGAGGGGTGAGGAGGCTCTGATTGCCCAGGTCCCATTCTCCTGTCAGCTGTAGTCATGTATGTCCTCATAATGATCTCTTCCAACACTTCACCCATCTTGACCAGCTCTTACAATCTAACACATTCCCCCTCTTCTGCAATGCACCCTATGAAGTCAGCAAGGGTTTTATTAGCATGGAAGCGGTTCATTTGGTTGCTATCTGGCTGCATCTGAGGCAGAGGTCACAGCAACAATATAGGCACATACAAGTAAAAATACAAGTTAAGATAATGATTCCTAAAATAAGTAACTTTTTTTTTTTTTTTTCTCCACCAAGAGCCCCACGATCACAACCATTGATTTACTAAGTCCTCTAGGCTTGGGGTTAGATTGCTCAGGATGTTTACTTGTATCCTCATGTGATTTAATAAAAATGATACATTAACAGACTCATCAGGTGTGAACACACAACATTCTGTTTGGATAATGGCACAGGCTCTTCCTTGCAGGGCAGTAAGAGTGTCCAAGGCCATACTAGTTTAGAGGACAGCTTTTCTCATTTGAGACATTTCAGTATTCAGTAAAGACAGACTTTGCTGGCTATTCTTTAAGGCTTGCTGGGTGAATTTAATGAGGATTTCTATGTGTGCTACAATGCCCTTCAGCCCAGTGGAGGAAACAAAGATGGTAGTCAAAGGACTATTCTATTGGAAAACAGAACGTGCCTACCTGGTCTTAAAGAAAGAGAAATTGACAGCTTTAGAAACTTGACCTGGTTGACATGTTGGCTGGGGGAGGCAGCACTGTCAGGCATGAGGAGATGGACTGGGGAGTGGGATATGCCAGACCAGAACCCTCACCCTCTTCCCTCTTGTGATGGTGCCTATCCTATTCCAGGCATACGGCTTTCCAATAGGTCTAGCTTGCAGCAAGACAATGAGATACCAGTGGAGAATGAGTAGTTCCAACCCTCACCCGGGTGTGCTAAGTAACTCACCCATCCCAGTAGGACATCTCATTGCAAATTCCAATAGATAATTCCTTTCCTAGGTATGATGGGACTTGGCGTTCTCAGCAGCACAGCCTATTGATCCCACAACTTCCATACCTTTATAGTACTTGGTGCCTTGGCAGGGGTCCCCAGTCTGGTATATGGGGCAATAGAGCCTACTGGTTGACCATAAAAATGTACTAAAGCCTCGACAGTACTTTGGTCCACCTGGCCAAAGAGGTATTGCCTGCTAGTAATCTAAACTGCTGCTTTGATATTTCATTTTTTTCCTTTCTACCAACCCTGCTGTTTTGGGGTTAGAGAGAAGATGAAATCTTTATTCAATGCCATGTTCTTTTCCCCAGTCTTGCACATCACAACCTTTGAAATGCAACCCCCCAATCACCATCTACTCAACGAGGGTATCCATACATGATACCCAGCTTCTCTAATCCTCTAAGGGTGTCAGCCTGGTTTGCACAGAGACAGAGGGAAGCTAGGGTTAAGCCAGAGGCAGTGTCCACACAAACAAAGGTATGTTTAGAAGCCCCCTAGGAGGGAGGGGGCCAAAATTTGCTAATATCTCACTGTTTGGGAATGCTGCTGTTCGGGAAGTCTGCCTCAGACTCCTTTGACAGTTGCCTTCAGCATTGTTTAGAACACACAGAACATGCTGTTACTGTATTAAACAAGTCCGTGTATTTCAAGGCCAATGTGTCATCTTTGACAATACACCATCCCACCCAGGCACCATGGTGGTTGCTCTTTCTATAAAACCAATCTGCTATATCTACTCAAGGGTCAGTTTATGGCTTATACCTAATCCCGAGCATCAGCTTCCTGATTGCCAGGGGGTGTCGGTGCCTTTAGGAATCTAGACTTAGAAGACAGGTTTGCCTCAGGCTATCGCAGGTAAACCCACATGTGTTTCCTCACATCCTGACCCCACAAGGGCTTATTCATGATCATTCAGCCCTCAGGTTCCCATTGTCCAAGCTAAAGGGTTAATCCCTTTAGAACAACCCAACTGTCAGTGCAAAGAGTTGAAGGCCAAGTGATCACCAGCCAAACCGTTATTAGTTTAGCCTACTGGCTGCTGTGGTTCGTTCCTGCTTCCGTCCAGATGGTGTCAGTGTTGGGCTGAATAGCAAAAGCTGTCTCTGGATAGAGAGCCCTGAGAAGATCAATCACTGGGAATTTCCCCTGCTGCTTCTCTACAGGACAGCCTAGCCAACACAGGAACAGGGGCAGGGGCATTTGGAAGACCTACATCTTCTGCAGTGCCTAGAAGCACCTGCCTTCCTAGAGACAGTGGGCTGGTGGACCTGGTGCTCCTCTGCTCTAAACAGCATGCTGCCTAATCGAAGTGGGCATTTGAGCCAAGGCGGAAGTGGGTCAATGAAACATATTCTCAACCCATCCCTTGATAGGAAGGAAAGTTCTTAACACAGTGCGCCTTTTTTTGTGAGAGGCTCTATCTGGGGGAATGCTGCTCCGAACTATGGATCTGTGGGGGTGTATCAGGTTTCTGCTCCCTTCCTGGGTCCAAAATCCTAGGGTACTCTCCTCTTCTGTTGTCTCTGCAACAGTGCCCAAGTCATACCTTCTAGAGTCACAGATACATCTAACTCAAATGGTAGCTCTGCTTGAGAGATGCTCAGAGCTTTAAGGAGCTTCACTAGTAGTTTTGCTTTCTCAAAGGGGGCTTGCTGCTCTGATGCCCAGTCCCACACACGCCCTTCATTTACCTGACAGTATAAGTGACGGAGACACTGCGAGCTGGGGAATAAATGCCCTTCAAAACCCTCAAATCCCTACAAAAGCTTGTACCTGTCTCATGTTCTTAGGGGTCAGGTAGGCTTTTCAATCACAGCTTCTGGGACAACCCACATCTTATCCAACCAGATGATTCTCAGAAACTTTATGGTGGTGTCTGGGCCCTTGAATTTTCTGTGGGTTCACTGCTCATTTTCTCCCTTGCAGATGTTCCAGCAAAATCTGCAGAGTATCCTGCTGCAGAGGTAAGTCCTTACTTGTTAACATTATATCATCAATGTAATGAGCCCATTTCGCTGATGTGGGAAAGAAGAACGGGAGCAGATCTTGGGCTGCCATCCCATGATATATTGCAGGGTCGTGTAGGTAGCCTTGAGGAAGCACTTGAAAAGTCCTTTTTTGCCCCTCCCACATGAAGGCAGATTGATCTTGTGACTCAGCAGTCAGGAATATACTGAGGAAAAAAACCCAAAAAACCCAAAACCAAAAAAACAAAAACCCTTGTAGAGTCCAGTACTGTATGATATACTCTTAGGCCTGGAGCCAAGGTATCTAAGACGGTAGCAATGTTGGGCAAAGCCACGTGGATTGGGAGCACTACCTTATTCAATTGTCAGTAGTCCCTGGTCATCAGCCATAAGCCATTTGGCTTATTTACTAGCCATATCGGGCTGTTGAAAGCACTATGGGAGGGCATATAATACCTACTTGGTACAGTGCTTGTATAGTTTTTCCTATTTACTTATGCCCCCAGGTAATTTATATTATTTGGCAGTTACCAATTTTCATAGGGAGTGGGAGACTTACTGGTTCCAAGTTGGTGTTACCCCTTAGTGCTAGTTTGATTGCTCTAACCCAGAGGTCGAATTCACCCAAAACATTTTTGCAGAGTTTGACCTTTTAAGATATCAGTACTCAATATGTTTTCTGGTATAGGAGAGAGAAAAATTTCATACTCTTGGGGCGGGGGGTGGGGTGGGTGAGGGGTGGAGAATGCCCAATTTGCAGTGTCAAAGGGATCTTCCTGACCACAACCATTTGCCTTCCATAACCATTGTTGGCACTGAGGGGTCTAGAAGACATCCGAGGGTTACGACGTATTAGAGAATATTTATCTCCAATATCAACCAGACCCAGCACCTTTCATTTCTGGGGCACCCATGAATAGTGAGCTCAACAGGAGGGTTTTGATGGCCTCCAACAGCACTTACCTGGAGGCACTCTTGGCCTGCATCTTATACTTGGGGCATGGTGGCCACCACTCCAAATAGGACTGTATCCCTGAGGCCTCTGCTGGAGCTGGTGGGACATCAGAGGTAGTAGAGGCAGGGGAACAGATCTAAACTGTTGTTCATGTTTTAAAGCTTTCCACAGGCTGGCCAACAGTGCTGAGTTGCTGTTCTATATTTTCAGGTGGAGGTTCCAGCAGCAATGAGGTCAAACCACATTTGTTTCTAGGTTATTTTCATCAAACCTTTTATAGCTAGTTGATTGGGATAGCCTTTCAGGTTTTCAAGTTCCCTCTCTGTCTCAGGTCTTTCTCACAGATAAGTACCCATTCCTGGGATTTGCCAGTTTCCCCCTATCAGCAATGGATTACCCAATATTAGAAATGTCTTGTTTCAGGCTTTAGATCAGCATGGATATCAGTGTCCCACACCAAGTGCTGGGAGTGGACTGGAGAATCTTTGCTTTCATTCCTGCAGTGAATGTGTGAATGTGGCCTGATTGGGGCCTTTAAAAAGGGGCATTGATGGCCTATCCCATTTCCAACTCCCTAAATGTTTGCTGTACATCCTCCATAGATTCCCATGCCAGGATCTCACTTGCCCATGGAGATCCTCTTCTTGGAAAAAGCCTCCTTGCAGTCTAGAAAATCCAACATATAAAGGAGTGAGAGCTCCCCTGAGAGCTCGCTGTGGTACTCCCCTGAGAGCACCATGAAGACACTGCCAGAGTTGCATATTTTCTCTGCCTCCTGCCTGGTCAGAGAAATGCTATGGCTCCCCCATAGCCACACTAACCATGTGTGGATGCTTTCTCTGGCCTTTTGCTAGAATTTGGCAACTGTATCAGTAAGCTCAGTGGGAATATACTTTCTCATCATGAACATTTCCTGAATTGGGGGTGGCCCTACTGGCTGGGGTTGCTATTGCTGTGCCTTTGCTTTCCTTTGGCTGAGGGGTCAGACCCATGGGGCATTTCGTCTGTTTTTCTGTCAATCATACAACATCCTCCTCTTCGCCCTCCTCCCCTTCCAAGGGATTCCACCTCTTAGCATCCCAATCAGGCTTTGTCACAAGTACTTGGACTTCAATCCACGGGGGCTTAGACCCTCTTGCCTCTGCAAAATGGCACACTAAGTTTTCCAACATTTTATCCTGCTATCCCACCTTGCCTGCCAGCCCCAAAGCTAGGAGAGTAGTGGACACTGCAAGTCCTTCTCTAACCTTAGCTCTTCTTCCAACTCCCTAACTCTAGTTGTGTTAGGAGTTAGTTGGACAGATAAGTAGACAGAGCCAGGGTCCCCAACAAAAAATATGAAGTCAGGACAGTTATGACAAAAAAGCGCTCACATCCTGTTTTGCAGCTTAGACAGGAGCACACTAGCATTCTCTTTGCAGAAATGACTTCTGCAAACATCCTAAAATGAAACAACCACAAAGCGTTTATCACTATTGTGGGCTGGAGCAGTTAAGACAGAAGCCCCCACATGCCAGCCCAAAAGGACCATCAGGCGTAAACATTAATCTCATAGGTAGACAGATGTGTGATCAAAACCTTGATTGGCATGACTCAGCACACCCTGGTTGCTAAAGCTAGTTCCACAAAAGAGCTCATAAAGACCCCTAAACTCAGAAAGTCCAAGGCAACCCTCCCAGGTCCCCCCGCCACCTTGGGAGCTTTGTACTATTGCTCAATAAACTTCGCTTTGCTGCCTACCACTCTTACTCTGGTCCACCTCGTCATTTTTC
Source organism: Ursus americanus (assembly GCF_024610735.1). Lineage (NCBI taxonomy): Eukaryota > Metazoa > Chordata > Mammalia > Carnivora > Ursidae > Ursus > Ursus americanus. Next base: position 58,303,907 of record NC_142139.1, on the reverse strand, counting down.
AAAGCGCATGACCAAGAACCAGGGACATTAAAGGAAAAGAAATCCTGAGAGTTGGGCATCACTGGCCACTGAACTGCCCACGGCAGAGGCCAGCCCACTGCACCTGCCACTCTTCTGTCACAGTGCTCTATATAGAGTTTCTCATCCAATCGCATCAAACCAGCCAGCATTTTCAGGTGTCCCCACGCTCACGTGTTGGTCCACAGCGTCTAATACACAGGCCACGCCTCCTGGTGGAGACCCACCTCGTCATTTCCCCACAGATGCATCCTTCCCAAAGACCGTTTCTTTTGTCTCCTAGCTGGCTTGCCGGTTGTTGGTTCACAAACTGGCCCCGTACGTAGAGGGTAGGAAGAGACTGAAGAAAGAGGCAGGCCAATCCAACACACTGCATAGTGCGTTTAAGAAGCATGGAACTTACATACGAGGCTCACCTTGGGCTCCGCAAGACGAACAGATCTCTGTACCCAGCCACCAAATCTTTAAAGTCTTTATGGATGCATTAACTAGATTCAGGTCAGGATATATTCAGTCCAAACGATCTAAACAACACGTTCCTCTCTTATGGCTATGCCCTTTAAACAGTGTGGGAAAGTTGGTAGAAGGACAAGGGAGGGGTGAGGATCCTCTAATTGCAACATCCTGCTTGGGGGTCAACCAGCGGTCATGTCCTTTCCACGACCTCCTCCAACATTACCAGGCACGTTCTATTTCCCTTATTTTGATTCACTTGATGTAGAGAATTCTTAGCAACTGGCAATACGAAGCAGATTGAACAAAAGAGTTAATCTTCGCTTTCTCTAGACATTCTATGAAAATGACAATAAAGTACCAGATGAATCAAGAAAGCAGATAGTTAAATTGACATAAAGTTTTTGTAAATGGCTGAGATTATGGAGAGGGAACACTTTTAATGCCACTGAATTTTGAAAATATTTAAAATCAGAGGCATCAGGTATCTCTGAGGGTGAAGTTAAAGTTCAAAACAAAATGACTGGCATTTTTATACAAGGCAATTCGATTCTCCTGGGTTCTCTTATCAATTCCAAAGTGATTTCTGAGGCCCACCCACTGTGCTCCCCACCCACAGAGTGGTGGATTTTGAATGAGAGAAGATGTTTCCAGGCTATTAGAAACCACTGAAAACAAGGGTGCCAAGCTATAGTGAAACTCAAGGTTCCATGTAAGTTTATATACCAAACATTGTTGACCAAAGCTATCTGCCCCTACTTGACTCCCAGAAAGCTGCCATCCCCTTGCACCCCTTAAGCAAGAGACAGATGCTATCTGGAGAATTGAGTTGAAAGAGGTGGGGTACTGCTTCTAGGTATATACCCAGGTGTTACATGGGAAAGTCCTCCTCAATCCATAAAACTTTGTAGTAGTATTGCCACTGCTTCACCTATAAGTATGAACAGGTAGCCAAGGATTACCAAATATTTGGGAGACCTTTTAACATAAAATTCAAAGGCCAAAAATAAAAAAATATATAATAAATTTGAAGGAAACAGAGAAAATGTAAGGCTCAGAAAAATTCTTCCCTGCCCCGAAAATCTAAATTCAATTCCCTCAAAGAGCTTTAAAAAAAAGCTCTTTCATAGAAACAGAAATTAAAAAAAAAAAAAAAAAAAAAAAGCAGCAGCAGCATGTAGAGAATTAAAAAAAAAAAAGCTCTTGGAAAATGAAAATGAGGTAGCAAGCATAGAATAATTAAGAAATAGTTTGGAAAACTAAGGGCAAAGGAAGCCTACTAAGATAAAGGGGAAAAAAACAAAAACAAAAACAGAAGAAACAAGAGAGCCAATGGCAAAGTTGTAACATAGAAGGAAGGGAGTAGAATGGCAGCAAGCCTAGAGATCCCCCTGCCCTGAATGGCTCCGCAAAAACCCAAGCAAACAAACAAAACCCAAAAAACAGATAGATAAACTTACTCTTTGCCCACTTTTTAAAAAGTTACAGTTCTTCTGAAGAGATTGGGGTGAATTAATGATGCATGCATAAAAATAGAAGCATATGAAAATTGGGACAATTAATAAGACTAGACGGGATAAAAAACAATGTACAAGAAATAAATTATAATTATAGCACACTATTTGATTCAGGTATGAACACTCTTAACTAAACACTGGTTTAACTAAAATTGGTGTCGTAACTCTACCAAAGGTTGCGGGAAAGGGTGGAAAAAGATCATTAAATACACATTTTATATAATAGGAAAACAATAGATAAAAAACAAAATGAAAAAAATCAAGCAACAGTAATACACACATGCTATCTACAAATATAGATGCATATAACAGAGTAAAGATAAAATATTGACATTGTTGCCCCTGGGTATCAGAAAGTACAAGTAGAGGGAAATGGGCTAGGAGGTTGCTAGTTACCATTATAGGCTTTATGTTATGATTACATTTACATTATTTACAAATATTACTTCATATAAAAAAATAAATCTCAAATAAAGTTCCTTATACATTCTTGGCAGTTACCAGCACTCCAGCAAGGTGTGTTAGCATCATGAGAAAATTTTATGACAGCAGAGGAATCAGGTTAAAGCAGATCATCTGAAACGGTGCTTTAATAAAGGCTATCTGAGGATTTGCTACACTAATACCTCTTCTTATCTGTATCAGTGCTTCTCACAGACCGGCAGCGTCAGCATCACCTGGGAACTTGTTAGAAATACAATTCCCTGGTCCCAATTCATGCCTCTTAAATCAGAAACTTTGAGAAAAGACAGACACAGATATCTATGTTTTAACAAGTTCTCCAGGTGATTCTAAGGCTTGCTATAGTTCGAGAACCACTAATCCATATGAATAGGAAAGCGATGCGATTATCACATTAAGAAAACATGTCAGACTTATTCACAAAACATGCGCCATGATCTACTGAAGAATCTTTTTTCCCCTCCCAGGGCTGATGACCAATATAAAGATTAAGTGTGTCTGCATCCTTTTCACCTGCCAGAAAGGTAGGTGAATAAACCTACATCAGTCCCAGTACATTTATATAGAACTGCCCTGGTTCTGACAGCTCCATCCAGGAAATGACCCATCAGTATTCTGACCTTTCCTTTCACATGAGCAGTCTCCAGCACCCAGATCAATTTGCTTCTCTCCTGGGTTATACCATGTGTCCTCCCTATGATTACAGTAGTACAGATCCATTATCTCTGACCTTGTAAAATAAATATAATGAGTATCGTACCTTCATGAGGCATGCATTGCAGACCGATCATTCAGTCGGCCATTTATTTGTGAGCATCTTTTGTTTTTCACCTTGCAGACTTTTTATTCATTGCAGTGTCACTACACTACAAATAATTGACTTGTAAAAATTACCAGGGATGGCAGAGACAGAATCCATTAAGTAGAAACCATATGCAATAGGGCTGAATCCCGGAGCCTACTGAAAGATAATATACTTGAGAACGGGTCAAGAGAAAATGTTTCCAAGAGTAAAACATGACTTGTAGACAATGAGTTTACCAAAGGTAGCTAACTGAAACACTTTCTGGGCTCAAAAATGTAGCACGAATGGGCAAAAAACTCAAGTGTGCCACTCTAGGAATGGATAGATTCTTGGGTTATCTAACTACTACATTTAACTAGTGAATAATCTTAAAATATGTCTCAGGGGCTGTCTGCAAAATCCAGGTGAATAAAATATCTTGCCCCTGCCTCTAAATTAGAGTAGTTTTATATGTTATATATACAGATAGTGATGACATTGAAAAGACACATTTGTAAATCTCTATGAAGAAAAGATTGTCTGTATCCTAAAACCTATCTTAGGTTTTATAAATCAGCAACCAACGGGCTTTTATTCTTACAATCAACCATAAAGCTACCACTATACTTGCTCCTTAGAAGACAATGTGGTGTAGCAGAAGTACCCTGGATCCAGGGCCAGAAGACATAAATAAAAATATTTTGAAACCATGTGCAGGAAATCTACATTCCCTTTATGTCCCTCAGTTATGAAATATGTGAGATTCATACATGGAATTAGGATAATAAAAATAATATCTACCTTGCCCACCCTAAAAGGTTTTTAAAGTAGTAAATCCGATAAAGCATGTGAAAGCTCTTGGCTTATCCAAAAGTGACATAGAAATGCCAGTGGTTTTCGCCATCTAGGCTATTTTTTATGGATATTTGAGTTATTTGCATTGCTCTTGAAACAATAGAACACAGTTGCAAGGTAAAATTTATACACCTTTAAACAAATACTAACGTATCTGAGCCAAACTCTATGATAGTAGATGTTAATAGCATATAGAGATGGGTGTGAAACCTTATAATGGGTGTAAGTTTCTAAGCCACGTGGAAGATGTTCTAAGCTAATAGAACACCACGAAAAAAGCAGTGTAATGGATGGTATGGTTGGGGAAAGGGAGATGAGGAACACTTCTCCTTATACAATTTTATCCTTATATAACCCAGATTATGAGCTGGAGTTCAGAAGTGTTGAGGTCACATAATTAAAAGTCTTCAAGATCACATGTCTAATAAGGGCTAAACTAGAATATGAACTAAGTCTGCCTTTAAATCTTATGAATTACTAAAAATAAACAAATGTGGAGATTTTTATGATTCTCTCATTATTCATTTATTCAAACTTTACTGTATAAAGTCATTCAAGTATATTAGAAAATAAAACTAGAGAGATAAGATGAAGCCAAAAAAATTCATATACTTCCGACTTTATACACTGAGTCACAGGGAATCATTAAAACCTCTCAAACTGAAGAGTAATACAATGAAATGTTATGCAAATGTTAGTTTTGCTGTTCTAACATCCTCTTTCCTCCTGAGTTTGAACCCAACTACAGAACACGCAGTGGGCCTAGAATAATCTACAGAGAAAGTTCTGCATTTTTATATACTCACAAACATATTGATGAGTTAGTGTCAGAACATAAAATCATTTTTTTTACTGGACAGAAATCTCGTTCTTTACGTTCTGTATAAATTCTCAGATGTGATATCGTTAACATAATTCCAAGATACTAATTAAATGAAATAAAATAAAATAAAATAAGCCTTGAGCTGGTATCAATCACTGAAACCTCATCTCCCTGTCAATTTTGTAAAAATGGAGTCTGAAGGGGAGTTGAGAACTCAAACATATGAAGCAGGAAGGAGGCTGTACTAAGGAGTTCCACCTGTATTTTTAGATTTTAAAATTTTTCAACAGAATCCGGAAATCTGAGTTGCTATATAAAATATCTTAGTTTTAAAATGTTAAACAAATTCAAATATTTACAAAATACATTGTATAAGGTTATGTCTTCCAATATCCAGGCTACAGTTACCATTCCTGAATCCATGCCAGACTTATGCCATGATCTTAATCTTGACCTCACTCGGTTGCCTTAGAAATTGATGGCACTGTCTTTTATCTGCTGTGAAATTGGCTGAGATTACCAAGACCTTGAGCATAGAAACCTATCCTCTGTATTTGTATTGGTATCTCAACTCCTGAGAGCAGAGAATGATTTTTCATGTATCATTTTAATAAAACTCATATAGTCTCTCTGCGAGGCGGCTGTGTAGATCATTATAACTGAAGACAAACACTGAGGCAAGATGGGTGAGGAAATCGGCAAGAGTGAAAAAGTCAGAGAAAGAGTAAGTTCTGGTAAATGGTAACTAAACAGAGCTCTGGTTTTTTGTTTTTTTTGGTTGTTGTTTTGTTTTGTTTTGCTTTTTAAAGATTTTATTTATTTATTTGACAGAGAGAGAGACAGCGAGCGAGAGAGGGAACACAAGCAGGGGGAGTGGGAGAGGAAGAAGCAGGTTCCCAGCAGAGGAGCCCGATATTGGGATCGATCCCAGGACTCTGGGACCACGCCCTGAGCCAAAGGCAGACGCTTAACCCAGGCACCCCCTTTTTTGGTTTTTTTTGAGCAACAAAAAGGCAAAACAATTGAGTGGCTTGATGCTCAGCACCCCAGATAAGATCATTTCTTCCTTATGATAAAGTTATATTGATCACACAACTTGCAGAATGAAATTGTGTCATATAGTAATGGTTATTTTTATTATACAGATTCCGGTATGGAATTCATTTGCAAAGAAATAAGAAAGGATACTATCATACTTATGTTATAGTAATATCAACATTTTATTTTAAGTAACTATATTCATGTAATACAAGGAACACACAATTTGAGAGTTCTACTAACATCTTCTGCTTCCTGTTCCAATCTCTCTGAAACTATTTTTAATGAGATTTTCATTCTTTGATCAGTGGGAAGATTTAAACATTTTGTTTGCAAAGGCAAAGGTCACAGATCCTCATTTTATGATTTCTTGGAGTGTTTGTGAAGAATTTCTGAAGCGGCCTCCTTATTTAGATCAGACACATGTCTGGGTAGCTGAAAAAGAAAGAAAGAAAAAAAATTGTGTTTTAATTTTCTTCCCCACATTGTTACTTCATAAATTTCATTAACCTTATAACCAGAACTAATTGTCAGTAAACAGAAGTTTCTGTTAGCAACCAGAGAGATCAGTAGCAAACTATTCTCCTGTGAATAGAGGACAATACTGTTAAGAGTAATTTGTTTGTTTGTTTTAGTTAAAGAAAATAACTGTTAAGTGTTTGATAAAAGCTTCCTTGGTATCAAACAGGGGTAAGAACCCAGCAGTACCCATAATCCAGCTGACGTACTATATTTTTGTTTTAGCACACAAGGTAGAATAGTTGTGTTAGTGACCCTCAAAATTACTATAATTTTTACTTTTTTCCATCACAACAGAAACATGTTAACTCAGCAGGAAAGCCCTCCTTATCCCTGATTGCCATGCAGCAGCATACCTTGGAGAAATATTCAGGAGATCAGCATCTTACAAAAATGTCAAATTTCCTGAGATTTTTTTTTCATCTCAAAGTATTCACTTTGTGATTCCTAAGGGGAAAGATTAAAAAAAAAACAAAAAAAAAAAAAGAAAAAAGAAAAGAAAAAAAAAGAAAGAAAGAAAAAAGAAAACTTAGTATAGAAGTGGACAGCCTTTCTGTGAAAATTTAAAAGCAAAGAAAGATCATGTCAAAAAAACATATTATATTAACCTTCAAGAATCACCTGGCCCCCTGGTGAAGGAGAATCCATACACTTGCAGTTTTCTGGGGGTATAAAGCCTGGGTTTCATGACCCCCTGAACTTTTCTTCAGAAGGACATCATATGGTGCCTCTAGAATTCCACCCTATCAATTCTTCAAGGAAAAAACATAGCGTCCTCAGTTGTTCTCCAGAATCAATATTATCTTAAAATGTGACTCTATTTTCTTATTAATCTGAGCTCACTGTGCTATATCTAAAGGGAAACATATAACACAGAAAGATGAAATGAGGATTAGAGAGAAGTGAAGATCTTTTTAAGTCTGATAGTGACAAGGAAACCAAAATAGAGTGTCAATTCTTTCTCCAAGTTGTATGTGTCACCTGGTGCTTTTATGTAACTACCAACAAAATAAACATCAGAATAGCACTAAACCCAGAATGACAACTGAGGATATAGAATTAGTTCATAATTAAGAAATGATTAGACTATTGCATGGCTTAGCCATCTATTTCAAACTCCTAAAATATCACTGTACAAACATATGCTGAATTCAGGCATTATTATCATTTTCATAATAACTAAAATCATCAATGCATCAACCATATGCGTGCAAATGTAGACAACCTCAACCTCAACGTTACCTTCAGGGCGGTCTTTTCTACTGTTAGAATTGTTGCAATTTTAAATGACCTTGATAGTGATAATTTTAAATTTTTATCTGAAGGAAATTTTCCTAAATGGTGAAGACAGCTGCAATATGCAAACTTCACACTGTTTTTGAGCCTGTCCGTCTTAACAGCTGAGTTGGTGTTTCAAGTTAGTTCAATCTTCAGGAAAATTTAGTAAAGGTAACATGGTGAAACATCAAAAATATAACAAATATTTATTGTCAGTTGTATCACAACCTAACAGATTTAAAAATAATGAATCATTGGTAAATCAGATTTATTGCTGAGAGATAGAGAGCAGAGGGTATTTTTCCATGTTCCCCTTCCACTATCAGTATTTTAATGCTGGTATAATTTTATTGAATCTACCATTTAGCTGGTCAGTCCACAGGTATTTATTGAATGCCTGCTGTGACACTAAAAATATAATTGTCAGCCAGACAAAATTGTAGCCCTCGGGGACCTTATATTCTAGTAGGAGGAGGCATTCTTGAGCCAATATTAATTGAGCATCTACTATGTGCTTGGCTTCAACATAAGCATTTGAGACCTATCAGTGATTAATGCAAAGAAAGATTCATGTCCTTGAGGACTTTACATTCTAGAAAGGTGATATTTTTAAAAATACATAATAAACAAGTGAACTTTTTAAGATTGCCTTCAATGAGGTCTTCTATGCTTTATTAATTTAAGTAGTGGGGAATGTGGGGGAAAGTAGGGGACAGAGATGAGTTGAGTTCAGGACACACTGAATTTAAGGTGCCTAAGACCTAGAAAAAGGGATACCTGATAGGTAATTGGATTTACTGGTCAAATGAGCAATAATATTTTTCCCACTGGAAAATTTCACTCTAAAAATTATGCAAAGTATTTTATCTGAATATAGAGACCTATTCTTATGTGAATGGGCAAACATCTTTTCAGTCAGAATTGCCAATGCTTTTGAATATCCAAACCAGGTTGCTTGTAATGATATTGATTATCTAGCATAAATATAATTTGTCTGCAGTGTTTGGTGGAGGAAGGGAATTTCCACTTCTTTAAATACCAAATGATAAAATGTCAGTACTTGACAAGTAGAAGAGAAAGCACTTAAAATCTAAATCTTAAAAGGGTCTTGGATCATGACTTTCACACCTAATTATTTCAAATACCAGCAAAGATGTTTTCCAAGCTCTTAATTTAGAGTATCTTATTCAACAAATTGTATACATGAAAGACAATAGATCATTGTGTTTTCCTGGTATCCACTCTGTACTCTGAAAATAATTTACTTACGGGAAGCAACTTTGATTGTTATAATTATAGCTTATAGTCAAAAGATTTTAAAATTAGAACTAAATTTAAAACACACTATTTTATGGGGCATAGATATGAGATTGAATAGTTTATTATTAAATTTGCAAAAAGATTTGTCTGCATTTGGTCATGAAACAAAACAAAGATCCGCATAGTGTTTATCATTTCTGTGTTAAGGGTGTCAAGTGCACAACGATGTAATTTATTCTACTTTACTGCCTTTGGTATCTTGAAAAGTATTAATGAAGGCGATATTTCATATTAATAGTAAGTATAGATATCAAGGAGTAAGAATTCAATAAACTATTTTGCTTTTATAATTAGGATTACTCTTTTATCTATATGCTTTAAGAATAGATGGCCAACACACCCTTGTATAATCTGAGATACTTTCTGATTGCAAAGTGATCTAATCTATAAAGGTGACTTTGGCTAAATTCTTTAGCATACATCTTTCTACTATCCCAAATATCTGAAATGGATAATTTCTGACTCTTTAGAGAGATAAAGTAATTAGTGGTTAAGAGCACAAATTTCAGTGTCTCACTTTCTTACTCTATAAAATGGGAATAATACAACTTATCCCACATATTTGTAAAATGAAGATAAGATTTACCTGTAAAATAGCCATCATAGTACTTAGGACACGGGAAATGTACATAAATACACACGTACATATTCAACTGATGGAGAACTTAATTATATTTTCAATTTTAATATAAAAATCACAGATTTTCAAATTAATATTTTGTCATATAGAATAAAGCTAGTATAGAATAACTTAATGTAAAAATCAGTAACCTTATATATCTAGGACAATATATTGCTTCCAAAGTCTTGAATATTCTGGTCTTCCCAACTGTTATAAACATTTAGACCTTTTTTTTTTTTTTAAGATTTATTTATTTATATATTTGACAGAGAGACAGCCAGAGAGAGGGAACACAAGCAGAGGGAGTGGGAGAGGAAGAAGCAGGCTCACAGTGGAGGAGCCCGATGCCAGGCTCGATCCCATAACGCCGGGATCATGCCCTGAGCCGAAGGCAGACGCTTAATGACTGAGCCACCCAGGCGCCCCAGCATTTAGACCTTTAAAATTTCTCTAATATAACTACTCAAAAAGTGAATTGTAAAAAATGACTGTAAGGGATTTCCGGTTTCAACTTCGGCCTATGAAGAGTTTGAAAGTTGTCACCCTTGTCCTTACTACAAGAATGAAGCTGAGCAAACTTTTCTTGGATCCATCAGAGAATTGAGGTTTCAAGGGAAACGATCGCCCAGAAATTTAGAGAGACAGGCAAACAGAAAAATCCACAGCCAAGATCTCTTTACTTGGAGCAGAAGATGCAGGAGCCATAAACAAGTAATAATTAAATAATAACTTTGATGAATTGATAGAAACTAAGTATGGACTATCATGATTGGATTTCAAGTCCCTGGATTTAGAAGTCCCCATCCTTTCCTGGGTTTTACTTCCAGGAAAGAAGGTATCATGTCATTATGTTGAAAAGCCATAAAGATCCCCTCATGGCTCTGTTGGAAAAGAAAAGCAACATGTGCAAAATATGCCTAGAGTGTTCTCCATAACAAATACCTACTCTCCAGGGAAAAGAGTGACTGACTACCAGACACTTATCCAACTTGGGGAAAGGACATTTCTTTTCTTTTTTATTTTTTTTTTAAGATTTTATTTATTTATTTGAGAGAAAGAGAGAACAAGCAAGAGAACACAGGCAGAGGGAGAAGCAGAGGGAGAGGAGAAGCAGGCTCCTTGCTGAGCAGGAAGCCCAATGCTGAGCTCGATACCAGGACCCTGAGATGAGGACCTGAGTCGAAGGCAGACGCTTAACCTACTGAGCCACCAAGGCAACTCAGGAAAGGGCATTTCCCTGAGGAGTCCAGTCTACTCTTTCTTGTATCACGTAACAGGAAGCTAAGAAAGCCTTGTGAAAGTCACATTCCAGGGAAAGGCACACTAAAAGACTGGGATTTAATTATGAGGTTATAGGACACTTGCTTCCCCCTATATCTTACCGCCATACCAACAGGGATCAAGTGTAATAACTGGATCATAGTTGAAAGACATGGTTCTACCTAAACAGCAATTTTCTCAGGGAAGCCCAAAGACAGAGGAGAGACCAAAACAGGGAACAGGGACATAGAGGAACTTGAAGTTCCTGGCCTGTGCAGCTGCAGCAAACATTAAATACAACCCAATTCCTAGCCACACAAACGCAAAACCTGGTAGTAAAGAGATATTTATCTCACTTCCTATTGTCTTATATACTGTGTCTGGCTTTTGACAAAAAAAATTAAAAGGTATCCCAAAGGGCTAAAAACAACAACAACAACAACAAAAACAGCAGCAGAGGTCTGAAAAAAAGCAAGCATCAGAACCAGACCCAGATATAACATAGATTTTTGAATTATCAGAAACTGAATTTAAAGAGCTCTTAAGAGTTCTAATGGGAAAAGCAGACAATATGCCAGAATACATAGGAAATGTAAATAAAGGTGGAAACTCTAGGAAGGAATCAAAGGGAAATGCTAGAAATCAAAACGATTAATAGAAGTGAAGAATGTCTTTGAATCTCATCAATAGAATGGACATGGTCAGAAAAGAATCAGTGGGGGTAAAGCTATATGGAGACTTCCACAACTGACATTCAAAGAGAAAAAAAATAGTGAGAAAAAAGAAAGAAAGAAAAGTAACAACTGAACTATGGGAGAAAAAGTATTTGAATTAATAATCACTGAGAATTTTCCAAAATTAATGACAGATACCAAACAAAAGATCCAAGAAGTAGTAGAAGAAAGGAACAAAAAGGACAAATACCCCAAAATCTATACCTATGATATCATATTCAAACTTCGGAAGACTGAAGATAAAGAGAAAATCTTTTAAAAAACCAGAGCAGGGAATGCCTGGGTGTCTCAGTTGGTTAGGCGTCTGCCTTCAGCTCAGGTCATGATCCCAGGGTCCTGGGATAAAGCCCACATTGGGCTCCTTGCTCAGTGGGGAGTCTGCTTCTCCCTCTGCCTCTTGCTCCCCCTGTTTGTGCACTCCTGGTCTCTTTCTCTGACAAATAAATAAAATCTGAAAAAAACAACAAAAAAACCAAACCAAACCAAACCAAACAAAAAAACCCAGAGCAGGAGTGCAGGGTAAAAATTCTATGCCCAGTTCCAATGGGTGTTGATTTTTCCCCACATCCAGCAATTCTCCAACACCAGCTGGGAGTCCCACAGTTCAACTCAATTCGGATACTATCTCCCCAGATATAGCACCAATTCCACAGGTTAAGGGTTCAGTCCTACATGAATGCCCCTCACTTCCATATGTCAATTACAAGCCCAAGTGCTTCTGACCCACTGGCTAGAAATCAGAGGTTCCTACACTTTTTCCTTGGGTTGATTAATTTGCTAGTGTAGCTCACAGAACTCAGGAAACCCATTTACTTACCAGATTACTGATTTATTTCAAAGAATATTAAAGGATATAAATCAACAGCCAGATGAAGAGATACACAGGGCAAGTACCAAACAAAAAGTTTCTGTCCCCATGGAGTTTGGAGCCCAGCATGGTGGCATGTAGAAGCATTCTGGTTCATTAACCTGAAGCTCCTCAAACTCCCTCTTTTTGAGTTTTTATGAGGCTTCATTACATCAGCACGACAGATTAAATCACTGGCCCTCGTGATTTATTCAACTTCCAGCCCCTTTCCTCTTCCTGGAAATCAGGCAGTGGGACTGAAACTCCAACCCTCTATTTGTTATTGGTTCCCCTGGCAACCAGCCCCCATTCTTTGGTGCTTTCTTAAAAAAAAAAAAAATTAAAGACTTCATTTATTTGAGAGAGAGAGAGAGAAATTGAACACAAGCAGGTGGAGAGGCAGAGGGAGAGGGAGAAGCAGACTCCCCGCTGAGCAGGGAGCCCAATGCAGGGCTCATCCCAGGATCCTGAGATCATGATCTGAGCTGAATGCAGACAATGGCTTAACCAACTGAGCCACCCAGGTGCACCTCTTTGGTGCTTTCCAAAAGTCACCTCATTAACATAAACTTGGTTGTGGTGTACAGGGGCTTGCTGTGAATGACATGACACCCATTTCACCTTTATGGCTCTGAAGTGTCTTCAGGAAACTAGGACAAAATATTATAACAAAAGATGCTCCCATTGTTCTTACCACTCAGGAAATTCCAACGGTATTAGAAGCTATGAGCCAGGAACCATGGGAAAGACCAAATATATATGAGAAATACATATATCATATCTGAATGAATGATCTAACATATATTTCTTATAAATCACAATATCACAAAGGAGTTTGGCAACATCTTACCTACAGAGGAACAGGGATAAGACTGTTCTCTAAACGTCTTTTTTGGTCAGAAGCCATGAAAGCAAGGAGAAAAGGGAGTGAAATACTAAAAGTATTAAAAGAAAAAGAAAAAAAGAAACACCAACATAAAATTCAATATCCAGTGAAATTATTTTCCAGAGATGAAGAAGAAATAATGACTTTTTCGTACAAACAAAAACTGAGGAAATTCAATGCCAATAGATCTGCCCAGGAAGAACTGTTAAAAGAGTTTCTTCGGACAGATGGAAAATGATATAGTAAAGAAACTCAAATTTGCATAAAGGAAGGAAGAACATCAGAGCAGGAATAAATTAGGGTAATTTTTTCCCCTTATTATTAATTGCTCTAAGAAATAATGGTTTAAAATATTAAAAGTAATGTATTGGGTAAATATGGTATATGGATGTGAAACAAATGATAGCCATATCATAAGGGAAAGGAGGGGAGAACTGAGAATAGTCCATTATAAGAATCTTGAAGTACATACAAAGCGGTATACCGTTGAATGCGGATAAAGATTACTTAAAAATTAATAATGTAAGCTCTAGGACAACTAATAAAAATTTTAAGTAGACCTGATCTCTAAGACAGGAAATAAATTGAATTATATTAAATAATCAAAACTATAGAAAGTAGAAAGGAAATGGAAAATTACTGCAACAGACAGAAAACAAACATGGTAAATATATCAATAATCACTATGAATAATTTGAATACACCAATTAAATGACAGACTGTGAGCAGGAAATCTCTGCAACTTCCTAGCAATTTTTCTGCAAATCTAAGACTACCTTAACAGATAATGCACATAAATAAATAAGTGTATGAATGAGTGAACCAAAATTAATCAATTAATTAATTAATAGGCAAACCAACCAACCAGCTAAACATAGAAACAAAAATTAACAACAAATACAGACAACAATGAAGATAATTCAAAGGGACACAAGAACCAACCGCAACTCTTCCCAAATAACCAAAGCTAAAACAACGTGAACACAAAGTAAAGGAGATAATATCAGATTATAACACAATATATTCATTAAATGTCCATGAGACCATCCTGATATAAATCAATTACTGAATAAGTGCATAAAGTGCAAAGAGACAAATATCTGTGTAGAAGAACTCCAAATTATTTATATAGATTTCCCACCCTCAAGTTGGTGGAACATACCTCTCCACTCCGTAAGTGTTAGCGTAGTGGCTTTGTTCCAAGGAGTACAGTATGAAGGGGTGGGGCTGGAGGTAAGAATTTTACAGTGGGAGAAACCTGACAAACATGCTTTTAGCCAGATGATGAAGGCCAACAAACATTGATTTAATAAATCTTATCAATTGTGGTATTGGTATGTGGTCATACCAAATGTGGTATTGAAAAATAGTGATATTTTCTACCCTTGATATGATCTCATGAACATGGAACCTTACCTCAATGCTCCTCCTCCCTAAAATCCATAACCCTAGTCTAATTATGAGATAAACAGCAGACAGTTCCCAATAGAGGGCCATTTTACAAAATACCTAACCAGTACTTCTCAAAACTCTCAAGGTCATCAATAATAAGGGAAGTATAAGAAATTGTCGCAACCAAGAGAAGCCTAAGGAGACATGCTGACTAAATGTAATGTGGTACTCTAGAATGCATGCTGGCACAGTAAAAAGCCATTAGGTAAAAAATTAAGTAAATATTAATACAGTATGGACTTTAGTTAATAAGAATAGATCGATATTGTTTCACTAATTGTAATAAATGAATCCTGCTAATGTAAGATGTTAGTAATAGGAGAAACTGCTCTGGGGTTATGAGAACTCTGTGTACTCTCTGCGATATTTCTGCATATCTAAAATTTTTATAAACCTAAAGTTTGTTTTTAAAATGACCATAAGTTTTTTTAGCATTAATTTTGGAATTTTAGCAATACTTACACTTTTTATATTATTAAATCTATCCATACGCTGAAGTGCATACTTGTCTTTTCAATTCATGGCACTGTTGTCAAAATTTCTCATTCTTTACTGTGATGTATATTGGCATAATTAATAACTATGAAGTGAATAATGGGTAAAGATGGCATTGGCTTTCTCTGTGTTGTACTAGTTTGCATTTAGATGATGATAAACTATTCATTTTAATTATTTTTATTTACTTACTTGTCTTGATACCATTTAACATTCTGATGTACCAAAGAACCTTTTTGCCAGCTTGACCGGGAAACAGAAATCCATTCAGCAAAATGAATTTGCGAAAGGGCAAATATAAATTTGAATAAAATGAAAATTAAACCAGCAAGCTCTAGACTCTATTTATTAAACCTGTGAATAAGTAAATGAAAGAGTCTTACTAACAGAATTCCTTATTTTGATCCTATGTTATCATGCCCACGTTAAAAAAAGAGAGAGAGAAAAGTATGTTTATTTCATTGAGTTACAATTATGGTCATCTGTTAAAACACTGGAGGCTTTGTTTGTCAGTTTGTCCTTGTTTTCCCTTGTGTGTATATAGTTGCTATGATTCAATAAAATGTAGCATTAAAATAAATGAAGGCTGTTACTATTTTTTAAATGTCTGGTCTTCATTTTTTTTTTTTTTTTTTTTTTGACCAGTGACCTTGGATTCTCCCTCTTTAGAAAGAGAGTCAGAAAGCATAATTTTTCAAATGGGATCTCTTAAATTATATCACATTGGGGGCGCCTGGGTGGCACAGCGGTTAAGCATCTGCCTTCGGCTCAGGGTGTGATCCTGGCGTTATGGGATCGAGCCCCACATCAGGCTCCTCTGCTGTGAGCCTGCTTCTTCCTCTCCCACTCCCCCTGCTTGTGTTCCCTCTCTCGCTGGCTGTCTCTATCTCTGTCGAATAAATAAATAAAATCTTTAAAAAAAAATTATATCACATTGATGCTTTTAGGGGGACTCATTAAGATCTATCTCCCCACGGACTTAGGTAGCACCTTAATACTCTGAGCTTGCAATAGGTAATTTCTAGAATACTAAAACATCTCATCGTGAGAGATAGCTTGGATCAAAATTTATCTTTGCAGCTTTGCAACATGTAAGATTATGAGATTATTTGTGAATTTTGAGACATGTAATCACACAGAAAAATGAAATCACGTTAGTAACAACTTGACCAAACCTTCTCCTTTGGTAACTAGACAATCTTGTAACAGCTTTTTTTCTAGAATAGACAGTTGAAACAAGAAAAATTAAAAAAAAAAAAAAAGACCTCAAGAATTTCTGTTGTCTAATGTTTTTCATGTATTTTGAGCAATTATGTATGCTTAAAAAAACCTTTCTTTTCGTGTCTTCCTGTAATTTTCACACAAAGCTAAAAAGAATAAATTCTTTCTTCTACATAAAAGCCATCTAATTATTGGAAGTTAATGGTTCTTCAGTTTTTCATGCAGACAGGATTACCAGAGACTTCGTCATCCTTGTCAATCTGCATGTATTAAGAACCATTCTCATCTGTGGTATCCAGGTAGAGTCTGACCGAACCAAGAAAAGGCAAATCTAACTTTTTTTTTTTTTAAGATTTTATTTATTTATTTGACAGAGAGACAGCCAGCGAGAGAGGGAACACAAGCAGGGGGAGTGGGAGAGGAAGAAGCAGGCTCCCAGCGGAGGAGCCTGATGTGGGACTCGATTCCGGAACGCCGGGATCACGCCCTGAGCCGAAGGCAGATGCTTAAGGACTTACGCTACCCAGGCGCCCCCAAATCTAACTTCTTGTTCTGAAACCAGTATTTCTGTCAAAGCAGCCATGAGGGACACTCCATGTTCTCATCTATAATTTTCTTAATATAATTATGTTTTATGGTCATAAAGGTGAAATAATTCACAAAGCCTCCAGGCTTTGTGGAGTATAAACAATATACCATCACAATTCTCACTAATGCTCTTCAGAAAACTACTAAATGGTGCAAATGTGAGAAGGCCCTTCAGCAGGCTCGGGTCTGTTGAAATTCAGACATTTCTTGAAGTTTAGTCATATTTTTGCAATGTTTCCAGGTTCGTAATGAAAAGATTTTGTTTCATTTAGTTATGCTTTAGCAACTCAGTGTTTTTATTTTATTTCTTAAGTTTTATTTTGTTTTATTTTATTTTTATTAAAAAGTTTTATTTACTTATTTGAGAGAGAGAGAGAGAGAGAGTGAGTGAGAGAGAGAGAGAGAGACCACAAGCCAGGGGGAGAAGCAGAGGGAGAGGGAGAAGTTGACTCCCTTCTGAGCAGAGAGCCAGAGGAGGGGCTGGTCCCCAGGAACCTGGGATCATGACCTGAGCCAAAGGTCTTAACTGACTGAGCCACCCAGGCACCCCAGGAACTCGGTATTTTTAGTAATACATTGATTATATATCAATTTTTTTGGCACTCCAGAAATTCCAGTTCTGCTATATGATTCTTGATTTTATATTTAGAGCGATGATTGATTTATTAAATTAATTAAATATGGAAAGAAAGTAGAAAACAAGTACAAAAGGATACTTTTCATAACCTTAAATTTACTGAGGAAAATAAGGTCAGTCTCCAATGATAGTCCAATGTCCAACATGTACAGGTCAGGGGTCCTACTCCGTAGTGCTCTTGAGCTCCTGCGTGATATCCAAATGATATCAACAGGGGTTGCACAAAGAACTAAAATATCATAATCCAACTAATTATGGCCTTTCATTAATACTTAGTTTCTCACTCTGTCTTTTATTCACTTAAATGGTGACTGTCCCCTTTAAGAATTGGAGAAAACTCTAAAAAGCATGGGGTTCAGGAAAACCTCTATAAATAATACAGAATGAATACACATTCTAAAGAACGGATGTTAATAGAAAGTACTGTGGTTTAGGAATAATGCTAAGAAACCTAACTGTACCACACGCTTACTGTGTGCCTGGCCCTATTTTAAGGGCTTACATTAATTAATGTATTTAATCTCTAAAAACTCCATTAGACAGGACACAATTACTATCCTCTTTTTATCTGAGGAAACTGAAGCACAGAGAATTCACTACATCAGGAGGTTCAAGGTCACACAGCTAGTAAGAGGCAGAGCGAGTGTTTGTATGTTCTTAGTCTGGCTCCATACCGGGTTTTAACAACTACACCACCAGCTTCTTGGAAAGAGGTATTGTCTCAGCTCTGCCAAAGGTTTATTTAGGAAAGGGAAGCAAATGCTTAACCTCTTCAGATAAGGTTGCCCAAATTGTGATTAAAAATGAGCATTTCCAAACAGAATTCTGGAAGCTTCCTCTACGTGCTGGAATCAATTTCCACTTGCTCTTTCAGAAAAGGGCACTACCGTCCGTCCATCGCTTTCACTGTCTCTCCTGACAATGACAAAAAGCATCCCTACTTGGTCCCCCAGGGTTCCCTGTTCTTCTATAATCCATTTTCCACAAAGACCCAAAGTAGGCTTTTCAAAATGTAACTCAAATCCTGCACTTTTCGCTTACAGCCATTTAGTGAATTAATTCATTACATTTAGACTGAAACCCAAAGTGCTTACCCAAACTTAGGCGACCCTAGCTGATAGTAAGCTCTTAGAACTATTCCTAAACCAGAGTGTTTCTTATTAAAATCGACTGTCCTTTAGAATATGTATTCATTCTGTATTATTTATAGAGGTTTTCCTGAACCCTGTGCTTGTTTAGAGTTTTCTCCAATTCTTAAAGGGGAACAAGTACTGTTTAAGTGACTAAAAGTCAGAGTGAGAACCAAGTTAATAAGAAGCTATAATTAGATCCTACATGACCCTATAAGATTCTGAGCTCTTCCCTCTGCCCTGCAAACTCCTATCCCACGTGTTCGTATGACTGTCTCTTTTCTTATCACTCAGGTCTCACTTCAAATGTCACTTACTAAAAAATGCCTATCTACCCCCAACCTTATTCAAAGTGGTCCCCTCTGTCACAATCTATCATATCATGTCTATCACCCACCATCTCTGAAATAGCTAATCTTACTCCTATTGACAATGTCAATACAAATCACTAAAACAGTTATAAAGGAAATGATATATTAATATATATATTAATATATTTAATTATATATAAATGAATGTAAATCTAACTCCACTTACCCAGGACTGCTGAGAACATTCATTATAAGGGAATATGTTTTATCATTAAACACCTTGAACATCTGTCACTGTCTTTTCCTCACTGTGCCCTCCTTTCATTATGTTCTGTGGTCTCCTACTCTCTCCCTGCACTCACATCATTTGGACAGGTGTTTTGTTTTGTTTTGCTTGTTTTTGTTTTGTTTGTTTTTTTGGGTTTTTTGTTTTGTTTTGTTTTGTTTTGTTTTGTTTTGTTTTGTTCAGATCATCACTGCTGACAAGCTGAGGAGTACAACTGTCCTTGCAGGAGGCTAGAGCAATTAAAGGGGCTTGTCCAGGCAGAATTAGAATGTACTTCTGCTGATACCCAGTGGGAACAGTAAAGGAAACTTCAGTGTTTTTCATTAGATATTCAGTTCAATTTTTTCTCGTTATATAATAAATCTCCAGATGCTTTCCCCACCCTCCGGAAACCCCAGCTTATATACGTAAATGGGAAAGGAAAAATGCATGTTTCCTCTATCTGACAATTTCAACCCATTGACGGGAGAGCTGGTGGAGGAGCAAAAGCAGCAAGAGGAAGAGCTGCTGAGAGCTCCAAAGGAGAACATGTGAAGACATCTCTGCAACAGACTTCCAAGTAAAGGACAAACATCACGGAGGTAGAGTAAGTCCTCTGGCAACACCGCCTAAACCTTCCAGAGTGTACTTCTGAATTTGTGAGTGGGACCGGAAGTAGGGAGAGATAAGAAACAAAAGATGAGCATTTTCTCTTTGTCAGAATGGTCCTTTGACCTAACTTCAGTATCCTCAATCTCACAATATGGGGATTAGCGAGATGTCAGTCTGGAGCGAGGGTAGGCCCGGCCATCTTTTCCATTGCCCAAACAGGTCAGCACTATGCTGGGAAAGTGAGTGGGAGCACAAGTGTCATTTTATGTACAATTCGTCTTCATTTCCATATCATATCTCCCACCACTAGCTAAAGTCTTCGTCTGGAAGCTCTTCTGTACTGTGTCTGTAATCATGTAATTTTTCCTGTTTAAGTTTGCACATCCTTGATTTTTTTCACTGACTTTATTGTTTACGTATTCATTTATTTATTGAATGTGCATAATAGGTGATGCTTTGTATTTGTTACTAAGATGCAAAAGTGAATGTAATTTGTGAGCGTAACGGGCTCAATTCTGGTGTTGGAGAAGGCATTTAAGCCAGCAATGGGCTACATCCAGAGGTTCTTAGCTACTTGATTTTGGGGTTAGGAAAAATATATCTTAATTTTTAAGAAACTGAAAATTAGCATTTCCTTCAAGAATGAATATAAGCCATAAGCGACAGAATTAGGACTTCTGACTTCTTCATCAACAGCAATTACAAATACATTTCTCACCTTACAACTGTGTTGCAATACTGTTTGACTAGCCCTTCCTTAAATTATAGTAGTGGTTAAACCCATCACCAGATCTCAGTAACTAATGAGTAAGTAAAGGAACACAATGTTCACTACAACCCAAATCTGATTTTTGAAATATTTTGATAACTATTTTAATATGTTTGCTTCCCTTTATAATCTTATATATTTTATTTGTATTTATTTCTTTTAAAGAGTTTATTTATTTATTTGAGAGAGAGACAGAGAGGGAAGGGGCAGAGTGAGAGGAAGAAGCAGACTTCCCGCTGAGCAGAGAGCCCGATGTGGGGCTCGATCCCAGGACTCCAGGATCATGACCTGAGCAGAAGGCAGACATTTAACTGACTGAGCCACCCAAGGCACCCCTATTTTATGCATTTTAAAACGTCATTCTAAAAAGGGTCTATAAGCTTTACCACACACCACCGTGTCTTTGTTTAAGTCCCCCTGTCTAAGATAACAGCATAATTCATCATCCCAACCAGGACACTTTTGGAAATGAAAGGATAATAATAATATCATTAATAATTATTAATTAATGTAACTATTATTAATTATAGGTTAGATGATATTATTAAAATACTTTTGGAGTTTACCTATCTTAATTCCAAAATAAATAATAATGATTATTATTATTATAGCACTACTGCTAATAAAGATGTTGTTACCAACCAATAAACATGAACAACCAGAAACAGGCATACATTTCGACCGAGGGAGATGCCAGGCAATCTCTGCATGCAGCCTCCTGTCTGTCCCTTCCTCGAGTATCAGACGGGTTGGATCTATGTGGTAATTCTGACTGTTTAATTGTAGACCAGAGAATCACATCTTTACCATGCACTGCACACTTCAGCAAACCATCTTTCAGTTATTATAATGGTATAATTTAAAAAATTATGGCACATAAACATACCTTTTCTATATTCCTTTATTTTACTCTTTTTAGGTTTATATTTCAGGGCAAACATTTCCTACTTTATATAGAAAGCAACCCAGTAAATGTCACAATTTCTAAACTTTAACTATATAAAGTCATAATTTTTAATAGAGGGTTAGATATACTGTAGCATCTTCACATTAACTTAGTTTTTCTTTAAAAAAAACTCAGTCAATGTGCTAAACAATTAAAGATGTTTCACAAAGAAGAGAAAAAGCACCAACTCTTAGAATCACATGGGTTTGGGAATCCAATGTCAGAGATGCCACATATTAAGCTGTGAGGTCTTGGGAAAATGAGGTAGTTGGCTCTGATTCCTTCACGACTCCCCTCCCCCAGTTTAAAAATGGGGATTAGGAGGATTAAATGACAAAGTGTAGGAAATTTCCTTAGAATTCTGTCCAGCTTTTATGAGATTGATATCCTATAACAAGGGTCTATAGTAATTATCCTTAATTTCCCTAATACTTAAAACACTACTATTATTCCTTAGTTCTCCATACTCAAAACCTTAGAGATACCTTCATCTCCTTTCTCTCTTCACCTAATTGATCAAGTACTGTACCTTTATTGACAAATCTTACAGATTCTTCGCTTTCTTTGCATTTCCCCAATGACCACTCATGTGCAAGTGCTCATATCCTCATAAATCATTGCAAACAATTCCCAATTTATCTTCTCCCGTAACAATGTACCTAACTACATATTCACGTTTTTGTATTTTTGTTATATCATTTTTAAATGTATTACCCTTATTCTTTATCACCAATTTATGCTATTTAATCTGAACATCTTAACTTCAATCTCAACGTTGACTTTTTTTTTTGCATATTTCTCATTTAGTCAGACTTATACATTTAAAACTGGCAGACTACATTGCCAAACTCTGCAGAGAAATTTTGTTTCTATTCATATGCCCTATGCTTGGTGATTTAATTCAACTTAAACATATTATTTTCCTCCCAGCCCAATTTTGATTTTGCTATCTATCAAAACTAATTTAAGTCTTTTGTAATTGGCCTTATTCAAATCAGTTCCATTTTATGAAAAGGTTTTTACAAGGTAAGGTGTGATGTTATATAATAATTAATATTTCTGACATATGCATCAAGAAAATGGGTTGAATTGGCCAAGCCCCCTTAGATTCTATATTGGTACTGAGAATTTGCAGTTCAAAGAGATTGCCACTAGATGGTAATAATAGACCACATCGATTTCCAAGTAAATTATCTAATAACTTATTTCAGGGATAATCTTCCACATGAAGCTATTTTTAAATCTTTCTTCCCAAAATAACATTTATCTATCTATTATCTTTCTATAATCATCCCTATATCTAAGT
The DNA here is from genome assembly GCF_024610735.1 of Ursus americanus. Classification (NCBI taxonomy): domain Eukaryota; kingdom Metazoa; phylum Chordata; class Mammalia; order Carnivora; family Ursidae; genus Ursus; species Ursus americanus. The sequence continues at coordinate 58,280,759 of NC_142139.1, read as the reverse complement.
ATCTCTATCTATCCATCTATCTATATTTGGATATTAAAAATATATGAAATTATTATTTCAATACTAATATGATTATTATATTATTCCAAAAGTATAAAGGGATAGTTAAAGTATTAAAATGTTCCCACTTTCCATTCCTTTATTTATTTATTTACTTGCTCACTTACCCAATAACAAATATAATTTGAGACACTTAATACTCGCTGCACTAATTTCTGGTGTTTTCTATAAGAAATTATTTCTCTTACTCTCAGAGTGCAACCTCAATTAAACTGCTCATCGTCTCTGGAGACTCAGCAATGTCCATACAATTGCAAGACTGTGGCAAATTTTTAACCACCAATCTTGTTGCCAATGACGTTTTGAGGACTTTTAAGTATAAAAACTATGAAAGCTTTAATTAAGTAAGCAAGATATTTCCATTACATAAGAGATGCTCTTTCTCATGAATGCCTCACTCTTTACTTCATGCCTCCCACTAAATTAAGGTATTCTCCCACATGATACTGCTCTGCTTTTTAAATTGTAGCAAGTGGAAAGGCATAAAAGAGCAAGTCTGGTCCCATGACTTCGGCAAGTTTCTTCCCACCTCTTTCTTGGTGCTGTCTTTTTATTCTAGCCTAGGTTTATTTGGTACCAAGTGAGAATTGGTCACACCCTTCTGCATTTGCAAGAAAGTGGGGGCTACAGTCAAAAAGCCAGCCTGACCCATTGCCTTTTGATAATTGACAATTCAGTTAGATCAATTAATGTAATTGTTTCCTTTTACAGTAAATGCTATTCCATGTGCATTTTTTTATTGTTTCAGCTAGTCTGCAAATTCCACAACTGATATTTTATCTTCTAATTCCTGCAGCAACTAGGGCAACACTATAAAAACATTTTAAGCTAGCTGAATATACAACAAACACAGTTTATATGGTGCTTATTTAATAAGAATTTCAGTGGAGACTTTTACAATATTCTCAAATTTTTTCAAAATAAAGCAAACCATTAGATATATTTTGTTGATCTAATGTCAAAAAATTTTCTTCTTTTGCTTATTCTCAGTAATTAACGGAGTATATACATATAAAATCTTCTTTTGGGGGAAATAATGTTATGAAACTGAAAAGAGGCACTTTTCAACTTCTCTTTCATAAAGTATTTTATTGACTAATATTAACAAAGCTTGCTTTCCTTTGGTAAACAAAAAAGTTATCGCCATTTCATGAATATACACTTTATGTCCAACATTGTGTTAAGTCTTCTATATGGAATGCCTTATTTAATGCGATACTTTGAATTCAGTATTACAATCGCCAGATTATCAATTAGGAATGTACCTTTTTCTTTTAAAGATTTAATTTCTTTTATTTGAAAGAGAGAGAGAGAGAGAACGCTGACGTGCTCAGGAGCATGGGAGGGGCAGAGGGAGAGGGATTGAGAGAATCCTCAAGCAGATTCCAGGACCCTGAGATCATAACCTGAGCCAAACCCAAGAGTCAGCCACTTAACCCACCGAGCCACCCAGGCATCCCAGGAATGTACTTTTAAAGTGTATCTTTCAGTAACAATTCTGATGACTGTTGATGACATTCCCCCTTACCAAGAGAAAACATTTAAGAACAATCACTTAAAGTACTATGATAGGCTGGCAAAACAAAAAGGTAAATAAGTTAAGATGTTATCATGCATTTACTTTTGTATTTCTGTGTCTGTTCAGATATAATGCTCTGCAATAAAAGGAAGCAAGATAAAATTATATTCTCTAGTAACTAATGCCAAAACTCACTATGTTACCATCTGCATCAGTGCACAATTGCAAATGGCATTAGATTATGAAGGGCACAATGGATTAGATAGGCAATTGTAAAACATTTTCTGGCATCATTTGTTTGTTCCATTCTACAACTTTTTCTTCATATTGCTGACATTTGTAATCACGTAAGTAATTAGTTTCAAACATTTTTTAAAAAGCACCGTTCTTGATTTATAAATATATATAAATGATTCAAGGTTTCCTAAATGCAAGTAAAATCAATGTGCAGTCATGAGCAGTAGTTCTAAAATCTAACTTTAAATTAAAGACAATTAAACTGGTGTCTTTTAACAACATGGGAAAAAAGTTCAAGTTTGGGAGAGATTTTGTTATGCTCATTGCAACATGTATTAGTGAAACATCAATATAATTGAACGTAATTCAAGCAGACATTCAATTAAGCCTCTATTGCATCCAGAATATATTGAATTGACAGTTTCATCTAAATTACGGATACTTTTGAAGACATTTACTATTTGGATAAATAACTAGTGATTATATTTCCCCAAATCCTTTACTTTCTGTTAGAATTTCAAAGTTGCCTAACTTCTCTGGATTTTTGATTCCTCATATATAAAATGAGAGAAGTTGGACTGGTGGTTTTTAAAGTCTTTTTAAATTCCTAAATATCTGCCATCATCTGAGAATTACTAGAGACCGACGGCTAGTTGCATTAGAAATTAAAGGAACAGTCTCTCCAAAGTACGTCAACACAGTCTAAAAATACTGTTTTTATTTTGGAATGCCACAAGACTTTCCTACTATTTAAACAAGCAAGCAAGCAAACAAAACATAGTCTCTTTCTTTCAAAGTAAATGTGACCTATTTATCAAGAGTTTTTTGTTTTTTGTTTGTTTTGAAGTCACTATCCTCTCTCTTTTGCAACGGAGAATCCTCAAAATTATGTTTCTTCAGTCCTTAATTTTCTTTAAATAGAAGACATTCTATAGATGTTTTACTTGGTGTCCATGTGGTACCAATCACTAGATAGCCACAGTAAGAATAAGACATGACCTTTTTATCAAGGACTTATAACTTATTGGGGAAGACATGATTCTTCTCAGTTAATTACAATGTAAGTCCAATGATGACAGAATAATGCAATATGGGGGCACAAAAATGGGAGAGAAATTATTTTTGACTGAAAACGATCAGGAAAAAAAAATTCACAAGGAGATCACATTATATATTTGATCTAAGTTTGGGGAATTCTAATTGCTAATACTTAGTGTGACTATCTTTGTGCCAAGTAATACACTAAGCATTTTTTGTATATTGTACTATATCCATTAATTCCTGTAAACATCCTATTATGTAGTACAATTCTTATCTTATCCATCTGATAATGAAGAAACAAAAGACACTGTGGAAATAGACATAATAAGAAATGACAGGTTCGTTCATTTACTCAACATATATTGATCAAATGTTTATTCTATGCTAGCTCCTTTTCCAGGAGCCAAGGATAAAATGGTGGCAACCATATTCTGCTCCCAAGCAGTCCGATGCGGGGGCGTGCATATAAATAAACTGCTGGTTATAACACCGTTCATTTGGTGTTAATAAGGAATCAAAAAAGGGTAGAGTGTCTTCAGTAGAAAAAAATGGAGATTTCCCATAGGAAGTGATACCTAAGGACCTGGAAGATGATGAGTTGCTGACAGGAAGAGGAAACAGAAGTACTACAAAGCTACAGGACAAGAAAGGAAACAACTCCTTTTGGGAATTAAAATATGGTAAGCACATGTTATTAAATTAGTACAGAATGGTTTGCGTATGATACTTAAAAAGGCAAGAAGCAGTGGATTTTAAAGCATCTTATAAGAAGGATGACTATATGTTACCTTGGTTTGTCCAGACAATCCTTACATAATGTTAATATTACCTTTCTCCCAAAACAATTACTTAAAGTCACCCTTTCAATTCTCAAAATTTTCCGGCCAGATAATAAATTATATGTATAGGGGGCTCTACTTTTTTGTGAGAGTAATGGGAGGGATACCAGGACTTGAAACAGAGAATTGGCACAGATTCACACGTTAGAAAAATCATGGACTGAAAAACAGAGAATAGTTTGAGAGAACATATATGGCAGAGATGGCTAGCGTCCAAGGCTTTACGCTCATCTCTACAGTGCAGAGTTTTTGTTAGAAAGTAGCTGCCCAGTTAAGAACTACATTTCTAAACTTCCTCTACATCTCCCGTATTTCTTCTTCCTCCACCTGCTTGCCTTAGGTGGTGATGAGAGAACTGGCAAAGAGCTTTGATGATGCATTTCACATCCTCAGTTACTGAATGAGTCCATGAAACAAAGGACACAGACGCCACCATTTTCACTACTCTATGTGAGCAAACTGGACTTTTGATGAGCAAACAACAAGCCTCTGTTTTGCTTAGACTTGAAGATTTCAGGGTTTATCTGTAATAGCAAGTAGCATGACCCTAACATAATAAGACTACTGACAAATAGATCACTTATAAGGCTATTGTAATAATCCAGGTAAGAGATAATGTTGGTGTCATAACTGAAAAGGAGGTAGGGAAAGAATTACAGCAAAAATGGTCTCAAGTTTGCCCCTAAGGTTTTTTAGTTTGAGAACCTTAGCTAACTCCAATGAAAATGAATAATTTAGAGAATCAAGAAGTAAAGGGTTTGAGAAAAGGAAAAATACTGAGTTCAGTTTAAAATGAATTTGAGTTTCATTGGCTATCCAAATGAAAAGTCCATGAGGCCTCTGCAAATTACGTTCTGCAGAATGAGAGACAGACGGAGCAGAGAAAGGGAGATGGCATTCATATCAGGCATTTTGTGTCCTGATTGTTTCTTTTTCTTTTTCATTTCACGTCAACAAAGTATCTACATGTCAACATATGGTCTCTCTTTCATGCGCAAATGGAGACCCAGCTATCTTACTAACACTGAGAAATTTGTTATTTGTGTATCCAAGGCAAAGAAGAAATTTAGTTTTTTGATACTTAATTCATTTATATTCAATTAAGAATATTAACATATCTATGGAGTTAGGCTTGAGGGCAATGTAAAAACATTAAGGGATTTTTAGAATAATCACTCTGGCAACAATGTAGTAAATGGCCAGTAAGGAGCTAGTAGTTTAGGAGATCAGCCAGAAAGGACTTAACTAGGATAGTGGGAGCAGAAGAACAGGAACACACTGATGAGACGTAGCAGATGGTAAATATCAAGAGGAAACACTGCAAGGTTGCAAGAAGAATATACTTTTGTACCCAAATTGTCTCCAAACACTAGAATGTGACCCAATGTCTGAATATGTAAAGACCCTTCTCTCTGTCCAGGCTCAAGTGCTATTGGTTCAATGGTCCACTCAAAACAGGAGGAGTTCATGGCCATCTCTGCCGCCTTTGCAGTTCAGCTGGGTGTTTTCAGCTGCCTGAATTGGCTAGCAACCCCCCCTTTTTTTTTTCATTATATTTTCTTTTGCATTTCTGAGTAATAATGTACGGCTAATATTTTAAAATTCTGATTTTTACCCAATTCAGTCCATTACTGACTACAGAATTAACAATTGCTAAAAAAATTTAGTTATATTTCTGTGCCATATATTTATGACCAATTCAAGAATTTCAATTACTAGCCTTTCTGAAAGTGTTATGTGTGTGTGTGATTTAATTCTTAAGACATTGTTATGCTTGATAGTTACTAAAATTTCTTAGTATTTTACTACTTTCTATTTGCCACAGCACGATGACTTCTGGCATTTTAATTCTCCCTTGGTTCTTCCACAGAGTTTATAGAGTGTATGTACCAGCTTTCTCATCAGAACATGCCAGCAAAGGAATATGTGTCTTTTGACGTGGTTACTTAGTTATGATAACCTCCCTTCCTGGGTTTGTGTTATTTTGTTTTCAGTAGATAATGCTAACTCTTTTCTACTCCGTAGCTTCTATGGTATTTCACAAATTACGTGACTGATAATATATACAATCTGTATTTTTATCATTGTCACATTGCCCAAAGTTACAATTTCTTCTCTCCCAGTTTCTTCAGTAAATGTAAGGCCTACTGAATTTTTTCCTCGTCCTTGTGTAAATCCATTACTGGATGCTTACAAACACTACTTGTATGTACATTTAATAAAAACATTTCATGGGGACAACAGGCTGTTGCGGGCTCACCTTACTCCATAGATTGTGAAGTTGATTTTGCCACATAAAAACCTGGGTTAATAGGAATTCAATTATCACTTAAGTAGACAAGGAGAGTATGCTGGTGCAACAGACCTTTAAACTGGGTTTGCCAACTTAGTATAATTTTATAAGCCATTTGTTTTTTTTATTATACTATGTGTACAATAGTCTAAGTAAAAGTGTATAGCAATTAGAATCTCAGAAAAGATTTTTGTAGTTGAGTGGTTTGGACTCGAATCTCAGTTTGGCTATTTATTAGCTGTGTAACTATGGGTAAAGTGCTTGACTGTTTTTAGGTTACTTATTAATGTAACAGGATTTTTGATGCTATAGTTTTGTATATAACGTGTGAATTCTTAGAACTCTATCTAGCTCATGATAAGCCCCCAAAATGTCAGCTAATATTATTTCTTTTTGATTTAGCTACTCAACTACAGAGTATATTCTATGTTCTGATTTGATATTTGGGCATTACTTTGACTAAATTAATATTTCAAGCCTCAAAAGACATAATTATATTAAAATAAGTTAAACTTTGTATGCTTCCAGTTCATATTGTTTACTCCTTTCTCCAACTTAAAGATGAGAATCAGTTCTCCATTTCGTATTTAATCTCCACCTGTCCTCAGGAACTCTCTTATTTTTAAATAATTTAATTCAAGGTACATGGTAAAAGTAACTTTATTTTATAATAAATGCTACTTTACTCCATTGCCTGGAGGTCAATTAAGTTAACAATTTTTAGTACTGCCTCCAAAAGGAGCACTGGATCCATCAGAACAAATGATTTAGTATGTGTGAAGCAGGGGCGCCTGGGTGGCTCAGTTGGTTAAGCGGTTGCCTTCGGCTCAGGTCATGATCCCAGGGTCCTGGGATCAAGTCCCACATCGGGCTCCTCAGTGGGGAGCCTGCTTTTCCCCCGCCTGCCACTCCCCTTGCTTGTGCTTGCTCTCTCCCTCTCTCACTGTGTCAAGCGAATAAATAAAATTAAAAAAAAAAAAAAGGAGCAGAAAAGAATGTGTGAAGCAGTACAATGATCTCACTTCAGAGATGTGGTTGGATGAGTCAGAGCGTGGTCATTCCAAAACTCCTTTCAGGCTTAGTTTTAGATAACTTGGGGGTCTGAAATATATCCAGAATCAAGCAAAACAAGGAAAAAACTCCTTGATACAATCTCTTCAATTCCTGATTGGTCAATTATGAGTACTACAGTTGAAAACATTTACTCACTCTCTTCCAATGTACATTGGGTGCCCACTGTCCCCACAGATGGAGTTTCATGGGGACAGGCACATATTTGACTTCACTCACCACTGAATCCTAGGCACACAGCAAATGATGTGGCTTCCATTAGTATTTCTTAAATGAATTAACAGATGAATTGTAATAGCTTCCAAAGATTAAAATAGGTGGGGAATTGAAGGTGCCTTGTGAACCTTTTCTTCCAAGAAACGTGGCTGTAATGGGGAAGACAAAGAAAGGGAGGTAGAAGGGAGAGATGTGGGCTTGAGATTTTTTAAGATAGGTGAGAGTCACCATGTTGAAATGATGAGAAGAAGGCCACAGAGTACACTGTATGCAACACACCACACACACACACACACACACACACACACAGACTCTTGTTTAGGAAATGTTGCCAAACACAGTCTCTAAGCCTCCCTTTTCTTACTCGTATCCTTTAAAAATAGTGGCTTTATTTTAATCATTGTTGAATTGAGTACAAACGGTCTCAAACCCTATATGCATAACATCTTTTTACTGTGCTGTCTTTCTCAACTTTTCAATATAATGGTTTGTTGCTCTTGAGATAATAGTTTGAAAAATCATGCAAGCTGTTGGAATATTTGCATAGTGATTATATGCTGAATAGCAGCTTGGGTTTTCTATTTCCATCTGCTTCAACTTAGTGAGTGTAAGAGGTATTATTATTATTATCATTATTATTATCATTGAATTATCTGAATTCCAAATTAGGAAACAGACAAACTGCATATAATCTTAGAGGAATAAAAATAACTTTGCTAAAAGGAAATTTTTGTTTTATATAATAAAGTCTTTTGAATTTAATTCCCTTCTCAATTTTAAAAGGGCAAGTTTATCCAAGTGTTAATAATATGCTCATGTCTGTGACTAATGAAACCATTTAAAAATAATAAATTAGTCTGCAAAGCTTTCAGCATGTATTCTTTTTAACATTTTGCAACTTAACATTTTAACATTTCAGTCTCCTTGAACAATGAAGGTAACCCGTCCCTGCTTATAATCACCATTTATTTCTAAGAATAGGAATACTTCACTGATCTGAAACTCTTCCATTTGTTACAGAGCTACAAACCAAGACAGAAGTAACTAGGGTTTCTGAGATCCAAAGCAGACTAATAATACAAGCAAATGGCCTCTTAGACTCACTGTGCTTTCTGGTTTTCCATGGAGTCTGTATACTCTTTCATTATCTATTATTTGGTACACTCCATGCTTACTAGTCATTAGATTTTAAGGAAACTGTACAGAGATTTTAGGAATTGTTGGCTGACCTATGACTTAAATTTAGTTTAGGCATGATTCCTCTGCACAGTGTTGATTTCCGTATCTCTAAAGTATGCATAAAAGTTCAATAAATCATATCGTGGTCTTTCATAAGGTAGAGTATATAATTGATTTTTTCCAAAATGAATAAAATTATAAAGTATTTTTAAAAAGATTTTCATTATTTATTTGATAGCAAAAGCAAAAGAGAGAGAGAGAGAGAGAGCATGAGATGGGGAGACGTGTAAAGGGAGAGGGAGAAGCAGACTCCCCTCTGAGCAGGGAGCCTCTCCCAGGACCCTGGGATCATGACCTGAGCCAAAGGCAGGCGCTTAACCGACTGAGCCATCCAGGCACCCCTAAAGTATTTTTAAATAAGGAAGCTCTCAGCTATCGAAAATATGGCTAAGAAGAAGAAATATGATGTGTGGCTTTGGTACTAATACTGCCCACTCGAATCTGTACATTTATGTCAAACTTTTGCTGGGATTTAAGGATAGACCTATGAAGAATAAAATGTGCTTTTCAAAACCATGGCAGCTCCTAACTATAAGTTCCAGTGCACCCAATGCCCTATCTTATGTTGCTCACCACCCAGCAATGTTGCTATCATTTCCTCAAAAGGAGCCCTTTCTATCAGCCAGGAACGCTAGGCCACCATTCTCCACCTGAGTCCTATTTATCCTTCAGGTATCTGCTTAGTTATTGTTTGCTCAGACAGGACTTACTAGATTTTATAAACTAAATTAGAATTCTTAGGGTACTATCCTATCGACCCTGTAATTTGCCTACAGATCATTTTAAGCAATGGCTGTATTTATTAGTATTATTCAGGACCAGTAGTGTCCAATGTCTCCCTCATTTCTCCTTAAGCTCCAAGAGGGTCTCATCTCTTTTGTTCTCTACTGTATCCCCATTTCTCAGGACTGTACTTGTGACCTGGTAGCTACTCAAAATATATTCACCAAAAGAAAAAAAAAAAAGATCAAACACGAGGATAGATGCTTTCCGTGGTGGAAATTTTTGTGTAAGATGGACAAATATAATGAGCCTGCCATTTGCAAATATTTCCCTTTTCTTATTTTATTTGGAAAAGCATTAGGAAACTTTTATCTTCTCTTGAGAATCATGAAACAATATGTTAATAATAGGCTTCATGTTGCACTAATTTCTGAATTTTGTGTGCCTTACTTCTTTACATCTGCAAGTCCTTACGTAGCAGGCACGCGCACATCCTTCTCCAGTGAATGCTCAATGATTTAAGATGTCACAATACAACTTCAGTCTCAGAACCAGAACTTAGGTCACTCATCATGCAGAAAAACTAGAAGCTTTACGTTCTCAAGGGTGAACTGCCCAAAGCAATCAGCCCATCTCTATAATGACTTTGCATATGAGGAAGAAAATATGGACTCAAATAATGTGTTCTAAAGAATAGAAGTGAAGGAAAAGTATCTGACCTATCTAATCTCGGTGATAATAAAAATACTAATATTGAAGAAAGTCCATGAATGTAAGGAAGCAAAATAGGACAAACATAATCTTTAACACTCCAAAGAACATTTTAAAAGTAAGATTAGTCATCCAAGTTAAATAAATATCATAAAATTATTTAATAATTCATCATTTATATTAATGCCACACAATTATCAAAGGCCATCAGTGATATCCATTATCCTTAGTGAATATGTCAAAAATGAACTCTTGGCCCCTAAATTGTGCCTGAACAAGACAGATAAAGGTTATTTTCTTCATTTGAAATTGTCACTGTAAAGGTTAAGGGGGACAGACCCTGCAGACCTTTGATAGCAACTCGCTTGTCAAGAAGCAGAATTTCTTACGACACACTACTCTGCATGGCCTTAAATCAGGAATTGAAATCTTTTCAAATACAATTGCCGTGTATTGAAAAATCTGTCATCAATACAAAAAAGAGCTGTTGGATAATTAAATATTTAATTTTTACAAAAAGCTCATTTTAAGCAATAATTCTTCAAAGGAACAAACTAAGTGGGTCTGGAGGATGAAGTTTCAATATAATTTTGAAATATATATCCTATCATTCAGATTAAAACACAGACACTCCAAAGCAGCCTTTCTAACAATTAAACATTTATCCTAAAAGATATTGAAATCTTACATTTCACATTGGCTTTTTTCCCCTTTAGTAGTGTGATATGAACATAGGAATGTATAAATGTCATAAAAGTTTTATGTTTTGTTAAAAGATTATAAATTAAAACTACATTAGAGTTCTGGAATTGGTGCCTAAGCATTTTACACAATAAAAGGCATATCACCCAGCTATATTTGATTCCTAAAAATATTCCATGTTAAAAGAAGTTATAAATCATATATGTATGTTAGTGAATATTCTACTTGGTGGTAATGTACCAAATTTTTTAAACAATTGTCAAACTTTTAAATTTTTTGAGGTGAATTCAATTCAAAGCAATTCAATGGCCTTTAGTGCATTTGTAGTGTTACATACAACCACCATTATCTAGTTCCAAAACATTTTCATCACCCCAAAAGGAAACCTGTACACATCAAGAATGTACTCCCCATTCCTGTTACTACTACCTCCTAACCCCTGGCAACCACCATCCTGCCTTCTGTTTCTGTGGATTTAACTATACTGACTATTTCATATAAATGGAATTGTACAATATGTGAGATTTTGTAGTTGGCTTCCTTCACTTAGCATAATGTCCTAGAGGTTTATCCACATCAAATTATGTATCACTACCTCATTCCTTTTTATGAACAATAATATTCCATTGCATGTATATATCACAATTTGTTGATGCATTCATCTGATGATGGCCAGTAGGACTGTCTCCCTTTTGGGGCTATAGTGACGAACGCAGCTATGTGTACAGCTAGGGATATATGCGTATAGCTAGTGTATATATATTTGTTTGAGTGCTCATTTTCAATTATTTTGGATATACACCCAGGAGTGGAATTGCTGGGCCATATGGTAATTCTACATTTAACTTTTTGAGAAACAGCTGAACTGTTTTCTACAGTGACTGAAACATATTGCATTCTCTACAACAATGAACAGGAGTTCCATTTCTCTACATCCTTGCTAAGGCTTGTGATTTTTCATGAAAAAAATTCTATCTACCCATGTGGTTATGAAGTGGTACTTCATATGATTTTGATTTGCATTCCCCTAGTGACTAACGATATTGAGCACCTTTCCATCTCTTTTTTAGAGAAGTGGGCCAATTCCAATTGTTACACAATTTTTCAGTATAGTCTGTTTTTGCCTTTGTATCAGTCAGTATTTTTAATTCTCTAATAAGCCTTCACTTACAACATCTTATGCCATTCAAAAAGAGAACAATAGAAGGTAAACAAATCGATAATTTTGCATCTTCATTTCACCTTATCAAAGATTCGTACAGAATCCTTTCTTCTTTCCAGAAAATTTTAATGTTTGCCATGCTCTCCTTAGCATTAGTACTGTTGAGATATCTCTGTAACTCTGTGGCCAACACATTAACGGGTTCCTACAATGTTATAATATTTTACTCAAGTAGTAAAATTGTGTATCGAGTGCCCTATTAATTTTTAATACTCTCAGGAAAATCCTCTGGGGTTAAAGTCTGTTGGTAGTGAATAAAAGTAAATGAAGGATATGATTTAGCTGTTACCTTAATTGATTTGCTGAAATTATGAAATTCATTTATCAAATAGGTATCTTTAAGATTGACTAAAGACCCCCACAAAACCTAATAATCTGAACTTAGGCATTACTATAAATATAGTTATAAAAATGCTTTATCAGAAAGGGGAGATATCTGTTGCCAATTCAGAGAATTGAAAAGAATTTAGCCGTTTCTTCTATGACTGGAAAAAATCTTTTTTTTTTTTTTTTAAGATTTTATTTATTTATTCGACAGAGATAGAGACAGCCAGTGAGAGAGGGAACACAAGCAGGGGGAGTGGGAGAGGAAGAAGCAGGCTCACAGTGGAGGAGCCTGATGTGGGGCTCGATCCCGTAACGCCGGGATCATGCCCTGAGCTGAAGGCAGACGCTTAACCACTGTGCCACCCAGGCGCCCCTGGAAAAAATCTTAAAAGAATCTTAAGGTATTAACTGAACAAAATGATACACATCTATGATATGAGTTGCACATATTAAAATAAAACAAGATGAAATGAGAGAGGGAGACAAACTATAAGAGACTCTTAATCATAGGAAATAAACTGAGGGTTGCTGGAGGAGAGGCGGGTGGGGGGAAGGGGTAACTGGGTGATGGACATTAAGGAGGGGACGTGTTATAATGAGCACTGAGTCTTATATAAGACTGATGAATCACTGACCTCCACCTCTGAAACCAATAATATATTATATGTGAATTAATTGAATTTAAATTTAAAAAATAAATAAAATAATACCATTGAGGGTTAGGATATAATAATCAGCATATTTCCTTAAAAGAATTGTCACTATCTTTGGCCTAAAATATACAAGGGAGCATTCTTTTGGGGGTTTTGTCCCACCAGCCATATCACTGCTACAGTAAAAAAGCCTTAACTCCCATGTTTTTCTCACATAAAATCTTTCTAGATGCCATAATTATTTGTGTGGAACTCTTGCCTAATACTTGAGTCTCCAGATTCTATTCCATTCTTCTTCTGCCTATTGAATAATGGAACTGTAGTCTGAGAATTGGCCTCAGCTCAAGGCATGGGGCTCCTTCTTCTAATTGTGGTCCATTCTTATTGCTGGCAATTGGTTTGGGAACAACAGGAAACCTAAATTTATCTGATTTCATGGCAGAAGCAGCAAGCTAGAAATGTTTTTAGAAACTGAAAAGAACTGAGAGATCTGAGTTTTTATTCTACGTAAAAAGTAGATGACAAGTTTACCTGCCGAAGTTTTTTAGATGGTGTCAGACAACAGGGAGACCAGTAGATAAGAGAAAAAGGAATGTGTTACTAATGACCCAGCAGACAGCATGAGCTTCATGTTCATGTCTTTCCTCTTGCACCCTAAATCCCACAGAGGAGATGTGGAGGTGGGCCCTGCTAAATCCTCACACACAGTGGGTCTGTGTCACAGCTGAGAAATGCTGATTTTAGGAAATTCCCAATCTTGTTAAAGGAATCACCAACAATCCTGAACCATCTTTGCCCTGCTGGGAAATACTATCTTTGTTACTCTGGTCAGAAGACAAATCACCTCTCAGCTCAGAGAGAAACACATGTAGTTTCTACCCTCCAAGGATATATAAACAACATGGAAAAATAATCAATGGCAACAAAATAACTATTATTACTTTTTCTTAGAATATATGCAAAAAAAAATTCTTTTTAACAAGGTCAAATCTCTTTATTGCCCCCCTGCCACCCCAAATCCCTGTCCCCCCACAGTACTGCTAGGAACCAGCCTCAGACTCCAGGCTCAGGGTTTTCTTTAGAGTACCAGGACAGTACGCTCCCAGACCCAGAGACAGGTGGCAGTAGGAAGAACCTGGTGTCCGACCCTTGGAGCTCGCCCAGTGAGCATAGTCTCCAGTCCTTCAGGGTGGGGGACCCTGCCAATTGCCAGGCACTTCCCTTGGGGAGGACCTTCAACCCCTTATCTCCAGGGTTCTGGCTTTTGGTCCATGGGCTCCTTGAGGGGCCTGGGTGTCACGAGACACTCACTAAGAACTGTCTTTCAGCAGATATTTACTCATCCCCATTAGGTGAGAGGAACGGGCAGTCTCACACTGCCGTGGGATTTAATCAAGAGCTCAAGCAGCCCTCAGGCTCCTGGGAGTCACTTGTGGCAATGAGGGAAACAGAATGAAGTCGATGCCGGTGACCATGGAAGAGAAAGATGGAAATGATCGGAGTCCTTGCGTACGTTGTTGAACTAGTGAATCTACCAATTCTGAAGCCTACCTTCCAACTGAACTCCTGCTCTGTGAGTAACAAACTGCATATTATTTAACCAGTTTGAGTTAGTCATGTCAAAAAGCATCTCGCTGATAGGTTCTGACAGCTAAATTTACTCCATTTCCCGTCCGCATCTTTCCCTAGGGTTTTCTCTAGACCCACAAATAATACCTTAGGAGTCGTTCTGAAAAAGACAAAGATATGATGAGACTATCATATTACTCATTACTGTTGTCTTTTAAAGTTTGGGTCGGGAGAAGGCAGATAAAATAGAAATGCACACTTGGGACTTTCTAAAACTGGCCCGGTTTTGTTTGATAAATATTTATTGATTGAATAAAAAAGAATATTTAGAACATCCCAATACAAACATTCTGGTTTTCACAAAACAAAATAAAACAAATGTGTATTAAATGCATATTAGATCTTAAAGGACTAGGCTTTACAGCAAATCAAATTGCCATCTATCAATGAGAATCAACAAAAGGGACCCGTCTTTTGTCTTTTAGTGTGAATACTTAAGAAGCTAGATATCCACTTCCCAAAGCTCCTGGGAATATTTTCTTTGAATTACATACAGTCTTGTTTAATCTACTTATAGAAATCATAGAGGAATGGGAAGAGGCCTGATAATATGATTAGTTTTATACACTAATGATGAATATATATTTGTGAAAATACGATGCACAAATATATACTTTGTCACAACACAATTTTTGATATTTAAAATAAAAGCATTTTCCAGAAACATATTTATATAGATCCGCAGATAGCATATTTTGGGGGAATTGCTCTGACTCAATTTTCTCACTGAGGAATTGGTTGATCTAGTCTACCGAGTAGATGTTCTCTTAAGAGATAGAACATTCTGTCTATGCAACCAACCCTGTTTATCACCGCAGGTATTTTGCCATTGGGAACTATTTAAATGATATATTTTGTTAATATTGATTAGTCCTCTGTGGATGAATTAAAACTGAGTCTTTGGACTTCTATATCTGAGGAAGATTACACTCTGTCTGAACCTTATCACGTTCCTTGGCTCCCATGTGGCTTAGTGTGAGGCAGCCCACATCCCTCTTTACCAGACTGCTTTATAACACATGGTCTGTGAAGCTCTCCCAGCTCAAGGATTTCTGAGTCCGTGTGATGCAGTAGTTCCCTGGATACATTTCAAGAAAACAGAACTCAAATAGCCAGCATTTATTTAATGCCTGTGATGCATTTGTCAGGCACTGTTCCAGTAACTATTATCTTTGAGCCTTATAACAATTTTGTAAATCCTGCTTTTCTAATTATAGATGAGGAAACCAAGGCACAGAGTCAAATGCCAGAAAGCTAATAAATCACAGGGCCAAGTTAGGCCTTTGGCACCAAAGCCCGTTCACTTTCCATTATACCAACGAATACCTCAAAAGAAATCATTTTTTAAAAAATCAGCATTAAGTTCCTTTTAGTACTAATATAGTCATTTATATCATTTAATGACACAGTCACAGTGATTTCAAAGGGCAACTCGGAAGGTCTCTCAAATGAATTATGAAAGTGTTTTGACAAAATAGGAACATTTCTTCAAGACTGGTATGCAGCCTACTTAGTATCCACACACACACACACACACACACACACACACACACACACGTACATATATATATGTTCACTCTCAGTTTGGGTAATAAGTGGATATAAAAATATTTATGTCTAGTTGAGAATACAAAATTATATCTATTTGTACTCTTCCTTTACTCAGTGGAACTAGTGGACAAAGTACGTGAGCAGTAATCCAATGTGTCATTCAACCAGGAAAGACAGTAAATAGTCACATCCTGTTCCAAATAATGTGTTGCCTTTGCTCAAGCAGAGATACAGAAATAGCTGTGCATTTGGGAGGATAAAATATTTATGTAAAATATCTAGACAAATTTCTTATAATGCTCCTCCAAAAGGGGTTATTTATTTAGTGCCTATAATGCATTCATCAGGCGCTCCTCATATAACTATTATCTTTAATCCTTCTAAAAATGTTGCAGGTTAAGTCCTTCTTTTCTCATCATAGATGAGGAAAACCAAGGCTCAGAGCCAAGTGCCACAAAGCTAATAAGTCAATTCTAGGTTTAATATTTACATTATTTCATCTGTCTGGATGTAGTTCCTATATATTAGCCAAAGAAAAAAATTTAGAGCTTCCAATATGATTTTCTTTCATTCGGCATTACTCAGTTATTTGACATATGTTATTAGGCACTTCAACAACTGAATTTTTATTAAATTTTCATTCCAAAGCAGTATGTGTGCCTAAGAATTGGCAAAGAAATATAAAGTTATTCCCTGCTAGACAAAAACAGATTTCTCAACCTGTGTGTGTGGCTTGACTCTGTCTTTATTAATTCTCTCTATATTACCTCCTTCCCTCCTTTTGTCTTAGCAATTATTCCCGAACAATAAAAATGGGAAGACAGAAACGGAACTCCAACTTGGGGAGTTTAGGCCATGTATGGATCCTAGAAGTAGCTAAATGACAGCACACAAGTTTTTATCCAGGACTTCAACAGAGAGATCAGAAGCAGAAATATCCCACCAAGAACTCACCAGGAAGGTATTAAGAAAAAAATCCATAAGAAGATTTGTGATCAATAAGCAGAGAGGTAAAGAGGAGAGCAGAAGCAGACACAAACAGTACAAAAACAATTCAAATGGACTCCCTAATAACATAAAAATGACTACATTCTCGTACCTGGTCTTTTACAGTATTTAAATTCTTTACTTATTTTTCAAATAATCCTCTACCAAATTGAGTAGCTATAAATATTATTGCCATTTCTAATTATCCAATAGATATGCTGAATACACACTTGTTTATCCTTTCTAGTTTGCTGCATGTGATATTAATTCATTTAAGAGTTTTATAGCTGCTAGTCATTTTAAAGCAAAAGTCAATCCATCATTTATTCATATTGATTTCTATATCATCTGTAATTATTCAACTATATTGAGTTTTATTTCACCCATAATATTTTAGGCTAAAGTGTATGCACAAGAGATACAGAGAGGAAGAAATGAAGTAAGACAAGAAAAGGAGCACATAAAGTAAAAAAGACAATATATTACAAGATTGTGGCTAGAACGATAGAAAACTGGAAGACAGGAAATGTATCCAAGGCGTGCAAAAACAAAGAAATGCCCATTTACAATCTACAAACACCAAAGAACTACTTTGAAAAATGTTTTACATTTCGATGAGTTTTTATTCATATAGCATAAGATCCAAATCCTTACCATTACGTTAATGTCCCCCACAACTGGGCACAAGTTTTTCCTTAAAATCGCCCCATGACCCGACCAAAGTGATTATGTTTATAACCTAAACGTATCATTCCCTTTTAAAGATTTGGACTCCTCACTCCTCTGTTCCCTCTGCCTCTCCTTCCCTTATTTCCACTTAATGACCCCACATCCCCTGCGTGCTTGCTCAGATGCTAACCCCTCAATCACCGCATCCAGGTGGTCCAAGTCTGACGCTTTTTCTAGCACTGTGCAGACGGATGCTCGGTCGTGGGTATGTGCGTCTGTCCGCATCGCTTGCCCTGTAGCCGTATGTGTCTCTTTCTCTAGCTGTGTAGCCTAGAGAGCAGAAACTCTCCTGCCTCAGGCTGAGCCCTCCCCAGCACAGGCAATCTGAGAGCCATAATGGTTTGGGAAACGTAGTGGCTTTATGGTTATGATATACATGTAAACTCCTTCAGATAAAATATGAAATAGTAATGCTCTGAGTAAGGTTCTTTCTTTCACTTTTTATTAAATTGGCAGAAACCGCTCCTCCAACGAAGTCATTCCCCCATTTTCTATAGCTGACACCTAGAATATATGCCATTCTGTGTTTTCATAGCAACCAGTTTTGGAAAGTGAAGGGAGGACAAAGCATAGTAGGTCCAGTGAAGCCTGAAACACGTAGACCATAAAAAGGATTTTCACAACTTCTAAAACAACCACCAAGAAAGCAATCTGTATTTCACCACGGCTGGCCCATTTCAGTAAATGACACCCTTATTCACAAATTGTTCAAGCAAGAAAATTGGGAGGAAACACTTATTCCTCTTTTTTCCTCACCTCACAGTTTCTTCACCAACCTTTACATTCATGTCTGATTATTCTAATGGCAAATATGTCTGAAATTTTTCCACTTTTCTCCATCCCCACTCTGCAATCAGAGTTCAAGCTACCATTACCTCTCAGTGGATTACTAAGGAACCTCTTAACTGTCTCTCAATAGTCACCCTTAAAAACTTTCAATCTATTTTTCATATATCAGGTAGAGGGAGGTTTTTAAAGAAAACCAAAAAAAAAAGA